>NC_092716.1:109348176-110026926 GCF_047496885.1 Scyliorhinus torazame
CATAGCACACAGAGCCCAGTCACAAGCGACACCACACCATCTTGGTGTGACAGGTTTATAACCTGGTACTCCCTGTCCTACTTAATAGAATCCCTACTAGTATTGGCGATACTCTGCTGCATCGTGCAGACTATTCGTCTGAGGAAATGGCGAAGGAGAGCCTACCGCGCTCGCACCCCAGTATATAGGATAAGGTCCCCTATTTTCGGTTATGACCAGACCCCCAACCCCCGCGATCTATAATAAAGAACATTCGTTTGCGTTCTTTTTGTGAATAAAGAAATGTGTTTCATGAGCGATTGTACAATCCTGAGTTTGACTGCCAAGCCAGGAAAAATGTGAATAATGCTGCCATGATTTTGTGTGTATTGTTTAGGAAGTTAGTATGATCGAATGTTTGAGTGAGTGTAGTTTATTAAGGACAGTTAGAGGTACCGTTGTTTATTATTTTGTAATGCATGTCCCTGTTTTGACATAGCGCCACTTAGAATTGTTAGAGAGAATTTTCTTGCATAGTTATGGTCAGTGTAGAGGCCATAGAAGAGTGCTCGCCGGGTAAGGGAAGGAAGACAATGCAGTTATGTGATCCTTCACGCTTCGCGTTAGGATCACAAGGAGGGTGTGTAGCCACCTGAGTTGGCCACTTCCCGACTTAAAATGGAGAACCACAAAGGCTGAAGGGAAATTCAGCCAACACAGGCAAAAACTAGCAGGTGCAAGTTTACTGTGTATTAGACTCTGCAGAAACCCAGACAGCATCGATACAAGCAGCCATCTGCAGAGGAATGTAGCAGCCATCTACATAGTAATGAACGATCCCCGGGAACAATTGAAACATTTTAAGATGAACAAAGCCATGCCAGACTCCTCGGCGCCAGCAGGAGCCAACACAAAAGAGGTTAACGGACATTTAAAGACCGCCCAACGCTCAGGGAACAGTTCCAGTATTGGAGAAATCAAACCAAGTGATTGGAACGAAGTCCAATCACTTGAAACCAGGTACGGGGTCCGCCCCGAAGGGCGGGAAGCCCCTGGGGACTATAAAGTAAAACCCCCAAATTCAAATCGTCCTTCTTGGAGGTGGGCTGCTTGAGGTGGGCCGGCCACGTGCGATCCATGGGGGCCGCCATCTTGGCCATCCTCCCCCACGCGACCAGCCATGTGCGATCCATGGGGGCCGCCATCTTGAACGCCATCGTCCTCACCGCCTGCCACGCTTGACCAACGGGGTCCGCCATCTTGGCCGCCATCTGCTACACCGCCCAAGATGTACGAACGACATGGACAGCAGCCATCGCGGGGCCGACCCAGCACCTCTGATCATGCCGCCGGCTACCCGCAGCTCAGCACGGTCACCCTGGACCAGTCCCGCCCAAAGCACCTCCGGAGCTCCATGATGGCCGTCCGGGTAAACTGGTACGAGACACCTTGCCTTTTCGACTCCGGGAGCATGGAGAGCTTCATTCACCCGGACATGGTAAGACGTTGTTCGCTCCCAATATTCCCTCATGACAAACTATCTCCCTCGCCTCTGGGTCGCACTCGGTGCAAATCCAAGGGTGCACTACTGCAACCCGAGCGATCCAGGGCGCGGAGTATGCTAATTTTAAACTATATGTGCTCCCAGACCTCTGCGCTCCTCTCCTCTAAGGACTCGATTTTCAGTGCAACCTCAGGAGCCTAACTCTTAAATTCGGGGGGCCCCTGCTCCCGCTCACCACATGCAGCCTCGCGACCCTAAAAATCGACCCCCACCCCCTCTTTGCGAACCTCGCCGTCGATTGTAAGCCAATAGCCACCAGAAGCAGGCGGTCTAGCATGCAGGACAGGACGTTCATTAGGTCCGAGGTCCAGTGTCTCTTGCGGGAAGGGGTCATAAAAGCCAGCAATAGCCCCTGGAGAGCTAAGGTGGTGGTCGTCAAGACCGGGGAAAAGTTCCGGATGGTGGTTGATTTCAGCCAGACCATTAACCGGTTTACGCAACTCAATGCGTACCCCCTTCCCCGGATTGCAGACATGGTAAATCAGATCGCGCACTACCACGTGTTCTCTACGGTAGATCTGAAGTCTGCATATCACCAGGTCCCAATCCGCCCGGAGGACCGCCACTACACGGCGTTTGAGGCAGATGGCCGCCTTTTCCATTTGCTCCGGGACCCCTTTGGCGTCACAAACGGGGTTTCGGTGTTCCAACGAGCAATGGACCGAATGGTGGACCAGTACGGGCTGCGGGCCACGCTTCCGTACTTGGACAATGTAACCATCTGCGGCCTTGATCAGCAGGACCACAACACCAACCGATTTCTCCAAACCGGCCAAAAACTCAACCTCACCTACAACAAGGAGAATGCGTTTTCTGCACAACCAGATTAGCCATCCTCGGCTACGTCGTGGAAAACAGGGTCCTAGGGCCCGACCCTGACCGTATGCGCCCCCTCCTACAATTCCCTCTCCCTCACTGCGCCAAGGCCCTGAAGATGTGCCTTGGATTTTTCTCCTATTACGCCCAGTGGGTCCCCCAGTATGCGGACAAAGCCCGCCCACTATTTAAGGCCACCATTTTTCCACTGGCAGCCGAGGCGCGCCAGGCCTTCAACTGCATCAAGGCAGACATCACCAAAGCTGGAGTGCGCGCGGTGGACGAGTCCGCCCCCTTCCAGGTGGAGAGCGATGCCTCAGAGGTCGCTCTCGCCACCACTCTCAACCAAGCAGGCAGACTGGTAGCGTTCTTTTCCCGCACCCTCACCACCTCTGAAATTCGACACTCCTTGGTCGAAAAAGAAGCCCAAGCCATCGTGGAAGCCGTACGGCTTCCACGATGTAAAGCCGGAAATAATCAGACCCCCGTCCATTCGTAACCACACTCGCCATCGGTGCCTGATACAGCAACTGTACCCATCCGATATAGCCATCTCCAAAGCCAAATCTCCTCAGCACCTCCCACAGATAATCCCACTCCACTCTATCAAATGCTTTCTCGGCATCCATCGCCACCACTATCTCCGCTTCCCCCTCTGGCGGAGGCATCATCATTACCCCTAGCAACCTCCGTATTTTCGTGTTCAGCTGTCTCCCCTTCACAAACCCAGTTTGATCCTCATGAACCACCCCCGGGACACAGTCCTCTATCCTCGTCGCCATTACCTTGGCCAGAATCTTAGCATCCACATTTAAAAGAGAAATGGGCCTATAGGACCCGCATTGCAGCGGGTATTTTTCCTTCTTTAGGAGGAGCGATATCTTTGCCTCTGACATAGTCGGGGGCAACTGCCCCCTTTCCCTAGCCTCATTAAAGGTTCTCGTCAGAAGCGGGGCCAGCAAGTCCATATATTTCCTATAAAATTCCACCGGGAATCCGTCTGGTCCCGGGGCCTTCCCCGCCTGCATGCTCCCAATCCCTTTCACTATCTCCCCCATCTCAATCTGTGCTCCTAGTCCCGCCCTCTCCTGCTCCTCCACCTTAGGGAATTCCAGCTGATCCAGAAAGCACATCATTCTCTCCTTCCCTTCCGGGGGCTGAGCTTTATATAATCTTTCGTAGAATACCTTGAACACCCCATTCACTCTCTCCGCTCCCCGCTCCATCTCTCCCTCCTCGTCTCTCACCCCCCCTATCTCCCTCGCTGCTCCCCTCTTCCTCAGTTGGTGGGCCAGCAACCGGCTCGCCTTCTCCTCATATTCATACTGTACACCTTGTGCCTTCCTCCATTGTGCCTCTGCATTACCCGTAGTCAACAAGTCAAATTCTACATGTAGCCTTTGTCTTTCCCTTTACAGTCCCTCCTCCGGTGCCTCCGCATATTGTCTGTCCACCCTCAAAAGTTCTTTCAGCAACCACTCCCTTTCCCTACCCTCCTGCTTTCCTTTATGTGCCCTAATAGATATCAGCTCCCCTCTAACCACTGCCTTCAACGCCTCCCAGACCACTCCCACCTGAACCTCCCCATTGTCATTAAGCTCCAAGTACCTTTCAATACACCCCCTCACCCTTAAACACACCCCCTCATCTGCCAATAGTCCCATATCCATTCTCCAGGGCGGGTGCTGTTCTTTTTCCTCCCCTATCTCCAGGTCCACCCAGTGTGGAGCGTGGTCCGAGATAGCTATAGCCGTGTACTCCATCCCTGTCACCTTCGGGATCAGCGCCCTTCCCAAAACAAAAATGTCTATCCGTGAATATACTTTATGGACATAGGAGAAAAACAAGAACTCCTTACTCCTAGGCCTGCTAAATCTCCAGGGGTCTACTCCTCCCATCTGCTCCATAAAGTCCTTGAGCACCCTTGCTGCAGCCGGCCTCCTCCCGGTCCTGGACCTCAATCTGTCCAGCCCTGGGTCCAGCACCGTATTGAAGTCTCCCCCCATTACCAACTTTCCCGCCTCTAGGTCCGGGATACGTCCCAACATACGCCTCATAAAGTTGGCATCATCCCAGTTCGGGGCATATATGTTCACTAGAACCACCGCCTCCCCTTGCAACCTGCCACTCACCATCACATATCTACCCCCATTATCCGCCACTATGGTCTTTGCCTCAAACAGTACCCGTTTCCCCACTAATATAGCCACCCCCCTGTTCTTTGCGTCTAACCCCGAATGAAACACCTGCCCCACCCATCCTTTGCGTAGTCTGACCTGGTCTATCAGTTTCAAATGCGTCTCCTGCAACATAACCACATCTGCCTTTAATTTCTTTAGGTGTGCGAGTACCCGTGCCCTTTTAATCGGCCCGTTTAGCCCTCTCACATTCCACGTGATCAGCCGGGTTGGGGGGCTATTTACCCCCCCCCCCTTGTCAACTAGCCATCCCCTTTTGTAATCCAGCTCCTCACCCGGTTCCCACGTAGCCGTATCTCCCCCCGACGGCGCCCTCCCGCCTCGACCACCCCACCCCGTACCAGCTCCCCCTTCTCCCCAGCAGCAGCAACCCAGTTAACCCGCCCCCCCCCCCCCCCCCCGCCCCCCCGGGCTCGTCGTTCATGAGCGACGAACTGCGTCAGTACCTGCTCAGTAAGGGCATCACCTCTAGCAGGACTACCAGCTATAACCCCAGGGGAAATGGGCAGGTGGAGAGGGAGAACACGACGGTCTGGAAGACCGTCCTACTGACCCTACGGTCCAGGAATCTCCCGGTTTCTCACTGGCAGGAGGCCCTCCCCGATGCGCTCCACGCTATTAGGTCCCTCCTTTGCACGGCCACAAACCAGACCTCTCATGACCGCTTGTTTGTTTTCCCGAGGGGAGCTACCTCAGGGGCCTCGCTTCCGCCCTGGCTGACGACACCGGGTCCAGTCCTCCTCCGGAAACATGTTTGGAGTCATAAGACCGACCCCCTGGTAGAGAGGGTCCAGCTCCTGCACTCCAACCCACACTATGCGTATATCAGACACCCCGATGGCCGGCAAGATACTGTCTCCCTCCGGGACCTGGCGCCCGCAGGCTCCGACACCACGACCACTACTGCATCCCCCACACTAGGTCCCGTCCAACCTCCCATGTTCAGCGCCCCTACCCCGATATGGTTCTCGCGCTCCCTCCCACCCGCCGCACCGGTCCACAGGAATGAAGCTCCGGAAGAGCCGCTCCAGGAGTCCAAGCCTGTGCCTGCTCCGGGCCCAGCTCCACAGCCACCCGAAACGGCTGCAACACCAGTGCTTCGGCGATCGCAACGTACGATCCGGGCACCAGACCGACTGAATCTGCAAATACATCACCCCCGCCGGACTTAATTTTTTAAACAGGGGGTGAATGTGGTGAATGGAACTATTGTTAATTCACCAGTGCACTGTGATATCATGTTACTGCTGTATCGTGTTACGTTATGTGTTTAACCCTGTGGGCTCCACCTATGGGCCATTGTACGGCTTCACCCACAGGGGATATGTCGGGGCATGTACGGGCTCGCCCATGGCTCCACCCATTACAGGAAGTATAAAGGCAGCTGACCTGCGGGCCGCATTCATTGTTGTACCGGTCACAGGCAGGCTCAGTTGTAAGCTGATTAAAACCATGGTTTACTTCTCAACATGTCTCTCAGTGAATTGATGGTCGCATCAGCCCCCTGGGAGGGAAGGGTAGGTGTGTGCCCTCTGGGAGGATAGGTGTGTGCCCCCTGGGAGGGGAGGTGTGTGCCCCCTGGGAGGGGAGGTGTGTGCCCCTTGGGAGGGGCGTTGTGTGCCCCCTGGGAGGGTAGGTGTGTGCCCCCTTGGAGGGGAGGTGTGTGCCCCCTGGGAGGGGAGGGGAGGTGTGTGCCCCCTGGGAGGGGAGGGGAGGTGTGTGCCCCTTGGGAGGGGAGGTGTGTGCCCCCTGGGAGTGGAGGGGAGGTGTGCGCCCCTTGGGAGGGGAGGTGTGTGCCCCCTGGGAGTGGAGGGGAGGTGTGTGCCCCCTGAGAGGGGAGGTGTGTGCCCCCTGGGAGGGGAGATGTGTGCCCCCTGGGAGGGGAGGGGAAGTGTGTGCACCCTGGAGAGAGAGAGCCTGTTCCCTGGGGAGAGGAATTCTGTGCCCCCTGGGGAGGGGAGGAGAGGGGAGGTGTGTGCTCCCTGTCTGTGCCCTCGGGAAGCTCTCTTTGGTAGGGTGGGGCTGGGGGGGGGTGGGGGGGGGGCGGCGGGGGTTTGCAGAAGACACCTGGCTGTAGGCCTTAAGTTCAAAGTTTTCCACATACATTCGAAAAACCAGGCTCGCTCTCTGCCCAGCTTATCTGTTATCTGATTATTTCCTGAGACATTTTGCTTTGAAAATTTTGACTTTTCTACATTGCAAATGGTAATTTGGAACAATTTTTCTGTTTCATGACATAATGATTTTCCAAATTGAGTTAAAAGCTATAACAGGAAAACAAAGTCATTTGGGATTTCTCTGTATTAATTTGATCAGCCAGGCGTGGATTTACCAACTTTGATTGGACATGTTCTGTGACATTTGATCACATGATCTTCTCTGGCAACCAGCCCACCTGTCAATCAACTTGTTGTCATTGAGCGACAATATTTTTAGAACTATGAAATTAAAATGTTAAAAACGGAAACAAAACATACTTACACACACTTTATTTTTTAATCACTATGGGCTGGATTCTCCGTTCCTGAGACTAAGTGTTGACGCTTTCATGAAAACGGTGGAGTTTCACAACGGCGTGATCGCTCACCAGCAGCAGCGATTCAACCGCTCCCAAAGGGCTAGCATGGTCACGATGTTGATGGACCGGCGACCGATTCGCCGGTTCCGTGATTGTGCGACGCCCCAGCTGCACATAAACCATTCTCCCCCTTCCACACACAAGCGTCGCAGCCAACATAGCCGCAAGGAGGACTCGGTGGAGGAGAGCAAGCTGACACTATACCCCGGGTCAGCAGGCGCCATCGTTTGCTTTGCCTGGGTAGAGGTGGCAGGCGCCATCGTTCGCCTTGCCTGGGTAGAGCTGGCAGGCGCCATCGTTTGCCTTGCCTGGGTCGAGCTGGCAGGCGCCATCAGCGCCGTCAGGGTGGTGGCCCGGACTGCACACCAGTGCAGGAAGAAACTGCACAACCTCCTCAGAGCGGCCAGAGTGAGCCCAGCACTGTGCCCTGGCACCAAGCACCTTACCCCCCACACAAATGTAACCCCCCCCCCCCCAGGGATGGTCGGACCCTCACCCTGACCCACATGGCTGCACCCACCCATGCCAGCCGCAATGGCCGTGTGCCCTGGCCACTGATGCCATCAGAGACCCAGGGCGAGATTCTCCGACCCCCCGCCGGGTCGGAGAATCGCCGGGGGCTGGCGTGAATCCCGGCCCCGCCAGTTGCTGAAGTCTCCGGCACCGGATATTCGGCGGGGGCGGGAATCGCGCCGTGCAGGTTGGCGGGGCCCCCCGCTCGATTCTCCGGCCCGGATGGGCCGAAGTCCCACTGCTAAAATGCCTGTCCCGCCGGAAGTAAATTAAACCACCTACCTTACCGGCGGGACAAGGCGGCGCGGGCGAGCCCCGGGGTCCTGGGGGTGGGGGGGGGGCGCAGGACGATCTGGCCCCGGGGGGTGCCCCCACTCTTTCCCTTCCGCCTCCGCCACGGTCTCCACTATGGCGGAGGCAGAAGAGACTCCCTCCACTGCGCATGCGCGGGAATGCCGTCAGCGGCCGCTGACGCTCCCGCGCATGCGCCGCTCGGAGATGTCATTTCCGCGCCAGCTGGCGGGGCACCAAAGGCCTTTTCCGCCAGCTGGCGGGGCAGAAATTCGTCCGGCACCGACCTAGCCCCTCAAGGTTAGGGCTCGGCCCCCAAAGATGCGGAGCATTCCGCACCTTTGGGGCGGTGCGATGCCCGTCTGATTTGCGCCGTTTTGGGCGCCAGTCGGCAGACATCGCGCCGTTTCCGGAGAATTTCGCCCCCAATCCCTGGGCTGCATGCGTCGGACCGTCTAACACTGTTGCTGTTTGTGTCCCCCCCCCCAGGACAAGGCTGCACACAACCGGCGGGAGATGGAAAAGACCGGAGGGGGACCACCAGACCTGCGACCCCTCACCGTGCCCAAGCAGAGGGCACAAGACATTGTCAGCGGGTCGGAGCAGAGGGAGGTCACCGACACGCGGAGGTCGGCGGTGCACCACAAAATGAGACCCCCTGCCTGGTTGCAGGTCCTCATGATAAATGTGCGCCCACCCCAACCCTTCACACCCCAAATCCACCTCACACCACACCCCAACACCCCTCATCCTCCACCCCAACCACCAACATCCCAAACCCACCTCACCTCACACCCCAACACCCCTCACCCCCCCACCCCTACCCCCCCTCATCCCAGACCCTGACACCCCTCACCCCCCACCCTCACACCCCAAACCCACCTCACACCGCACACCAACACCCCACACCCCCCACCCCAACCCCCCCACATCCCAAACCCACCTCACCTGACACCCCAACACCCCTCACCCCCCCACCCCCACATCCCCCTCACCCCCCACCCCCACACCCCAAACCCCCCTCACCCCACACCGCAACACGCCTCACCCCCACCCCAACCCCCCACATCCCAAACCCCCCTCACCCCCCACTCCCACACCCCCCTCACCCCCCACCCCCACACCCCAAACCCCCCTCACCCCACACTCCAACACCCCACACCCCCCCACCCCTACCCCCCTCACCCCCCACCCCCTCACCCCAACCCCCCATATCCCAAACCCACCTCACCCCACCCCCCAACACCCCTCACCCCCGATCCCTACCCTCCTCACCCCCACCCCCACACTCCCTCACCACCCAACCCCACACCCCAAACCCCCCTCACCCCACACCCCAACACCCCTCACCCCCCACCCCCACACCCCAACACCCCTCACCCCCCACCCCTACCCCCCTCACCCCCCACCCCCACACCCCCTCACCCCCCATCCCCACACCCCAAACCCCCCAAACCCCCCTCACCCCAACTCCCCTCACCCCCCACCCCAACCCCCCCACATCTCAAACCCATCTCACCGCACACCCCAACACCCCTCACCCCCCCCACCCCTACCCCCCTCACCCTCCACCCCCACACCCCGCTCACCCCACACCCACTTCACACCCTCACCCTACTTCGTGCCTCACCCCCGTCCGGCTGTCTAACCATACATGCCGTCTTGTGTCTTACAGGACCAGCTGGGGATGGGCCCGGCCGATCCGGAGGCCCCACCCCACCGAGTGCCAGAGCCGGTGCCCCTCAGACATCCGAGCACCGACGGGGAGAGCAACCTGAACACCAGCCCTCTGCCCAAGACGACTCGGGACACCACGACCCAGGACACCATGACCCAGGACACCACGGAGTTCGGGTCAGAGATGGACACAGACTTTCCGTCACAGCTATCTCCAACCCACCCACAGTGCAGGTGCAGGCAGAGACACAGGGACTAGAGGAGGAGATGACGACCGGCTTCCAGAACCTGCAGACGCAGGGGAGGAGGCCATCCGCCTGCAGGAGCAGTGAATGGTGCCGGTCATGCGTGCCACCCAGGCCGAAACCGCACGGGTGGCGTCCGCGGTGGAGGCAATGGGGCGACGGTGTCGGACATGGGTCAGAGTGTGCAAGGCCTGGGGCATTCTGGGCAGGCGGGGGCCGTGGCCCAGGACAGGGCTGCCCACTCACAGGCAACCATGTGCCAGTGGCAGCTGGAGATTGCAGAGGCGCTCCTCAGTGTGACCGAGTCGCAGCAGGCCATGGCTGAGAGCATCGGCGGCATTGCCCAGGTGCTGGCTGGCGTCGCACAGATGGAGGTGGTCCAGTCCCAGAGGGAGATGGCCCACTCCCTGTGCGCCATGGCCGCTAACTTTCAGACCCTTGTCGATAACAGAGAGGGCATCCAGGACTGGCAGCACCAGGTGTCGAGGGGGGGGGGGCCTCGGGATTGGCTCCATTCGCACCCCTGTCCCATGGAGAAGCCTGGGGCTATTGGGCACCCCAAGGGAGGAGTTGGTGCTGGGGCCCATGCCGGTGACTCCTGCAGGGGAGGTCTGGGAACACCGCAGGATCTCGAACTCTCCCCCCACCCCCCTCCTGTCCCTGGTGCACCTGGTGGGCAGCGACTGGAAAGACCCCGTCGTATAAAAGTTCAGCGCCACCGTCACCTTGATGGCCACCGGGAGTGGGTGTTCTCCCCCATTCTCCTGCAGTGCCAGGTGTGCCATCATGTGGTAGATGTGTCGGACAGTCTTCCTGCTCATCCAAACTCTCCTCCTACAGGCCCGGTTCGGGAGGTCCTCAAAGGACATGCAGAACGGTAGACGCGTGGCCTCATCCAGTGCCTCCTTGGCACTACTTCCATTTCCTCCTCGTCCTGTTCCTCCTCCTCAGCCTGTTGGGCGGTCGGCCTTCCAGCCAGAGCGGCTGCCACCTGCCCCTCTGAAGCCCGCTCCTCTGCTGCAGCCTCCGCCTCCTCTCTGAGCTGCCACCGCTCATGCTGCCACAGGGCTGTATGCAGGACAGCGGCCGTCGTCACGGCGGCCAGCATCGCTGGTTGGTGACAAAACATGATTATCTGTAGGGGATGAGGGGAAAACATATTATCATGGCACAAACACCCGTGCACAACCAGATACCATGGGCGACATGGTGGCCCCGGTTGTCACCGCACGCCCCAACCAAGCATGTCCCCCACCGCTGCACCCTGGCCCCGTCTGTCCCCCCCAGGCATGGCGCCTATCCCTGCTGCAAGGGCCACTGGTTGAAGGCACTGCCCTCACTGGGGGCTGCGGTCAGTGTGGCCCTGGGTGGTCCCCGGTGGATATCGCCGGTTGTGTGGGGTGGCCGGGGAGAGGGGTGGGGTGGGGGTGGGGGGGGGGGGGGGGAGGGGGGGGGGAGGGGGGGGGGGGGAGGGGGGGCACCCGCCCTCCCCCCATTTTCTCGGCGTCCACCCAGGGGCCGGGGTGGGTGGCCAACAAGATAGTCGCCATAATGGGGGTCGGTGCGTAGGCTCCTCCCCTGTTATGTCGGGGGCTCCCAGGCTGCTCAGCCTATTCCCCCCCCCTCCCCCGCAGGACGCATGCCCGGTGTCCAATACGGGAGCCCTCAGCCCCCCCCCACGCTACCTCCTACCTCCTCTCGCGGCCGCCTCAGCCAGCACACCAGCTTCACGATTTTTAAAAGGTGGTTAGAAAGACACCGTCGGGAAATCGGCTCATCCGGGGCGCAGAATCACTGAGGCCCCGGAGAATCGGTCGTCAGGGCAGACCATGAGATGCATACTATACTTCCGGGCAGCGCGGCGGGTGCCGCGATTGAGTTGAGTTGGGGGATCCGGATATATCCGAAGCGACGCAAAACCGGCGTCAAGCCCAATTTCAATGTCGGAGCCTATTCTCCCGCTGATCACGTTTCGCGATTTCGGCGTGAGGTCATGGAGAATCCAGCCCTATGATTATACTCCCAGAGTTGCTCGTAGACGTGTCCAGGGAAATTCAATTAAAGTCAAGTTCTGTGGGATAAAATTTCTGGACTTAACTTGTTGCTGAGTGAACACCACTTCTGATGAGTTTTTGGTCACATTGTGTGATGCCTGCTGCATATCACCTCAGTTTTATCTATTGTTTTGTTTAACATGATGTCTTGGATAAGAATATAATAGGCACGATTTAACAGGAAAAGGTCTACATGCTGCATTGGGCACAACTTCCTGGGTGCTTCCTCATGGCCAAGCCAGCGAGCCCGCAGCCCGCATTTAATGGCACTACTGCTGGAAATGATCCCCACGAGCTTCATGGCCCCCTGGCATCAGTCCCACCTTCCACCCCCTGACCCCCCCCTCCCCCCCCACAAACGAGTCAGCGGTTGGCACCTCGTACCACCCCCCACCCCCACCCCCGTACCGGCCCCACAGCATGTTACCGTGCCTGTGCCCCAGCATACTCTGGCACCCGCCTCCATGCCCAGGAGCAGTGACCACTCATGCCACCTGCCAGAGGCTCCCCCCATGATGCATCCAAGTGTGCAGCTCACAATACCCTCTCTCTATCCCCGCAGAAGTTTAAAAAATATATTTTTATTCAAGGCTTGTGGTAGTATGTATTGGGGGTCATGTGGGACTGGAAGCCCTAATGTCATTGGCTGACAGATCCCGGGTCCTGGTTGGCCGTTGACCTCAAGCTCCGCCCTGAAGGCGGAGTATAAGAAGCCGGAGTCTTCCCCCGCAGGCCAGTTTACTATCGAGCTGCGGGGGAACAGACACGCTTAATAAATTGTAGCGCACAAAGACTCCATGAGACAAATAGAGTGAAGTCGATGAGGCTTTATTAAGCGTGTCTGTTCCCCCACAGCTCGATAGTAAACTGGCCTGCGGGGGAAGACTCCGGCTTCTTATACTCCGCCTTCAGGGCGGAGCTTGAGGTCAACGGCCAACCAGGACCCGGGATCTGTCAGCCAATGACATTAGGGCTTCCAGTCCCACATGACCCCCAATACATACTACCACAAGGCTTTTCAACAAAATATGAATATACAAAATGTCAAAAGAACAATCAAAGAATAACAAAAGACCATCACATCAACCCACCCAACAATCCCAACCCTCCATCCCTCTGACACCGAGCTCCAACATGTCCCACCTTCCCCTTTTTAGCCACCCCCCCCTCTCCCCCCTGAAGGCCCCACGCTCTCGCTGACTCCTCAACCCTCCTTGAAGAAATCGATGAATGGTTTCCACCTCCGAGTGAACCCTTATACCGGCCCCTGCAGGGCGAACTTGATCTTCAATAACCGCAGGAATTCTGCCAGGTCACTCCCCCACACCCCTGCCTTCGGCGGCTCCAAGTCCCTCCAACATAAAACAATCTGTCTCCAGACTATCAGGGAGGCAAAAGCCAATACATCGGCCCCTCTCCCCCGCCCCCCCGTACTCTCGGGTCTTCTGACACCCCATATATGGCCACCTCCAGACTCGGGGCCACACTCACCCCCACAATCTCAGACATAACATCTGTGAACCCCTGCCACAACCCCTTCAGTCTTGGACAAGCCCAAAACATGTGGGCGTGATTTACGCCCCCCCTCCCCCACCGCACAGCGGCCACACCTATAGTCCACCCCCTCAAAAAACCTGCTCATCCTCCCCACCGGATTGTGGGCCCTATGCACCACTTCAAACTGGATGAGGTTTAATCTCGCACATGATGAGGACGCATTCATCCTCCGCAAAGCCTCAGTCCATATCCCAGCTGCTCTCGTCCCATTTGCTCTTAACATCCTGCATCCGGGCACCCTCCCACTCCATCAACCCCTTGTTAATATCCGACACCTTCCACTCCCCTATTTCGGCCTCCGACAGAAGCTTATCCTGCAGCACTGGAGGCAGCAACCACGGGAAAGATGGCCCCTCTCTCCTCACAAAATTCTGAACCTGCGGGTACTTAAACTCATTCCCCTTAGGCAACTCAAATAATTCATCCAACTCCTCCAGCCCCGCAAATTTGCCCCCTATAAACAAGTCCCTGATGTAGTCGATCCCCGCCTACTGCCACCCCTGGAACCTCGCATCTAATCTCACCGGCACAAACCTATGGTTATCGCAAATAGGCGCCCGCAACGACATGTCCGATGCACTATCAATTACCACAAAGACGAGAGTAGTGAATAATCGAGGCTTTATTGGGCAAAGATGTTGTACCTCCTGTAGCTGGAACCAGAATGGCTGCAGCACCGGCAAGCACACACATTTATACACCGCCTACTGGGCGGAGCCAGCAGGCAGGGATTTACCCATGTACCTCTAGTGTATGAGTCTTACCGTACTACATCCAATATAGTTAGTGGTAACTACTACATTCACCCCCTGTTAAAAAAGAGGGGTGGTGGAAAAATTTTACAAGTTCAGTTTGTCGGGGGCCTTTATCCTCCACTGTGATCGCCTCAGTCCTGGTGGTGATGCGGGCGCTGACTTGGTCACCTGTGACTCCGGGAGCGTGTTGTCTTCATCTTCGTCGCCCCTGAGTGGAACCAGTGGGAGGACGTCTCTCCTGGGGCTGCGGTGAGGTGCGCTGGGCAGAGGGTGAGTGGCGCCTGGGTTGAATGGGCAACCAGAGGGGGGGGGGGTGTTGGGTGGGGGGGCCATGGGTGGGGATCCAGTGGGTGCCAGGTCTGGAGGGAGACTGTCTCCTGGCGCCCGTCGGGGTGCACCACGTAGGCGTACTGCGGGTTCACGTGCAGGAGGTGGACTCTTTCGACCAAAGGGTCCGACTTATGGGTCCGCACGTGTTTGCGAAGGAGGACGGGTCCGGGAACTGTCAGCAATGTTGGCAGCGAGACCCCGAAGGTGGACGTCCTGGAGAAGGCAAAGAGACATTCATGTGGGGTTTCATTAGTCGCGGTGCAGAGGAGCGATCGGAGCGCGTCGGGTGGACATCCTGCCAGCGGGAGACTGGGAGATTTTTAGACCGCAGGGCCTTCCAGACCGTCCCGTTCTCCCTCTCCACCTGCCCGTTTCCCCGGGGGTTGTAGCTGGTCATCCTGCTCAAGGCAATGCCCTTGCTGAGCAGGAACTGACGCAGCTCATCGCTCAAAAAGGAGGATCGCCGATCGCTGTGGACGTAAGTGGGGAAACCGAACAGGGCAAAGATACTGTTGAGTGCTTTAATGACCGTATCACAAGTCATATCGGGGCATGGGATGGTGAAGGGAAACCGGGAGTACTCATCAACCACGTTCAGAAAGTACGTGTTGCGGTCGGTGGAGGGGAGGGGCCCTTTGAAGTCCTGCTGAGGCGCTCAAAGGGGCGGGAGGCCTTCACCAGGTGCGCTCGATCTGGCCGGTAGAAGTGCAGCTTGCACTCCGCGCAGACCTGGCAGTCTCTGGTGATGGCCCTGACCTCCTCAATGGTGTAGGGCAGATTGTGGGCCTTGATGAAGTGGAAGAACCGGGTGACCCCCTGATGCACGATCAATGACCACTAAAGTGATGTTGTAGTCCAATTGAAGGCTTTAATAAGCTAGATGTTTCCCCCAGCAGCTCAGGTACAGAATGAAGGCTGCTGGGGCAGCACGGGCTCTTATACCCCGCCTAGCAGGGGGGAGCTACCATACAGCTTGACCAATAGGAAGCATACAATATCTACCAATGGTGTTCCAGCATTACCAGGTACCGTAATACCTCTACACAGACTACCACATTCATCCCCTGTTAACAAAGAGCCCGGCGGGGGTGGTGGCCTGGTACTACAAACATGGCAACGTGGTAGAATTAGTTATGGAGGTACCGTAATACCTCGATACAGCGTTTTGTAACTAATTACAATTCTAGTAACTATTTACAAGATATGATTTAAATTTACAATTTAAAATGAAGCAATCAGTCGATCGGGGGCCCTGGTTCGTCGGCGAATGGAAACTGGGAGTACTCTTCAATCACGTTCAGGAAGTATGTGTTGCGGTCGGTGGATGGGAGGGGGCCTTTAAAGTCCATGCTGAGGCGTTCAAAGGGACGGGAAGCCTTTATCAGGTGCGCTTTCTCTGGCCGGTAGAAGTGTGGTTTGCACTCTGCGCAGATTTGGCAGTCCCTGGTGGCTGTCCTGACCTCCTCGATGGAGTAGGGCAGGTTGCGGGTCTTGATAAAGTTGAAAAAGCGAGTGACCCCCGGGTGGCAGAGCTCCTCGTGGAGTGCTCGGAGGCGGTCGATTTGTGCGGTGGCACATGTGCCGCAGGACAGGGTATCAGGAGGCTCGTTTAGCTTCCCGGGACGATACAAGATCTCGCAGTTGTAGGTGGAGAGTTCGATCCTCCACCGCAAGATCTTATCGTTTTTTTATCGTGCCCCGCTGTGCATTATTGAACATGAAAGCAACCGACCGTTGGTCAGTGAGGAGAGTGAATCTCCTGCCGGCCAGGTAATGCCTTGAATGTCGCACAGCTTCTAATATGGCCTGGGCCTCCTTTTCGACTGAGGAATGGCGGATTTCGGAGGCATGGAGGGTACGGGTGAAGAAGGCCATGGGCCTGCCCGCTTAGTTTTGTTTTAAAAAATATATATTTTATTCAAGATTTTTTGGCCAAACATAACAGTACGTAGTGTTTCTTTTAAACAACAATAAAGCAATATAAATAACAGTGGCCAGTTTTAAACAAATAAATAAATAATATATGAACAGAAACAAAAACCAAACTAAATGGCAACTGCCTTGTCAAAAATAAATACTCTCCAAAGATACAATCCAACAGTCCAATATACATTACCTAAAACAAGTGCCTATACATATACAATAACATCCCTGAGAGTCCGTCCGATTCCTCCCCCCCCCCCCCCCCCCCCCCCGCCCCCTGGGTTGCTGCTGTTGTCTTCTTCTTTTCCATTCCCTCTATCTTTCTGTGAGGTAGTCGACGAACGGTTGCCACCGCCTGGTGAACCCTTGAGCCGAACCCCTTAGTACGAACTTAATCCGTTCTAACTTTATAAACCCTGCCATGTCGTTTATCCAGGTCTCCACACCCAGGGGTTTGGCTTCCTTCCACATTAACAATATCCTGCGCCGGGCTACTAGGGACGCAAAGGCCAAAACATCAGCCTCTCTCGCCTCCTGCACTCCCGGCTCTTCTGCAACCCCAAATATAGCCAACCCCCAGCTTGGTTTGACCCGGACCCCCACCACCTTCGAAAGCACCTTTGCCACCCCCACCCAAAACCCCTGTAGTGCCGGGCATGATCAGAACATGTGGGTGTGATTCGCTGGGCTTCTCGAGCATCTCGCACACCTATCCTCTATCCGAAGAAATTTACTGAGCCGTGCTCCAGTCATATGCGCCCTGTGTAACACCTTAAATTGTATCAGGCTTAGCCTGGCACACGAGGACGATGAGTTTACCCTACGTAGGGCATCAGCCCACAGCCCCTCCTCAATCTCCTCCCCCAGCTCTTCTTCCTATTTCCCTTTCAGCTCATCTACCATGATCTCCCCCTCGTCCCTCATTTCCCTATATATGTCCGACACCTTACCACCTCCCACCCATGTCTCTGAGATCACTCTATCCTGCACCTCCTGCGTCGGGAGCTGCGGGAATTCCCTCACCTGTTGCCTCGCAAAAGCCCTCAGTTGCATATACCGAAATGCATTCCCTTGGGGCAACCCATATTTTTCTGTCAGCGCTCCCAGACTCGCAAACGTCCCATCTACGAACAGATCTCTCAATTGTGCTACCCCTGCTCTTTGCCATGCTCCAAATCCCCCATCCATTCTCCCCGGAACAAACCTATGGTTATTTCTTATCGGGGACCGCACCGAGGCTCCCGTCTTTCCCCTATGCCGTCTCCACTGCCCCCAAATTTTCAATGTAGCCACCACCACCGGGCTTGTGGTGTATTTCGTCGGTGAGAACGGCAACGGTGCCGTCACCATAGCTTGTAGGCTAGTCCCCCTGCAGGACGCCCTCTCCAATCTTTTCCACGCCGCTCCCTCCTCTTCTCCCATCCACTTACACACCATTGAAATATTGGCAGCCCAGTAGTACTCACTTAGGCTCGGTAGTGCCAGCCCCCCCCCTGTCCCTACTGCGCTGCAAAAATCCCCTCCTCACTCTCGAGGTCTTCCCGGCCCATACAAAACTCATAATACTCTTCTCGATTCTTTTGAGCTCTGTGCTCCTAGCTAGCTGCAACTCGAATGAGCGAGAACTCTGATGTCCCTTGTCTTTATAGTGCGTGTGCTCTCACTGGTGATTGGCTGCGGTGTTGTGTATGTTGATTGGTCCCACTGTGTGTCCATCATTGTGTGTCTGGTGTATATTATGACACTACCCACCCTCAAGAAATCCTCGACCAACCTTGCCCTCTCCTCCCGCTCCACCCTCTCCCTGTGCGCCCGAATCAAAAAAAACTCCCTCTAACTACAGCCTTGAGTGCCTCCTACAGCATGGTGGCTGTGACCTTCCCCATATCATTCACTTCCACATAACACTGAATGGCAACCCTCACCGGTTCGCACAACCCCTTATCCGCCAACAGCCCCACATCTAACCACCACTGCCGCCGTTGGGCTTCCCCCTGCGCCACCCGCAAATCCACCCAGTGTGTCACATGTTCAGAGAACACAGGCGGGATTCTCTCAGCCCAGGCCGGGCTGGAGAATCGCCGGGATGGGCGCGAATCACGCGACACCGCCCCGACGCCGGTCCACCGATTCTCTGGCGTGGTCGGGGTGGCGCCAGTCGTGGGCCGCTCTACACGCCCCCCCACCCCCACCCCACCCCAGCGATTCTCTGCCTGGGATGGGCCAAGCGGCTACGCAAAAAATCCGAGTCCCGCCGGCGCCGTTCACACCTGTGCATACCCAGCAGGACCTCGGCGTGCATCCGGGGGCGGCCTGGTTGGGGGGGGGAGGGGTCCGACCCGGGGGGGGGGCTCCGCTGTGACCTGGCCTGCGATCGGGGCCTACTGATCGGCAGGTTGCCCTCTCGGGCTGGGGGCCTCTTTCGTTCCGCGCCGGCCCCGGTAGCCCTACCCCATGTTGCGTCGGGGCCGGCGCGGAGAAGTGAGTCACTGCGCATGCGCGCATTTGGCGCCGGTCCCACTGCGCATGCACAGACCCATCTGACGCTGGGATCGGCAGTTGGAGTGGCATGGGTCGCTCCAATGCCATGCTGGCCCCCTGTAGCGGTCAGAATCGCTGCTCCTGAGGCCATGTTGATGCCGTCGGGAAATGCAACGGCGTTTACGACGGCGTCAACACTTAGCCTCAGGTTCAGAGAATCCTGCCCCAATTTCACCTAATGCCCCGAGTTGGCCATCCCACCAGCAGCGCTTTATCCATGACAAAAAAATCAATCGGGGAATACACCCGGTGTACATGGGAGAAGTATGAAAACTTCTTCGCCCTCGACCTCCCAAATCCCCACGGTGTCGTGTTAGGTACACTGGTATAACACTGGCTGCAACTGGATGCAGCATAGATCAAAAAGATACTCCAGACCTTGAAGTTACTTCAATCAGGTTTATTGAACTAATAGCACAGTTAGCACAGTTCTCTGTGAGTTCGACTCTCTGCTAACTTAAGTGTGGTTACTCTGTCTGACTGAACCAGACTAGCTCTTAGCCACGTGGTGGGGGGGTGAGATTATAACAACACCCTTGACTGACTCTCTAGATGTTCATCAGTGGAAAGAGGTGGAGTATGAGTGCCTTGTGTCTTTTATAGTCAGGTCCCACCCCTGAATGTCCTGCCTGCTTATTGGTCATGTCCTGTTCTCTGTGTCCATTAGCTGTTGGTCTGTATATCATTATGTGTGTGTCCGCATATCATGACACACGGGTCCCCCCAGCCCCATGCGCTCCATGAATCCCCTCATCTCCCTAGCCACTGCCGACCTCCTCAATGACTTTGGGCTTGACCAATCCAGGCTCGTATTAAAATCCCCCCCTCATAATCAGCCGATGCATCTCTAAATCTGGAATCTTTCCCAACACCCGCCTCATGAAATCCACATCATCCCAATTCGTGGCATAAACATTAACCAGGACGACCGGCATCCTCTCCAGTTTCCCACTGACCACCACATACTTACCCCCCGGATCGACGACAATGCTCCCCACCTCGAATGCCACCCCCCTCATCTTCATATTCAGCCCCGAATGAAACACCTGCCCCACCCATCCCCTCCTCAGCCTTGTCTGATCCCACAACTTCAAGTACGACTCCTGCAGAAACACCACATCCACCTTCAGATTCCTCAGGTACGTGAACATAGGCGACCGTTTAACTGGCCAATCACCTTTCGCACATTCCCCACGTGACCAGCCTGCTGATCAGCCATTCCCCTTCCTGGACCAGCCTCTGGCCTGCGTCACACACCCTTCCAGGCCCACCCTCGATGTCCACCGCCATCTCTCCCTTCCCAACTGCGCCACACCAACCACACCCATGTCAGCAACCCACATCTCCTCCCCCCATCCAGCTAGTATGGTGATCCCCACCAAAGGCCAGTAACCACCCATCCCCCTCCAATCCACCCCCCTCAACCGAGCCACCAAAGAAGAATGAAAAACATGCTCACCATCCCGGCTCCCATGTCAAAACCCACCCAAAATACCCACCCCAGATATTTTACCACAAACCCAAAGCTCCTCTCCAAAGTTCAGTGTCCTCACACTCCTCCCAGTCCATGATCTATCATGAAGTCCACCACCTCCTCCGACGAGTCAAAATAAAACTCTTTCTTCTGATAAGTCACCCACAAGCGGGCAGGGTACAAAACCCCAAACTTCACTCCCTTCTTGAAGAGGGCAGCCTTTACCTGGTTGAACCCAGCTCTTCTCTTCACCAGCCCTGCACCAAGGTCCTGATAGACCCGCAGCTCACTCCCTTCCCAGGTGCATCTCCTGGTCTGCCTTGCCCACTGCAAAATCATCTCCTTGTCCAAGAAGCGGTGCAACCACAGCACCATCACCCTCAGCGGCTCCCCCACTTGTGGCCTCCTCGTCAGTGCACAGTGCGCCCAATCCACCTCGCAGGGCCGATCAAAGGCCCCCTCCACCATCAACTGCCCCAACATCCTTGCCACATACTTGGTGGCGTCTGCTCCTTTGATACCCTCAGGCGATCCTTAAATTCTGTCGTCTGGAGTGATTCTCCAGGTGTTCCAACTTCTCTCTCAGCCTCTTCTGGCTGTCCATCACCGCCCCCACCTCTGCCGCCAGCGAGGCTAACTGCTCCTCATGCTCCCCTACCACCTCCTCCACCATCTGTATCGTCAGGCCCTGGGCCTCCAGCCTCTGTCTCACTTTCTCAATCGCTGCCCTAAGCGGTCCACCACCTGAGCCAGGTCCTGAGAGGCCTCCTTCCTCTGCTGCTGGAGTTTATTATTTAAAAACTCCAGCAGTTGCTCCGCTGAAGCACTGGGTGGGCAACCCTGCCCCCTTGCCCTCCGCCATCTTGACCTGTGGCGCCTATTAAGAATTGCCCTGCTCCAGCTGCTCTCTCTTTCTTGTAGCATTTCACATCCTCCGATCCATGCACCAGACTCACCAGAGGATCATTACCTTCCCTGGACACTCACACACCTTTCACCCTCAAAAAAAACCCTACAGGTGGGGAAGGACCAACAAAATCCACATTGAGTGGGAGCCACCAAATGTACGACCACTCACTTCATGGCCGCCACCGGAAGTCCCCCACAGGAGAAGTTAACTCAGAATAGACGGAAAGGGCCGAGGTGGGCAGCAGGGTTCCGGACATCAGAGTCCTTACCCACTACGAGGAAAGAGCCCTGGAGGTCGCAAGGTTGGCTGAGGTTAGAGCAGTCACCGACAGTGATGTTGGCCTGCGCTACAGAGGTGAGGATCCACTGCCCCTTCACCCAGATGACATCTCAAGTGACATACCAGACAAAATGATCCTTCCCTCTCACTGACCACATGTCCATTCACTCGCAGGATGTCCACCTGACGAGGTCGGGCCATCCGGGGTCGCCCCTCACCCTTGTCACCCAAGAGAGTATCTCGGAGGAGAGATCCGAGGTGACTACCGTCGAGGTGTCACAGCTATCATCCTCGCCCTCCATCAGCGCAGAGACACACACCTCAGTGGTCGACACTAGTGCACAGTCCTCTAGTGAGTGCAGAGCTGATTGGAGGAGTCCTAAAGGCTACAGCTCACAGGAAATGACGCCGACAATATGTGGCACCGAGGCCAATACTGCTAGGGTGGCAACCAAAATGGAAAACCTGCAGCACAAAATCAGCGTCATGAGTGGTGGTGTCCAAGGCATGGCTCAGTCAGTGTCGACCATGGCTGAGGGCCTGGACAGCATTTGCCAGCTACTGAGGGACGTGTCCCAGATGCAGGTGGACATTGCCAAAACTCTCCAGAGCATGTCCCAGTCACTAAGGAGCATCGCAGAGGGCGTCACCATGATGGAATGTGCGGGAAGTGTCGTGTTCCCCATTTTATAGTGTGTATGCTCTTGCCTGTGATTGGCTGTGGTGTTGTGTGTGTATTGATTGGTCCGTTGATCTGTCCATCAGTATGTATGTATGTTTGCACCATGATGTTTACCTGAATATCATGACATCCCCCTTTTTTACAAGAACATGTGCCTATGTGGTTATAAATAGAGATGTGTACTGAGTGCAGCTGAATGTGTGTGTGTGCAATATCTACAGCATGCACATGAGGCTAAACTATATACAAGGGGTGATGTCAGGTGCGACATAGCAACGAGGTTGTATCATATACAAAAGACGGGGAAATGTTGAACGTCAAAACGAACTCCTGTAACGACAAGGAAAAATAGAAACATATTAACACAGTGGTATGATGCATCAGTGAGTTCAATGTTCAAACAGGCTCATAAGTCCAGTCTAGTAGGTGGGCGACGAATTTGGGTTGACGCCTCAAGGGTGGGTCAGGATCCACCGGCTGAGGCACGGGCCTGGCCACGGGCGACGACGGAATGGGCATGGTGGTAGGAAGCTCCACGAAGTCGACATCAGGAACAACAGGAGGACGTGGTACCGGTGTAAGTTCCCGTAGCGAGTGTGGAAGCAGGCGAAGAGCCCGGCGATTGCGTCGGCGAATGGAGCCATCAGGCATGCGAACCAGGAACGAGCGGCGAGCCACGCATCGGAGAACTTGCTGACCAGCCACCTTCTGGTAGGTGGATGCCCGTTGCCATATGCCCTCTTCTGGCGAACGCGCTGCTGTTGCATCCTGTGCAGTACCGGAGCATGGTTGGTTGTGGGTACCAGAATGGATGGCACAGTGGTCCTGAGGGCGCGACCCATCAACAGCTGAGCTGGTGAGAGGCCAGTGGCTAGTGGGGCCGAGCGATAGGCTAGCAGGGCTAGGCAGAAATCCGATCCGGCAGCAGCAGCCTTGCAGAGGAGCCGCTTTGAATGCCCTTCTCCGCCTTTCCATTGGACTGGGGATGCAGAGGGCTGGACGTCACATGTGTGAAGCCATACGAAGCAGCAAAGGATGACCATTCCTGGCTGGCAAAACAGGGCCCATTGTCCGACATGACAGTCATCGGAATGCCATGGCGAGCGAAATTGTCTTTGCAGGCCCTTATGACAGCGGACAATGTCAAATTGTGCAGGCGTATGACCTCTGGATAGTTTGAAAAGTAATCAATGATGATTACATAGTCCCTGCCGAGCGTGTGAAAAAGGTCCACACCCACCTTCGCCCAGGTGGACGTCACCAGCTCATGGGGCTGAAGCGTCTCAGGAGGTTGCGCCGGCTGAAACCTTTGGCAGGTGGGGCAGTTTAGCACCATATTGGCAATGTCATCACTGATGCCCGGCCAGTATACCGCCTCTCGGGCCCTCCGTCTGCACTTCTCAACCCCCAGATGGCCTTCGTGTAGTTGGTCGAGGACCAGCTTGTGCATGCTGTGCGGAATCACAATCCGGTCCAGCTTTAGGAGGACACCATCAATGACGGCCAAGTTGTCCCGGACATTGTAGAACTGCGGGCACTGTCCTTTGAGCCGCCCTCCCGTCATGTGGCGCATCGCACGTTGTAGAAGGGGGTCAGCCGCAGTCTCCCGATGAATACGGGCCAGACTGGAGTCGTCGGCTGGCAGATTTGCCGATGTGAAGGCCACCTGCGCTTCGACCTGACAGACGAACCCCTCCGAGTCGGGCGGTGTGCTCACTGCTCTAGAGAGGACATCCGCAATGATAAGGTCCTTACCCGGGGTGTAGACCAGTTGGAAGTCGTACATCCTGTGTTTGAGTAGGATGTGCTGGAGGCGAGGGGCCATTTCGTTCAGGTCCTTATGTATGATGCTGACCAGGGGGCGATGGTCAGTCTCAACGGTAAACTGGGGGAGACCATACACGTAGTCATGGAACTTGTCTATTCCGGTTAGCAAACCCAGGCACTCCTTTTCAATCTGTGCGTAGCGCTGTTCTGTGGGGGTCATGGCCCGCGAGGCATAGGCGACCGGGGCCCATGACGCAGT
Source organism: Scyliorhinus torazame (assembly GCF_047496885.1). Taxonomy (NCBI): domain Eukaryota; kingdom Metazoa; phylum Chordata; class Chondrichthyes; order Carcharhiniformes; family Scyliorhinidae; genus Scyliorhinus; species Scyliorhinus torazame. The sequence continues at coordinate 109,372,569 of NC_092716.1, forward strand.
GTCATCCCGCTGTAGGAGTACCGCCCCAATGCCGGACTGGCTGGCATCAGTCGAAATTTTAGTGTCACGAGATGTGTCAAAAAACGCCAATACCGGGGCTGTGGTGAGCTTAATTTTGAGCTCCTCCCATTCCTTCTGGTGTGCGGGCAGCCACTGGAAATCCATGGACTTCTTGACTAGGTGGCGAAGAGCCGTCATGTGGGAGGCAAGGTTGGGAATGAACTTCCCCAGGAAGTTGACCATGCCTAGGAAGCATAGCACTGCTTTCTTGTCTGCCGGCTGCGGCATGGCTGTAATGGCGCTCACCTTGTCTGCATCCGGACGGACCCCTGACCGGGATATGTGGTCAGAAACTTCAGCTCGGTTTGGCCGAAAGAATACTTGGCTCGGTTGAGGCGCAGGCCGTTTTCCCGTATCCGCGCAAAGGCGCGCTGGAGACGATTGATGTGCTCCTGTGGTGTGGTGGACCAGATGATGACGTCGTTAACGTAGACACGCACCCCATCGATGCCCTCCATCATCTGTTCCATGATCCCGTGAAAGACCTCGGATGCCGAGATGATGCCAAATGGCATTCTGTTGTAGCAGAACCTGCCGAAAGGGGTGTTGAAGGTGCACAGCTTTCGGCTGGACTGATCCAGTTGGATCTGCCAAAAACCCTTCGAGTTTTGTAAAGATTTTAGCCCGGGCCATTTCGCACGTGAGCTCTTCCCGTTTGGGTATGGGGTAGTGTTCGCTCATTATGTTGTTGTTGAGGTCTTTTGGATCAATGCAGATCCGGAGCTCGCCAGGGTGATTCTTAACACACACCATGGATCTGACCCATGGCGTGGGATCCGTGACCCGGGATAGCACCCCTTGGTCCTGGAGATCCTGCAGCTGCTGCTTGAGGCGGTCTTTGAGTGGCGCTGGGACCCTGCGAGGTGCGTGAATGACCGGGATGGCGACCGGTTTGAGCCGTATTCTGCAGGTATAGGGCAGTGTGCCCATGCCCTCGAATGCCTCCTGGTTGTGGGCGAGGAGCGATTGAAGCTATGCCCTAAATTCTGCATCCGGGAAGTCTGATGTGCCTTCTGGAGGCAGAGCGTGGACCTGCTGCACGAGGAGGAGAACCTTGCATGCCTGTGCGCCTAGCACGGAGTCCTTTGATGATCCGACTATTTCGAATGACAGTGTGGCCGTGTATGAGTTGTGTGTCACCTGAAGCTGGCAGGATCCCATGGCCGGGATACCGTTTCCATTGAAGTCGACCATCTTGCAACGGGATGGCCGAATTGGTGGTCTGACCTTCATGGCGTAGAAGGCTGACCATGCCATGAGGTTGGCGGAGGCGCCAGTGTCCAGACGGAATGTTATCGGTGATCGGTTGACCGTTAGGGTGGCACACCATTCATCACCCGGATTGACACTGTTCACTTGCAATGGCTGGTGGGTCCTGCCTGGAGACAGCTGGTTCCTATCAATGACTGCAACACGGAAGGCGTCCCGGTCGTCTGTGTTACTGGTCTGGATCTCGTCTGGGCACGACTCGTAGTAAGGAGGCTGAATGGTCCGCACGTCCCTGCGAGGTTGTCGGAATTGGGGAGCACTGGCAGGTTGAGCTGCTTGACAGCAGGCAGCGTAGTGGCCCATCTTGCCACAGCGGAGACAGTGTCGTTTTTTTGCCGGGCATTGCCGTTTTAAATGTGCGGCTCTGCAGTTGCCGCACGTCGTGACGTCATGTCGTTCGTTGCGCCACCGCGCATGCGCAGTACGGTCTTGCGTCGAGCGCGCCTGTGCATCACGTCCCTCTGTGTCGACGCCTTTTTTGGCGCGCACAAACGCGGGAGGCCGCGGAAAGCGCGCAAAATGGCCGCCCTCGACCGGGCCGGGAGGAACTCGAGTGCATGGACCCGTTCGGCCTCGTAGGACGCCTGCCTTGCTGATCTGGCCGCGTAGGACCCCTGCAGCGCCGATTCAGCCGCTTGAAATTGGGAGTAGCGGCTGGTCGCGTCTTCATGAAGGACAAAGGTTCGATTGCGGAGGCTAGGGTGAGGCCTTTAATTTTGAGGAGCTACTGGCATAGGGTGCCCGAGGTGACTCCCAAAACAATCTGGTCCCGAATCATTGAATCGGAGGTGGTGTCGTAACCGCAGGACTGCGCAAGGATACGGAAGTGTGTAAGGAAAAATTGAAAGGGCTCATCCTTACCCTGCGCTGCTGGAAGAGATACCTCTCAAAACTCTTGTTTACCTCGACGCTGAAGTGTTGGTCGAGTTTGAGAAGGACCGTCTTGTATTTGATCTTGTCCTCACCTTCCGCAAACACCAGGGAGTTGTAGACATGGATGGCGTGTTGCCTTGCCGTGGAGAGGAGGAGGGCAATTTTCCTGGTGTCCGAGGCGCCCTCCTTTTCGTTGGCTTCCAGGAAGAGTTGGAAGCGGTGTTTGAACAGCTTCCAATTGATGTCGAGGTTTCCAGCGATTTGTAGCGTCTGCGGCGTGCTGACGGTGTCCATGGCCGCACGGTAGCATTGTGGATAGCACAATTGCTTCACAGCTCCAGGGTCCCAGGTTCAATTCCGGCTTGGGTCACTGTCTGTGCGGAGTCTGCACATCCTCCCCGTGTGTGCGTGGGTTTCCTCCGGGTGCTCCGGTTTCCTCCCACAGTCCAAAGATGTGCAGGTTAGGTGGATTGGCCATGATAAATTGCCCTTAGTGTCCAAGATTGCCCTTAGTGTTGGGTGGGATTACTGGGTAATGGGGATAGGGTGGAGATGTTGACATTGAGTAGGGTGCTCTTTCCGAGAGCCGGTGTAGACTCGATGGGCCGAATGGCCTCCTTCTGCACTGTAAATTCTATAAAATGGTGCAGGATGGCAGATTCCTGAGGATTCGTAGGTATGTCTCACAGTTACCGGGTTCCAATCCTGGTACTATGATGTGTTGGGTGCTCTGCTACACAGACGAACCAACACGATTGTGGATGGTACAACTCAGCTTTATTACTAACATATATTTACAGTGGTAAACTGGTTACTGTGGTTCGATCATAACCCTTGAATCTGTGGACCTATTCCTAACACTGTCTTGGAGTGGCACTCAGCACATGGTGGATGTCTGAGTGGCTTGCTGTGAGCTCTGTGCCCTGAGCTGTCTCCTGCTGGAATGTGCGGGAAGTGTCGTGTTCCCCGTTTTATAGTGTGTATGCTCTTGCCTGTGATTGGCTGTGGTGTTGTGTGTGTATTGATTGGTCTGTTGATCTGTCCATCAGTATGTATGTATGTTTGCACCATGATGTTTATCTGAATATCATGACACATTCCATTTCCTACCTCCTCTCGCTCGCTCAGCAGCCAGGACGCCAGGTTCACCATTTTTGAAACCATAAATGAGCCGCGCCATCGGGAACACGGCCCATCGGAGGCGGTGAATCTCGGAGGCCCCGGAGAATAGGGTGCCGGCTCCGCTAATGATATGCCTCCTATACTTTAACGCCGCACGAGCGATGTATTTACGGCATTTTCGGGGTGCCGGAGCATCCCGATTTGGCGTTAGAGGCTATTCTCCGCCCAATCGTGTTTGCCGATTTCTTCGTCGGCAAGCAAAGAATCCCGCCCATGATTTCTTAGTCCAAACTAAGACTGGGAGCTGGATGAAAGGGTCCAGTAGTCCTGTAGTTGAAAAGGTAAAACACAAATTAGATTGGGAGCATTTATAAAATGAGGACACAATTCAATTGAAAGAGATCAGTTTGTATGTTTTGTTTTTCTTTGCCTGCTGTTATTCACCTGTTCATCAGTGTGCTAATTATATCCCTGCTGTTTTGAAAAACAGTTCAAAAAAGTTAGTTTGAGAATTTTATAATCCTACATCCTTTGCCAATGTTGTTAGTTATTCTATTCAGTCTGAATCCTCATATCAGTTCAAGTGCTACAAGTCACACAGGCAATTTCTCCCTCAAACTTTCCAATTTGTATTCAATCTCCTCACACAACTTAACTGAAAAACCCAGTATGTCCCTTCATGTGCATAGACAACACCCTCCCCCCCAACACCACCACCACCTCCCCCCCCCCACCCCCCCACCCCCCGCCACCACCACCCTCCCCTCCCCAACCCCCGCCGCTCCACTTACAGAAATCAGGATTTTTATGAGAGCAAAATACTTCAGTTGAATCAGAATCAATCACTTCAGATAAGACAGCCACAGATTGGGAAGAGATCCGTGAAGAGGTGCTGCTGAAGAGCACGGAGACACTGGACGCCATGCTGATAGCCAAAGTGGAGGCTACTGGCAAACCAAAAGAAGCTTTTCTCAAAACACAACTGTAATTTTTGCAGATGTGCCTCTAGAGTTTGGACAGGATAGCTGAGGCTGCAAATAATTGGCAATCTGATGTGACAATAATGGTGCCAATTTTATAAATGACTAAAGAGCATTTACAGGACCTGTAGGACTGTGGCAATCCAGACTGCTGCACTTAAACCAACAGGAACAATCAGCCTGCACAGAGAATCATCAAGCTGGATATGTATTGGGAAGGAAATCGGATCCCAAATAAGAAATGGCCTCAATAACTCAGAGAGATACAGAGATTCCAGAAACCTGAAGCCACCGGAGATAGGACGGCATGGTAGCACAGTGGTTAGCACTGTTGCTTCACAACGCCAGGGACCCCGGTTCGATTCCGGGCTTGGGTCACTGTCTGTGCGGAGTCTGCACGTTCTCCCGGTTAAACTCCGGGTGCTCCGGTTTCCTCCCACACGTCCCGAAAGACGTACTTGTTAGGTGAATTGGACATTCTGAATTCTCCCTCCGTGTACCCGAACAGGCGCCGGAGTGTGGAGACTCGGGGATTTTCACAGTAACTTCATTACAGTGTTAATGTAAGCCTACTTGTGACAATAATAAAGATTGTTATTATATCTAAGGCTGAATTATAATACTTGGATCAGTTTGTAACTGGGTGTGATGGGGTTGCAGTGGGGGATCATGGATCTACAAATTCGACGAGCGAGCTTTTCAGTGTCTCGTTAACTGAGACACATCATTCACATCAGCTGCCAGGCTTCCCAATAAAATGGTGAATAAGGTGTCAGCTGATACCTGACCGATGATGCTTCACTATTTCAAGGGACCCTGCGAGGGTCAGAATGGATTCATTGTATAACTATCGAGAGAGAGAAAGGGCTACTCGAGTATGTATTGCACAGAAACGCCCCCTGTTAGCATGGTGGCGCAGTGGTTAGTACTGTTGCCTCACGGCGCCGAGGTCCCAGGTTCGATGTTGGCTCTGGGTCACTGTCTATGTGGAGTTTACACATTCTTCCTGTGTTTGTGTGGGTTTCGCCCCCACAACCCAAAGATGTGCAGGGTAGGTGGATTGGCCACGCTAAATTGCCCCTTAATTGGAAAAAATTAATTGAGTACTCTAAATTTAAAAAAAAGAAACGCCCCCAGTAGATCAACATGTACACCCCAGCTCTAAACAGCGAGTGGTTGACCATCCTCCAGCAGCACCCACTGCTACTGCTAACGTCCAGACCGCTCGTCCAGACAATGGCCTCAACAGCGTGATGGATGTGGCTGGATGATTCAGCCAGGCTGACAGAAAACCGGACGCCACGTCCAGACTCTGAGGGAAATGGTACAAGATGCCTTGCTGCAAGACTTCTTCAGCAACCCCACAGGCTGAGCACCGCGCAGATACACGTCTGCAAAGCTCACTCCGTTCCAGAATAGACTTCCTGTTTATGTCCCATATGTTCACAGTCAGACCAGCATTAAGCCCGTAGCTCTTCTCTGACTTCCTATTGGCTGACTGTCACATACTGGAAGGATAAAAGGTTGGCATGGGGACATGGGGGCTGACCCGGAAAACACTGATTAACTCATAAGGGATTACAAAGGTTGGAGAGCCATGGAAGAACTCATAGAGCCACCAACAGGTCTGCAGAAGCAATCAAGGTGAATATTGATGTGTTGGGTGTTCTGGATCACAAACAGGTCACCAACACTTGAAGTGGTGCAACTCTATTTTATTGCAAGGTTAACTATTTAAACATACTCGAACCCGGGTCCCTGGCGTTGTGAAGCAACAGTGCTAACCACTGTGCTACCATGCCGTCCTATCTCCAGTGGCTTCAGGTTTCTGGAATCTCTGTATCTCTCTGAGTTATTGAGGCCATTTCTTATCTGGGATCCGATTTCCTTCCCAATACATATCCAGCTTGATGATTCTCTGTGCAGGCTGATTGTTCCTGTTGGTTTAAGTGCAGCAGTCTGGATTGCCACAGTCCTACAGGTCCTGTAAATGCTCTTTAGTCATTTATAAAATTTTCACCATTATTTTCACATCAGATTGCCAATTATTTGCAGCCTCAGCTATCCTGTCCAAAATATGTACAAAGGAAATATTTATATGTCCAATCTCTGGGGCTGGCGTTGGATCCTTGTCAACCACCTGAGAGGTGGAGGTGGGGATGACGGTGCCGTGACAGGCCAAATTGGTGGCCTCGTGGAGCGAGATGTCCGGAAAAGGCATAACAACAGCTGGGAATGTGAGATCTGGTGGTGGGCAGGCATGTTTGCGTAGTGACCTTCTGTTGCGCCTGACAATGGATCCATCAGCCATGCGAACCACGAACGACCTGGGAGCAGCCTGTCGAACAACAACAGCTGGAGCTGACCAGCCTCCACCAGGCAACTTGATGCGAACAGCATCTTCCAGAGAGAGCACAGGCAAATCAGTAGCATGAGCATTGTATGTCAGCTTTTGCCGGTTTCTGAGTTGTTGCACCTTTTGCAGCACTGGGAGGTGATCCAGGTCAGGTAAATGAATGGCCAGAACAGTCGTCCGCAGGTCACGATTCATAAGGAGTTGTGCCGGAGACATACTGGTGGACAGAGGGGTTGCCCTGTACGCCAACAGCGCAAGGTTAAAGTAAGAAGCTGAGTCCGCAGCCTTGCAGGGCAATTGCTTCACGATATGGACCCCTTTTTTGACCTTTCCGTTAGATTACGGGTAATGCGGGCTCGAGGTGATGTGCTTGAACTGGTATAGCTTCGCGAAGTTGGACCACTCTTGGCTGTAGAAGCAGGGACCGTTGTCACTGATGACCGCGAGCGGAATACCATGCCTGGCAAATATCTCCTTGCAGGCCTTGATGACAGTCCGTGATGTGAGGTCGGACAGTTTCACCACTTAGTAGTCAATTATAAACACGTAGTCACGCCCATTGGCGTGAAAAAGGTCGATTCCCATCTTGGACCACAGAGAGGTCACGATCGCGCGTTGCTGGAGTTTCTCTTTGGGCTGAGCAGGCTGGAAATGCTGGCAAGTCGCACAACTGAGGACCATGTTGGATATGTCCTCGTTGATGCCAGGCCAATAGACAGCCTGCCGGGCCCTGCGCCTGCATTTCTCGATACCGAGGTGTCCCTCGTGGATCTATTTGAGCACTAAGCTCTGGAGGCTGCGAGGAATAACGATACGACCCAGCTTGAGGAGGATCCCCTCGACAACTGTTAGGTCATCCTTGACATTAAAGAACTGGGGGCATTGCCCTTTCTGCCAAATATTTGCAAGGTGATGTATGACCCGTTGCAGAAGAGGGTCCTTGACAGTCTCTTCTCGAATGTTGAGGACTCGTTCGTCTGAGGCCGGGAGTTTGCTGGCATACAGTTGCACCTGTGCCTCAATTTGGCGGATGAAGTCGACCTGTTCACAGGGCGAGGTTATAGCACAAGACAGGGCAACCGCAACGATTAGCTCCTTGCCCGGTGTGTGAACAAATTCGAAATCATGCCTGCGGAGTCGATGGAGAATGCGCTGAAGCCTGGGCGTCATGTCATTCAAGTCCTTGTGAATGATATGGACAAGGGGTCTGTGGTCAGTCTCCACTGTGAAAGTTGGTAGACCGTAGAAGTAATCATGGAACTTTAGAATACCGGTGAGGCGGCCCAGACACTCTTTCTCTATCTGAGCATACCTCTGCTCAGTGGGAGTCATAGCCCTGGACACATAGGTCACCGGAGCCCAGGACGAGGAGTCATAGTTCTGTAGCCATTTCAAGATTAAGATTTTTGTGCTTAAGGAGTGATTTTCTGAGTCCCTCATCAGAGATGCCACTGATAATTTGGTCTCTGATGAGGGAGTCACGGAGGGTCTCATAATTACAGGATTGGGCCAGCAGCTTTAAGTCAGTGAGAAAGCTGCTGAATGATTCTCCTGGTCTTTGTATAAGCCTGGTGAACCTGAAGCGTTCAAATGTTTCATTCAGCTCCGATTTGCAGTGGGTATCGAATTTTTTTATAATTGTGTCCCACTTATCCTTGTCTTCCCCTTCGGTGTAGGTAAATGAGTTATCTATCTCCATGGCTGGTTTCCCTGCCACAACGAAGACGTATGCTATTTTTTTGGAATCTGACGCAGCGGTCATGTCCTTAATTTCCAGAAACAAATTAAATTGTTGCAGGAAAATCTTCCAATTATACTGGAGATTACGAAAGGTTCTGAGGTGTTCTGGAGCTAGAAGTGATTCCATCTTACCGGTTTGTGCCCGAGAGATCCGAGTGTAGCGATGCCTACCTTGGCCGAATATCTTATCCAAGTTTTTTTTTCTTGTCTGTCGAACCTAATCTAGCTAGTTTCTGTTTTTGTTGTTAAGGCCAACACTCCTTCGTACCATGTGGTGTTACCTGCGTGGTTTCTCAATCCTTGGCTGATGGTGAGGTACTCTGAATCTTGTTGAAGAAGACACAAACTCGTCCAGTAACAACAAAGATTTATTGAGTAACTATACCTATTAATGCATGAGCTCTTTACCTTAACATGGAAACTAGGAGTTGGTTAACAAGATTTAACAATTATAACTAAACGTAACTCCACTAACTATCGATGTGATTCTGATGCTACCCTGTTCACAGCACACCCACGAGAGAGCATGAAATACCCCTATCCGAACTTCTCAAGAAACAAGCATCTTGGGAATAGCTTCCACAGCACATGGATACCGTGGATGCTTTAAAAAGAGCCCTCAGCATTATAGGTCCCAGATCCACTTTCCCCATACGCAATTGAGGTTGCAACTACCGACCGTACCCTTTCGGCCGTGCTCCTTCGAGAACGACATGATCGATTAGGCCCCGTGGCATACGCCTCACGCGTATTAGATCCAGTCGAGCAAGGATTTTCTGCTTGCAAAAGGCACCTGCTCGCAGTTTTTTGGGCAGTACAGTACTTCGCCTACATTACAGGACTCAACCCCATCACCATTCTCACTGAACATACCCCAACACTACTAGATGGTCGACTTAAGGATAGCAGAGTCAGCCAAATCCGCGCAGCCTGTTGGACCCTTCTTTTGCAGGGACGGGACATCACAGTTAAGAGAACCAAGACCCACACTTTCCTAGCCGATAACTTACAATATGCAGGCACTCCACATGAGTGTGAAATCATCTCCACTAAACACAATACAGGACCCTTTATTCCAAAGTCAGCTCCCCAGAAAGCAGGTACTACACCCCAGAGGCCCCAGCCCACAGTCACATGCACACCCCTTAGAATCTATGTTGATGGCTCCTCCACAGTTTTAAACAGGAAAAGGATTACCGGTTGCGGTATTTATGTAGAGGATAGAAGAGATTTCGTTAAAATTGCCAGGACACTTAGGCTTAGTGATGAAAAACGTCCTTACAATTTTTGGAATCAAACAAAAATTCCATATTGCATACCACCCCCAATCAAGCGGCATAGTAGAAAGAATGAACAGAACTTTAAAAGCGACCCTCAGAAAAATGGTGCAACAACACAACAGCACCTGGGACACAGTTCTCCCATTTGCATTAATATTCATTCGAAACACAGTATCCACGTCCACAGGATACACTCCCCACACCCTCATGACTGTACGCCCCATTTGGCCAGCCCCGCAGTCACCGCCCTCACGCATGAGAAAGCAGTACAACAGGTTATTGAGAATGTGCAGGCCGCCCAGCTTGCAGCAGCCGTTAGGCTTGGCACACAGAAGAAACAAAGCAAAGCTTGCTTTGATAAAATGGTACACGCCACCGAGTTTGCAGTAGGGCAGCAAGTGATGCTATCCCTATACAACCCCAGTTCATTCCTTTCCCCCAAATTTTCTGGACCGTACTCCATCTCTGATAAAGTCAGCCCCTCTATATATAAAATCACCGATCCGAATGGCAAGTCTGCGTGGTTTCACATAAACCAGCTTAAGGCTTATGGCTCGCAGAACAACCATGCACACATCTCGCTTGCAGCAGCAGATGAGCACGCCCTGCCCACGAACGACGTATTCCTACCCTCCCCCAACCTGTCCAGCCCGTCCTCAGACACAACTTTGACTCCACCCTCAGAGGCACGACTCTGCCTCTCCCTTCCTTCAACCAGCAGCGACAGCGACAGTGATGACGACCGCCACAGCACACCACGCTACGATTACACCCCTGCACCAGGCCCCACTCCCAGCGATTCCGAACATGATTCCAGCGACCCCTTCGAGATAACGTACATTAAAGCCCCTGATCCAGACCCACCGCCCGACGATTAAGAATTAAACTCTAGCAGCTCCAACCTCGACACAAGATTTTGGCACTGAGATAATTCGTTCAGGCTCATCTGGAATAATGAGATGGACCCCAATTCGTCCCAAGTAGCTTTAGCGCACCTACTCCAGTCAAGAGTATGGCAGCCGGGAGAAGATGATGACATAGAGTCTGACTCCCACCAAACGAATCCCTTTGCGACTCTGTTCGCTTTAGAGCAATGAGGTGTACAGATGATGGTAAAAAGGGACTGATTGAGAGTTACGGTGTCCTTTCTGATGGAACCTGCACCATGTTTGTTATGTATGTTTGTTCATTACTGTGAAGGTTAAATGTTGTTTGTCAATTCAAAGTTTTCATGGCCCCACGCCACCACTCTTTTAACGGCCACTGGCAGTTAATGGAACAAGTTTGTCCACAGACAGGCGATCATAACTGCTTTTCTGATTCGAAGGTAATCAGAAGAGGCAGCCCCCCACAACGACCACCAATTCTTACCGCTCTTGCCGGTCGCTCAAGCAGTGAAGAAACGGCACTGATCCCCGCCCTGCCTAAGGACCCCCCTCTGGTCAGCTACGCTCGGGTAGAGCACAAATGACACTGATCACCGTCCTACCCGGGGATTCCACCCATTTTTACCTGCCGCGGCCCATACGCACCCCATTTTGGCACTTTTAAGTTCAAAACTCTTTTGTTTGTTTATGGTGACCCTTAGGTTGCTTCCAGATGCTATTTACATCCTCAAACACTGGGATGGTAGATCGCACAGGCTCCGAGACGGCTTGCCTGTGACAGTATTTTTCTCGGATGTCTTGTCCAAATATTTGGTTTAAAAAAAAAATGAGGGAGTCACAGATGGTGACCAATTATAATGGGTAATTGGCAACAAAGGACAGACAGACAGACATATGAGATCTTAAGCAAGATAATAACAGATACTATGCTTGTGTCCACAGAACTCCGGAACCTCAGGAAACCCAGAGGAAGAAAAAGACCGACAAACGGAAAAATGAAGACAACCTTCATGTTTTTCACCTGGATCTTAGCGGGATCCCTTCAGTTGTGCACGGACGCTACCCCCCTGACCCCTACCACACAGGCCGTGAATGTTTCCCAACCCTGCCATACACTGTACCCCGAGATAGTTACCGATACACCGACCTGGTGTGACAAGTTCATCACCTGGTATTCCCTGTCCTACGTTGTGGAAGCACTGTTAGTACTGGCGATACTCTGCAGTGTTGTTCAGACCCTTAGACTCAGGAAATGGTGAAGGAAAGCCTCCCGCACCCAGGTATACACCTTCAGATCCCCTATTTTCAGACTTCACAAACCCCCCTAACCCTTTAAGTGAATTAAAGTACATCCGTTTTTTTGTGTGTTTGTTGTTCTAATAAAAGAAATGTAAAACTCTGTGCTTGACTGCCAAGCCAGAGAAACCCGTGTTGCTGCTATTGTACAGTTTAAAATGTTGTAAATTATTTTGATTAATTGAGGATAGTTTAGTTAAGGACAGTTAGAGGTTCCAGTTTTTTTTATTTTGTAATGCATGCCTGAATGTCATAGCGCCCCGTAGAATTTTATAATGATGTATGTACATAAAATAATTTAGGTAAAAGTTGCAATTCATAGGACAGAGCAGTGTAGAGCCTGTGAATGCTTATGGGTGCCCGACTTAGGAGGAGAATGTGATCCTTCACACTTCGCGTTGAGGATCACAAGGAGGGTGTGTAGCCTTCTGGGATGGCCACTTCCAGAATACAAAAAGGATGATCGCAAACACTGTAGGGAACTATGGACAATGCTAAGAAAGCAAGCAGGCACAGAGCCTGTACGTGTATTGGAACCGCAGCTCCCAGATGAGACTGAAACTGTAGGTCCATCTCCGGACCTATATTAGCATATTGATGGCCCATCTCCGGGAACAAAGGGAGATATTCAAGTAACGGATTTGGCTCCAGATCTCACGGCGCCAGTTCCCCAAACCGAAAGCACAAACAAAGCCAGGCCAACGGCCACCTAGGACATGCCCAGCCATCAGGGCACCTACCCCTTTATTGGTCATGATCAATACAAGTGATCGTGATACGGACCAATTGATTGGGGCCAAGTTCAAGGCCCGCCCAAAAGCACGCGATACCCCTTCGGGTATAAAAAGAAGGCCCCGAGAGAGAATCGCTCTCTTGGAATCGGCTCTCAAAGCGGAGAGACCCTTCCACCATCTACACCAGAAGCAAGTAAGTCCAAGGTCAATGCTCACTACCAGACGGACGACCTTAGCTGTTCCCCTTCACCAATTCGACCCCAGCAGCTTCAGATCCGAACAACGGCCATTGTTCCTCTGACTGAGTGGGCGCCCGAAGCTAAGTATAGGCTTTAGTAGTAGTGATAGTTTAGTCTGTAGCATTTTGTGAATGAGTAGATATTGCTGTGTATGTAAATAAATAGTATTGACTTTGAACTACGAACTGGTGTTGAACCTTGTGGCGGTATCGAAAGGTACCTGGCGACTCTAAAGTAAACGTAATTAGAATTAAGGAAGGCAACCATATTGACCGCCATATTTAGAACCAAATAAAGAGAGCAACAGTGTCAGGTGTAGTCCGGGCCAAGAGAGTGCCGGTGCGCCGGGGCCAAAAGAGACTGAACACATGGCAGTGTCACTTTTTATCCTTCAGGGGTTTTGCGCTCTTTTGGGCGATCCTTAGCTTTGAACCCAATAATTTGGCAGTCTTTGATTACTGCCTTCGATTTTAACCATTAAAGGGGCGGGTGCCGTGATGGCTGGGTGTGTCCTGAGCGGTCATTGACTGTGGCAGTTTGGGCTTCCTGGGTGAAGGGAGTGTCGCCGATGAGTCTGGATCTGTATCTGATACCTGAGTACAAGTCTTTTGTCCTGGGGAAATGGGCCATTAGAATGCAAAGCGACTGGGGGGGTTTCGATAGTGTCTGGTTATCTAGTGGCCGATATACACTTAAGCTCTGAGTTCGTCTGGATCCTGCATTGGCCACAAGGGGAACCTCTAACTGTCATTACCTAAGCTACACTCATGCTGCTCGCAAATATCAAACGGAACTTATGTACAATACAACATTTTAAACGACAACAGCAGCATCACATCGCTACTTAAGTCATTACACTCATAGAAAAATACAACCTTTAGTTCATCAGAAAAAAGGTTTAAAAGGTTTGTGGGGTTTGGTGGTTTCCAAGGAAAGGCGCTCGGAGTGTATAGATCGGGGAGCGGGAGGTTCTCCTTCGCCATTTGCGGAGTCTAAGTGTCTGAACGACACTGCAGAGTATTGCTATTATCAAGAGAGCTTCTAATGTATAGGAAAGGGAATACCATTTTACAATGTTTTTGCACCATGTGGGGGTATCAGTGTGTATCTCTATGTGTGGTGTGGTGTCCGGGCTAGGGGTATCATGTTGTGTGGTTATGTTCAGGGCTGGTGTATTAACTAAAACCATGTAAGATCAGAAAGCGGGCAGACTCCATCAGAAAATGGGACACCGTAAATCTCAGTCAGTTCCTTTTTCTGATCATTTGGACACCTCAGGGTTCAGTATCAAAAAGCGTCACGAAAGGGTTACCGTAACGGGAGTCAGACTCTGAATCATCACCATCTCCCGGTTGCCAAACTCGTGTCTGGCATTTCCGTGCCGTGGTCGCGTGGGCCGTTGTGGGATCCGAATCGTCGTTCCTTATCAATCGATACGAGTTATCGTGGTGCCAAGGGGAATTCTTTGGTCATGAGGGGCGGTAGCTGTGAAGGGCAAATTTCTCTCGTCGGGCGGTGGCAGTGGCTCTGGCTGTGGCAATGAAAGGGGGTATAGAGGGCTAAACATGTCTTGGTCGTGGTTCCAGGGGCTGGAGCGACTGGAGCCTGGGCGGTTGTGCCATTGGTCGTTGATTTCCAATAAGTCTGGAGTGCTGTCGCTCGCGTCTGAATCAAGTTCAAGGTGGAATGTTGTTCCTGTGGGCGGAGACACGGTCGGGTCTGTGGACGTGCTGTCCTGGCTGGGGGAGGGTTGGGCTAGGTTGTCAGTGGCCGGGGCGTACTTGTCTGCCATTGCCAGGGAGACGTGGTGTGAGTGGTTGCATTGGGTTCCATAAACCTTTAGCTGGTTGATATGGAACCAACCTGATTTTCCATTAGGGTACGTTATTTTGTATACAGAGGGGCTCACTTTATCCGAAATGGAGTAGGGTCCTGCAATTTTAGGGGAGAGCAACAAACTCGGATTGTACAGGGAAACCATCACTTGCTGACCAACTGTATATTCTACTGGGTGGACTGTTTTATCAAAGCAGGCCTTACTCTGCTTTTTCCTAGCGCCTAGTCGGACAGCTTCAGCGAGCTGGGCTGCTTTAATATTTTACGTGACCTGTTGAGCTGCTTTTTCGTGGGTGAGGGCGGTGACTGTGGGGCTGGCCAAATCAAGTTCAAATAAATATCCAGTTGCTTTCATGAGTCGTCCAGTCATGGAGTATGGGGGGTGCATCCTGTGGAACTTGATACTGTGTTCCTAATAAACATAAGGGTGAATGGGAGGACCGTGCTCCATGTGGTGTTGTGCTGTTGCACCATTTTCCTAATAGTCGCTTTCAGGGTCCGATTCATACGTTCCACAATGCCGCTGGATTGTGGGTGATAAGCAATATGGAACTTCTGTTTTATGCTGAAAATTGTCAGGACATTCTGCATTACTCTGCCTATAAAATGAGAACCTTAGTCCGATTCAATGCTGCGGGGGAGTCCCCAGCGTGTAAATATCTGCTGCATTAAAATCTTGGCTGTTGCCTTAGCCGTGTTTGTCCTGGAGGGAAATGCTTCCACCCATTTTGTGACGGTGTCGATCACTACCAACACATATTTAAAACCATTTCTGGCAAATTATCTGGTTTCTGTCCTGGGTGGGGACCACATAAATTCCATTCTTTAAAATTATTCCGTCCTGTACTGTCAGTGTGTCCTTGAATTTGTTGTAGGGGGCTGGGAAGGTACCATCTAAAATTTGTCTCAGAGCGTCGGCTGCCTTTTGGGCCTGGGCTAAATCTTCGATATTTGTCTGTGAGACCTGTGAGACCTGGACTGCGTGTACTGGGACACTCTCGGGGGGTTGCCAAAAGTGACCGTGTCGTGATCCTGCCTTTGCTAGGGCATCTGCCTTTACCTTACCGGGTGGGGACGAACGATGATGGCTTCTGACTTTTATTATGCCATATGTGCGGTCTTTAGCTGTTTCAAGAATGTGCTTCAATAATGGGGCTGAGGGTAGGGGTTTACCGTCAGCGGATATGAATCCTCTGGATTCCCACAGGGGCAGGAATTCCGTCAAACTGTTACAGACATATAAACTGTCCGGATATATATCTGCGGGGGTCGGGAAAGAATCTGGGTGCTGCACTACATATGCAATTGAGGCTAATTCGACTGTCTGCGATCCTAAGTGACCTGGCAATTTTAGCGATATCTCCTCTAATGCGCATCCCTGTGCATCTTCCACATAAATACCGCATCCTGTTATTCTTTTTCCATTATGAATGGTGGAGGAACCAACTACGTAAATTTTTTAAGAGTTATCCGTGGTCGGGGGATTCTGTGCTTTACTACCTACACGTGGGTGTAGCGATTTTGGAATAAAGGGTCCTGTGTGGTGTTTGGCTGCAATGATCTGGCACTCATGTGAGGTTACTTCATACTGTAAATTATCCGCTACAAATGTGTGGGTCTTTGTTCATTTAACTGTGATGTCCTGTCCTTGTAGGAGCAGGGTCCAGTGAGCTGCTCTGATCTGGCTCACTGAACCGTCCTTTAACCTACCATCTAACAGTAGCTGCGTTGGGGTGTGCTCGGTTAAAATCGTTATGGGATTAAGGCCTGTGATATATGCAAAATACTGCACTGCCCAAAAGACTGCGAGCAAGTGCCGTTCGCAGGCTGAAAATCCTTGCTCACGGGATCCAAAATTCGTGAGGCACAGGCTACGGGTCCTAAACGATCATGTCTTTCTTGGAGTAGTACGGCCGATAGGGTTCAGTCGGTGGTCGCTCCTTCTATGGCGTACGAAGAGTGTGGGTCTGGTACCTGCAAAGCAGGGGCTGTACCTAGGGCGCGTTTTAATGCGTCAATGGCATCCATGTGCTGTGGAAGCCATTCCCATGGGGCGTTCTTTTTAAGGAGCGTGGAAAGTGGGGCTGCCTTTGTGGCAAAACCATCTATATGGTTCCTACAGTAACCAACTAATCCTAAAAATGACCGGAGTGCAGTGACATTGTGGGGCAAGGGCAATTTAACTATCGATTCAATCCATTTCTGTTCTATCTCTCTTTGTCCGTGTGTGATAATAGTGCCTAAGTAAAGGGTCTTTTCTTTTAGGATCCGTGCTTTTATCATGTTAACTTTACATCCAATTGAGTGTAGGAGACCTAATAATTCGGAAAGAAGCTTAACGTGCTCTTCCTCTGTGTCAGTTTGTAGGAGCAAGTTGGCCACATACTGAATGAGGCATTCAGGTCGGGAAAATTTGGATAGTCCGTTTGCCAATTGTCGGTGAAAAACGGAGGGGGAGTTGCGGAAACCTTGCGGAAGGCATGTCCATGTATATTGCTGTCCTTGGAACGTGAAGGTGAATTTGTATTGACAATTCTTATCTAAAGGAATGGACCAAAAGCCATTGCTTTAGATAAGGTACCAAAGTACCGTAAAATACTTTGACTGTAGTCCCTGCTTTAGCATGGTTTCGGGACTCGTGGCAATGGTGGGGGTTGCTAATGGAGTTACTTTATTGAGTTCTCTGTAATCAATGGTTAGTCTCCATGAACCGTCCGGTTTTCTTACGGGCCAAATTGGGGCATTGTTTGTTGAGGCTACGAGCCGAATTATGCCTTGATCTAGCAAGTTTTGTATTACTTTTGCAATATCACCCTCGGTTTGCTGTGGGAAACCGTATTGTTTCTGGGGCTTGGGATCGGGACCTGTAATGGTGACTGGTCCTGGAATTTTTCCGCAATCGTGCTTGTGCTGGGCGAAGGATGCTTTATGACTTCTTATGACCTCTCTAATCGTCTTATCTGTGATAATCGCTTATGGGTCAAACCAATAATCTCCCACTGAGTATATTCTGTGTTCATCGTATCCTACTCTGAGCGTGGCGGGGGCTCTTGCTGTTCTGGCCATTTTCCAAACACACTTATTCACGGGGTCAAAGAAAAGGTTGTGTAAGCTCATGAAGTCGATTCCTAAAATGTGCTCTGCTGTTTGGGGCAAATCCACTAAAACAACGGGGTGCTTGGTATTTATGTTGCCGATTTGAATATCTACGGGGGCTGTAATGTATCCCTGCTGTACATGTCCTGTAAATCCACTAAGAGTGATGGTGTCTGTGGCGGGCCATTTGTTGCGCTGAAACATTGTGGAGGAGTTTAAAGTGGTGCGGTACCCTCCTGTGTCCCAAAGGAACTTTACTGGATGTCCCCGGACTTTGCCTGTAACTACTGGTCTTCCTGATTTGTCCCAGAGTGTGTCGCAGACCCAAGTTGGGGAGTCCGAACACCGTCAATCTGTGCTATTGGTCGCGGCATTACCTGGTCGGGCGCTAATGCTATGTATGGGCCTAACATTGTTCCTAGGTGGGGCGTTCGATTGCTGGTTCCGTTGCTGGTTTGGGGGGGCGTTGCATTCGCGAGCGTAATGTCCCTGCTGTCCACAATTATAGCATCCTCATGGTGCCTGTGCTCTGGGGTGTTGTCCTTCATGTCTGCCCTCACTTACCTATGCTGGGTCCTGATTAGTCCTGACTGGGTGCATATTCGCCTCTGCTTTTCCTGATCTGCCTATCTATGTAGGGATTGTTCCCAAGCTCTGGAGAGTCTCTTTAATACCCAAACTTCATTATGTGTGGCGTCTGCGGGGTCGTAATTTACACAGGCTTTTTGACCTGCTTCAGTGGCGTGGGAGACTAAAGTGCGGGCCCATTTAGTTGTGTTGTCATTATCTAAGTTTGTGCGGTTCAATTCCCCAAATACCGCTTTAAAATGGATCCAAAGACGACCTGCGTACGCAGTCGGATGCTCTCCCTTCTTTTGTCTACATCGGTTCAAACCTTCTACGGGGTCTCCTCTGTTGTAACCAATCGCGTCTAAAATAGCTGCCTTATCCCCTGGAGGCTTCCTCCTCCTACATTCTGTGGATCTGGTAATGCTGAGCTAACGGATGGGTCAAGACTCATTACGATAAGCTTCATTTCCTCCGGTTCGTCCGTACATAACTGTCTGTTATCTTACTCGTCAAAGAAATGATGCGGGTCTGCTGTGGGTTGGAATGGTTCTATTTTGTCGCACGCATCTCTCAATTGTGTGATGGTTAGTGGGGTGGTGTACACGAAATCGGGCTCATTGGTCAATCGGTGACTTGCGCTGTGTGGTGACTGGATTCATGGGGGGGGGGTGTGCTGCCTGTGCAGTCGGTGGTGCGGGTGCTTTCCTTTTCGGGGCTTGGGGGGCTCTATTCTGATTCTCAGTGTCTTCTACATATCTATGGGCAGTTTCATTGAGTTCCTGCCAATCGGGGCCATTTTCCTGATCTAAATTCGGTCCAAAGGTGTCTCTGAATCCGTTTTGCACTGAGAGCAGTGACTGCAACTTCACTATTTGTCGTCTACATTTGGCATGATCAACTGAACTCTGCCTTTGTTCCGTTGTGGAACTATGGAGTGCTCATAAAGCTGCCTTCAAATCTGCGCATTGTTTCTTTAACTGTTCTACCTGTTCCTTCTGTTCTCTTACCAAAGCTGCGCGTTATGTATCTTGGTAGGCCTTATCGTATTGTGTCTGAAAGCTGCTTCGGTGAACTATATGTCATGATATCCACATCAGCATATCATGGTGCAATCACACACACACTGATGGACAGGCAGGTGGACCAACCAGCACACACACAACATCACAGCCAATCACCAGTGAGAGCACATGCACTATAAAACAGGGAACACCACAGTTCCCGCTCATTCTACCAGGAGATAGCTCAGAGCACAGAGCTCACAGCGTGCCACTCAGACATAGACCATGTGCTGAGTGCCTCACTAAGATAGTGATAGGGCTGGGTCCACAGGTTAGCTGGCGAAGCACGTACCCAAGCCAGCAGTTAGTTGTTACTATTGTTTAGACAATAAAACAGAGTTGTACCGTCTACAGCCGTGTTGGATCATTTGTGCATCAGAACACCCAACACGACATGATACCAGTAGTGGAAGCTAACCAGCGACTGTGAGACCTACCTGCACCCTTTCCGCCATCCTGCTCCATGGAAAACATCAGCCCACCGCAGCCGCTCCGAATCGCTGGTAATCTCGGCGTAAACTGGAAGCTGTTTAAACAGTGCTTCCAGCTCTTCCTAGAAGCCACAGACAGGGAGAATGCATCGGACACCAGGAAGATCACCCTCCTCCTCTCCACGGCGGGGCAACACGCCATCCACATCTATAACTCCCTAGCATTCGCGGAAGGCGAGGACAAAACAAAATATAAGACGGTACTTCTGAAGTTCGAGGAACACTTCAGCGTGGAAGTTAATGAGAGCTTCGAGAGGTACCTCTTCCAGCAGCGGCTGCAGGGTAAGGATGAGCCTTTCCAATCTGACTTGATACACCTCTGTATCCTCGTGCAGTCCTGCGGCTATGAGGCCACCTCCGACTCCATGATACGGGATCAGATAGTTTTTGGGGTCATCTCGGACACCCTACGCCAGCAGCTCCTTAAAATAAAGCGCCTCACCCTAGCCACCGTCATCGAGACCTGCGTCCTCCATGAGAACGCGACCAGCCGGTACTCCCAAATCCAGGCAGCCGAAACGGCACGGTCCTATGAGGCGGAACAGGTCCAGTCGATCGAGTTCCTCCCGGCCCGCGGTCCGGTCAAGGGCAGCCATTTTGCGCGCTTTCCGGGGCCTCCCGCGCTTGTACGCGCCAAAAGAGGGGACGTTGACACAGAGCGACGTGATGCGCAGGCGCGCTCTACGCAGGACCACACCATGCATGCGCGGTGGCACAACGAACGCAATGAACGCCATGACGTCACGACGTGCGGCAACTGTGGCTCCGGCCAAAGCGCAACAATGCCTCCGCTGTGGCAGGATGGGCCACTATGCTGCCTGCTGTCGAGCAGCTCAACCTGCCAACTTCCAACAATTCCACCAGCCTCGCAGGGACGTGCGAGCGATTCAGCCCCCCCCCCTACACTGAGTTATATCCAGATAATATGCAGACCAGCGATACCGAAGACAGGGAGCCCTTCCGCATTGCAGTAATCCACAAGAACCGGAGGTCCCCAAGTCGGAACCTCCAGCCGCTACCAGTGCACAGCATTGATCCGGGCGATGAGTGGTGTGCCACCCTAACGGTCAACCGATCACAGATCACATTTCGCTTGGACACTGGTGTCTCCGCCAATCTCCTCGCATGGTCAGCCTTCCAGACGTTGAAGGTTAAACCACCGATTCTGCCATCCCACTGACAGATGGTTGACTACAATGGAAACGTCATCCCGGCCACGGGGTCCTGCCAGCTCGATGTTACACACAACTCACACAAAGCCACATTATCATTTGAAATCGTTGGATCCTTGAAGGACTCTCTGTTAGGTGCACAGGCGTGCAAGATCCTCCACCTCGTTCAGCGGGTACACACTCTGTCTCCAGAAGGCACGTCCGATTTCCCGGATGCAGACTTTAGGGCGCAGCTCCACTCATTCCTCACGGATAACCAGGAGGTTTTCGAGGGCATGGGCACACTGCCCTACACGTACAAAATAATGCTCAAACCGGACGCCACCTCGGTCATTCATGCACCTCCTAGGATCCCAGCATCACTCAAGGACCGCCTCAAGCAGCAGCTGCAGGACCTGCAGGACCAAGGAGTGCTTTCCCGGGTCATGGAGCCAACGCCATGGGTCAGCTCCATGGTGTGCGTCAAGAAGCCCTCCGGCGAGCTCTGGATCTGTATCGACCCAAAAGATTTGAATCACAACATTATGAGGGAGCACTACCCCATACCCAAGCAAGAAGAAATCACGAGCGAAATGGCTCGGGCACAAATATTCACCAAGCTTGTTGCCTCAAAGGGTTTTTGGCAGATTCAACTGGATCAGTCCAGCAGGAAGCTGTGCATTTTCAACACTCCATTTGGCAGATACTGCTACAATAGGATGCCATTCGGCATCATCTCGGCCTCCGAGGTGTTCCATCGCATCGTGTAACAGATGATGGAGGGCATCGAATGGATACGCGTCTCCGTAGACGACGTTATCATCTGGTCCATCACACCACAGGAGCACATCAGTCGTCTCCAGCGTGTCTTTGCACGGATACAAGATCAGGGCCTGCACCAAGTGCTCTTTTGGCCAAACTGAGCTAAAGTTTCTGGCGGACCACATATCCTGGTCAGGGGTGCGGCCGGATGCCGACAAAGTGGCAGCCATCGCAGCCATGCAGCAGCCGGCAGACAAGAAGGCAGTGCTGCGCTTTCTTGGGATGGTCAACTTCCTGGGGAAGTTCATTCCTAACCTTGCTTCGCACATGACTGCTCTTCGCCACCTGGTCAAAAAGACAACGGAATTCCAGTGGCTGCCCGCACACCAGAGTGGGAGGAGCTCAAGGTCAAGCTCACCACCGACCCGGTACTGGCGTTTTTTGATACCACACGGGAAACAAAGATCTCTACTGACGCCAGCCAGTCCGGCATTGGGGCGGTACTCCTGCACGGGACGACACCGCATCATGGGCCCCGGTCGCCTATGCGTCGCAGGCCATGACCCCCACAGAACAGCGCTATGCGCAGATTGAGAAGGAGTGCCTAGGCCTGTTTGCTGGCATCGACAAGTTTCACGATTATGTATATGGTCTTCCGCAGTTCACTGTGGAGACCAACCATCACCCCCTGGTCGGCATCATTCAGAAGGACCTCAACGACATGATCCTTCGCCTCCAGCGCATTCTGCTCAAGCTCCGGAGGTACGACTTCCAACTTGTTTACATCCCGGGGAAGGACCTCATCATCGCAGATGCTCTGTCCAGGGCGGTCAACACACCACCCGACTCGGAGGGGTTCGTTTGTCAGGTCGACGCACAAGTAACCTTCACATCGGCCAATCTGCCGGCCACTGATGCACGTCTGGCCCACATTCGCCGTGAGACTACAGCTGACCCTCTTCTACAGCGTGTGATGCGCCACATGACGGAAGGGTGGCTCAAGGGGCAGTGCCCACAATTTTACAACGTCCAGGACGACTTGGCTGTCATTGATGGTGTCCTCTTGAAGATGGACCGGATCGTGATCCCACACAGCATGCAGCGGCTTGTCCTCGAACAACTGCACAAAGGCCATCTCGGAGTTGAAAAGTGCAGGCGGAGGGCCCGAGAGGCTGTGTACTGGCCGGGCATCAGCGACGACATCACCAACATAGTGCTCAACTGCCCCACCTGCCAAAGGTTTCAGCCGGCGCAACCCCTGAGATCCTTCAGCCCCATGAGTTGGTCACGTCCCCCTGGGCAAAGGTGGGCGTGGACCTCTTTCATGCGCTCGGCAGGGACTACATTATTCTGATTGACTACTTCTCAAGTAATCTGGAGGTCATACGCCTGCACGACACGACATCATCAGCTGTCATCCGGGCATGTAAAGAAACCTTTGCTCGCCATGGGATTCCGCTCACCGTCATGTCTGACAACGGGCCTTGCTTTGCGAGCCAAGAATGGTCTTCCTTTGCCACTTCATACAACTTCACACACGTGACGTCCAGTCCCTTGCATCCTCAGTCGAATGGCAAGGCGGAAAAGGGCGTCCACATTGTGAAGCAGCTCATCTGCAAGGCTGCTGATGCGGATCTGACTTCTGTTTAGCCCTGCTGGCCTATTGCTCGGCCCCACTGTCCACGGACCTCTTGCCAGCCCAGCTGTTGATGAGTCGCACCATCAGGACCACTGTGCCGTCCATTCATGTTCCTGACCTCGACCATGCTCCAGTATTGCGAAGGATGCAACAACAGCGTGCTCAGCAGAAGGTGGCACATGATGCTCGGGCGACTGATCTTCCTGCCCTGGCGCCTGGAGACAACGTCCGCATACACCTACCGGAGGGTGGCTGGTCGGCAACCGCCGAGGTTCTCCGCCACGTGGCTCCCCGCTCATTCCTGGTTCGCATGCCTGATGGCCCCATTCACCGCCGTAATCGGCGGGCCCTTCATCTGGTTCTGCACTCGCTACGAGATCATGCACCGGTGCCACGCCCTCCTGTTGTCCCTGATGTCAACTTTATTGAGCTTCCTACCACCCTGCCTCTTCCTCTCTCGCCTGTGGCCAGGCCCATTCCTCAGCCGGTGGATCCTGACCCACCCTTGAGGCGGTCAACCCGAATTCGTCGCCCACCTGAGAGACTTGACTTATGAGCCTGTTAGCACATTGGACTCACTGAATTGTTTTACAGTACTGTTAACAAGTTTCTTTTTCTTGTCGTTCATTGTTCCAGAAGTTTTCTCTCGTCGTTTGCTGATTGCATTTGTTCTGTTATTGGTACAACCTCGTTGTTCTGCTGCACCTGACACCTTCCTCTGTATATAATTTAGCCTCATGTACATGTTGTAAATATTGCACACACATACTCAGATGCACTCAGTACACATTTCTATTTATTAGCATGTAGGCACATATCCTTTGTGAAAGGGGGGATGTCATGATAGCCACATCAGCATATCATGGTGCAATCACACACACACTGATGGACAGGCAGTTGGACCAACCAGCACACACATAACATCGCAGCCAATCACCAGTGAGAGCACACGCACTATAAAACAGGGAACACCACAGTTCCCGCTCATTCTACCAGGAGATAGCTCAGAGCACAGAGCTCACAGCGCGCCACTCAAACATACACCATGTGCTGAGTGCCTCACTAAGATAGTGATAGGGCTGGGTCCACAGGTTAGCTGGTGAAGCACGTCTCCAAGCCAGCAGTTAGTTGTTACTATTGTTTAGACAATAAAACAGAGTTGTACCATCTACAGCCGTGTTGGATCATTTGTGCATCAGAACACCCAACACGACACTATACAAGATTGGTGTGCCCGTTTGACATCAGCCATCTCCTTGTCTTTAGCTGCTAGCTGATCTCGGAGTTGTTCATTAACTTTCTTGCATTCACTAAAATTTCCCTCACTCTTCTCCTCTTTCTCTACAAGCTGTCTGCAGAGCGTCCTGATGACCTCCTCTGTGCCTTGCAATTGTGCCAGACAGGACACGATTTCCATTGTCTTATAAACTTTTCCTACATTCTTTTTCTGTACCTCGGTTAGGTTATGCCACCAGGTTTGTCCTATACTACCTGGATCTGACTCTTCATTCGAACAAAACTCAGACCAGAGGGGCCATCCTTTCCCCTTCAAGTACTTTCTCAATTCCTCTTCCCATAAGGGGCACTGCTCTGCTCGGCTGGTCGCTGCGACCTCGGGTTCCTGTGGGTTCATTAGGCGTTCCATTGCCTTTGCTGCCATGTGTGATGTATTAAAATCTTAGGTAAATGTTCCAAAAACATAGGACAGAGTAGTGTAGAATCTGTCCTTGACCAAGGGTAACCGGCACACCGAAGATGGATGAGGGATCAATAGTGTGATCCATCACGCTTCGCGTTCAGGATCAAAAGGACGGGATGTAGCCATCTGGGATGGCAACTTACAAAGGGAAACATGGCCACTTACAATCCCTCCAAAAATCCTGTGATTTTTCTCTGGAAAATCTCAGGTGCTGAAGTGATTCTCTTGGGTAGACAATTGAAGCAGTATGTCCCAAAGTGTATGATGAATGCAGTCAGTAGTTTGGATCCCTCGTTCAAAGATGGTTGCCAGAAGCCAATGTTTGCATCATTTTGTAAAAATTATACTTTTTGCTAGCTTTGCCAGACTCTCGTTTAGAGGTGCTATTGGGTGGATCTCTCTTTCCACTGCCTTGTTTAACAGTGTGATGTCAACTCAGATTAACACAGAGCCATACACAGTTTCAGTACTGGAATGGAACCGTACCCTTTTGCTCACCATTACTGCTACCCCTCGAGCTCTTTCGTCAAATCCATAATGAAACACCTGACTAACCCATGATGTGTTGGGTGTTCTGGATCACATACAGGTCACCAACACTTGAAGTAGTGCAACACTATTTTATTACAAGGTTAACTATTTAAACATACTTGAACTGTGGGTAAATACGATACCAGCTTTAACTATTGACCTTTGCCTATTCCTAACCAGTTGATGCACTCAGCACATGGTGAATGTCTGTGTTGCAGGCTGCGAGCTCTGTGCTCTTTGCTGGCTGCTACTCGAATGAGCGGGAACTCTGATGTCCCCTGTCTTTATAGTGTGTGTGCTCTCACTGGTGATTGGCTGCGGTGTTGTGTATGTTGATTGGTCTCATTGTGTGCCCATCAGTGTGTGTCTGCACCATGATATACTGGTGTATATTATGACATTCCCCCTTTTATATAAAAAAATGTGCATGCGTGACAATAAATAGCCTGTGGCGAATGTTCCTGACTATGTGTGTGTGAATTATTTACAGAACTATGTACATGAAACTAAGCTATTTACATGGGAAGGTGCCTGGTGCAGAAAAACAGTGTGTCACACCAATAACGAGATGAACATTATATACAAACCACTTGAACGATTAAACAGAAGAACAGAGCCAGAGAGTCCATAAGTGCAAAGTTCACAAATTAAGTCTCTGAGGTGGGCGACGAATTCTGGTTGACTGTGAGGGTGGCACACCACTAATCGTCTGGATCAATGCTGTACACCGACAGCGGCTGGTATCTTTGATTCGGGAACAGCCTGTTTTTCGTGACGACACCGACTCGAAAAAGTGCCTCCGGGTCCTCGGTGTCACTGCTGTGTGGGAGGTCGGAATCGGACTCGGTGACCGTGGGTTGAATTGCCCGAATATTTCTGCGAGGCTGGCTGAAGCGATGTGAATTGGAGGGCTGAGCTGCTCGACAGCAGGCAGCATAGTGGCCAAGTCTGCCACATCGTAGGCATTGCCGTTTTAAAT
This sequence comes from Scyliorhinus torazame, assembly GCF_047496885.1. NCBI lineage: Eukaryota > Metazoa > Chordata > Chondrichthyes > Carcharhiniformes > Scyliorhinidae > Scyliorhinus > Scyliorhinus torazame. Next base: position 109,399,220 of record NC_092716.1, read on the forward strand.
GGGCGGAGCCACAGTTGCCGCACGTCGTGACGTCAGCACATTCGCTGCGCCAGCGCGGTGCAGTCCTGCGTGGTGCGCGCCTGCGCATTATGTTCCTCCACGTCGCCGTCCACTCGTTTGGTGCGTACAAGCGCGGGAATCCGCGAAAAGCGCGCAAAATGGCCGCCTTCATCCAGGCTGAGGCCCGGGAGGTGTTCAATTACTTGAACCCGTTCCGTCTCGTGGGGACCTTGCCGCGCCGTTTCAGCCACTTGTATGTGGGAGTACCGACTGGTGGCATTTTCTTGCAGGACACAGGTCTCGATGGCGGTCGCTAGGGTGAGTTGCTTAACTTTGAGGAGCTGCTGACGTAGGGGGTCCGACTGAACACCGAAAACGATCTGGTCGCGTATCATGGAGTCGGAGGTGGGCCCGTAGCTGCAGGATTGCGCAAGGATGCGGAGGTGCGTTAAAAAGGATTGGAAAGGTTCGTCCTTATCCTGCAAACGCTGCTGGAACACGTTCAAAACTTTTATTCACCTCCACGCTGAAGTGAGTGTCAAATTTGAGGAGAACCGTCTTAAACTTTGTCTTGTCTTCGTCATCTGCAAAGGTGAGAGAGTTGAAGATGCGGATGGCATGGTCCCCGGCCGTGGAGAGGAGAAGCGCAATCTTTCTGGTGTTCGAGGCGCCCTCCCTGTCTGTGGCTTCGAGGAAGAGCTGGAAGCGCTGTTTGAAAATCTTCCAGTTGACCCCGAGGTTGCTGGCGATGCGGAGCGGCGGCGGCGGGCTGATGTTATCCATGTTGCAGGATGACGGAATGCTGGCGGAAGGCAGATCACTTGCAGGTAGGTCCAAGAAGTGCTAGTACGCAGCAACCACTCGTGGTACCATGATGTGTTGGGTGTTCTGAATCACAAACAGGTCACCAACACTTGAAGTGGTACAACTCTATTTTATTACAAGGTTAACTATTTAAACGTACTTGAACTGTGGGTAAATACGATAACAGCTTTAACTATAGACCTTTGCCTATTCCTAACCAGTTGATGCACTCAGCACATGGTGAATGTCTGTGTTGCAGGCTGCGAGCTCTGTGCTCTTTGCTGGCTGCTACTCGAGTGAGCGGGAACTCTGATGTCCCCTGTCTTTATAGTGCATGTGCTCTCACTGGCGATTGGCTGCGGTGTTGTGTATGTTGATTGGTCTCACTGTGTGCCCATCAGTGTGTGTCTGCACCATGATGTACTGGTGTATATTATGACAACCCAGCCCTTTTTAAGTCTCACTTGGTCCTTCACCCTCAGGTGAGTCTCTTGCAGCATTGCTACAGCAGCCTTCAAACTTTTAAGATGTGCAAGCACCCTTGACCTCTTTTTTAAAAAAAAATATATTTTATTCAAATTTTTCGGCCAAACAAAACAATACAAGGGTTTTCCTTTTTACAACAATAAAACAATATAAATAACGATGACCGTTTTGACAAATAAATAAATGATATATAAACTAAATGGCAACTGCCATAACAAAAATAATAACTCTCCAGAAATAAAATCAAACAATCCAATATACATAACCAAGTGCAAATATCTATACAAAAACCACTCCTGAGGACCCACCCGAGCCCCCCCCCCCCCCTCCCCCCCGGGTTGCTGCTGTTGCCTTCCCATTTCCTTTATCGTTCTGCGAGGTAGTCAATGAACGGTTGCCACCGCCTGGTGAACCCTTGAGCCGAACCCCTTAGTGCGAACTTTATCCGTTCTAGTTTTATAAACCCTGCCATGTCATTTATCCAGGTCTCCACGCCCGGGGGTTTGGCTTCCTTCCACATAAGCAATATCCTTCGCCGGGCTACTAGGGACGCAAAGGCCAAGACATCAGCCTCTTTCGCCTCCTGCACTCCCAGCTCTTCTGCAACCCCGAATATAGCCAACCCCCAGCCTGGCTCGACCCGGACCCCCACCACCTTCGAAAGCACCCTTGCCACCCCCACCCAGAACCCCTGCAGTGCCGGGCATGACCAAAACATGTGGGCGTGGTTAGCAGGGCTTCTCGAGCATCTCCCACACCTATCCTCTACCCTGAAAAATTTACTGAGCCTTGCTCCGGTCATATGCGCCCTGTGCAACACCTTGAATTGTATCAGGCTTAGCCTGGCGCACGAGGACGACGAGTTTACCCTACGTAGGGCATCAACCCACAGCCCCTCCTCAATCTCTTCCCCCAGCTCTTCTTCCCATTTCCCCTTCAGCTCATCCACCATGATCTCCCCCTCGTCCCTCATTTCCCTGTATATATCCGACACCCTACCATCCCCCACCCATGTCCCTGAGATCACTCTATCTTGAATCTCCTGCGTCGGGAGCTGCAGGAATTCCCTCACCTGTTGCCTCGCAAAAGCCCTCAGTTGCATATACCGAAATGCATTCCCTTGGGGCAACCCATATTTTTCCGTCAGCGCTCCCAGACTCGCAAACGTCCCGTCTACGAACAGATCTCTCAGTTGCACAACCCCAGCTCTCTGCCATGCTCCAAATCCCCCATCTATTCTCCCCGGGACAAACCTATGATTATTTCTTATCGGGGACCGCACCGAGGCTCCCGTCCTTCCCCTATGTCATCTCCACTGCCCCCAAATTTTTAGCGTTGCCACCACCACTGGACTTGTGGTGTATTTCTCCGGGGAGAATGGCAACGGCGCTGTCACCAGCGCTTGTAGGCTGGTTCCTTTACAGGACGCCATCTCCAATCTCTTCCACGCCGCTCCCTCCCCTTCTCCCATCCACTTACACACCATTGAGATATTGGCGGCACAGTAGTATTCACTTAGGCTCGGTAGTGCCAGCCCCCCCTATCCCTGCTACGCTGCAAGAACCCCCTCCTCACTCTCGGGGTCGTCCCAGCCCACACAAAACTCATGACACTTTTCTCAATTTTCTGGAAAAAAGCCTTCGTGACCATCACCGGAAGGCACTGAAACACAAAAAGGAATCTCGGGAGGACTACCATTTTGACCACCTGCACCCTACCCACCAGTGACAGGGGCACCATGTCCCATCTCTTAAAATCCTCCTCCATCTGTTCCACCAATCTTGTTAAATTAAGCCTATGTAGGGTTCCCCAACTCCTGGCTATCTGAATCCCTAAGTACCGGAAATCTCTTGTTACCTTCCTCAGTGGTAAATCCTCTATTCCCCTGCTCTGCTCCCCCGGATGCACCACAAACAACTCGCTCTTCCCCATATTCAATTTGTACCCCGAAAATTCCCCAAACTCCCTGAGTGTCTGCATTATCTCAGGCATCCCCTCCACTGGGTCCGCAACATACAGCAATAAATCATCTGCATACAAAGATACCCGGTGTTCTTCTCCTCCCCTGAGTACTCCCCTCCACTTCCTGGAGCCCTTCAGTGCTATGGCCAGGGGCTCAATCGCCAATGCAAACAGTAACGGAGACAGGGGGCACCCCTGCCTCGTCCCTCTATAGAGACGGAAGTAGTCAGACCTCTGCCTGTTCGTGACCACACTTGCCACCGGGGCCCTATACAGCAGCTGTACCCATCCAATAAACCCTTCTCCAAAACCAAATCGCCTCAGCACCTCCCACAGATAGTCCCACTCCACTCTGTCGAATGCTTTCTCGGCGTCCATCGCCACCACCATCTCCGCCTCCCCCTCTGGTGGGGGCATCATCATCACCCCTAGCAGCCTCCGTATGTTCGTGTTCCACTATCTCCCCTTAACGAACCCAGTTTGATCCTCGTGGACCACCCCCGGGACTCAGTCCTCTATCCTCGTCGCCATCACCTTGGCCAGGAGCTTAGCATCTACATTTAAAAGGGAAATGGGCCTGTAGGACCCACACAGCAGCGGGTCTTTTTTCTTCTTCAAATGGAGCGGTATCGTCGCCTCCGACATAGTCGGGGGCAACTGCCCCCTTTCCCTGGCCTCATTAAAGGTTCTCGTCAAAAGCGGGGCCAGTAGGTCCATATATTTCCTATAGAATTCCACCGGGAATCCGTCCGGTCCCAGGGCCTTCCCCGCCTGCATGCTCCCAATCCCTTTTACCACCTCCTCCATCTCAATCTGTGCTCCCAGTCCCGCCCTCTCCTGCTCCTTCACTTTCGGGAATTCCAGCTGATCCTGGAAACACTTCATTCCCTCCTTCCCTTCCGGGGGCTGAGCCTTATATAACCTCTCATAGAATGCCTTGAACACCCCGTTCACTCTCTCCGCTCCCCGTTCCATCTCTCCCTCCTCATCTCTCACCCCACCTATCTCCCTCGCTGCTCCCCTCTTCCTCAATTGGTGGGCCAGTAGCCGACTCGCCTTCTCTCCATACTCATACTGTACACCCTGTGCCCTCCTCCACTGTGCCTCTGCCTTACCCGTGGTCAGCAGGTCAAATTCCACATGCAACCTTTGTCTTTCCCTGTACAGTCCCTCCTCCGGTGCCTCTGCATATTGCCTGTCCACCCTCAAAAGTTCTTTCAACAATCGCTCCCTTTCTTTACCCTCTTGCTTCCCTTTATGTGCCCTTATGGATATCAGTTCCCATCTGACTACCGCCTTCAACGCCTCCCAGACCACTCCCACCTGAACCTCTCCTTTGTCGTTAAGCTCCAAGTACCTTTCAATACACCCCCTCACCCTTAAACATACCCCCTCATCCGCCAATAAGCCCATATCCATTCTCCAGAGTGGGTGCTGTTCTTTTTCCCCTCCTACCTCCAGGTCTACCCAATGTGGAGCGTGGTCCGAAATGGCTATGGCCGTATATTCCGTCCCTGTCACCTTCGGAATCAGTGCCCTTCCCAAGACAAAAAAGTCTATCCGTGAGTATACTTTGTGAACATGGGAGAAAAATGAGAACTCCTTACCCCTAGGCCTACTAAATCTCCAGGGTCTACCCCTCCCACCTGCTCCATGAAGTCCTTGAGCACCCTGGCTGCTGCTGGCCTCCTCCCGGTCCTGGACCTCAACCGGTCCAGCCCTGGATCAAGCATCGTATTGAAGTCTCCCCCCATTACCAACTTTCCCTCCTCCAGGTCCGGGATACGTCCCAACATACGCCTCATAAATTTTGCATCATCCCAGTTTGGGGCGTATACGTTCACCAGAACCACCGCCTCCCCTTGCAAACTGCCACTCACCATCACATATCTACCCCCACTATCCGCCACTATGGTCTTTGCCTCAAACAGTACCCGTTTCCCCACTAAGATAGCCACCCCCCTATTCTTCGCATCTAAACCCGAATGAAACACCTGCCCCACCCATCCTTTACGTAGTCTGACCTGGTCTATCAGTTTCAGATGCGTCTCCTGCAACATAACCACATCTGCCTTTAATTTCTTTAGGTGTGCGAGTACCCGTGCCCTTTTAATCGGCCCGTTCAGCCCTCTCACGTTCCACGTGATCAGCCGGGTTGGGGGGCTCTTTACCCCCCCCCTGTCGACTAGCCATCCCCTTTTTTAACCCAGCACCTCACCCAGTTCCCACGTACCCGTATATCCCCCCGACGGTGCCCTCCCCTCGACCACCCCATCCCATAACAGCTCCCCCTTCTCCTTAGCAGCAGCAACCCAGTTAACCCCCCCCCTCCGCTAGATCCCCCTCTAGCGTAGTTGCACCCCCCATGTGGCTCCCAGAAGTCAGCGAACTCTGGCTGACCTCGGCTTCCCCACTTGTCCTCGGCCCCCACTGTGCGAGGCCCCCTCGTTCCTGCGTCCCTGTTCCCGCCATAGTTACCATAGCGCGGGAACAAAGCCCGCGTTTCCCACTCGGCTCCGCCCCTAATGGCCGGCGCCCACAGTTCCTCATACTCCCCCCCCCCCCCCCAACATGGGGAAGAGAAAAAAGTTACAGGATCACAAAATTAACAAATTGAAAAATCATCCCCCCCCCTTCCCCTTCCCCTTCCTCACCCCACATGATCACCCCACCACTTTGTCCCAAAATCTCTTTCTCTCGCCAGACTATTCCAGCTTCTCGTCCACAATGAATGTCCACGCCTCTTCTGCCGTCTCAAAGTAGTGGTGCTTCCCTTGGTGTGTGACCCACAATCTCGCCGGTTGCAACATTCCAAACTGGACCTTCTTTTTGTGAAGCACCGCCTTAGCCCGATTGAAACTTGCCCTCCTTCTCGCCACCTCCGCACTCCAATCCTGGTATACGCGGATCACCGCGTTCTCCCACCTACAGCTCCGAGTTTTCTTCGCCCACCTGAGGACCGTCCCTCTGTCATTGTAGCGGAGAAACCTCACCACTATAGCTCGAGGTATTTCTCCAGCCTTTGGTCTTCGCGCCAGAACTCGATAAGCTCCCTCCACCTCCAAAGGGCCAGTTGGGGCCTCCGATCCCATTAGCGAGTGAAGCATCGTGCTCACATATGTCCCAACGTCCACCCCTTCTGCGCCTTCGGGAAGACCCAGGACTCTTAAATTCTTCCTCCTCGAATTATTCTCCAGTGCTTCCAACCTCTCCACACACCTTTTATGCTGTGCCTCGTGCGTTGCTGCCTTCACCACCAGGCCCTGTATTTCATCTTCGTTTTCTGCAGTCTTTGCCTTCACGACCCGAAGCTCCAGCTCTTGGGTCCTCTGCTCCTCCTTTAGCCCTTCAATCGCCTGTAATATCGGGGCCAACAGCTCCTTCTTCAACTCCTTCTTCAGCTCTTCCACACAGCGCCGCAGGAACTCTTGCTGCTCCGGGCCCCATAACAAACGGCCACCTTCCGACGCCATCTTGTTTTGAGCTTCCCTTCCTTGCCGCTGCTCCAGAGGATCCTCCGCAATCCGGCCGCTGTCCCCTCCCTTTTCCATGCGTGTCCGGGGGGGATTCCCTTCTGGTTTACCGCACAGTGTTTTTGGCCGTTTAAATTGCCATTGGGGCTCCTATTAAGAGCCCAAAAGTCCGTTCCAACGGGAGCTGCCGAAACGTGCAACCTAGCTGGTCATCGCCGCACCCGGAAGTCTACACCCTTGACCTCTTGACTGGGCCATACATACTTCAACCAACTTGTATGTTTAGTAACACGTGAGATGACTCCCTGATGCAACTTGCATTAAATTTCCTGTAAAAGTGGGCATGGGATCGTCCGCCAAGCGGTCAAGCACATTGGTTTTTCAACTGCTCTCAATGTGATGTGATTTGTGGCTGCTTCCAGTTTGCCCAGACCCCTGAATAATTTTGGGAATTCCATTCTGACTTCTGTTGATTTTCCTGAGCGACACAATTCTTCAACTTTAGAGACGAGTTCCAGATCTGTGCAAGCTTTTTGACCTAACAGTGAACATTCTTGGTTGTGGACTCCACAGGACCACCAACCCACCTTCTCTTTAACCCACCCCACTACACCTCTAACCCCAACTACTGCCTGTCACCAACACCTCCCTATCCCCCTCTCTGAACCCTCCCAATCCCGAACTCTAATCTCTCCTATAGCCCCTCACCAAACCTCCCACCTCTCTCGATATCCCACTTCCACTAACCACAACCCCTTCCATGTCTCTTCATAAGCCCTCCCATTCCCCCTCACTAGTGTCTCCAGCTATAAATCCACAATTCTCCCTGCACTAGTAATTCCCACTTTATCTCCCAAGGTCTACCCCCCTCCAAATCCTCCTTCTACATCTCCTGTCCTTTCCAACCGATTTCTCTCGGCTCACCACTCCCTCTAATTCCACCCTTTCCACTCCCTCTGGCTAAACCCTTTGCACAGCCCCTCCCACTTCCTCTGACCACGCCCTTTCCACAGGTTCCTCCCACTCCCTCTGACCCCCCCTTTCTAGAGGCCCCTCCCACTCCCTCTGGCTCCACCCTTTCCACAGGTCCCTCCCACTCACCTTGGCTCCACCCTTTCCACAGGCCCCGCCCATTTCCTCCAGGCCCCCCCATTTCCACAGGACCGCCCACTCCCTCTGGTTCCACCCTTTCCACAAATTTTTGCCACCGGCTGACACCACCCTTTTCTCTGGCCCCGCCCACTCCCGGGCCCTGCCCCTCACGGTCACCTGTCAGATTGCGCTCGACAGCTCTGCTTTGACAGTTCGCAGTGTTCAGGCTCAGCTGGTACGGTCTGTCTGAGTCATGTGACTAGTTCAATATGGCGGCGGAACGGTGACCGGGAGAGAAGCAGCAGCAGCAGAGCCGGGGTGAGAGACAGACACCGGGATATAGAGCGGCCGGCCCGGCAGCGGGATGGAGACGGGGTGTAGCTTATGGAACCGATTCAAATGCTGAAAGAGGAAACAGACTCCCTACTCCCGCTCCCCGTCACCACCCCAACCCCCCCGTCACCACCCCAACCCCCCCGTCACCACCCCAATCCCCCCCCCGTCACCACCCCAATCCCCCCCCCGTCACCACCCCAATCCCCCCCCCCCGTCACCACCCCAATCCCCCCCCCGTCACCACCCCAATCCCCCCCCCCGTCACCACCCCAATCCCCCCCCCGTCACCACCCCAATCCCCCCCCCCGTCACCACCCCAATCCCCCCCCCCCGTCACCACCCCAATCCCCCCCCCCCCCGTCACTACCCCAACCCCTCCGTCACCACCCCAGACCCCGCCCCAATCCCCCCCCGTCACCACCCCAATCCCCCCTCCGTCACCACCCCAATCCCCCCCGTCACCACCCCAATCCCCCCCCCCGTCACCACCCCAATCTCCTTCCCCCCCCCCCCCAGTCACCACCCCAATCCCCCCCCCCACGTCACCACCCCAATCCCCCCCCCCCCCGTCACCACCCCAATCCCCCCCCCCCTCCGTCACCACCCCAATCCCCCACCCCCCGTCACCACCCCAATCCCCCACCCCCCGTCACCACCCCAATCCCCCACCCCCCGTCACCACCCCAATCCCCACCCCCCCCCGTCACCACCCCAATCCCCACCCCCCCCCGTCACCACCCCAATACCCCCGTCCCCACCCCAATCCCCCCCCCCGTCCCCACCCCAATCCCCCCCCCGTCCCCACCCCAATTCCCCCCCGTCCCCACCCCAATCCCCCCCCGTCCCCACCCCAATCCCCCCCCGGTCACCACCCCAATCCCCCCCGTCACCACCCCAATCCCCCCCCCGTCACCACCCCAATCCCCCCCCGTCACCACCCCAATCCCCCCCCGTCACCACCCCAATCCCCCCCCGTCACCACCCCAATCCTCGCCCCCCCCCCGTCACCACCCCAATCCCCCCCCGTCACCACCCCAATCCCCCCCCCCCCGTCACCACCCCAATCCCCCCCCCCCCCGTCACCACCCCAATCCCCCCCCGTCACCACCCCAATCCCCCCCACCCATCACCACCCCAATCCCCCCCACCCATCACCACCCCAATCCCCCCGTCACCACCCCAATCCCCTTCCCCCCCCCCCGTCACCACCCCAATCCCCTTCCCCCCCCCCCCGTCACCACCCCAATCCCCCCCCCCGTCACCACCCCAATCCCCTTCCCCCCCCCCGTCACCACCCCAATCCCCCCCCCCGTCACCACCCCAATCCCCTTCCCCCCCGTCACCACCCCAATCCCCCCCCGTCACCACCCCAATCCCCCCCCGTCACCACCCCAATTCCCCCCCCCCTGTCACCACCCCAATTCCCCCCCCTGTCACCACCCCAATCCCCCCCCCCCCCGTCACCACCCCAATCCCCCCCCCCCCGTCACCACCCCAATCCCCCCCCACCGTCACCATCCCAATCCCCCCCACCGTCACCACCCTAATCCCCAGCCCCCCGTCACCACCCCAATCCCCCCCGTCACCACCCCAATCCCCCCCGTCACCACCCCAATCCCCCCCGTCACCACCCCAATCCCCCCCGTCACCACCCCAATCCCCCCCGTCACCACCCCAATCCCCCCCGTCACCACCCCAATCCCCCCCGCCACCACCCCATTCCCCCCCGCCCCGTCACCACCCCAATCCCCCCCCCGTCACCACCCCAATCCCCCCCCCCGTCACCACCCCAATCCCCCCCCCTCCGTCACCACCCCAATCCCCCACCCCCCGTCACCACCCCAATCCCCCACCCCCCGTCACCACCCCAATCCCCCCCCCCCCGTCACCACCCCAATCCCCACCCCCCCCCGTCACCACCCCAATACCCCCCCCCCCCGTCACCACCCCATTCTGCCCCCCCGTCCCCATCACCACCCCATTCACTCCCCCTGTCACCACCCCATTCCCCACCCCCACCTCGTCACCTGACCGTCCCTGTCACCAGCGTTTGGCGACGGGGCGGAGAATCCCAGATGACACCGAAATCGGGGCGGCGCCACTTTCGTGATGTGCCACCCCCTGAAAAGCGGCGTACTCTAGCCTCCGAATGTTGGTTGAAGCCCGCTCTGCGATTCTCCATCCCCGACCAGCCTAGTTCCCAACGGCGTGGGTCTCTCATGGTCTCACCTACTGGGAACTCAGCATGGTAGCTGCGGATTCAGTCCAACGCCGCCACAGTAGAGGGGGGGCTCTGCCTCACCTGTATGCCTCTCTTCAAACCCATCTCCTGTCTGTCTCATACACATTGTCTGCCCTTTATTTCTCCTCCCTCACATTAACTTCTATCTTTTCTCTTCTCAGCTTGTGACTAACAAGATCAGCTGTCCAAGAGATTTCGATTGACAAGATGAACACTGAGAAGGACTTTGCCCCTCTCACCTCCAACATTGTGCGGGCTCTCAATGACAAGCTGTATGAAAAAAGGAAAGTGGCTGCTCTGGAGATTGAAAAGTAAGCTCCACTTGATGCTTTAGGTTTTGAGCAGATAATATTGATAAAAGCATATTTGCTGACTATGGTGATGCAGCTGCTGGAGTCAAGTTAACTTGTCTTTCACATCAATTCTAGAACCACCACTGTTTCCCACCCTAATCAGTACTCATGGTACACCCCTCATCTCTGTTCCTTGAGTGGTGGGAATGCAGACTTTGGTGAATAATTGATTAACTGTTCATCGCCAGGTCTGGCTAGACCACTTGAAGCATTATTGGGTCTTGCACTCCATCATGAAATGAAAATCGCTTATTGTCACAAGTAGGCTTCAATGAAGTTACTGTGAAAAGTCCCTAGTCGCCACATTCCGGCGCCTGTTCGGGGAGGCTGTTACGGGAATTGAACCGTGCTGCTGGCCTGCCTTGGTCTGCTTTCAAAGCTATGCCCTCTATAAGGATCATTCCTGAAGGTTGAGATATCACCCGGCTTCTCTTCACCATCTCCATAAACTACCCTCCCCTGCCGCCTCTATCCTCCCCTCCAACAAAAGGTCTGATGGGTCCATACACTTTGTGCTGAAGATTAAGATTGGATGTTCAGTTGCTTTCCTCCCTTCCCCTCACCCACTGGGCTTAACTTCCTCTAAGGTTTCCCTTTGCTCTAATTTAGAACATGTATCTTTACCTTGTTTCTCTACTACCTCCCCTCAGGTCCTCTACGAGCTCATCTTGTTGGTGAAACCCACTCCTTCTCCAGGTCCTATTCTGACCAAACTGCTGACTACTCCACTTTGTTTCTCGCTCCATTGTTAACTGAAGTTAACAGTTCTCTCTCTCGCTCTCCTCCATATTTGTACCATGATCCCTGTGCAAACAACCACCCCTTGACCCTCATTGTCCTTGCAAGCCACAACCATGTCTCAAATGTCATTCTTCTCCAAACTCCTTGAATGCGGTGTTAGCTCCCACATTCATGATCACCTTAATTGGAAATTCTTGTTTGAATCACTCCAAACAGGGCATCACAGTGGTGCAGTGTTTGGCACTGCTGCCTCACGGCTCCCAGGTCCCAGGTTCAATCCCCGCTCTGGGTCACTGTCTGGTGTTTGCACATTCTCCCTGTGTTTGTGTGGGTTTCGCCCCCAGAAGCCAAAGATGTGCAGGGTAGGTGGATTGGCCATGCTGAATTGCCTCTTAATTGGAAAAAAATAATTTGGTACTGTAAATTTATTTTTAAAAAATGAATCCCTCCAAACAGATTTCCAGTTCATCACAGTTTTTAAATGAAGCGACACATTACAATCAGTTTGACTGACAAAGGTATACGTTCCCTCCTTGCCCTTCTCGAACTGTCTGCAGCCTCTGACAAGGTTGACCTCCTTTTCAAGGCCTCTCCAGCTGGGTGGGACTGCTCTTTTATCTAGTCGTAGACCGAGAATAATCAACAATGGTTTTTCTTCTTGCTCTCATGCCATTACTTCTGGTGTCCCACAAGGATCTATTCTTGGTTTCCTCCTATCTCTCATTGACATAGATCATAGAATTTACAGTGCAGAAGGAGGCCATTCGGCCCATCGAGTCTGCACCGGCTCTTGGAAAGAGCACCCTACCCAAGGTCCACACCTCCACCCTATCCCCGTAACCCAGTAACCCCACCTTACACTAAGGGCAATTTTGGACACCATGGGCAATTTAGCATGGCCAATCCACCTAACCCGCACATCTTTGGACTGTGGGAGGAAACCGGAGCACCCGGAGGAAACCCACGCACACACTGGGAGGATGTGCAGACTCCGCACAGACAGTGACCCAAGCCGCAATCGAACCTGGGACCCTGGAGCTGTGAAGCATTTGTGCTATCCACAAGGCTACCGTGCTGCCCACCAAGACATGTTGGCCTTGAGTGTGTCATCAGAAATCATGGCATCAATTTCCTTTTTTAAAATAAACTTAGAGTACCCAATTCATTTTTTCCAATTAAGGGGCAATTTAGTGTGGCCAATCCACCTATCCTGCACATCTTTGGGTTGTGGGGGCGAAACCCACGCAAACACGTGGAGAATGTACAAACTCCACACGAACAGTGACCCAGAGCCAGGATTCGAACCTGGGACCTCGGCGCCGTGAGGCAACAGGGCTAACCCACTGTGCCACCGCGCTGCCATATGGCATCGATTTCCTGATGTGTGCTGACAATATCCAGCAGCATCTCTCCTCTACTTCTTGACCCCTCCCTTGCTCTGTCAGACTGCTTATCTGATATAGAGTATTGGATTAACAGAAACCCCCTCCAGTTGAATTTTGCAAAGGCTGAAACCATTATTTTGGCCCCCATGATAAAATCCAGGTCGGAGGTAGGCTCTTTACTCAGAAAGTGGTTGGGGTGTGGAACGCACTCCCAGCTCTGGTAGTGGAGTCAGACACTTTAGGAACTTTCAAGCGGTTATTGGATAGGCATATGGAGTGCACTAGAATGATTGGGAGTAGGTTAATTTGATCTTAGTTTCAGACTAGTTCAGCACAACATCGTGGGCTGAAGGGCCTGTACTGTGCTATATGGTTCTATGTTCTATGGCCACTGACTTGATCCCTCTCCCTGGCAACACTGAGTTTGAACCACACACTTCACCATCTTGATGTTGTACTTGACCCCAGTATGACTCCCTGCTGCACATCAGGCCACCTAGTTACACCAGCTAACATTGCCCGACTCTCACCTCCGGTCATCTGCTCAAATTTTCATCTTTTCCTTTTTTACTTCTAGACTCTCCTATTCTGATGCACCGCTGGGCTGTCTCCCATCTTCTCCTCAATTGCAAGATTGTGCAAAATGTTGCTGCAGCCTTCTAGCTTGCACCAAGTCTTGTTCACCAATCACTCCTGTGCTTGCTCCCCCCTCCCCCCTCTGCAATCTCCTCCATTCCCTTAATCCTCAGATCTCTGTACTCTGCAAATTCTGACCTGAGCATTCCTGATTATAGTTGCTCCTACCATTGGTGACTGTGCTTTCAGCTGCCTGGACTCTAAACTCTGGAATTTCCTGCCTAACCCCTTCGGCCTCATCTCACTTTTCTCCTTCAGGATGCTCCATAAAACCGACCTCTGACCAAGCTTTTGGTCATCTTCCCATATATCTCATGTGATTTGATGTCCAACTTTGTTCCATGTGACGTGCCATGGGGCAGTTAGTTATGTTAAAGGTGTTATCTAGCTTCAAGTTGTTGCGCAGGGGTGACATTGAGGCTGAAGGTGATGTGTGGCTTTTGGAGAGAATCTGACTTTTGAGTGGGGTCAGGGAGTTGTTATCGTCATCATTATTTATTCTCAGGATGCCTGTTGCTGGCAGGGCTGGCATCCCTAGTTGTATTTGTCAAGGTGGTGGTGAGCTGGCACTTTGAACAGCTGCGGTCTGTGTAGTAAGGTTACTCCCATAGTGCCGGTAAGAGTTCCAAGATTTTGATCCAGCGAGGATGAATGGACAATGATCTATTTCCTACTGGAGTTGGTTTGTGAATTGGAGAGGAAATTGAAAGTGTTGGTATTCATACGAAATAGGAGCAAAAGACGGCTATTCAGCTCTTGAGCCTGTTGCAATAAGATCATAGGTAATGTGTGTTTGAGTTCCACATTCCCATACCCCATTGCCCATCAAGAATCTGTTGGTATCCCTTCTGAGGCAGAGTTGCAAAGTCGCACAAACCTCAGAGAAAATAATTCTCCTCATTTCTATCCTAAAAAGGTGACCCCTAATTTTAAAACAGTGCCCTCTAGTTCAAGAGGAAACATCCTTTCCCGATCCACCTTGTCACGATTGTTCAGGATCTTGTATACTTTAATCAAGTCACCCCTCACTCTTCTAAACTGCAGTGGGAAGGAGCACAATTTGTCCAACCATGAGACAACCCCCTCATTCCAGGTACCAATCTCATAAACCTCCTCTGAACAGCTTCCGATGTATTTATATGCTTCCTTAATGAGACCAAAACTACACAGTATTCAAGATATGGTCTCACTAATGTCCAGCATAACTGAAGCATAGCATAGAATCATAGAATTTCTACTATGCAGTACGTTTTGACGTTCAGTTCCCCTCTTAATGAAGAATAGCATTCCATTAGTCCTTATTTACTTGCTGTATTTGCATACTACCTTTTTGTGACTCATACACTGGGGGCAGCACGGTAGCGCAGTGGCTAGCACTGCTGCCTCGCGGCGCTGAGGACCTGGGTTTGATCCCAGGTCACTGTCCCATGTGGAGTTGGCACATTCTCCCTGTGTCTGCATGGGGCTCATCCCCACAACCCAAAGATGTTCAGGGTAGGTGGATTGGCCATGCTAAATTACCCCTCAATTGGAAAGAAAAAAGTGATTCAGACACTGGAACACCAGCTCCCCCTGCACCTTGGAATTCTGCAGTTATTCTCCATTTATGTAATATTCTGCTTTTTTCTTCTTCCTGCCAAAGTGAACAACTTCACACTTTCCCACATTATACTCTACCTGCCAGGTTTTTGTCCACTCAACCTGTTTATATCTATCTGCAAACTCCATATATCTTCACAATAAATTTTCCTACCTATCTTTGGCAATCTGAAAATTTAGCTACCATGCCTTCACTCCCCTCATCGACATCATTGATCTAAATTGTAAAAAGTTGAGACCCCAGTGGGACTCCACTTAAAAAAAATATTTTAATGACATTTTTAACATTTTATACATAAGCGTAAGGCAAAGAAATACTAAAACAATTCTCCCTTCCACCAACTCACATACATAAACCAGAAACAAACCCCCCCCCACTATATTCCTCCACTAATCTGAGCCCCTCGGTGCAATGGCCAAGAGCTCTCTCGCCAACGCAAACAAGAGGGGGGGGGGCACCCTTGCCTTGTTCCCCATTATAGCTGGAAGTACCCTGAGCTCATCTGGTTCGTACGAACGCACGTCTTCGGATCCATGTATAACAACTTGATCCATGCCACAATCTTAGGCCCTATCCCGAACCGCTCCAGCACCTCGTACAAATAACTCAACCCGGCCCTGTCAAACGCCTTTTCCGCATCCAACGCCACCATGCCGACCTCCTCCCCTGCTGCCGGGGACAGAACAAGATTCAACAGGCGCCACCCATTGGCTGCCAACCGCCTCCCCATCACAAACCCCATCTGGTCCTCCCCAACCACCTGCAGGAGGCACTCCTCCAGCATAAGTGTGTTGCCTTTTCTTCTCTTACTCTTTTACTCTGTCCTTTCTGTGGCTCTGTTCCAATTATGGCAATCAGTGAATTTGTCTTTCTTTCTATGTTATCTATGTCCTAATGCTTAGATTCACCAGGTATCAAATGATACCACCACAAGTTTCAACCAGCTATCGATCAAAGAGCCAAACATCAGTTAGTTAGTTCAAGGTCAAGGGTACTTTATTTACACACAATTAGTCATGCAACATAAATACTACTCGGTAACAACTATACCTATCGACTGAGACAACCTGTACTTAACTTCGGGCACCCGGCTTAGGTCAGAGAACAGTGGCCGCTGTTCGATTCTGGATCTATCGGGTTCAAAGGAGTAATTGCTGCTTAGCTAGGCTCATCCGTCTGGTAGCGGGCATTGAACTTGGACTTGTTTCTGGTGTTGCTGCAATTAGAGATGGCCGTGACCGGGATACCAGGCCCAAGAGAGGACGAACATGTGGCGGACTCTTCTTCTTATACTTGGGGTTTTCGCGCTCTTTTGGGCGGTCCTTCAGTCTGGGCTTTACTAATTGGGTGATTCCTGATCACTTCGTTCGATTCCTAACCAATAAGTGGGCGGGGATCTGGATTGCTGGGCATGTCCCAAGCGGTCACTGACCCCGTTGTTTACGCAGGGAGTGGCGCCAAAATGTCTGGGACTGTACCGGTCGCTAGAGTACCAGTCCTTTGTTTTGGTGGAGATGGGCCATCAAATGCTAATCGGCCCCATTAAAATCCTAATTGGACGGAGTTTCGATACCGTCTGGACTTCTTGCTTACAAATATGCATTTCAGGCTCTGAGCCTGCCTGAGTCTTGGCTTGTCCATTTTACCCGCTAGGCTTTGCGGGTTTCCCTGTACCTAGTTGGAAGTGGCCATCCCAGATGGCTACAAGTGCCAATACCGTGGCAATTATCTTGCCGTCCACATTTAACAGGGAGCTGGACCGTCAACCAACAACTGGCCTTCTCCCCATACTCATACACTGCCCCCTTTGTCTGCCTCATCTGGCGTACTGCTTTCTTCATGGACAAAAGATCAAATTTCTTCTGGGGATCTTTCTTGTTAACTAATAACTCAGGCGTGGGATTTTCGGTATAATTCCCGTCCACTTCCAAAATCTCGTCCACCAACTGCTGCCGTTCCTCCTTAGCCTCCCTGTCTATCTGTGCCTTACACAAAATGTTCTCCCCTCGTACCACCGCATTCTATGTCTCCCGTGCCACTAGCGGGACCTTCCCATTCTTATTTAATCTAACATAATCGTCTATGACCCCTGCCTTCCTCCCACAGAAACCCAAATCCGCCAGCAAACCCACATCTATCCGCCACACTGACCTCTGTGCCGGCCCCCTCTCCAAGACCACATCCACCAAATGCGGTGCATGATCTACACTAACAATCGGCGAGTATTCAGCTTTCCTCACCCCTGGCAGCAATGACCGCCCCATGACAAAGAAATCAATCCTCGAATGTACATTATGCACTGGAGAAAAAAAAGAATACCCCTGGGTGCAGAAACTGTCATGGGTCCGCTCCTCCCATCTCCTTCATGAACGCCTGAACTCACACCCCTGAAGAGGGCAGTGAGCGTTTCTCGACCGATCCAATCTCGGGTTCAACACCGTTTTTAGGTCCCCACCCAAAATCAATTAATGTGGATCCATGCCCAGAATGGCTGCCAACACCCTCTTCATAAACCCCACGTCACCCCAGTTTGGGGCATGCACTCTAATCAACACCACTGATCTCCCCTCCAAAGTAGCCTAAACTATAATGTATCTGCCCTTCTAATCGGCCACTACTTGCTCCATCTGAAACCTAACCCTTTTACTCACAACTATTGGACCCCCCCCCCCCCCGGCACCACTATCAAAGCTCGAGTGGGACACCTGACTCAACCAATCCTTCCAAAGCCACACCTGATCCTTCACCCTCAGATGGGTCTACTGCAACAGCACCACATTGGTTCTCAAGCTCTTCAAATGCAAAAAGACTCTTGCACTCTTCACTGGACCACCCAATCCCAGCACATTCCATGCCATCATTCGGACTGGGGATCTTTCACCTCCCCTGCCTCTATCAGCCATAATCACCCCACAGGGCATTCTTGCCTCCCACCAACATCTTGGGTCCGCCACCCACTCCAGGTGGCCCCCGGTCCCAGCCCCAGCGGTGGGTGGGACCTAGCCCTGTCCCCAGCCTCAGTCAGCGACCCCCCCCCCTCCCCCCACCACCACTCACACCTCCTAGACAAGCCAAAACCAGTCTGCACAGGTTTGGCCAGCCGCAGCTCCTCCTCCCATTTACCAGCCAACTCTTGCTTGCTAGCGAGGTGGCCCCCCGCCAAAGCCCCCCTCCCTCTTATCAAACACAGAACCTTCAAACACAACCCTCCCCCTCACCACTGCTTCTACATTGAACACCAAAACTCCTCTGTCCCCCCACCCCAATTACTTTCCCCCACAATGATACGCAAATCAAGTACCGAGCAAAAACAGAGAAACCTGTTAAAAGCAATTAAAAAAAAAAAAACACACACACTGGGGGCGGGGTGGGGGATGGGGGACACACACACAACACAATACAATATCCCACCATCCCCAAACCAACCCAACCATAATGTCAGACAAATTAATCCAAACACAGTTCAGTCCCAGTTCTTCAGCTTTCTTGAATTCCTCCGCCATATCAAGGAACTGGTCCTTGGGGTTGTACGTGACCCTCGGCCTCGCTGGGTAGACTACCCTGAACTGTACACCACTCTTGTGGTGGTAGAAGTTTCAGTAGGGGAGCATTTCAGGAACAGTGACCACAACTGAGCAAGTTTTAAACTGCTGGTGGACAAGGATAAGAGTGGTCCTAGGGTGAATGTGCTAAATTGGGGGAAGGCAAATTTTAACAATATTAGGCAGGAACTGAAGAACCTAGATTGGGGGTGGATGTTTGAGGGTAAATCAACATCTGACATGTGGGAGACTTTCAAATGTCAGTTGAAAGGAATTCAGGACCGGCATGTTCCTGTGCGGAAGAAGGATAAATAGGGCAAATTTCAGGAACCTTGGATAACGAGAGATATTATAGGCCTCGTCAAAAAGAAAAAGGAGGCATTTTTCAGGGCGAGAAGGCTGGGAACAGACTAAGCCTGTGTGGAATATAAGGAAAGTAGGAAGGAACTTAAGCAAGGAGTCAGGAGGGCTAGAAGGGGTCACGAAAAGTCATTGGCAAATAGGGTTAAGGAAAAGCCCAAGGCTTTCTACACGTACATAAAAAGCAAGAGGGTAGCCAGGGAAAGGTTTGGCCCACTGAAGGACAGGCAAGGGAATCTATGTGTGGAGCCAGAGGAAATGGGCGAGGTACTAAATGAATACTTTGCATCAGTATTCACCAAAGAGAAGGAATTGGTGGATGTTGAGTCTGGAGAAGGGTGTGTAGATAGCCTGGGTCACATTGAGATCCAAAAAGACGAGGTGTTGGGCGTCTTGAAAAATATTAAGATAGATAAGTCCCCAGGGCCTGATGGGATCTACCCCAGAATACTGAAAGAGGCTAGTGAGGAAATTGCTGAGGCCTTGACAGAAATCTTTGGACCCTCACTGTCTTCAGGTGATGTCCCGGAGGACTGGAGAATAGCCAATGTTGTTCCTTTGTTTAAGAAGGGTAGCAAGGATAATCCAGGGAACTATAGGCCGGTGAGCCTTACGTCAGTGGTAGGGAAATTACTGGAGAGAATTCTTCGAGACAGGATCTACTCCCATTTTGAAGCAAGTGGACATATTAGCGAGAGGCAGCATGGTTTTGTGAAGGGGAGGTCGTGTCTCACTAACTTGATAGAGTTTTTCGAAGAGGTCACAAAGATGATTGATGCAGGTAGGGCAGTGGATATTGTCTATATGGACTTCAGTAAGGCCTTTGACAAGGTCTCTCATGGTAGACTGGTACAAAAGGTGAAGTCACACAGGATCTGGGGTGAGCTGGCAAGATGGATGAAGAACTGGCTAGGTCATAGAAGGCAGAGAGTAGCAATGGAAGGGTGCTTTTCTAATTGGAGGGCTGTGACTAGTGGTGTTCCGCAGGGATCAGTGCTGGCACCTTTGCTGTTCGTAGTATATATAAATGATTTGGAGGAAAATGTAACTGGTCTGATTAGTAAGTTTGCAGACGACACAAAGGCTGGTGGAATTGGGGATATCGATGAGGACTGTCAGAGGATACAGCAGGATTTAGATTGTTTGGAGACTTGGGCGGTGAGATGGCAGATGGAGTTTAATCCGGACAAATGTGAGGTAATGAATTTTGGAAGGTCTAATGCAGGTAGGGAATATACAGTGAATGGTAGAACCCTCAAGAGTATTGAAAGTCAGAAAGATCTAGGTGTACAGGTCCACAGGTCACTGAAAGGGGCAACACAGATGGAGAAGGTAGTCAAGAAGGATACGGCATGCTTGCCTTCATTGGCCAGGGCATTGTGTATAAGAATTGGCAAGACGTGTTGCAGCTTTATTGGACCTTAGTTAGGCCACGTTTGGAGTATATTGTTCAATTCTGGTCGCCACACTACCAGAAGGATGTGGAGGCTTTAGAGAGGGTGCAGAAGAGATTCATCAGGATGTTGCCTGGTATGGAGGGCATTAGGTATGAGGAACGGTTGAATAAACTCGGTTTGTTCTCACTGGAACGAAGGAGGTTGAGGGGAGACCTGATAGAGGTCTACAAAATTATGAGGGGCACAGACAGAGTGGATAGTCAGATGCTTTTTCCCAGGGTAGAGGGGTCAATTACTAGGGGGCATAGGTTTAAGGTGTGAGGGGCAAGATTTAGAGGAGATGAACGAGGCAGGTTTTTTTACACCGAGGGTAGTGGGTGCCTGGAACTCGCTGCCGGAGGAGGTGGTGGAAGCAGGGACGATAGTGACATTTAAGGGGCATCTTGACAAATACATGAATAGAGGGATACGGACCCAGGAAGTGTAGGAGATTTTAGTTTAGATGGGCAGCCTGGTCGGCGCAGGTTTGGAGGGCCGAAGGGCCTATTCCTGTGCTGTACTTTTCTTTGTTCTTTGTTTGCCAGCTCCTTCGTGACGTCTGTTATATACAAATACTACTGCTTTCCCGCCTCACCCCCCGGTTCTGCTTGGCACATCTCAAGACCTTCTCCTACGCCCGATAGCTGCTAAAGCAGACTATCACTATCCTTGGTGGCTCATTCGTTCTTGGCTTTGACTGAAGCGACTGATGGGCCTATCCAGCTCGAAGAGCATGGCATCCTTGTCCTCCCCCAACAGCTTCGCTAACATTCTTGCAAAGCACTCCGTTGGGCTTTGGCCCTCCAGCCCCTCCGGCAGCCCCACAATTCGAAGATTGTGTCATTGCGACCTATTCGCCAAGCCCTCCACCTTTACCCTCACGCCTTTATTGTTATCCTCCACCCTCGACAGCTCCGCTTCCAACGAGGCGGACTGGTCACCATGCCGCGATAGTGTTTCCTCCACCCCCTTCAGCACTCGCCATGCTCCTGCATCGTCTCCCTCGTCTTTCCAAGAGCCACCTTTATTGGGACAAGCGCATCCTCCACCGACTGTCCCCAATTATCATCTTCCCATGCCGCTTGAAGTGCTTGGGAAATTCCTGCTCGATTTCCACCACCATAACCTGCCAACATATCCACCATGATGGGCACAGCCCCACCTGATGAGCTTGCACCTGCCATCAGAACTTGGACCCTTGCTTGAGACCATGAGTAATGCTCGTTCCCTTACTTCCCATTATTTTTCGTTGGGATTTCGGCATCCTCTGCTACCCACAGGCTTGAAAACAAATTGTCATCTAGGTTCCCTCAAAAACGGGTGAAAAGGGCTAAAACTGAGAATTCTAGCTGGAGCCACCCAACGTGCGACCTCCACTGACATGTCACCACTGGAAGTCTAGAGGAATACCACTTGTCGCATCTTGCTAAGGGACTCCAATCGTCAAAGACCCATTTATGCATACCCCTTGTTTTCTGCCAGCCAATCTTCAATCCAGGATAATATGTTACCCCCGAACCATGAGTTTTTAGTTTTTGCAATAACCTTCTGTTTCCACCTTCCTGTTGAATCAACTGCCACCTTGCTTAACTACAAGAGAATTATTGCTTGGGGGTAGTAGTCATGTATTTGGAAGTTCACTGCAGTCACGTGAGTTAATGCCAGGATTTTATTGTTAACTTCCTTATGTCATTGGTGCAAAGGTTCCTGTCCATAAGATAGAGATGCAGAATTACGCCATTCGGTCCATTGTGTCTGCCATGCTATTTTATCACGGCTGCGATGTTTCTCATCCCCATTTTCATTGTCTTCTCACCTGAACTCCTGATCCCCTTATTAATCAAGAACCTATCTATCTCTGTCTTAAAGACACTCAGTGATTTGGCCCTCACAGCCTTCTGCGGCAAAGAGTTCCACAGACTCACCACCCTCTGGCTGAAGACATTCCTCTTCACCTCAGTATTTTCCTTCAGTCTGAGTCTGTGCCCTCGGATTCTAGTCTCTCCTACTAGTGGAAACATATTCTCCACGTCCACTCTATCTATGCCTTTCAGTATTCTGTAAGTTTAAATGAGATCCCACCCTCATCCTTTTTTTTCCATAAATTTAGAGTACCCAATTAATTTTTTCCAATTAAGAGGCAATCCACCTACCTTGCACCTCTTTGGGTTGTGGGGGCGAAACCCACGCAAACACGGGGAGAATGCAAGCTCCACACGGACAGTGACCCAGAGCTGGGATCGAACCTGGGAACTTGGTGCCGTGAGACTGCAGTGCTAACCACTGTGCCACCGTGCTGCCCCACCCGCATCCTTCTAAACTTCATTGAATACAGTCGCAGAGTCCTCAAACGCTTCTCATATGAAGAAAAGGGAATAAAAGAAAATACATAATAGGGCAACACAACATATACAATGTAACTACATAAGCACTGGCATCGGATGAAGCATACAGGGTGTAGTGTTAATGAAGTCAGTCCATAAGAGGGTCATTTAGGAGTCTGGTAACAGTGGGGAAGAAGCTGTTTTTGAGTCTGTTCGTGCGTGTTCTCAGACTTCTGTATCTCCTGCCCGATGGAAGAAGTTGGAAGAGTGAGTAAGCCGGGTGGGAGCGATCTTTGATTATACTGCCCGCTTTCCCCAGGCAGCGGGAGGTGTAGATGGAGTCAATGGATGGGAGGCAGGTTCGTGTGATGGACTGGGCGGTGTTCACGACTCTCTGAAGTTTCTTGCGGTCCTGGGCCGAGCAGTTGCCATACCAGGCTGTGATGCAGCCTGATAGGATGCTTTCTATGGTGCATCTGTAAAAGTTGGTAAGAGTCAATGTGGACATGCCGAATTTCCTTAGTTTCCTGAGGAAGTATAGGCGCTGTTGTGCTTTCTTGGTGGTAGCGTCGACGTGGGTGGACCAGGACAGATTTTTGGAGATGTGCCCCCCTAGGAATTTGAAACTGCTAACCATCTCCACCTCTGCCCCGTTGATGCTGACAGGGGTGTGTACAGTACTTTGTTTCCTGAAGTCAATTACCAGCTCTTTAGTTTTGCTGGCATTGAGGGAGAGATTGTTGTCGCTACACCACTCCACTAGGTTCTCTATCTCCCTCCTGTATTCGGACTCATCGTTATTCGAGATCCGGCCCACTATGGTCGTATCGTCAGCAAACTTTTTAAAAAATATATATTTTATTCAAATTTTTTCGGTCAAACAAGAACAGTACAGGAATTTCCCCTTTTTAGAACTTTAAAACAATATAAATAATAATGACCGTTTTTTAACAAATAAATAATATATTAACTAAACGGCAACTGCCAACAACAAAATAATAACTCTCCAAAACAGTGAAGTCCCACACGCCAGTAGAAATAGCTAATATACAAACAACTATAGGAAACCCCTGAGGGCCCGCGTGGCCCCCCCCTCCCCCCGGGTTGCTGCTGTTACCTTCCCCATTTCCCTTATCGTTCTGCGAGGTAGTCAAGGAACGGTTGCCACCGCCTGGTGAACCCTTGAGCCGAACCTCTTAGTGCGTACTTTATCCGCTCCAGTTTTATGAACCTTGCCATGTCGTTTATCCAGGCCTCCACGCCCGGGGGCTTAGCTTCCTTCCACATAAGCAATATCCTTCGCCGGGCTACTAAGGACGCAAAGGCCAAAACATCAGCCTCTCTCGCCTCCTGCACTCCCGGCTCTTCTGCAACCCCGAATATAGCCATCCCCCAGCCTGGCTCGACCCAGACCCCCACCACCTTCAAAAGCACATTTGCCACCCCCACCCAGAACCCCTGTAGTGCCGGGCATGACCAAAACATGTGGGTGTGGTTCGCTGGGCTTCCCGCGCATCTCCCGCACCTGTCCTCCACTCCAAAAAATCTACTTAACCTTTCTCCAGTCATATGCGCCCTATGTAGAACCTTGAATTGCATCAGGCTGAGCCTGACGCATGAGGACGAAGAGTTTACCCTACTTAGGGCATCTGCCCACAGCCCCTCCTCGATCTCTTCCCCCAGCTCCTCTTCCCATTTTCCCTTCAGCTCATCCACCATGATCTCCCCCTCGTCTCTCATTTCCCTGTATACATCTGGCACCCTACCATCCACCACCCATGCCCCCGAAATCACCCTGTCCTGAATCTCTTGCGCCGGGAGCTGCGGAAATTCCCTCCCCTGTTGCCTCGCAAAAGCCCTCAGTTGCATATACCGAAATGCATTCCCCGGTGGCAACCCATATTTTTCCGTCAGTGCTCCCAGACTCGCAAACGTCCCGTCTAGGAACAAATCCCTCAATTGCACAATCCCCGCTCTCTGCCAGACTTTAAATCCCCCATCTATCTTCCCCGGGACAAACCTATAGTTGTTCCTTATCGGGGACCTCCCCGAGGCACCCGTCACTCCCTTATGCCGTCTCCACTGCCCCCAAATTTTCAGTGTTGCCACCAACGGGGGCAACGTCCCCCCTTCCCTGGCCTCGTTAATGGTTCTCGTCAGAAGCGGGGCTCGTAGGTCCATGTATTTCCTATAAAATTCCACTGGGAACCCATCTGGTCCCGGGGCCTTCCCTGCCTGCATGCTCCCAATCCCTTTTACCACCTCCTCCACCTCAATCTGTGCTCCCAATCCTGTCCTCGCCTGCTCCTCCACCTTCGGGAATTCCAGCTGATCCAGGAAATGCATCATTCCCTCCTTCCCTTCCGGGGGTTGAGCCTCACTTGTGGTGTACTTTTTCGGGGAGAACGGTAAAGGCGCCGTCGCTAATGCTTGCAGGCAGGTCCCCCTACAGGACGCCATCTCTAGTCTTTTCCACGCCGCTCCCTCCCCTTCCCCCATCCACTTGCATACCATTGATATATTGGCGGCCCAATAATAGTCATTTAAGCTCGGCAGTGCCAGTCCCCCCCTATCCCTGCTACGCTGCAGAAACCCCCTCTTCACTCTTGGGGTCTTCCCAGCCCACACAAAGCTCATAACGCTCTTATCCACTTTTTTGAAAAAAGCCTTGGTAATCATCACAGGGAGGCACTGGAACACAAAAAGAAATCGCGGAAGGACCACCATTTTGACCACCTGCACTCTACCCGCCAGTGACAGGGGCACCATGTCCCATCTCCTAAAATCCTCTTCCATCTGCTCCACCAATCTTCCTAAATTAAGCTTATGCAAGGTTCCCCAGTTCCTGGCTATCTGGATCCCTAGGTACCGAAAATCCCTTGTTACTCTCCTCAGCGGCAAATCATCTATTCCCCTGCTCTGTTCCCCAGGGTGCATCACAAACGGCTCACTCTTCCCCATATTCAGTTTATATCCCGAAAATTCCCCAAACTCCCTGAGTGTCTGCATTATCTCGGGCATCCCCTCCACTGGGTCCGCGACATACAACAACAAATCATCCGCGTATAATGACACCCGGTGCTCTTCTCCTCCCCTAAGTACTCCCCTCCACATCCTAGAGCCCCTCAGCGCTATGGCCAGTGGCTCAATTGCCAACGCAAACAGTATCGGGGACAGGGGACACCCCTGTCTTGTCCCTCTACATAGATGGAAGTAGTCAGATCTCTGCCTGTTTGTGATCACACTTGCCACCGGAACCCTATATAAAAGCTGAACCCACCCAATAAACCCCTCTCCAAATCTCCTCAACACTTCCCACAGGTAATCCCACTCCACTCTATCAAATGCTTTCTCAGCGTCCATCGCCACCACTATCTCCGCCTCTCCCTCCGGCGGGGACATCATCATCACACCTAGCAGCCTCCGTATATTAGTGTTCAACTGTCTCCCCTTAACAAACCCAGTTTGATCCTCGTGAACCACCCCTGGGACATAATCCTCTATCCTTGTCGCCATCACCTTGGCCAAGAGCTTGGCATCTACATTCAGAAGGGAGATAGGCCTGTAAGACCCGCACTGCAGCGGGTCTTTGTCCCTCTTCAGGAGCAACGATATCGTCGCCTCCGACATCGTCGGGGGCAACGTCCCCCCTTCCCTGGCCTCGTTAATAAGCGGGGCTCGTAGGTCCATGTATTTCCTATAAAATTCCACCGGGAACCCATCTGGTCCCGGGGCCTTCCCTGCCTGCATGCTCCCAATCCCTTTTACCACCTCCTCCACCTCAATCTGTGCTCCCAATCCTGTCTTCTCCTGCTCTTCCACCTTCGGGAATTCCAGCTGATCCAGGAAATGCATCATTCCCTCCTTCCCTTCCGGGGGTTGAGCCTTATACAGCCCCTCATAAAATGCCTTAAAAACCCTGTTCACCCTCTCTGCTCCCCGTTCCATCTCACCCTCCTCGTCCCTCACCCCACCTATCTCCCTCGCCGCCCCTCTCTTCCTCAATTGTTGGGCCAGTAACCGGCTCGCCTTCTCTCCGTACTCATACTGTACTCCCTGTGCCTTCCTCCATTGTGCCTCTGCCCTGCCCGTGGTCAGCAAGTCAAATTCCGTATGCAACCTTCGTCTTTCCCTGTACAGTCCCTCATCCGGAGTCTCTTCATACTGTCTATCCACCCTCAAAATTTCTCTCAACAATCGCTCCCTCTCTTTACTCTCTTGTTTCCCCTTATGGGCCTTTATGGAAATCAGTTCCCCTCTGACCACCGCCTTCAGTGCCTCCCAGACCACTCCCACCTGAACCTGTCCATCATCGTTAATCTCCAGGTATCTTTCGATACATCCCATCACCCTTACACACACCCCCTCATCCGCCAACAGTCCCATATCTAATCTCCAGAGTGGGTGCCGTTCCTTTTCCTCCCCTACTACCAGATCTACCCAATGCGGGGCATGGTCCGAGATGGCTATGGCCGAATACTCCGTCCCTGTCACCTTCGGGATCAGTGCCCTTCCCAGGACAAAGAAGTCTATCCGAGAATACACCTTGTGGACATGAGAGAAGAAGGAAAACTCCCTATTCCTGGGCCTAGTGAATCTCCAGGGATCCACTCATCCCATCTGCTCCATGAAGTCCTTAAGCACCTTGGCCGCTGCCGGCCTCCTCCCGGTCCTAGACCTGGACCGGTCCAGCCCTGGATCCTGCACCGTGTTGAAATCTCCCCCTATTACCAACTTTCCCGCCTCCAGGTCCGGGATACGCCCCAACATACGCTTCATGAAGTTTGCATCATCCCAGTTCGGGGCAAAAACGCTCACCAGAACCACCGCTTCCCCTTGTAATCTGCCACTCACCATCACGTATCTACCCACACTGTCCGCTACTATGGTCCTCGCCTCAAACACTACCCGTTTCCCCACTAATATAGCCACCACATTTGCCTTTAATTTCTTTAGGTGCGCGAGTACCCTTGCCCTCTTAATCGGCCCATTCAGCCCTCTCACATTCCACATGATCAACCGGGTCGGGGGGCTCTTTACCCCCCCCCCCCAATGTCGACTAGCCATCCCCTTTTTTAGACCAGCTCCTCACCCGGTTCCCACGCTCCCGTTTGTCCCCCCGACGGTGTCCTCCCGTCCCGACCACCCCGCCCCATAACAGCTCCCCCTTTCCCTTAGCAGCAGCAACCCAGTTAAACCCCTTCGGGGCCTCCGGTCCCATTAACGCGTGAAGCAATGTGCTCACATATGCCCCGACATCCGCCCCCTCTGCACCTTCGGGAAGACCCAAAACTCTTAAGTTCTTCCTCCTCGAGTTATTCTCCAGGGCTTCCAGCCTCTCTACACACCTTTTATGTAGTGCCTCGTGCGTCTCTGTCTTCACCACCAGGCCCTGTATTTCATCCTCATTCTCGGCAGCCTTTGCCTTCACATCACGAAGCTCCAACTCCTGGGTCTTCTGTGCCTCCTTTAGCCCTTCAATCGCCTGTAGCATCGGGGCCAACACCTCCTTCTTCAGCTTCTCCACACAGCGCCGCAGGAACTCTTGCTGTTCCGGGCCCCACACCAAACGGCCTCCTTCCGCCGCCATCTTGCTTTGTGCTTCCCTTGCCGCTGCTCCTGAGGATCCTCTGCAATCCAGCCACTACTCTCTCCTTTCTCCATATATATCCGGGGGGATTCCCTTCTATTTCACCGCACAATGGTTTTAGCCGTCAAAAATTGCCGTTGGGGCTCCTAATAAGAGCCCAAAAGTCCGTTCCACCGGGAGGTGCCGAAACGTGCGACTCAGCTGGTCATCGCCGCACCCGGAAGTCTATCGTCAGCAAACTTGTAGATGGAGTTGGAACCAAGTTTTGCCACGCAGTCGTGTGTGTGTACAGGGAGTAGAGTAGGGGGCTGAGTACGCAGCCTTGCGGGGCGCCGGTGTTGAGGACTATTGTGGAGGAGGTGTTGTTGTTCATTCTTACTGATTGTGGTCTGTTGGTCAGAAAATCGAGGATCCAGTTGCAGAGTGGGGAGCCAAGTCCTAGGTTTTGGAGCTTTGATATGAGCTTGGCTGGGATTATGGTGTTGAAGGCGGAGCTGTAGTCAATAAATAGGAGTCTAATGTAGGAGTCCTTGTTTTCGAGATGCTCTAGGGATGAGTGTAGGGCCAGGGAAATGGTGTCTGATGTGGACCGGTTGCCGGGGTATGCGAATTGCAGTGGATCAAGGCG
The DNA here is from genome assembly GCF_047496885.1 of Scyliorhinus torazame. Taxonomy (NCBI): domain Eukaryota; kingdom Metazoa; phylum Chordata; class Chondrichthyes; order Carcharhiniformes; family Scyliorhinidae; genus Scyliorhinus; species Scyliorhinus torazame. Next base: position 109,428,210 of record NC_092716.1, read on the forward strand.
TTCTGGGAGTATGGAGGTGATGCGCTTCATGATCAACCTCTCGAAGCACTTCATTACGACTGAAGTCAGGGCCACTGGTCGGTAGTCATTGAGGCACGTTGCCTGGTTCTTCTTCGGTACCGGTATGATGGTGGTCTTCTTGAAGCAGGTGGGGACCTCGGAGTGGAGTACGGGCAGGTTAAAGATGTCCGTGAATACCTCTGCCAGCTGGTCCGCGCAGGCTCCGAGTGCACGACCAGGGATCCCGTCTGGGCCCGTCGCCTTCCGAGGGTTCACTTTCAGGAAGGCCAATCTGACTTTGGAAGAAATTATTTCTTTCTGTGCTCTACTATTCCCCGAAGAGCTCTTGACACCTGTCTTGCAGTGTGGTGCCTCAAATTGAATACAAGTGCAGCTGAGATCTAACCAGTGCATTAAATTTTGTCTGCCCAAGTTGCCAGTCAGTGGTCCCCTACAGCCTGTTACCATTCACCTCCTTGTTTAGCACAGGTGAGTTTTTCAGACATCTGCAGACTTGCGAGTTGTATCCTGTGTGCCCAAGTCCAGATCTTTAAGCTATAGATTAAAGGGCAGTGGTCCTAATACTAAATCCTGGGGACCACCACTGTATATATACTTCCCTCCTGCTCTGGGGAAGCAGCTGTTCACCATGACACTGCTTTCTGTTCCTTCCTCAATATTATAACCACACTGTCACTGTCCATGGACTTCACAAGACTATTACGTGCCTTTTGAAAGTCCGTGTACACATCATCAATTGTACTACCCTCTTCAACCCTTTATTACTTCATCAGAGAACATGATCAAGTTTAAGTGCAATTTGCCTTTAACAAATCTCTTGACTTTCGTTTATTTGCCTGTATCCAAGTCACAGTTCAAAATTCCTTTGATTCTTTTTATTCACTTCCCTCATTTCAAGTGGATGTTTTCGTTTTTTTTTAAAAAAACATGTTTTTATTGATTTTCATATTTTATGGTGCATAATTCCATCATCACTGACAAACATAGAACATAGAACATTACAGCACAGTACAGGCCCTTCGGCCCTCGTTGTTGCGCCGACCTGTGAAGCCACTCTAAAGCCCATCTACACTATTCCCTTATTGTCCATATGTCTATCCAATGACCATTTGAATGTCCTTAGTGTTGGCGAGTCCACTACTGTTGCAGGCAGGGCATTCCACGCCCTTACTACTCTCTGAGTACAGAACCTACCTCTGACATCTGTCTTATATCTATCTCCCCTCAATTGAAAGGTATGTCCTCTCGTGCTAGACATCACCATCCGAGGAAAAAGGCTCTCACTGTCCACCCTATCCAATCCTCTGATCATCTTGTATGCCTCAATTAAGTCACCTCTTAACCTTCTTCTCTCCAATGAAAACAGCCTCAAGACCCTCAGCCTTTCCTCATAAGTTCTTCCCTCCATACCAGGCAACATCCTGGTAAATCTCCTCTGCACCCTTTCCAATGCTTCCACATCCTTCCTATAATGCGGCGACCAGAATTGCACGCAATACTCCAAATGCGGCCGCACCAGAGTGTTGTATAGCTGTAACATAACCTCATGGCTCCTAAACTCAATCCCTCTACCAATAAAAGCTGACACACCGTACGCCTTCTTAACAACCCTCTCAACCTGGGTGGCAACTTTCAGGGATCTATGTACATGGACACCGAGATCTCTCTGCTCATCCACACTGCCAAGAATCTTACCATTAGCCCAGTACTCAGTCTTCCTGTTATTCCTTCCAAAATGAATCACCTCCCACTTTTCTGCATTAAACTCCATTTGCCACCTCTCAGCCCAGCGCTGCAGCTTATCTATGTCCCTCTGTAACATCCTTCCGCACTTTCCACAACACCACCGACTTTAGTGTCATCTGCAAATTTACTCACCCATCCTTCTACGCCCTCCTCCAGGTCATTTATAAAAATGACAAACAGCAGTGGCCCAAAACCGATCCTTGTGGTACACCACTAGTAACTGGACTCCAGTCTGAACATTTCCCATCAACCACCACCCTTTGTCTTCTTCCAGCTAGCCAATTTCTGATCCAAACTGCTAAATCACCCTGAATCCCATGCCTCCGTATTTTCTGCAGTAGCCTACCATGGGGAACCTTATCAAACGCTTTACTGAAATCCATATACACCACATCAACTGCTTTACCCTCATCCACCTGTTTGGTCACCTTCTCAAAGAACTCTATAAGGTTTGTGAAGCACGACCTACCCTTCACAAAACCATGTTGACTATCTCTAATCAAATTATTCCTTTCCAGATGATTATACATCCTATCTCTTATAAACCTTTCCAAGATTTTGCCCACAACAGAAGTAAGGCTCACTGGTCTATAGTTACCGGGGTTATCTCTACTCCCCTTCTTGAACAAGGGGACAACATTTGCTATCCTCCAGTCTTCTGGCACAATTCCTGTAGACGAAGATGACTTAAAGATCAAGGCCAAAGGCTCAGCAATCTCCTCCCTAGCTTCCCAGAGAATCCTAGGATAAATCCCATCCGGCCCAGGTGACTTATCTATTTTCACACTTTCCAGAATTGCTAACACCTCCTCCTTATGAACCTCAAGCCCTTCTAGTCGAGTAGCCTGAATCTCAGTATTCTCCTCGCCAACATTGTCTTTTTCCTGTGTGAATACTGACAAAAAATATTCATTTAGCACCTCTCCTATCTCCTCGGACTCCAAGCACAACTTCCCACTACTGTCCTTGACTGGCCCTACTCTTACCCTAGTCATTCTTTTATTCCTGACATATCTATAGAAAGCTTCAGGGTTATCCTTGATCCTACCTGCCAAAGACTTCTCATGTCCCCTCCTGGCTCTTCTTAGCTCTCTCTTTAGGTCTTTCCTAGCTAACTTGTAACTCTCGAGCGCCCTAACTGAACCTTCATGTCTCATCTTTACATAAGTCTCCTTCTTCCTCTTGACAAGTGTTTTGACTGCCTTAGTAAACCACGGTTCCCTCGCTCAACCATTTCCTCCCTGCCTGACAGGTGCATACTTATCAAGGACACGCAGTAGCTGTTCCTTGAACAAGCTCCACATTTCCATTGTGCCCATCCCCTGCAATTTTCCTCTCCATCCGATGTATCCTAAGTCTTGCCTCATCGCATCATAATTGCCTTTCCCCCAGGTATAACTCTTGCCCTGCGGTATATACCTATCCCTTTCCATCACTAAAGTAAACGTAATCGAATTGTGGTCACTATCACCAAAGTGCTCACCTACCTCCAAATCTAACACCTGTCCTGGTTCATTACCCAGTACCAAATCCAATATGGCCTCGCCTCCGTTGGCCTATCTACATACTGTGTCAAGAAACCCTCCACACATTGGACAAAAACGGACCCATCTAATGTACTCGAACTATAGCGTTTCCAGTCAATATTTGGAAAGTTAAAGTCCCCCATAACAACTACCCTGTTGCTTTCGCAAAGTTTGTACATTTGGATAGTTCCTTATGGGTTGCTGGCTACGAAGGGTCTTGGAACAAGTTGGTGAATGGCCTCCACGGACCCCCGGATGTTGAATTTTATTTTCTCCAGTTGGAGCAGTTCTGACAGTCTGCAGCTTTGGGTGGTCCTGCCGATTGCCAGCTGAGCAGGATTCTTTAGCGGGCGATTAGGGAGGCAAAAGCTTCAATATCATCTTTCCAGTGCTTATCGAATTCCCTTTTAATTTTTGTCGGTCACTTGAAATAAGACATTCCATGTTTGAAAATCTGACCTTATCCTGTGTTCTTTAAATGAACGATCCTCAGTCAGTGTTCCCTTTTGTTAGAAGAGTGCCACCAGTGGATGCAATCACTTAATATTTACCCTTTTCAAAATATTGGGTGCTTCTATTGTAACTCTCTCTTTTCAGTGATGAAGGCCAAACTTTTGAACCTTTCGATTTAACTATTCCGAATGGCTACTTGAATTTGACACTTGCAGCAAAGGCATTTGAATACAAAAATGAGGAAGTGAACAAAGAACCAAGAACAAAGAAAAGTACTGCACAGGAATAGGCTCTTTGGCACTCCAAGCCTGCGCTGATCATGCTGCCCGTCGAACCTAAAATCTTCTACACTTCAGGGGCCTGTATCCCTCTATTCCTAACCTATTCATGCATTTGTCAAGACACCCCTTAAACGTCACTATCATACTTGCTTCCATCACCTCCTCTGGCAGCGGGTTCCAGGCACCCACTACCCTATGTGTTTAAAAATAAATAAATAAATACCTCCCTCGCACCTTAAACCTCTGTCCCCAAATAACTGACTCTTCCACCCTGGGAAAAAGCTACTGACTATCCACTCTGTCCCATGCTCCTCATACTTTTGTAGACTTCTATCAGGTCGCCCCTCAACTTCTGCCGTTCCAGTGAGAACAAACCAAATTTATCCAATCTTTCCTCCTAGCTAATGTCCTCCATACCAGGCAAGCGATGCGTCAATTGTGCACAATCTTGGTTGAACCCCGTTGGGGATACTGTGTTCGATTCTTGATACCGTTGCTCAGGAAATGTGTACTGACCTCAGGTAGAACACATTTGCCAGGATGACACTTGAGGCTTAATGGGTTAAATGATGGAGTTCAGGCTGTGTTCAGATTGTTTGTATTTCCTTGCGTTCAGCAGGTTGATGGCAGATCAAGGGTAGAGGCAGGCAAACTATTTCCTCAGGTGGGAAAATCCAGAACTGGAGTTCCCAACCTTGAATTTATAGCTTGGTTGATCTGTGGTGATGTGAGGAAGCCTATTTTCACAGGAATGGTCACAAATTAGCTGGTACTCGTTGTTTCCCAGAAGGCTGGCAAAGTTGGAGGACAAATACAATTTCCCGGATTGAGACTGACAGATTTTTGTCCGATGATGGTATCAAATTATAGGGATCAAAGGTGGTTAAATGGAGCTGAGGTACAGATCAGCCATGATCTGATTGAAAGATGTAACAGGCTTGAGGGGCTGAATAGCCTCCTGTTCTGATGGACCTTTGCATCCTCTCCATGGCTCTAATATTCCCATAAGGGTTGCCCAGAAGGCTGTGCGATGTTTTAGCTCATAATGAGGTGGCGCAGTGGTTAGCACTGCTGTCTCACGGTGCCGAGGACGGGGTACGATCCCGGCCCCGGGTTACTGTCTATGCAGAGTTTGCACATTTTCCCCGTGTCTGTGTGGGTCTTACCCCCACAACCCAAAAAGATGTGCAGGGTAGGTGGATTAGCCCCATTAAATTACCCCTTAATTGGGGAAAAAAATAATTGGGTACTTCAAATTTATATAAAATAAAAGGATAGATGATTTAAAACCTTGGACAATGGGAAGGTTTTTAATGGGCGCATTCATTAATGGGCGCATTCACTAATAAGCATATTAATTGAAGATTGGAAGGCTGATGGGGAGGAATTTTTATGTTTTGTACCTAGTCTGCTAGAGGCATGGGCACCAATGGCTACACAAGCTAGAGTTAGAAAAATGAAACCTTACATGAACCTAGCACTGACACTGCAGTGTGATTATATCCTGTCCTTTTTCACTCCCCACAACTAGAAAGATTGGCCATCTGAAGCGTAATCTAATGGCCCGAGTTTCCAGATCCGTGCTGAATCGAGAATGAGATAAAGTGAAGTCAAGCAGAAGAATGTTTGGTTTAATTAGCTAAGAGCGCGTTGGCTGCCTTCTGATACTTAAAGCAGGCTTCTCATACCTGTGGCTTCCAGTCTCTCTGTTCCAATAATTAAACTGGGAGAAGAGATTATGAAATGAGAAGCGGGTGTACAAAAGTCCCATACAATAAATCCTAGAACATTGCTGTGACTTGTTATCTTGAAATCCAGATTGTGCAACTTCGGCTCGCCCCTCACCTTCACCCACCTCTCTTATTACCACTTGCCCATTCTCGCTCTCTCACATTGGCTCTTCATCTCATATGCCTGATGAACGTCATGGTAACAGCAACACTGCTGCTGCTTGTTTGCTTCAAGGCCCGTTACAAAGCCATATGAGTGCTGCTGGCCTTCAGGTAGATGGGCAGGCAAAAGGAGTTTAATGACACAAGCAACAGGCATTGGCCATTCGGCCCCTCAAGCTTGATCTGCCATTCAGCTTGATCATGGCTGATTTACATCTAATTATTATTATTATTAGTGTCACAAGTAGGCTTACTTTAACATTACAATGAAGTTACTGTGAAAATCCCCTAGTCGCCACACTACGGCGCCTGCTCGGTACACGGAGGGAGAATGTCCAATTCACCTAACTAGCCCGTATTTTTGGCCTTGTGGGAGGAAACTGGAGCACCCGGAGGAAACCCACACAGATCTGGGAGAACGTGCAGATTCCACACAGACAGTGACCCAGCTGAGAATCGAACCTGGCTCCCTGGCGCTGTGAAGCAACAGTACTAACCACTGTGCTACCATGCCTCCCAACTCCATTTGTCTGCCTTGGTCCATATCCCTTGATATTCTTAACCAAAAAAATGATTGATCTCGGCCTTGAAAGCTCCAGTTGTTCCCCAGCATCCTTTTAGGAAGAGAATTCTAGATTTTTTCCGTGTGGCGGAAAAATACTTTCCGATTGCATGCCTCAATTTTCTAGATTTGCTTTTAAGAATACATCCCCTTGTTTGTGATTTGCCCCATCAGAGGAAACAGTCTCTCTGGATCTATTATATTGAATTTTTAAAACATTTTGACCACCTCAATCAAATCACCCTTTCATCTTCTAAACTCAAGGGCAAGTAAGACACTTGTCTTGCTCTGTCCTTTAGATCCCGTTTGATGTGTTATGTACTCTGGGATAACACAGGCTGCAACTGGATGCAGCTTTAACCAAAAGATACTCCAGACCTTGAAGTTAGTTCAATCTGATTTATTGAACCAGTAGCACAGTTAGCACAGTTCTCTGTGAGTTCGACTCTGCTAACCTAAGTGTGGTTACTCTGTCTGACTAGCTCTTAGCCACGTGCTGGAGGTGTGATACTGTAAATACACCCTGACTCTCACTGTAGATGTTCATCAGTGGAAAGAGGAGGAGTGTGACTGCCTCGTGCCTTTTATAGTGAGATACCACCCCTGAGTCCTGCCTGCTCATTGGTCATGTCCTGTTCTCTCTGTTCATTAGCTGCCTGTCTGTATATCATTATCTGTATGTCTGCATATCATGACACCGTTGTCTAATATGAGGCCCGATCCCAAAATCTACTCGCTGGCCTGTCTGTCTCACTTGATCAACAGATGTAATTCCTGCCATACATGCGCTCTTTTACACTGTCACCAGTCCCATACCCCATACTCCTTACTTGTTTGAAGTTTTAGAGCACTTATAAAATTTCAAAGTACTGGGCGGCACGGTGGTGCAGTGGTTAGCACTGCTGCCTATGGCGCTGGGGACCCGGGTTCAATCCTGGCCTCGGGTCACTGTCTGTGTGGAGTTTGCACATTCTCCCCGTGTCTGCGTGGGTTTCACCCCCACAACCCAAAATTGTGCAGGATTGGCCACGCTAAATTGCTCCATAATTGGAAAAAAATAATTGGGTACTCTAAAATTTAAAAACAAAAAATTCAAAGTACTAAAAGTTTTAACTATGTGCCCTGTCATCTGCCGCTGAGAGGAAGGCCTCACTCAGCCTTTTGTAAATGACCTTGGTCTCTACAGAGCAGGTGAGAAGAAAAATGGTCATGATTCCCCATTCTTGTCCCAACTTTTGCACACCAGGTCCTCCTTTCCCGTGTTTCCTTTTTTTTCTTATAAATTTAGAGGACCCAATTAATTTTTTTTCCAATTAAGGGGCAATTTAGTGTGGCCAATCCACCTACCCTGCCCATCTTTGGATTCTAGGGGCGAGACCCATGCAGACACTTGGAGAATGTGCAAACTCCACAGGGAGAGTGACCCAGAGCCCGGATCAAACCCAGTTTCTTGACTCACATTGGCTCCTGGTCTGGCATTGCCTCAAATTAAAAATTTAGATTGTGTTGAAATCCCTCCATGGCCAGGCCCTTATCCTTTTAATCTTCTACCTCAGATCTCTATCCTGCAAATTTGACCTCTTGCACATCCTCAGTTTTGACGGCCCTATCATTGGTGGTCATGCCTTCAGCTGTCTAGCTCGCTAATTCTGGATTTCCTCTATAAATCCTTCCCCCCTCTATCTAAGAATCCTTAAAATCTAACTGTTTGACCAAGTTTTTTACCACCTCTTCTAATATCTCTGTGGCGAGGTGTGGGTGAGGTGTGAAATTGTATCTGATAATGTTCCTGCGCAGTGCCTTAATATGGCTGCCTACCTTGAAGGTGCTGTATAAATGCAAATTCTTGAGGCTCCATGAGGGCTGTGTCAGACTTGACTGTGGATACCAATTGTTGCTGATGTTAATTGGGCTCAGGATCAGCCACCTGGATCCTGGCAAGGGACAACAATGTGGCACAGTGATTGGGCAGCATGGCAACAAGGGTTAGCACTGCTGTCTCATAGCGCCAGGGACCCAGGTTCAATTCCAGCCTTGGGTGGCTGTCTGTGTATAGCCTGCATGTTCTCCCTGTGTCTGTATGGGTTTCCTCCCACAGTCCAAAGATGTGCAGGTTAGGTGGATTGGGCATGATCAATTGCCCCTTGGTATCCAAAGATGTGCAGATTGGCTGGGGTTGCGGGGATAGGGTGGGGAAGTGCGTCGAGGTAGGGTACTTCAGAGGGTCGGTGCTGATTCGATGGGCTGAATGACCTCTCGCACTGTCTGGATTCTATGATTCTAAGGAGGGTGTGAAAGATACAACAGAAATCCAGTTGCTTCATTCATTTCACAATATAAACCTGAAATTGTGCTGGGATTGCTAATACCTGGCGTTGAATGAGTTGCTTGGAAGACTAATCAGTAAAGATACGGCAAATTAAGAAGGAAAAAAACCTTTCGTCTGGAGGAACAGAAAAACCTGGAAAATGCTGGGAGTACACAGCTGGGAAGGCAGCTTATAGGGAGACCTTGTGAAATTGCTCCTTCATCAGACTTGTGAAATTCCCCCTTCCTCAGACTCGCAAACCTCCCCCTTCCTCTGGCCCGAGCCCCATCCTCAAGCCTGCGCACCTCCACGAATTTAGGGAGAAGCTGGAGATGTATGTGAAGAAGGTTGGAGTAGAAGGGTATGCTGATAGGAAGTGATAGGGAAGGAGGTTGCAGAGGAGCATAAGCACTTGGGCTCAAAGGCTTTTTCTGTGCTGTAAATTCTATCTTCAGATATTGTACACTTCTGATGTTTTGTGCGTGTATGTTGATCATATGTCACGCAACACGTTGATGTTATCTGTGAGATATCCCAACTTGGAACACTGGTTTGTGGGGGTGTGATGTTTTGTTTTGGAGTGAGGAGACACGTGAAACCCCAGTGAGAATAAATAGCCCAGTCGTCGGGTAACAATTATTAAAGACTATTAAAGTAAAGAAAAGACCACTTCACATAAACAGGACTACTCTACTCTCCGCACTTTTAAGATGTATGAATTATTATACACAGTTTCTAAACAACTTGTCCCGTGTTACAAAATATGTATCTCCAATATCTGAACTCTTTAAGACTTCCCCTGTTCCCCAAACAACATTGAAATTGAATAACCAGCTTTAGTTACCATACAATACAGGGATGATATTCAAATCTGGGAACTGTCTTTTCCTGATCCAGCAAAGATGTTTTAAAACTGCTGTTATGACGGTTTACTGCATTGCCTTGGTTCTAGGACATAGAAGTTTGTTTGCTGTAAACTTGACCTTCCGGCTTGGTGACTGAGAACTGGCCTGTCTGCTTTCTGAGACTGCTAAATGGTAACTGCCTCTCCTGATTTCTCAGGGTCTGAGCAATTATACCTTTGTTGTTCTTTGATTATGCCTTTTGTGTATTTGGCTGTCTGCCCCTATCAACTTCCTTTTAAAAAAATAAATTTAGAGTACCCAATTATTTTTCTCCTATTAAGGGGAAATTTAGCGTGGCCAATCTACCTCCCCTGCACATCTCTGTTTTTCTTCCATAAGCTATTCACAGTTGATTATTATCTAAACTGCATACCTAAACGCATTACCAGGAGACATGCATTGAGTTGAGGCTCTTTCAATACTGTCAGCTGTTGTCTCCAGATGGATTCATGACATTCCAAAAGGCGCATGTTGCCTAATTTTTCAGTTTAATTCATGCTCTTGTGCTGTTTGAGTAGCCAACCATCATCAGCCTTGCCATGTCAAATAGTCAGGCTGACAAAATAACCTTGTCCTTGAATTGATTTGTTTCGGTACTTACAGTGAAGCATGATTTATATTGAGGATTAAAGCTTCTATTCCTCTCCCTTCACTGCTGCGCACAGATCCAAGACAGGCAGTGAGTCAGACTGCTGATTCCAGCTTCATTGGAAACAAATCCCACTCAATGCTGTGTACGCTTTTTCATTCAGCTGCTTTGTGGAATGTTGCAGTGGGGAATCCCTGAACCAGATCTAGTCTAGTTAGATGAAGTGGAATCCTCCGTGACAATGACTTTCCTTCTACTTGATGACCTATTTTCCAAACCTCCAAAACACGGTCAATGCTGTGACTCCAGTTATTTTGGCACCAGAAATGAGGTGCTTTCTCTTTAGAACAGAGATGGTGACGGGGTGTCTAAAATCATTGGACTTTAAATAGTGTATATAAAGAGGAACTGTTTCCAATGGCTGACTGGAGACACAGATTTAAGGTGCTTGGCAAATAACCAGAGGCAACATGAGGAAAAACTATTTTACGCAATGAGTGGTTAGGATTTGGAATACACTGCCTGACAGGGAGGTGGATACAGATTCAGTAGTGCCTTCAAAATAAAATTAAATAAAAACTTGCAAGTTTAAAAAAAACTAATAGAGATATGCAAAAGAACACAGGAGTGGAACTGAGATTCCTCTTCGAAATAGCTGCCGCAGATGCCATATGCTAAATTGCCACCCCCTGTAATATTTTGATCAACTCCACCAATGAGGAAAGGATCTGACCTCCTTGGGATCCTGTCCCCTCAGTGTACACGATACTGAAGCCCAGAGAGATGGCAATTTGGCATTGCAAGCCTCTGTTTGAGAACTTGTGCTCCCACCAGTGTGGCAGCTTTCCATTTACTATGATAACTACTTGCACCTCCTACACTAGCGCCTTCTTTCCTGTTGCTTGTTGGCCAGATTGCGTGCATATGAGCTGCACGGTGATAGCGTGTGACCAACAGGACCCGATACCTACAGGTTTTCTCTTCTGTTAGATAGGGTAAGGGAAGTAGTTTCCGCATTGTGAATATAAGGATCCAGTGCACATGTTCCTCACCACGATGCAAAGGAAACAAGCACCAAGAAAAGATCCTCAACGTTAGGCTGAAGTATTATTGTGGTTACGCATCTGTTATTAGTTGGGGAAGTTATTTAAGGTGATTACACAATGTGTAGAATGACAAAATACTGAACTATCTTGAGTTAATTGTACCCTCATTTCCTGTGTTGTATTGGTATAAATGTACAAATTAGGGGAGAGGGAACTATTTTGCAGGATGTTGCTGTAACTCAATACTTTTTGTCTTGAGTGATTCATAACTCACATGTCAACTGGGATTCTTCAGGGAAGTAAAGAAGTTGAAGAAAATGCTGTTGAAGTAAAATTTCAACTGGCTGTGCATGCAAATAGTGTCAGTCACTCCCAATGGCTTATTGTTGAAATGGTCCTGCACTGAGAATGTTGGTGGTGTATTTGACTGTGGAGAGGGATATGGAGGATGACAGCTGAACCTGATGCTGTCTTTACAGGGCACCCATACACAATCGCTCTACAATGCATCAGGAATTTGAAGCCAGGGTGATTTTCCTATTTGTCTTGTTCTCCTTCTCTTTCCCAGTAGTCCTGCAAATCTTTTCCTTTCCTATATATAGTGTTGCTAACTTTTGGTTGGTTCAATTGGCTCTGTTTTATAACCTTTGCTCTCGAGTCGCCAGGTATCTTTATGATACCCGCCACGAGGTTCAAGTTCAAGTAATGATCAATAACTCAACACACCGATTAGTAAGATTCAAATCAAAGCACATTTATTATACACAGTAAATCGCTACTCATGCATAAATTCTACTTCTAAGCTACTTCTACAACTAACAGGCCTATACTTAGCTTCGGACTGGCCCACCAGGTCAGGGGAACAAATGGCCTTTCGTTCGGATTTTGAAACTGCGGGGTTCAAAGCCGGTATGGACTGGTAGCTAGGCGCGCCTATCTCGTAGCGATAGTAACTTGCACCTGCTGGTTTCTGCCTGTGTTGGCTGAATTTCCCTGCAGCCTTTGCTGTTCTCCATTTTACATCGGGAGTTGGCCAACTCAGGTGGCTACAATAGATGGTGGTGCTTCGGACCAGACTCAGTTTAACTCTATTGCTTAGCCTTGATATTGATTCCATGGTGTCAACTGTTATTTAGGTGCATTCCCACAGTGCCTTTCACAACCTCAGGACATCGCAAAGCTTTTTAGAGCTAGGAAGTACTTGCTGAAGTGTTGCCTCTGTTGTGATGTTGGAAACGGAGAAAGTTTAGGCACAGCAATCTCCCACAAACAACAATGAGATGATGGCCAGCTAATCCGGTTTCACTTTGTTGGTTGAGGGATAAATGTTTGCCAGGAAACTGGGGGAAACTCCCCTTCCCTTCTTTTGAATTGTATCATGGGATCTTTTATGTTCACCTGGGCAGGTAGACTGGGGCTTAAATTTAACATCTTATCTGAAAGTGCAGCATTCTTCCAGTAAAGCATTGGAGTCTTTGACTGGATTATGTCTCTGGAGTTCATATTTTTAAAAAATTAACAACAGTAACCATTACATTTGTACAAGGCCAAACGGTACAAGCACTAATTTTGCGTTTGAGAAACAGGGTACCCTTCCCTCTGTACTAACATATGGGGAGGGGGGTAGGATACTCTGATTATTAAACAGTTCTCAACACAGTTGTACAAAAAACGAACGGTACAAGCACTAAACTTTGCGCTGGAGAGATCAGATACCTTTGCCTCTGTACCAACAGAGGGAAAGGAAAGGGAGGAGGAAAGCGGGGTGGTGGGGTGAGAGGAGAAAGGAGGGAGGTGGGGGGGTGGTTGGTGGAGGGGGGACCCAATAGAGCACTGCTTGAACTATCTATGGAGGCAGAAAATAAAAGAACCTTCAATTATGATGTGCTAGAGTCCTGGAGTTCCCCAGAGGGGGTGAGGGGCGACACCGTGTCAGGCACGAGTGAGCCCTGCGTCCCTCTGCAGAGAGCCTCATGTGCACCCTCCGCACCTGACATTTGGCGGCTGGCAGCCTTCGGACAGTAGTCCTCCGGGCCTGGGTCCTCTACCACACTGAGTGCGTCAGGCGATACAGGCCCACCAACCAATCCAGGGCCTGCCTTGATCCAGCCACCAGGAGTTTGTTTTGATGGTTGGATAAATAAAATGTATTTCTTAGTTAGCTGAATTGATGTGCATTCCCAGGCTCTGATGGCAAATCATTGAATCCATGCAGTGCAGGAGACCATTCAGCCTATCGAGACACATAGGGGCATGACCAATCCACCTAACCTGCACATGTTTGATGTTAGAATCAGATTTTACTTTAATTTTTTCGCATTTAATTTTCTTTTTCCTGTAAACATTTACCCCCTGCCACCAGGTAACCAGGGGAGATGGTCATAAAGTCCATGGAAGACACTCGAGATTGCAGGGCAGGACCTAATGACAGCTGCATTCTCTTCCTCACACCACAGCATGAACAGACAGAAACTTTCTTCCCCACACAAAGGCACAGACCTCAATATTGAGGGGCAATATTGGATTTAGTACTGGGTAATGAACCAGGGCAAGTGATAGATTTGTTAGTGGGGGAGCATTTTGGAGATAGTAACCACAATTCTGTGACTTTCACTTTAGTAATGGAGAGGGATAGGTACGTGCAACAGGGCAAGGTTTACAATTGGGGGAAGGGTAAATACGATGTTGTCAGACAAGAATTGAAGTGCATAAGTTGGGAACATAGGCTGTCAGGGAAGGACACAAGTGAAATGTGGAACTTGTTCAAGGAACAGGTGCTACGTGTCCTTGATATGTATGTCCCTGTCAGGCAGGGAAGAGATGGTCGAGTGAGGGAACCATGGTTGACAAGAGAGGTTGAATGTCTTGTTAAGAGGAAAAAGGTGACTTATGTAAGGCTGAGGAAACAAGGTTCAGATAGGGCATTGGAGGGATACAAGATAGCCAGGAGGGAACTGAAGAAAGGGATTAGGAGAACTAAGAGAGGGCATGAACAATCTTTGGCGGGTAGGATCAAGGAAAACCCCAAGGCCTTTTACACATATGTGAGAAATATGAGAATGACTAGAGCGAGGGTAGGTCCGATCAAGGACGGTAGCGGGAGATTGTGTATTGAGTCTGAAGAGATAGGAGAGGTCTTGAACGAGTACTTTTCTTCTGTATTTACAAATGAGAGGGGCGATATTGTTGGAGAGGACAGTGTGAAACAGATTGGTAAGCTCGAGGAAATACTTGTTAGGAAGGAAGATGTGTTGGGCATTTTGAAAAACTTGAGGATAGACAAGTCCCCCGGGCCTGACGGGATATATCCAAGGATTCTATGGGAAGCAAGAGATGAAATTGCAGAGCCGTTGGCAATGATCTTTTCGTCCTCACTGTCAACAGGGGTGGTACCAGGGGATTGGAGAGTGGCGAATGTCGTGCCCCTGTTCAGAAAAGGAACTAGGGATAACCCTGGGAATTACAGGCCAGTTAGTCTTACTTCGGTGGTAGGCAAAGTAATGGAAAGGGTACTGAAGGATAGGATTTCTGAGCATCTGGAAAGACACTGCTTGATTCGGGATAGTCAGCACGGATTTGTGAGGGGTAGGTCTTGCCTTACAAATCTTATTGAATTCTTTGAGGAGGTGACCAAGCATGTGGATGAAGGTAAAGCAGTGGATGTAGTGTACATGGATTTTAGTAAGGCATTTGATAAAGTTCCCCATGGTAGGCTTATGCAGAAAGTAAGGAGGCATGGGATAGTGGGAAATTTGGCCAGTTGGATAACGAACTGGCTAACCGATAGAAGTCAGAGAGTGGTGGTGGATGGCAAATATTCAGCCTGGATCCCAGTTACCAGTGGCGTACCGCAGGGATCAGTTCTGGGTCCTCTGCTGTTTGTGATTTTCATTAATGACTTGGATGAGGGAGTTGAAGGGTGGGTCAGTAAATTTGCAGACGATACGAAGATTGGTGGAGTTGTGGATAGTGAGGAGGGCTGTTGTCGGCTGCAAAGAGACATAGATAGGATGCAGAGTTGGGCTGAGAAGTGGCAGATGGAGTTTAACCCTGAAAAGTGTGAGGTTGTCCATTTTGGAAGGACAAATATGAATGCGGAATACAGGGTTTTTTAAAAATAAATATTTTATTGAAAATTTTTGGTCAACCAACGCAGTACATTGTGCATCCTTTACACAATATTATAACAACACAAATAACAATGACCTATTTTATAAACAAAAAATGAATAAATAATAAATAACAAAAATGAAAACTAACCCTAATTGGCAGCTACCTTATCACAAGTAACACTCTCCAAAAATATGATTTAACAGTCCAATGTATAATTATCTGTCGCAACGACCTATACATATTATACAGTATATATTAACAACCCTGAGAGTCCTTCTGGTTCCTCCTCCCCCCCCTCACCCCCCCACGATCCTGGGCTGCTGCTGCTGCCTTCTTTTTTCCATTCCATCTATCTTTCTGCGAGGTATTCGACGAACGGTTGCCACCGCCTGGTGAACCCTTGAGCCGACCCACTTAGAACGTACTTAATCCGCTCTAGCATTATAAACCCTGCCATGTCATTTATCCAGGTCTCCACCCCCGGGGGCTTGGCTTCTTTCCACATTAACAATATCCTGCGCCGGGCTACTAGGGACGCAAAGGCCTCTCTCGCCTCCTGCACTCCCGGCTCTTGTGCAACCCCAAATATAGCCAACCCCCAGCTTGGTTCGACTTGGACCCCCACTACTTTTGAAAGCACCTTTGTCACCCCCATCCAAAACCCCTGTAGTGCCGGGCATGACCAAAACATATGGGTATGATTCGCTGGGCTTCTCGAGCACCTCGCACACCTATCCTCCACCCCAAAAAATTTACTGAGCCGTGCTCCAGTCATATGCGCCCTGTGTAATACCTTAAACTGAATCAGGCTTAGCCTGGCACACGAGGACGACGAGTTTACCCTGCTTAGGGCATCTGCCCACAGCCCCTCCTCGATCTCCTCCCCTAGCTCTTCTTCCCATTTCCCTTTTAGTTCATCTACCATAGTCTCCTCTTCGTCCCTCATTTCCCTATATATATCTGACACCTTACCATCCCCCACCCATGTCTTTGAGATCACTCTGTCCTGCACCTCTTGTGTCGGGAGCTGCGGGAATTCCCTCACCTGTTGCCTCGCAAAAGCCCTCAGTTGCATATACCTGAATGCATTCCCTTGGGGCAACCCATATTTCTCGGTCAGCGCTCCCAGACTCGGGAACTTCCCATCCACAAACAGATCTTTCAGTTGCGTTATTCCTGCTCTTTGCCACATTCTATATCCCCCATCCATTCCCCCCGGGGCAAACCTATGGTTGTTTCTTATCGGGGACCCCCCCAAGGCCCCAGTCTTTCCCCTATGCCGTCTCCACTGTCCCCAAATCTTCAGTGTAGCCACCACCAGCGGGCTTGTGGTGTAGTTCCTCGGTGTGAACGGCAATGGGGCTTTCACCATAGCCTGCAGGCTAGTCCCCCTACAGGACGCCCTCTCTAATCTCTTCCACGCCGCTCCCTCCTCCTCTCCCATCCACTTACTCACCATTGAAATATTAGCGGCCCAATAATACTCACTTAGGCTCGGTAGTGCCAGCCCCCCCCCTATCCCTGCTACGCTGTAAGAATCCCTTCCTCACTCTCGGGGTCTTCCCGGCCCACACAAAACCCATGATGCTCTTTTCAATCCTTTTTAAAAAAGCCTTCGTGATCACCACCGGGAGGCACTGAAACACAAAGAGGAATCTCAGGAGGACCACCATCTTAACCGCCTGCACCCTCCCTGCCAGTGACAGAGATACCATATCCCATCTCTTGAAATCCTCCTCCATTTGTTCCACCAACCGCGTTAAATTTAACCTATGCAATGTGCCCCAATTCTTGGCTATCTGGATCCCCAGGTAACGAAAGTCCCTTGTTACCTTCCTCAACGGTAGGTCCTCTATTTCTCTACTCTGCTCCCCTGGATGCACCACAAACAACTCACTTTTCCCCATGTTCAATTTATACCCTGAAAAATCCCCAAACTCCCCAAGTATCCGCAATTATTTCTGGCATCCCCTCCGCCGGGTCTGCCACGTATAGTAGCAAATCGTCCGCATACAAAGATACCCGGTGTTCTTCTCCTCCTCTAAGTACTCCACTCCACTTCTTGGAACCCCTCAACGCTATCGCCAGGGGCTCAATCGCCAGTGCAAACAATAATGGGGACAGAGGGCATCCCTGCCTTGTCCCTCTATGGAGCCGAAAATATGCAGATCCCCGTCCATTCGTGACCACGCTCGCCATCGGGGCCCTATACAACAGCTGCACCCATCTAACATACCCCTCTCCAAAACCAAATCTCCTCAACACCTCCCACAAATAATCCCACTCCACTCTATCAAATGCTTTCTCGGCATCCATCGCCACTACTATCTCCGTTTCCCCCTCTGGTGGGGCCATCATCATTACCCCTAACAGCCTCCGTATATTCGTGTTCAGCTGTCTCCCCTTCACAAACCCAGTTTGGTCCTCGTGGACCACCCCCGGGACACATTCCTCTATTCTCATTGCCATTACCTTGGCCAGGATCTTGGCATCTACATTTAGGAGGGAAATAGGTCTAAAGGACCCGCATTGTAGCGGTCCTTTTCCTTCTTTAAGAGAAGCGATATCGTTGCTTCAGACATAGTCGGGGGCAGTTGTCCCCTTTCCTTTTCCTCATTCAAGGTCCTCGTCAATACCGGGGCGAGCAAGTCCACATATTTTCTATAGAATTCGACTGGGAATCCATCCGGTCCCGGGGCCTTTCCCGCCTGCATGCTCCTAATTCCTTTCACCACTTCTTCTACCTCGATCTGTGCTCCCAGTCCCACCCTTTCCTGCTCTTCCACCTTGGGAAATTCCAGCCGATCCAAGAAGCCCATCATTCTCTCCCTCCCATCCGGGGGTTGAGCTTCATATAATTTTTTATAAAATGTCTTGAACACTCCATTCACTCTCTCCGCTCCCCGCTCCATCTCTCCTTCCTCATCCCTCACTCCCCCTATTTCCCTCGCTGCTCCCCATTTCCTCAATTGGTGTGCCAGCAACCTGCTCGCCTTCTCCCCATATTCGTACTGTACACCCTGTGCCTTCCTCAATTGTGCCTCTGCAGTGCCCGTAGTCAGCACGTCAAATTCTACATGTAGCCTTTGCCTTTCCCTGTACAGTCCCTCCTCCGGTGCTTCCGCATGTTGTCTGTCCACCCTCAAAAGTTCTTGCAGCAACCGCTCCCGTTCCTTACTCTCCTGCTTCCCTTTATGTGCCCTTATTGATATCAGCTCCCCTCTAACCACCGCCTTCAGCGCCTCCCAGACCACTCCCACCTGGACCTCCCCATTATCATTGAGTTCCAAGTACTTTTCAATGCACCCCCTCACCCTTAGACACCCCCCCTCATCTGCCATTAGTCCCATGTCCATTCTCCAGGGTGGGCGCCCTCCTGTTTCCTCCCCTATCTCCAAGTCTACCCAGTGTGGAGCGTGATCCGAAATGGCTATAGCCGTATACTCCGTTCCCCTCACCTTCGGGATCAACGCCCTTCCCAGCACAAAAAAGTCTATTCGCGAGTAGACTTTATGGACATAGGAGAAAAACGAGAACTCCTTACTCCTAGGTCTGCTAAATCTCCACGGGTCTACACCTCCCATCTGCTCCATAAAATCTTTAAGTACCTTGGCTGCTGCCGGCCTCCTTCCAGTCCTGGACTTCGACCTATCCAGCCCTGGTTCCAACACCGTATTAAAATCTGCCCCCATTCTCAGCTTTCCCATCTCTAGGTCCGGAATGCGTCCTAGCATCCGCCTCATAAAATTGGCATCATCCCAGTTCGGGGCATATACGTTTACCAAAACCACCGTCTCCCCCTGTAGTTTGCCACTCACCATCACGTATCTGCCCCCGTTATCCGCCACTATAGTCTTTGCCTCGAACATTACCTGCTTCCCCACTAATATAGCCACCCCCCTGTTTTTCGCATCTAGCCCCGAATGGAACACCTGCCCCGCCCATCCTTTGCGTAGCCTAACCTGGTCGATCAGTTTCAGGTGCGTTTCCTGTAACATAACCACATCTGCCTTAAGTTTCTTAAGGTGTGCGAGTACCCGTGCCCTCTTTATCGGCCCGTTCAGCCCTCTCACGTTCCACGTGATCAGCCGGGTTGGGGGGCTTCCTACCCCCCCCCCCCCCCCCCTTGTCGATTAGCCATCCCCTTTTTCCAGCTCCTCACCCGGTTCCCACGCAGCTGTATCTCCCCCAGGCGGTGCCCCCCCCGCCCATCCCCTCCCATACCAGCTCCCCCCTCTCCCCAGCAGCAGCGACCCAGTAATTCCCCCCTCCCACCCCCCCCCGCTAGATCCCCCGCTAGCGTAATTACTCCCCCCATGTTGCTCCCAGAAGTCAGCAAACTCTGGCCGACCTCGGCTTCCCCCCGTGACCTCGGCTCTCACCGTGCGACGCCCCCTCCTTCCTGCTTCTCTATTCCCGCCATGATTATCATAGTGCGGGAACCAAGCCCGCGCTTCTCCCTTGGCCCCGCCCCCAATGGCCAACGCCCCATCTCCTCCACCTCCCCTCCTCCCCCCATCACCACCTGTAGAAGAGAGAAAAGTTACCACATCGCAGGATTAGTACATAAAACTCCTCTTTCCCCCCTTTTTAGCCCCCCACATTCGCCCCACCACTTTGTTCAAATGTTCTTTTTAATAACCCGCTCATTCCAGTTTTTCTAACACAATAAAAGTCCACGCTTCATCCGCCGTCTCAAAGTAGTGGTTCCTCCCTCGATATGTGACCCACAGTCTTGCCGGTTGCAGCATTCCAAATTTTATCTTCTTTTTATGAAGCACCGCCTTGGCCCGATTAAAGCTCGCCCTCCTTCTCGCCACCTCCGCACTCCAGTCTTGATAAACGCGGATCACCGCGTTCTCCCATTTACTGCTCCGAGTTTTCTTTGCCCATCTAAGGACCATTTCTCTATCCTTAAAACGGAGGAATCTCACCACTATGGCTCTGGGAATTTCTCCTCCTCTCGGTCCTCGCGCCATCACTCGGTATGCTCCCTCCACCTCCAACGGACCCGCCGGGGCCTCCGCTCCCATTAACGAGTGCAGCATCGTGCTCACATATGCCCCGACGTCCGCTCCCTCCGCACCTTCAGGAAGACCAAGAATCCTCAGGTTGTTCCTCCTTGCGTTGTTCTCCAGTGCCTCCAACCTTTCCACACATTGTTTCTGATGTGCCTCATGCGTCTCCGTCTTCACCACCAGGCCCTGTATGTCGTCCTCATTCTCGGCTGCCTTTGCCTTCACGACCCGAAGCTCCCGCTCCTGGGTCTTTTGTTCCTCCTTTAGCCCTTCGATCGCCTGTAGTATCGGGGCCAACAGCTCTTTCTTCATTTCCTTTTTGAGCTCTTCCTCACAGCATTTCAAGAACTCTTGTTGTTCAGGGCCCCATGTTAAACTGCCACCTTCCGACGCCACCTTGGTTTTTGCTTGCCTTCCTTGCCGCTGTTCTAAAGGATCCACTGCAATCCGGCCACTTTCTCCTCCTTTTTCCATCCGTATCGAGGGGGGATTCCCTTCTGGTTTACCGCACAGTGTTTTTAGCCGTCAAAATTGCCGTTGGGGCTCCTATCAAGAAGCCAAAAGTCCGTTTCACCGGGAGCTGCCGAAATGTGCGACTCAGCTGGTCATCGCCGCACCCGGAAGTCGGAATACAGGGTTAACGGTAGAGTTCTTGGCAATGTGGAGGAGCAGAGAGATCTTGGGGTCTATGTTCATACATCTTTGAAAGTTGCCACTCAAGTGGATAGAGCTGTGAAGAAGGCCTATGGTGTGCTCGCGTTCATTAACAGAGGGATTGAATTTAAGAGCCGTGAGATGATGATGCAGCTGTACAAAACTTTGGTAAGGCCACATTTGGAGTACTGTGTACAGTTCTGGTCGCCTCATTTTAGGAAGGATGTGGAAGCTCTGGAAAAGGTGCAAAGAAGATTTACCAGGATGTTGCCTGGAATGGAGAGTAGGTCTTACGAGGAAAGGTTGAGGGTGCTAGGCCTTTTCTCATTAGAGCGGAGAGGGATGAGGGGCGACTTGATAGAGGTTTATAAGATGATCAGGGGAATAGATAGAGTAGACAGTCAGAGACTTTTTCCCCGGGTGGAACAAACCATTACAAGGGGACATAAATTTAAGGTGAAAGGTGGAAGATATAGGAGGGATATCAGAGGTAGGTTCTTTACCCAGAGAGTAGTGGGGGCATGGAATGCACTGCCTGTGGAAGTAGTTGAGTCGGAAACATTAGGGACCTTCAAGCAGCTATTGGATAGGTACATGGATTACGGTAAAAAGATATAGTGTAGATTTATTTGTTCTTAAGGGCAGCACGGTAGCATTGTGAATAGCACAATTGCTTCACAGCTCCATGGTCCCAGGTTCGATTCCGGCTTGGGTCATTGTCTGTGCGGAGTCTGCACGTCCTCCCCGTGTCTGCGTGGGTTTCCTCCGGGTGCTCCGGTTTCCTCCCACAGTCCAAAGATGTGCGGGTTAGGTGAATTGGCCAATGATAAATTGCCCTTAATGTCCAAATTGCCCTTGGTGTTGGGTGGAGGTGTTGAGTTTGGGTAGGGTGCTCTTTCCAAGAGCCGGTGCAGACTCAAAGGGCCGAATGGCCTCCTTCTGCACTGTAAATTCAATGATAATCTATGATTAATCTAGGACAAAGGTTCGGCACAACATCGTGGGCCGAAGGGCCTGTTCTGTGCTGTATTTTCTATGTTCTATGTTCAACACTAAACAGCACAGAAAGCCTGCTTCCCTCCTTACATACACAGGGGACATCCCAAAGCCCTGGAGTCTCACAATTGTCAAACAGGAGGAAATACAAGTTTCCATCTATTTCTTCCTTGTGTCATTGCCTCCTTCACCCAAATTGTCCAGATCCTGATTGCTCCCCCCCCCCCCCTTTAGTTAGTACATTGTATTCCCAAGTACTAAACCTCCCTCAATTATGCCATAATCTATCCTTTGTATCCTGCAGATCACAAATATTTCGGACATAAAATTCAGTAATAAAAAAACTTTAAATGCCATAAACCTGTCAGTATTTGTAAATTCTATTCTGTGTCTCTGGGGTGTTATTTCTATGTTTATAGCCACTTGTACCATCAGTGCATAATGATGTTTTTGTGGCAACCATCCAGCAATAGTTAGATCATTACATTTTACCAAGTCCAGGAGCAACACAAAGCATCTCTCCAGATAGTTCTAAAAATGTTAATTAAATTGGAGTTGACTTAATTGCAGAAATTAGCAGCTGAGATGTGATGGAGGAGGATTGCACATTTGGTTTCAGGGTTTGGACTCTGTGCTGGAGGATTTTGCTCATAATTCTCGTCTGTGTTTGCTGACAAAACCGTTCTCTGATCAAAGACAAAATTGCCAGTCATGTGTTTTCAATAACTGGTGAAATTAAGGTCTCTCAATTAGAACTTGTTCAACATTTTAAAATTTGTTTCCCTTTTACATAACAAGCATGTATGTGGAGAGCCTTGATAATGATTACTTGATAACTGAATAATTACTGTACTCATGAACACTATGTCCTTTACAACAGTTACTTATGACTGTCAGACCATCTGCATTAAAACCCAGACTTTCCTTAAACTTTCCACTTAATTTAATCCAGATCCATTTGAATGCTACCAATGACATCTCTCAATTCCTTCGTGGCGTCTCAATTTATGAATATTATTAGGATCCTGGACAAGGCCCCAATATTTGCTAGGATACCGGGCAGCAACCCCAATAATTCTTAAAAACTGAGGAAAGTACACTTCACTCCAGGAGTGATTCCACGCACAAATAGGGATATGATATGTTAAAACAGTATTAAGCTACCTTTTCTTTTAAAAAAAAAAAAAAATATTCAGGCATTTTCATAAGAAACAAACCGAAGCAGAAGCAACATTTTCCAACATTATAAATAATCTACAGCCACTCCACCCTCCCCCACTCCCCAATCATTCTCCGTTGCCCCGTCCTGCTTTCCCTATTTTAACCCCCTTACCCCCCTCCCCTTTTCCTGACTCCTCAATCGTCCTTAAAGAAGTCAATGAATGGCTTCCACCTCCAAGCGAACCCATCAACCAACCATCTCAGGACGAACTTGACCTTCAGCCTCAGGAATTCTGCCAGGTCGCTCACCAACCCTGCTACTTTCAGCGGCTCCACGTTCCTCCATCCAAGCAAAATCTGGGTTATCAGAGGGACAAAGACCAGGACATGGGCCTCTCTCGCCCCCTGGACTCCCAGATCTTCCCACACCCCAAATATTGCTACCTCTGGACTTTAGTTTTTATAGAACATACAGTGCAGAAGGAGGCCATTCGGCCCATCGATTCTGCACCGACCCACTTAAGCCCCCACTTCCACCCCATCCCCGTAACCTAATAACCCCTCCTAACCTTTTTGGTCACTAAGGGCAATTTATCATGGCCAATCCACCCAACCTGCATTTCTTTGGACAGTGGGAGCAAACCGGAGCACCCGGAGGAAACGCACGCAGACACGGGGAGAATGTGCAGACTCCGCACAGACAGTGACCCAGCAGGGAATCGAACCTGGGACCCTGGCACTGTGAAGCCACAGTGCTATCCACTTGTGCTACCGTGCTGCCCCTGTGACTTGGGGCCACCTTTACCCCCACACCTCAGATATGACGTCCACAAACCCCTGCCAGAACCTCTTTAGCTCTGGACATGCCCAGAACATGTGGACGAGATTCGTGGGCTACCGCGCGCCCCTATCTTCTCCCTCCTCAAAAAATCAACTCATCTGCGCAGCCATCATATGTGCTCTGAATTACTTTAACCAGAATAAGGCTGAGCCTTGCACACGACGAGGACACATTCACCCTCCGCATGGCCTCCTCCCACATCCCGGCCTCTGATGTGTTGGGTACTCTGGATCTGTGGAGACTGCGTTTACCTTAGCAGTAACATAGACAGGTGATCAACACTTGTAATAATACAACTCTATTTTATTTAACGAAGAGCTGTTAAGCATACTGTGGGTCGACACTATGTTGGATTGACTGAAAATCTATGCCGAACCTGACCAGCCTATACTGCTAGCACATGGTGAATGTTTGTGCTACTGACTGCGGGCTCTGTCTGTCTCAGAGGCTGCATCCCGAATGAGCGGGAAAACTAGTGCCCTCTGTCTTTATAGTGATCGTGCCCTAACTGGTGATTGGCTGCTGTGTTGTGTGTGTTGATTGGTCTTGCAGTGTGTGTCTCTGCACCATCATATACTGATGTGTATATTATGACACCATCCCTTTTCTAAAAAAAAAAAATGTGTTTGTGGCAATAACTAATGTAGTATGCGAATGTTCCTAACTATGTGTGGCACATGTGAACATATTTACAGGCCTATGTACAGAAACTCTTAAGATATTTACATTGGAAGGTGTCTAGTGCAGATGGACAGTATGTAACACAAAATATAACTAGAACAACAGTATGTACAAACCAGTGAGTTAATCAAACAGGGTAACAAAACAATCAGTTCATGAGTTCAAAGAGTCCATGAATTCAGGCAGTTCATAAATTCAGTCTCTGAGGTGGGCGACGAATTAAGGTTGACCACCTCAAGGGTGGGTCAGGGGCCGCCTGTTCTGGAATGGGCAGGACTGTGTCAGACTCAGAGGGTGGCAGAGCGAAAGGGTGATCTGCAAAGTCCGTGACGGGTCCGTCGTGATGGCGGGGCAGGACATGATGATCTGGTGGTGAGCGAGGAAGGAGTAGTAGTGCCCGCCTATTTCGGCGAAGAAGAGAGCCGTCTGGTAGACGAACCAAAAATGACCTGGGGGCCACTTGTCAGCACCACAGCGGTGGCGGACCAACCACCTTTGGGAAGTTGGACACGGACCTCCTCATCAGGAGCCAGAGCAGGGAGATCCGTGGTGCGGGCGTCGTACGCCGATTTGTGTTGGGCCCGAGACAACTGCATTCGACGAAGGACCGGAAGGTTGTCCATAGTCCGGGACATGAATGGCCGGCACCATCGTCCGCAGCGTGTGGTTCATCAACAATTGAGCCGGTGACAGACCGGTGGACAATGGAGCTGACCTGTGAGCAAGCAGGGCGAGGTAAAAATCGGATCCTGCATCGGCCGCTTTGCACAGGAGTCGTTTGACAATGTGCACCCCCTTTTCAGCTTTGCCATTGGATTGGGGGTAATGGGGACTGAACGTGACATGTGTGAAGTTGTATCATTTGGCAAAATTGGACCACTCCTGACTGGCAAAACACGGGCCATTGTCGGACGTGACCGTGAGCGGGATGCCATGGCGAGCGAAGGTTTCCTTGCACGCCCGAATGACCGCAGTTGAGTTGAGGGGTGTAGACGAGTTTGAAGTCGTACCGCCTGAGTTTAAGGAGAATGCGCTGCAGGCGTGGCGTCATGTCGTTAAGGTCTTTTTGAATGATATTGACCAGTGGCCTGTGGTCTGTCTCGACTGTGAACTTTGGGAGTCCGTAGACAGTCATGGAATTTGACGACTCCGGTAAGAAGGCCCAGGCACTCTTTTTCAAGTTGCGCATAGCGCTGTTCGGTGGGCGTCATTGCACGTGAATCATGTGCGACAGGAACCCATGAGAAGGCGTCGTCGCGTTGAAGGAGCCCTGTTCCAATGCCGGACTGACTGGCATCTGTGGAGATCTTTGTTTCTTTGGCCGGATCGAAAAATGCGAACACCGGGGCCTTGGTCAGCTTCGCCCTGAGTTCCCGCCATTCTTGTTCGTGGGTGGGGCGCCATTGGAACTCGGTCGTCGTCTTAACCAGGTTCCTGAGAGCCGTGGCGTGGGAGGCGAGGTTAGGGATGAAATCTCCCAGGAAATTGACCATACCCAGGAAGCGGCGGATCGCCGCCTTGTCCTCCGGTGTCTTCATGGCCTTAATGGCAGATACCTTGTCAGCATCCAGCTGCACGCCAAACTGTGAAATGTGGTCTCTGAGGAATTTAAGTTCTGTTTGACCAAAGGAGCATTTGGCCCTGTTGAGGCGGTGGCCATGCTCATGGATTCGTCGGACGACGCGTTGGAGGTGATCAATGTGCTCCTGTGGGGTGGTAGACCAGACTATGATGTCATCCACATATACCCGAACCCCTTCGATACCTTCCATCATCTGCTCCATTATTCTGTGGAACACTTCCGATGCAGAGATCATGCCAAAAGGCATCCGGTTGTAGCAATACCGGCCAAATGGGGTGTTAAAGGTGCAGAGCTTCCGACTGGATGCGTCGAGTTGGATCTGCCAGAACCCCTTGGATGCGTCTAGCTTGGTGAAAAATTTGGCGCGAGCCATCTCGCAGGTGAGTTCTTCGCGCTTTGCAATGGGATAGTGTTCTCTCATAATATTGCGGTTGAGGTCCTTGGAATCAATACATATGCGTATTTCGCTGGATGGTTTTTTCACGCACACCATTGAGCTGACCCAGTCAGTCGGTTCTGTAACTTTCGAAATTACGTCCTGGTCCTGGAGGTCCTGCAGCTGCTGCTTGAGGCGGTCCTTGAGGGGTGCTGGTACCCTGCGAGGTGCGTGCACCATAGGCGTGGCATTTGGTTTTAACAAGATTTTATAAGTATATGGGAGTGTGCCCATGCCCTCGAATAAATACACCGTGGTATCGGGTGATGATGCCGTTCAGCTGTGTCCGAAAGTCAGCGTCCTGAGATGCGGAAGCGTCAGCGGGTGACAGGGAGTGAACCCTTTGGACAAGGTTTAGAAGTTTGCACGCCTGAGCACCAAGCAGGGAGGCTTTAGTGGATCCCATTATTTCGAATGGCAGGTTAGCCTTTAATGACCGGTGCGACACTTCAAGCTGGCAAGAACCACTGGCAGCAATGGCATTACCATTATAGTCCACAAGCTGGCAGGCGGATGGCAGGATGGTAGGCTTGACATGGAGGCTTTCGAAGTCCGACCGGGTAATGAGGTTGGCTGAAGCGCCGGTGTCCAAGCGGAATCGGATGCGGGATCGGTTGACCGTGAGAGTGGCACACCAGTCGTCGTCCGGATCAATGCAGAATATTGGGAGAGACTTGGCTTTTGTCTTCTGTAGCATCTTGTGTTTGGTGATGATGCCCACCCGAAATGGTGCTTTAGGGTCCTCGGTATCAAGGTCTGGAATCAAGTCGGAATCGGTGACCCGGTGGCTGGATGGTTCGGACATCCCTGCGTGGCTGGTTGGAGTGACGAGAGGTAGTAGGTTGAGCAGACCTGCAGAGGGATGCATAGTGGCCAAGCTTTCCACATTGGAGACCGCGTCGGGATTTTGCAGGACATTGCTGCTTTAAGTGGGCGGAGCCACAGTTGCCGCACGTCGTGACGTCAGAACGTTCGGTACGCTGCCGCGCATGCGCGGTGCGGTCGTACGTAGTGCGCGCCTGCTCAGTGCGGTCTTTGGCCTCGCCCTCGGTCAGTGCGCGCATGCGAGGGAGCCCGCGAAAAGCACGCGAAATAGTCGCCCTCATCCAGGCTTAGGCCCTGGAGTTGTTTAATGGCTTGCACCCGCTCTGCCTCGTGGGGACCTTGCCGCGCCGTTTGAGCCACTTGAATGTGTGAGCATCGGTTAGTGGCGTGTTCATGCAGAACGCATGTCTCGATGGCTATCGCAAGGGTGAGCTGTTTAACCTTGAGGAGCTGCTGGCGTAGGGGGCCCGATTGCACACCGAAAACGATCTGGTCACGGATCATCGAGTCGGAGGTGGAGCCGTAATTACAGGACTGCGCGATGATGCGAAGGTGGGTGAGGGAAGATTGAAAAGGTTCATTCTTACCCTGCAGACGCTGTTGAAAGACATAGCGCTCAAAACGTTCAATTACCTCGATGTCATAGAATTTACAGTGCAGAAGGAGGCCACTTGGCCCATCGAGTCTACACCGGCTCTTGGAAAGAGCACCATACCCAAGCCCACACCCCCACCCTATCCCCATAACCCAGTAACCCCACCTAACACCAAGGGCAATTTTGAACACTAAGGGCAATTTATCATGGCCAATCCACCTAACCTGCACATCTTTGGACTGTGGGAGGAAACCGGAGCACCCGGAGGAAACCCACGCACACACGGGGAGGATGTGCAGACTCCGCACAGACAGTGACCCAAGCCGGGAATCGAACCTGGGACCCTGGAGCTGTGAAGCAATTGTGCTATTCACAATGCTACAGTGATGTCACAGTGACTGTCGAATTTGAGCAGGACTATCTTGAACTTGGACTTGTCTTCACCTTCAGCGAAAGTGAGAGAGTTGAAGGTATGGATGGCGTGGTCCCCGGCCGTGGAAAGGAAGAGAGCAAGCTTCCTGGCGTCTGAGGCAGCTTCCAGGTCTGTAGCTTCAAGATATAGTTGGAATCGTTGATTAAAGATTTTTCAGTTCGCACCGAGGTTGCCGGTGATGCGGAGCAGCGGGGGAGGGCGGACGCTGTCCATACTACCGGATGGCTGATTGCTGGTCGAAGGCAGATCACTTGAAGGTAGGTCTATTAAACTCTAACATCACATACTGGTACCATGATGTGTTGGGTACTCTGGATCTGTGGAGACTGCATTTACCTTAGCAATAACATGGACAGGCTACCAACACTTGTAATAGTACAACTCTATTTTATTTAACTAAGAGCTGTTAAACATACTTGCACTGTGGGTCGACACTATGTTAGATTGACTGAACACCTATGCCAAACCTGACCAGCCTATACTGCTAGCCCATGGTGGATGTTTGTGCTACTGACTGCGGGCTCTGTCTGTTTCAGAGGCTGCATCCCGAATGAGCGGGAAAACTAGTGCCCTCTGTCTTTATAGCGACCGTGCCCTAACTGGTGATTGGCTGCTGTGTTGTGTGTGTTGATTGGTCTTGCAGTGTGTCAGTCAGTGTGTGTCTCTGCACCATCATATACTGATGTGTATATTATGACAGCCTTCACCTCCCCACCCAGCTCCTCCTCCCACTTCTGCTTTATATCCCCCACTGGGGCCCTCGCCCAATCCATCAGCTCCTTGCAGACCTCTGACACCTTCCCCTCCCCTATCTCCCCCTTCAACAGCACCTTGTCTTGCAGCCCCAAGGGCGGAAACCCAGGAAAGGATGGCACCTCTCTCTTCACAAAATCCCAAACCTGCAGTACCTGAAGAAACCATTCTCCCTGGGCAGCTCATTCTCTTCCTCCAGGACCTCTAATTTCTCGAAACCCCCCCCCCACAAACAGGTCCTCGAATCGCTCAATCCCTGCCTGCCGCCACCCCCGAAACCTCGTATCCAGCCCCCCTCGGTGCAAACCTATGATTATCACACTCCCAAATGCTGCCTCCGCTGCTCCCAAAACCTCAAGATCTTCACCCCACTGGGCTCTGAGTACTTGGTCGGCAAAAACGACAGGCGCTGTTAACAATGTCCGTAACCTCATTCCCCTACAAGAAGCCACCTCCATCTGCCTCCAAACCACCCCCTCCCCCACTATCCATTTCCGAATCATTATAGATGGCAAACCCCCCCCCCCCCCGCTACCTCCCCACTCCAAAGAAGCCCTCTTGACCCATGGGGTCTTCCCCGCCCATACAAGTACAGAGATCAGTGCGTTAACCTTTTTAAAGAATGACTTTGTGACATACAGGAACCTTGGCAGCATCCTCATCTTTACTATCTGCACCCGTCCCACCAACGACAATGGCAGCACATCCCACCTCTTGAAGTCCCCCTTCATCTGCTCCACCAACTGTGTCAAATTAACTTATGCACCTGTGCCCAACCCTGCGTCACCTGAATGCCCAGGTATCTAAAACACGCCCCCACTATCTTAAACTGCAAGCCCCCTAACCTCCTCTCCTGCTCTCTGGTCTCATTCGAGAACACCTTGCTTTTTCCCATGTTCAACTTGTACCTGGAGAACCGACCAAAGTCCTCCAAAATCTCCGTAATGCTCCCAATGCTACCCAGTGGGTCCGAGATACATAACAATAGGTTGCCCGCATACAGCGAAACCCTGTGTTCGATGCCTCCCCACACGATCCCTTTCCAATCCCTCAACGCTCTTAAGGGCCATTGGCAGTGACTGTATAGCCAAGGCAAAAATCAATGGGGAGAGCGGTCACTCCTGCTAAGTCCTGCGATGCAGCCCGAAATATCCCGAACTCAGCCGGTTCGTTCGCACACTTGCGACCGGTGCCTTGTACAGCAACTGGAGCAAGTCCACAAACCCATGCCCAAATGTACACCGCCCCAGCACCTCCCACAGGTATTCCCACTCCACCCGGTCGAAAGCCTTCTCCGCATCCATTCCCACTGCACCTCCACCTCCTGCCGCTCCGGAGGCATCATACCTGGCTGGTTTAGCATCGTGGGCTAAACAGCTGGCTTGTAATGCAGAACAAGGCCAGCAGCGCGGGTTTAATTCCCATACCGGCCTCCCCGAACAGGCACCGGAATGTGGCGACTAGGAGCTTTTCACAGTAACCTAATTGAAGCCTACTTGTGACAATAAGCGGTTATTATTATCATAATCACATTAAGCAGCCTCCTCACATTTGCCCACAACTGTCTCCCTTTCACAAACCCTGTTTGATCCTCGCCTATCACCCCCGAGATGCATCCCTCAATTCGCCAACAACCTGCTGTCCATATTCAACAGCGATATCGGACGGTACGATCCTCACTGCTCCTGATCCTTGTCCTTTTTCAATATCAGAGAGATGGATGCCTGCGATAGTGTAGGTGGGAGTTCCCCCCTCTCCCTAGCCTCATTGTATGCCCTCACCAGCAGTGGCCCCAGGTCCCCCATGGACATGTCCCCTGGGCTGGGGCCATCCCCTGGGTGTTCGGATCTCGGCTACTGTGCGTGTGGTGTTGCCTCCCACAGTGTCCAGGCATCACGGTCTAATTGGGATGCTAGGCGGTGGCTCCCGCATGCTACATTGCTCGGCCACCCATGGGAATCCACTTGGGATCTGTGAAGTGCTCACTTAACCACGATAGCCAATTCTGCAATAGCCTTCAGACACACGGCCAGAGGCCTCAGCAGTCGTTGGAGGTTATCGATGGGCGGTGGGGCAGATGGCCAGGGTAATGGTTGCCCCTGGAACCGGTGCACAAGACCTAGGGGTTGGCATGACAGAGCTGCGCATGGCTGCCGCCCCCCTCCCCACAGCGGACCACCCCTGCTGAGAGTGCCTCCACACCCGACTCCGAGCACTGAGGGACCAAGACCAGTGCCACCAGGCTCTATGCCTGTGAGCGAAGATTGCTACTCACCTCCTCAGCTCCCCACAAACCCATTCCGCCATGTTTACGTTTTTAAGAAGTTGCTGGAGAGGCTGCTGGATCACGGGAGGCTGTGGGATGTGGGGTGGCACTGTGGTGATTATTGGCTTCTTGCCATGCTACGACGGGATCCAGATTTCACCTACAGGAGCCAGGCCGGTTGCATTGCAAACAGTTCCCCGCAGTTCTCTTTTTTGGCCTCCTGCTATTCACCGGCCTCGTCGCGCTGGAAAGCAATGGGGCCAGAGAATTGGCCTGTTGTCTCTAATTATCTACTCCACAGAAATTGTAGAAAAAACCCATTCGGCCTCTCCTTGTAAATATCAGTGTGGCTTGAAAGAATGATGATCTCAGTTTTACAACATTTTAATTTCACATTCTGCAGCCCCAACGTCTGCCTGTCTTATAAACCGGAATTGGAAAAAACAATGTATACACATCCTTTTTAAAAATTTTATAAATTTAGAGTACCCAATTTTTTTCAATTAAGGGGCAATTTAGCACGGCCAATTCACCTACCCTACACATGGGTTGTGGGGGTGAGACCCACGCAGGCACTGGGAGAATGTGCAAACTCCACATGGACGGTGACCCGGGCCTGGGATCGAACCCGGTCCTCAGCGCTGTGAGGCAGCACTGCTAACCACTGCGCCACCATGCCGCCCAGATATATACACATCCTAACCCTGGTTATTAAAATTACTATTGTACCAGATCTATATAATACAATATATATAATATACACATTTCTTACATTCATTTCAATATGTACAGGGATTATCAGCCGTGACTCAGTTGGTAATACTCATCTGAGCATCAATTTAGACGCTTAAGCACATATTCTAGGTGTGGTAATGCTCCCCCACTGCATTGTTGGGGATGCCATGTTTCGGGTGAAAGATAAAACTGAGCTCCTGCTGACCCCTCTGGGGGATGTGTAGTGATCCACTGTAATAGGAGATGTAAGGTAGGACCTGCACTACAGGTTCGCCGGTAGCTCCTGCCGGCTGGCTCCGCCCAGGGAGAACTGTATAAATATGCATGACCTCCAGTGCCCTGCCATTTCACCAGCTGCAGCAGGAGGCCACACATCTGACTGTAATAAAGCCACAGTTGTACCCAACTTTAGTCTTTGTGCAATTGATCGTGCATCAATTTATTACAGTCAGATTTTCCACAGAATGGATATCCGAATTAAGCCCGCTCGCCTGCATCTCGATCCGCACTCGCCCAACGCCAGAAAATACTTTACTCACTGGCTGGCATGTTTTGAGGCCTACATCAAGGCTGCGGACCCCATGCCAACGGAGGCTCAAGATAAACGTCCTGTACTCCAGACTGAGCTCCAGCGTGTTCCCGTTGATCCAAGTCGCCACGACTTAGACAAAAGCAATGGAACTCCTCAAAGAACACTACGCTCAGAAGGCGAACACGCTCTTCGCCAGGCATGTACTTGCCACCCGCTCGCAACTACCTGGTGAGTCCATCGAAGACTTCTGGCGGGCCCTAATTTCACTCGTCCGGGACTGTGACTGTCAGGCCGTCACGGCCGCCGAACACGCGAATCTCGTCATGCGCGATGCCTTCGTGACAGGGATTGCGTCGGACCGCATCCGAGAACGATTGCTGGAAGGGGCCAAGCTCGAACTGGCGGAGATGAAAACCGTGACGCTCTCCATGACGGTCGCATCCCGTAACGTACAATCGTACCTCTCCTGCCGCGCTGCCCACCCTTCTACCCTTTCCTACCTCTCGTGGACCCCGCCGACGACCTCCTCAGCCGGGGCCCTGCGTTCGCAATACGCCTCTGCCGCACGTCGATCCGCGCACCCCGGGGGTCCCCGCTGCTACTTCTGCGGTCAGCAGAAGCACCCCCGCCAACACTGCCTGGCCCACACTGCAGTTTGGAAAGCCTGCAGTAAAAAGGGCCACTTCGCGGCTGTGTGCCAGGCCCGCGCACTCGCTGCGATCGCGCCCGCTATCGCCCCCTCCCCCATGCCAGACGCACAATGGGAGCCGCCATCTTCTCCTCCCGGGTCCATGTGCGACCAATGGGCGCCGCCATCTTGTCCCCCTTCGGCCACGTGCACCCCATGGGTGCCGCCATCTTGTCCCGACCCCGCAGTGTGCGCACCATGGGCGCCGCCATCTTGTTCCCCACAGGGTCCCCGGACATCACGACATCGCAACCGCGCACGCTCGCCACCCGAAGTATCCGATGGCTACCCGCAACTCGCTTCGATGACGCTGGACCAATCTCGCCCGCACAACCTGGCCACTGCGTCGACGACGTTTAAAGTCAACGGCCACACGACCTCGTGCCTGCTGGACTCTGGGAGCGCCGAAAGCTTCGCTCACCCAGATACGGTAAGGCGCTGCTCCCTCGCGGTCCACCCTGCCAATCAAAGGATCTCCCCAGCCTCCGTATCCCACTGCGCCCCGATCCGAGGCTTTTGTACAGTCACCCTCACGGTCCAGGATGTAGAATTTAGTAACTTCCGCCTCTATGTCCTTCCTAATCTCTGCGCTGCACTCCTGTTGGGCCTGGACTTCCAGTGCAACCTCCAGAGCCTCACCCTCAAATTTGGCGGGCCCTTACCCCACTTACCGTTTGCGGCCTTGCGACCCTCAAGGTCGATCCCCCCTCCCTTTTTGCCAATCCAACTGCGGATTGCAAGCCCGTTGCCACTAGGAGCAGACGCAACCGCACCCAGGACAAGACCTTCATCAGGTCCGAAGTCCAGCGGCTGATTAAGGAGGGTATTACCGAGGCCAGCAACAGCCCCTGGAAAGCCCCGGTGGTAGTGGTTAAAACTGGGGCGAAACACAGAATGGTCGTGGACTACTGCCGGACCATCAATCGGTACACGCAGCTCGACGCGCACCCCCTCCCAAGCATTTCTGATATGGTCGATCAGATTGCACAGTACCGGGTCTTCTCAACAATTGACCTGAAATCCACCTACCACCAGCTCCCCATCCGGAAGTCGGACAGGCCATACACTGCCTTTGAGGCGGACGGCCGCCTCTACCACTTCCTTAGGGTCCCTTTCGGTGTCACAAATGGGGTCTCGGTCTTCCAAAGAGAGATGGATCGAATGGTCGACCAGTACGGTTTGCGGGCCACCTTTCCGTACTTCGATAATGTCACCATCTGCGGCCATGACCAGCAGGACCACAATGCCAACCTCGATAAATTGCTCCACTCTGCCACTCTTCTCAACCTGACCTACAACAAAGAGAAGTGTGTGTTCAGCACGACCCAGTTAGCCATTCTCGGCTATATAGTCCAAAACTGACTTCTCGGGCCCGAGCGCATGCGCCCCCTCATGGAACTTCCCCTCCCCCACTGCCCCAAGGCCCTCAAACGCTGCCTGGGGTTCTTTTCCTGCTACGCTCAGTGGGTCCCAAACTATGCGGACAAGGCCCGCCCACTAATCCAGTCCACCCAATTCCCCCTCGCGGCCGAGGCACAACACTCTTTCGCCCGCATCAGAGCAGACATCATCAAAGCAAGGATGCGCGCAGTGGACGAGCCACTGCCTTTCCAAGTGGAAAGCGATGCTTCAGATGTTGCCCTTGCCGCCACTCTAAACCAGGCTGGCAGACCCGTGGCATTCTTTTCCCGCACCCTTCATGCCTCGGAAATTCGAGACACATCCGTCGAAAAGGAGGCCCAAGCTATCGTTGAAGCTGTGCGGCATTGGAGGCATTACCTGGCCGGTAAGAGATTCACTCTCCTTACGGACCAACGGTCGGTAGCCTTCATGTTCAATAACACACAGCGGGGCAAGATCAAAAGTGATAAAATCTTGCGGTGGAGAATCGAGCTCTCCGCCTATAATTACGAGATCTTGTATCGCCCCGGTAAACTCAATGAACCCCCAGGCGCCCTCTCCCGAGGTACATGTGCCAGCGCACAAGTGGACCAACTGCGGGCCCTACACGACAGCCTTTGTCACCCAGGGGTCACCCGATTATACCTTCTGGTCAAAGCTCTCAATCTGCCCTACTCCGTCGAGGAAGTAAGGACAGTCACCAGGGACTGCCAGGTCTGTGTGTGCATCTTATGAATGGTACGTGATAGAGAGAGTGAATGCCGAAAGTGATGTATTCGGTGTCAATCAGGTTAGCTGCTTTGTCCGATTCATGTTGAGCTGCACTTGTCCAGGCAAGTGGGGAGTATTTCACCACTCCCTTGACTTAAAGATGGTGGAGAGGCTTTGGGAATCAGCAGGTGAGTTACTCACTGCAGAAATTTCCGGCTTATGGCCTCCTGTGGCCACAGTATTTTTGTGAATAATATTTGTTCTTTTGCTAATGTTAAAGCTTCAGCTAGGCTAGTGGCATTGACTGTCAATGGGAGATGGTCAGACACTCTTTTGTTGGAGATGGTCATTGCCTGGCACTTGTCTGGCATGAATGTTACTTGTTCCTTATCAGTCCTGAATGTTGCCCAGGCGATGCTGTGTGCAGGCATATCCTGTTCAATATGCAAGGAATCGCAAATGGTATAGAACACTGAGCAATCATTAGTGAAGATCCCATTTCTGACCTTGTGATGGATGGAATGTCACTGATGAAGCAGCTAAAGATGTTTGGGCCCAACCACAATGCTCTTCTTTGGTGCGAGGTATGACTCCCAACCAGTAGAGAAGTTTCCCCCTGATTCTCATTGACTTCAATTTTGCTTATACTCCTGTTGCCTTGACATCAAGAACAGTCACTCTGGTCTCACCTCGGGGAGTTTGCTCTTTTACCCATGTTTGGAAGCTGTAATATAGTCTGGAGCTGATTGGCCTTGGTTGAACCCAAGGTGATGATCCGATCATTCTGCCTGTGTTTGACCTGATATCTTGAGAATTTATGACATTCTGAGCCAATGTTAGGTCCCGGAGTGACTCTTTCATGACTGAATTCCATTGTGCTGCCACATCTGGTTCTGTCCTGCCGGTGGACAGGGCATACCCGGAGATGGTGACAGAGGAGTCTGGGAGGACATTGGTTGAAAGGTATGTTTCTGGTGAGTATGACTCAGGTTATTGTTGAAGATTACATAAGTGAATTGATCATACTTGATGCAAATCAAGTTAAGCTTAGATTTGGAGATCTTACTGGAATTTCTTCTTTGTACTATGCTGGAAAACTTGAAGTAATTGCTTTCACAATGTATATTTTTCCAATATATCTTTTAACATTCCTGACAATTTGGGGAGAAGAGGAGATGGCATCTCTTGAGATGCACATAGTTTTATGTGAATTTTAGGAAATGTATATAAAATAATTGGATCCCCTCTATTTAGTATAACTTTGGGGCGAAGAATATAATAATAATCTTTTTATTGTCACAAGTAGACTTACATTAACACTGCAGTGAAGTTACTGTGAAAAGCTTCTAGTTGCTTTTCGCACCTGTTCGGGTACACAGGGCGAATTCAGAATTCTCAGCTGGTACAGGAATTGAACCCGCGCTGCTGACCTTGTTCTGCATTACAAACCAGCTGTCTAGCCCACTGAGCTAAACCAGCCCTATAGGTCTAGAGAATATAGGTCCCTGACAAATGTAAATCTCTGGGTAATTGTATACATATAGCTCCTATCTGCAGTGTTTTGCTTCATTTGTGAAGGTGTCAAGTGATTCTGTTTAATTTCCTTTCTCAAATTCTGGCCTCTTCCTCATCTCTGTTTCCTTCCCTCCACTATTGATGAATGTGCCTTTAGCTGGCTGGACCTCCACTTCTGGAATTCCCTCAATAATGCTCTCCACTTTATATCTCCCTTGTATTCCTTAAAGACATCCTTAAAACCCAACTATTTATCAAGCTGTTGGTCCCCTGTGCTCCGATATCTCTTTGTGACTTGATGTCAAACTGAGTCTGGTAACATTCCTGTGCAAGGCCTCAGCATATTTTACCACTACAAAGGTGCCATATAAAAGCAAGTTGAAGTATCGCACCTTCTCTGAGGGAGTGAAAGTGGTAGCCCAATGAAGCAGAATGCCTACTCCCAGTGCTGCTTGAGGTGGGGAGCCTTTTTCCTCTCCCTCCCCTGTGAGGAGAACTGCACTGTGTCTCCCCCCATGACTAAGGTCGTGAGTGAGGAACTAATCGAGTGTCTCCAGTGCATTTTATTTCATTAAAGCACCAGTTTTGGGTGACAGGGTGGCAGAAAAAAATCTTAATTTTACAAGCCAATGGTTTCATAGAACAGCATACCATAACTCACCTTTTCGAAACCAGTGTGTAAGCAGCTTAAGATGTAGCATCCGTGTCTTCAACATAATGCCATATGTTCACAGGGATTCTCAAGATACTTCGATTACAATTGAATAGGTGAGAGTGTAGCCAAGCAAGTTTATGAGCTTGGGACGATGGAGAAGAGAGCTGTTGCCGTGATATTTCTACAGTGTCCTCCGCTTTCTGCATTGACAGCACTGAATTTCCTAAGTTAAATGACTGTATTTTCAAAATCATAGAACCCAGACAGAGCGGAAGGAGGCCATTTGGCCAATCAAGTCTGCAATGGCCCTCTGAAACAGCACCCCACCTAGGTCAAAACCCCACACTATCCCTTTAATGGTACCTAGGGCAAATTTAGCATAGCCAATCCACCTAACTTGCACATCTTTTGGACTTTTGGAGGAAAAGGGAGCATCCGGAGGAAACTCTACACGGAGGAAATAAAGGCAGGGTACCTATGAGTGCGTTGATAGTAAAGGTGCTTTTGAGTGTGCCAGCACATACAAGATCAGTTGGTACAGAGGAAGCAGCTTTGCCTTTTCCGATCACTGCCTAACTTTAAAAAAATGTTTCCAATTAGGGGGCAATTTAGCATGGCCAAACCACCTACCCTGCATATCTTTGGGTTGGGGGGGGGGGGGGGGGGGGGGGGGGGGGGGAGAGAGCAGACACGGGGCGACTGTGCAAACACCACACCGACGGTGACCCGAGGCTGGGATCAAACCCGGGTCCACGGTACTGTGAGGCAGCAGTGCTAACCACCGCGCCACCGTGCCACCCCAGATCATTGCCTAACTTGAAGAATTGTCATGACACTGGGTGGAGTATGTTTGTGATTTGATTACAAAATTGATTGTTACTATTGGGGAATCTATAGCTGCCACAAATGGAGACCTTTTTCAGAGAGCAACCAATTATTTTGCCTGAAATTATTCAAGGATTCTCTTCATTGGGTGATCTCAGCTTCTGTGCAACTTTTGACATGGCCGCCCACAGCATCTTCCTGTTGCACCTTCCTCTCCCATTGCCCAGCTCAAATCCTCACTTGGTTGCACACATTGTATTGTGGTCAGATAGCATGCAAGCCATGATCCTCACCAATGGAACCCCACAGACCCAATACGTGTGCAAACTGGGGTCAAACAGGGTTGCACCAACGCTCTTCTCTATCTTCCTCGCTGCAACACTCCGTCACCATAAAGCTCCCCGCTGGAGTGGAGCTAACCGACCGGACAAGCAGGAAACTGTTCAACCTCCGATGCTTCCAGGTCAGAACTTCGACCACCCAAACCTCTGTCATCGAGCTGCAGTATGCAGACCATGCCTGTGTGTAGGCATATTCAGAGGGCAAGCTACAGCCCGCTCCTGTCACACACAACTGCCCCAAGACCATTAAGATCTACATTTCCCACACCTTGGGAGCCTCCTCTCAGTGTGAGCAGACATTGACAATAAAATCGAGCATCAACTCCAATGTGCCAGTGCAGTCTTCCGACGGCTGAGGAACAGTGTATTCAAAGACTGAGACCTCAAATCCAGCACCAAACTCATGGTTTACAGAGCAGCCGTGATCCCCACCCTCTTGTGTGCATCAGAAACATGGAAAATGTACAGCAAACACCTCAAATCCCTGGAGCGATATCACCAACGTTGCCTCCGCAAAGTCCTGCAAATCCACCGACAGGATAGGCGCAGCAATGTGAGAGTCCTCTCCTGGTCCAATATCTCCAGTATCGAGGCACTGGTTACAGTCGACTAGCTCATGAGGTCAACTTCCATGTGCACGCTGGAAACAGTCGGCATTGCCTTCCATATCGTCACAACTGCTTGTGTTGTCAGACTGTGTTTTTGATAATTAGTAAATTACTTCACTTAAATACTTGAAAGGCTGAAGCCATCATCTTCAGCCTCCTTCAAAAACTTACCACAACACCTGGGTTAGGCCAAACTGTCAGCAACCTCAACGGTCTAAGTGACTGAGTGTATCGTTTGACCTCCTGACCTACTTCCAATTTGTAGCATTGCCCAATATCAGACCACTGCTTCTGGAACCCTTGTCTCTACTTTTGACACCTCCTGCTGACTATTCCAGTGCCCTTCAGATTGGCTTCCCATCTTCTACTCTTCAAACGTCAG
This sequence comes from Scyliorhinus torazame, assembly GCF_047496885.1. NCBI lineage: Eukaryota > Metazoa > Chordata > Chondrichthyes > Carcharhiniformes > Scyliorhinidae > Scyliorhinus > Scyliorhinus torazame. The sequence goes on from NC_092716.1 coordinate 109,468,286, forward strand.
CAGATCCAAACTTCAGTTGCTCAGAGTCCAATTAGGGAGACGGTGATGTGGTAATGTCACTGGACTAGTAATCCAGAGGCCCAGGCTATTGCTCTGGGGATGTGAGTTCAAATCCCACCAGGGCAGTTGGTATAATTTAAATTCAATGAATGAATCTAGAATATAAAAGCTAGTTGACCGTGAAGCTATCGTTGATTGTTGGGGGAAAAAACATATTCTTTGTTATATTCATTTTTTACGGGATGTGGCTAGGCCAGCATTTGTTGCTCACCCCTAATTGCCCCCGAGAAGGTGGTGGTGAGCTGCCTTCTTGAACCGCTGCAGTCCATGTGGTGTAGGTACATCCACTGTGCTATTAGGGAGGGAGTTCCAGCGACAGTGAAGGAACGGCGATATATTTTCAAGTCACGGTTGCGAGTGACTTGAGTGGAACTTCCAGGTGGTGGTGTTCCCATGTATCTATTGCCCTTGTCCTTCTAGATGATAATGGGCGTGGGTTTGGAAGGTGCTGCCTGAGGAATCTTGGTGAGTTCCTGCAGTGCATCTTGCAGATGGTACACATGGCTGCTACTGTGTGTCGGTGGTGGAGGGAGTGAATGTTTTTGGAAGGGATGCCAATCAAGCGGGCTGCTTTGTCCTGAATGGTGTTGAGCTTCTTGAGTGTTTTTGGAATTGCACTCATCCAGGTGAGTGGGGAATAACCATCACACTCGTGATTTGTGACTTGGAGGTGGTGGACAGGCTTTGGGGAGTCAGGAGGTGAATTACTCGCCACAGGACTCCGAGCATCTGATCTGCTTTTGTAGCCACAGTATTTATGTGGCTGGTCTAGTTCAATTTATTTAGGGCATGAAATCTGCCGGCCTTACCAGATCTGGCTGACATGTGATCCACAGCAATGTGGTTGCCTCTTAACTGTCTGCTTAAATGGCCATGCACCCAGTCAGAACAAGGGAAATTAGGGATGGCAACAAATGCCAGCCTTGCCAGCGACACCCACAGCCCATGGAAGAATATTTTAAAAATCTGCAACAAACCCATATCCCCCATCATCCCTTGTCCTTGCGGTCCTACAGTGGTTCCCAATACCACAAATTTAAAATAAATTATTTGTTTAAATATTTTCATAATCCTTGTTCCACCTTTTGAACCTCCCATCAAACTACACCCCCCAATCCTCTCCACCAATCTTCTTTCCTTTGATTCTGACCTCTCATACACTGCTCTTCTCCCCATCCTCTGGAATTTCTTCCCTAAACCCAATGTTTCATCCATGCCTGGGGCATAGAGTGAGAACAGGATAACACTTTTTTCGGTGACATTTATTATGCCTCTCCTGCCATAGTCTTAATCTACTTGTGCTCACTGTTTAGGATCTGAAATACATTGGTCTGTTCGTATGTTGAGTGGTCTTTCAGCCTAACTGACCTATGCGGATGTTTGTGCTTCCCGCAAGTCTCCTTCCAACCTCCTTCACCTAACCCCATCAACATAACTGTCCATTCTTGCCTCGGTTCCTGATAAATGCTATTCACTTCATAAACTACCCTTTGTGGTAGCGAGTTCCACGTTCCACAATCTCTGGTTAAAGAAGTTTCTCTTGAATTCTCTATTATTGCCTAACCTATATGTGTGGCGCTTAGTGGAAGCATCTCCTCTGCATCTACCCTATTTTTAAAAATTTAGTGTACCCAATTAATTTTTTTCCAATTAAGGGGCTATTTAGTGTGGCCAATCCACCTAGCCTGCACATCTTTTGGGTTGTGGGGGCGAAACCTACTCAAACACGGGGAGAATGTGCAAACTCCACACAGACATTGACCCAGAGCCGGGATCGAACCTGGGACCTCGGCGCCGTGAGGCAGCAGTACTAACCACTGTGCTATCGTGCTGCCCTTGCATCTACCCTTTTGAACCTTTTTCTAATCTTAACCGTTATCATTAATCTATGAATTGTTCTTAAATCAGACTGGGTCCAAATAAGTTTGTTTATTGTTGTTGAGTGGACAGCCAACATGACCTGGACATTTAGATTGGAAATCTGGTGGAGCATCACGTGTACAGTTAATTTAGAAAGCCTCATCAAAAGACTTCTCACAACAGTGCTCTAATATAGCCCAAGTACAACATTTACAGGAGCCTGAAGGGTCAGAGTTAATTTGAGACTTCATGAGCAAAGACACAGGTGCTTTATATAGAAGGTGACAGGATATCTGTTTATTTAAATGACTGCTCACTCATTAGCTGTCAAAAGTCCCTGACAGTTCGTCAGGTCTTGGAGTAATCAATAGTAAAAGGCCTTATTTATATACTTGTTAATAAGGCTTATATTTCCTCCTAATTTGCTATTTTCTCCATCCCTGAACTGGCTCTCGCTGGTGAACAGGGCCATGGAGACCAGCAACTTAACTTGTGTATGAGCTGAGACAGTGTCAGCAAAGTTGGTCTGAGGGAGGAACGTAATTAACGCTGTTCCAGATCCTGTGCTCAAATCACTGGAGTTGACTCTTTGATCACTCGACAAATGCACTGGAAGACACCTGGAACTGAGATTAAATCTGTATACTAGTGAGAAACCAACACCTTGAGGAAGGGAGGGCATTGGGCAGCTGAGGGAAAATGGCAGCAGTTCCAGACAATTAAGTAATCTAGATTTCTGTCCTCTTCTCAGGTTGGTGCGAGAATTTGTAGCGCAGAATAACATTGGGCAAATCAAACATGTGATCCAAATCCTGTCCCAGGAATTTGCACTGTCACAGCATCCTCATAGCCGTAAAGGTGGCCTCATCGGTCTTGCAGCCTGCTCCATCGCTCTTGGCAAGGTGAGTAACATGTTCACCAAGTGATGCATTCATTGCTTAAAATAAATGATAAACTGATTATTTCAGGTTTAATTAATCCTCTTCTCTCTGATAATCCTTTGATATTTCACAAACTTCTTTTCTAAGCTCTTTTACTGGCGGTATTTATCCTTTCCCCATATAAACATCACCATTTGCTTTTCTGTCCCCATGGTCTGCAGATTGTGGCCTTGGACTCGCACTGACCAGCATAACTGCAGATATGTTGGTTGCTCTCAGATGAGCGTTAAAGATTGAAAGGCACTATTTGAAAAAGAATAGGAGGGTTTTCCCTAATGTTCTGGGCAACATGGTGTGGTGATCCTTGTATAGTTCTCCAAGATGGCTAAAAGTCGTAGTGTTGACAAAGAACATCAAGCTATGTATTTGAAACAAAGCTAGTTTATTTTACATTACTTCCAATGGTTTGTATATTTCACTAAGTAATAGCTAACAAAACAATAGTATAAAATCTATGTTACATAAATCTCTAATATCTTTTTAGTACAGCTAACAATCTAGCTCAACCTCTCACTAGCCTTCATGACCTTCTCCCGAATACCTAGAGACGCAGCCTTTTGTAAGACTAGTCTGTGGTGCCATCTCGTGTTGAGATACATGAACATCGTCTTGTTAACCCTTTACACTCCTTACATTATACATATCATTACACATGGGTCCTTCAACACTTAGAACTGATTAGCTGCTTTCTTATTTCATTTTCTGTTTGCAAGAGCCTGTTGTGTGCAAAATGGTGACAATGTTTCACCCCATTACACCCAGTGTCTACACTTCAGCAACTGCTTTATTAACTGTCAGCACTTTGAGATGTCCTAAGGTTTTAAAATATATAAATCCACATCTTTACTTAATACGGTTAAAATAATTTTAAATAGAGTTCTCTCAGGCAACAATTTGTCATATGAAACTGGGAAGGTTTTAAGTGTCTTTCAGTATTGAAATACCCTTTGCAAACAGCAATTAAACTCTGAGCTCAAACTGTATTTACTTACAGGAATTAGACTTTATGAACTTCACTTGTGATGTATTTTGCTTCTATTAAATTATTGATTTGAATTACTTTATACCAGCTACGTTATAGATAAAATGCCTGACTATGGTCCCAGTGAGCTGTCTCTAAAGAACATGGAAAGTGCATTTTTTCTTCGAGCAAAGATCATTTAATATACATAAAGTATGACTTGGTAACACCTTGGCTGGTACTTTTAATGTTAAATATTTTAATCTGCATTATGGTGTTTAGTTACAACTGTTCATTTGTCAAAGTGCTGCCAATGTTTTAATTTAAATGGAAGCAAATGCAGTTTTCTCTCTGCGAATGGATTCTTCCTCCCTTAAAGAAATATGCAGGTTGCCTGTATGGACAAAATTGTCTGAAAAATCAATTGCCAATTAAAGGAAGCCTGAACGGTATTCGGGGATCTAGTTATTCTGCATGGGAAATATAAAAATATGAACAACAGTTGACCATTTAGCTTCCAAGCCTGTTTCGGCATTTCAATTACATCATGACTAATCTGTATCTTAACTTCATTTACCTGTCACGCCTCCACAAGAATTGGCGGGAATAATGATGGTTTAAGTTGTTGCGATGCACTGAATATTGTTCACGTATCTGCTTAAGTTGAACGAGCTTATAGTATTTCCACAATCTGCCTACTGAGGTTGAGGAGAATTGCATGGCAGACCCAAAATCCAGGTTCTCTGTTGAATCCCTGGACCTTTCTATCTTTTGCCTCGATATTGAGCAATGGGACTGCAATGTCCACTTGTGGAAATGTTTTGTAACTGAGCATTCAAAACTACTTTAAAGGCTAAAAATATAACACCTGGCAGATCAGCAGCTAGCTATCACAATTGCGTTCTCAACCGGAGAGTTCCTTTGTGGGATATCGGTTGGCATGATTAAATGTCTGGCAAGAGTCCAAATCACAATTTTCAAAGGCATCATGTCTGAAATTGTGGTCAGAAGTGTTGCACATCTAAAAGTTGCCATTGGGCTCCAACCAGTCTATTGGCCATCAGCAATGACTAATTTCAAACACTCACATGTCAAGTTATCAATTAAATATCTAATGAATAAATGGGAAAGAATTATAGGGCACAAGATGCACCAAACTCAGATAAGCAATTGGCACAAAACAAATCAATCCAATTCTACAATTTTCCTTCAAAGCCACCAGGCATAGGCCAGAAAGTGCCTGCGAGCTGTACTCGTAGTAAATCATTCTCATTATTTCATTGTCATTTCCTGCATTTTTGTTCCTTATTCATGTTGGCTGACACAGCTGAACAATTATATCGCCCAACATTTTGAGGGGAAAAAAAAAAATCTGATTTAAACAATAAAACCTACCCATAAAATTTGGTTTGTTAATGGTGGAAATTATTGCAAAGAAGGTTGACCCTTGGATTTTTGCTCCTGCCTGGAACTTGGGGTTTGAAGTTGAAAACTTTATCTGTATCACTGCAGATTATGCACAATGCCTCCGAGTTGGTAAAAGCAATTTGCACTGGATGCTGGAATTAGAAACATAAAATGCTGGACAATCTCAGCAGGTCTGACATCGTCTGTGGAGAGAGAAGGGAGCTAACTTTTGATAACCTACCTGACTAAACTATAAACCTTTCATGTTTTCGTTCCAGCTGCATTGAATTCAATTACTGTAGCTTCTGTTCGCAATGACGTTTTCAACAAAACTGGATAGAGAAACAGCTTGTGTACTGGTATAGAGAAATGTAAGAAGCTTTGACAAAGAATCATCCAGACTCCAAACCTTCGCATCTGTGGAGCTGTCCGACCTGCTGAGATTGTCCAGTATTTTCTGTTTATAGCTCCGAGTTGGTTTTGCCAACTTGGAGTTAACGGTACGATACTGTGACAACCAGACCGTTTACAAGTGTCAAGTAGAGGAGTGGGACAATATTAAAAGTGAAGCTGTTACCTTTTTAGTGCAGTACAGTTTAAGCTGTTTAACAATTGAAAGCTAATGGTGTTTGGTCCTGGGTTACTAAAGATGTACGGTCATAAAATTGAAATACCACAATAGATTATTACCTAGAATTTAGATGTGTTAATACACCTCATCCTGTAAATTGAGAGAATCTGTATGCCATGGCATGATCCTTTTTTAAAATATCAATGTTAAAATTATGATGTAAATTTGAGTGGTTGTACTGGGAACACTTATTGAAATTGATGGACAGTAAGTGAATTCTGTCTCCTTGTGGTTAAGCCAATGAACTTCTCTGTTTATAATCAGCCCCCCCCCCCCCCCCCCCCCCCCCCCCTCACTGCTGGAATCAGTGTCCTATCTCTGCTTGTTCCCAAGGAGGCCAGCATTCCTGTGCCAGCGCACTGTCCTTTTGATTACCTACCTGACAAACTTATAAATCTTTCATATTTCAGTCCCAGCTGCAATGAATTCAATTCAATTACTTTAGTTTCTGCTAGCAATGGTCTTTTCAGCAAAACTGAATAGAGAAACGGCTTGTGTACGAGTGTAAACTTGAGAAATGTAAGAATGGTAGCAGCTATGATACTTAGATATACAGGGAGGGGAGGCTGTGACACTGGGATATACAGGGAGGGAGGGTGTGACTCTGGGATATACAGGGAGGGAGGGTGTGACTCTGGGATATACAGGGAGGGAGGCTGTGACACTGGGATATACAGGGAGGGTGTGATTCTGGGATATACAGGGAGTAGGGAGTGACACTGGGATATGGAGGGAGGGAGTGACACTGGGATATACAGGGAGGGAGGGTGTGACACTGGGATATACAGGGAGGGAGGCTGTGACACTGGGATATACAGGGAGGGAGGGTGTGACTCTGGTATATACAGGGAGGGAGGCTGTGACACTGGGATTTACAGGGAGGGTGTGATTCTGGGATAAACAGGGAGGGAGGGAGTGACACTGGGATATGGAGGGAGGGAGTGACACTGGGATATACAGGGAGGGAGGGTGTGACACTGGGATATACAGGGAGGGAGGCTGTGACACTGGGATATACAGGGAGGGAGGGTGTGACACTGGGATATACAGGGAGGGAGGGTGACACTGGGATATACAGGGAGGGGAGGCTGTGACACTGGGATATACAGGGAGGGAGGCTGTTACACTGGGATATACAGGGAGGGAGACTGACTCTGGGATATACAGGGAGGGGAGGCTGTGTCACTGGGATATATAGGTAGGGAGACTGTGACTCTGGGATATAAAGGCAGGGGAGGCTGTGTCACTGGGATATACAGGGAGGGAGGCTGTGACACTGGGATATACAGGGAGGGAGACTGACTCTGGGATATACAGGGAGGGAGACTGTGACACTGGGATATACAGGGAGGGAGACTGACACTGGGATATACAGGGAGGCAGTCTGTGACACTGGGATATACATGGAGGGGAGGCTGTGACACTGGGATATACAGGGAGGGAGGCTGTGACACTGGGATATACAGGGAGGGAGACTGACTCTGGGATATACATGGAGGGGAGGCTGTGACACTGGGATACACAGGGAGGGAGCGTGTGAACTGGGGTATACAGGGAGCGAGACTGTGACACTGGGATATACAGGGAGGGAGACTGACACTGGGATATACAGGGAGGGAGTCTGTGACACTGGGATATACAGGGAGGGAGGCTGTGACACTGGGATACACGGAGGGAGGGTGTGACACTGGGAATACAGGGAGGGAGGCTGTGACTCTGGGATATACAGGGAGGGAGACTGTGACACTGGGATATACAGGGAGGGACACTGACACTGGGATATACAGGGAGGGAGGCTGTGACACTGGGATATACATGGAGGGAGATGTGTGACACTGGGATATACAGGGAGGGAGGCTGTGACACTGGGCTATACAGGGAGAGAGGCTGTGACACTGGGATATACAGTGAGGGGAGGCTGTGACACTGAGATATACAGGGAGGGGAGGCTGTGACACGGATATACATGGAGGGAGGGTGTGACTGGGATATACAGGGAGGGAGGCTGTGACACTGGGATATACAGGGAGGGAGGCTGTGACTCTGGGATATACAGGGAGGGGAAGCTGTGACACTGGGATATACATGGAGGGAGGGTGTGACTCTGGGATATACAGGGAGGGAGGCTGTGACACAGGGATATACAGGGAGGGTGTGACACTGGGATATACAGGGAGGGAGGATGACACTGGGATATACAGGGAGGGGAGGCTGTGACACTGGGATATACAGGGAGGGAGGCTGTGACACTGGGATTTACAGGGAGGGAGACTGACTCAGGGATATACAGGGAGGGGAGGCTGTGACACGGATATGCAGGGAGGGGAGGCTGTGACACTGGGATATACAGGGAGGGAGGCTGTGACTCGGGGATATGCAGGGCGAGAGGCTGTGACACTGGGATATACAGTGAGGGGAGGCTGTGACTCTGGGATATACAGGGAGGGAGACTGACTCTGGGATATACAGGGAGGGAGACTGACACTGGGATATACAGGGAGGGAGACTGACACTGGGATATACAGGGAGGGAGACTGACACTGGGATATACAGGGAGGGAGGCTGTGACACTGGGATATACAGGGAGGGGAGGCTGTGTGACACTGGGATATACATGGAGGGAGATGTGTGACACTGGGATATACAGGGAGGGAGGGTGTGACACTGGGATATACAGGGAGTGAGACTGTGAAACTGGGATATACAGGGAGGGAGACTGTGACACTGGGATATACAGGGAGGGAGGCTGTGACACTGGGATATACAGGGAGGGAGGCTGTGACACTGGGATATACAGGGAGGGAGGCTGTGACCCTGGGATATACAGGGAGGGGAGGCTGTGACACTGGGATATACATGGAGGGTGGGTGTGACTCTGGGATATACAGGGAGGGGGGCTGTGACACTGGGATATAGAGGGAGGGAGGATGTGACACTGGAATATACAGGGAGAGGAGGCTGTGACACTGGAATATACAGGGAGAGGAGGCTGTGACACTGGGATATACAGGGAGGGAGGCAGTGACACAGGGATATACAGGGAGAGAGGCTGTGACACTGGGATATACAGGGAGGGGAGGCTGTGACACTGGGATATACAGGGAGGGAGACTGACTCTGGGATATACAGGGAGGGAGACTGTGACACTGGGATATACAGGGAGGGAGACTGACACTGGGATATACAGGGAGGCAGTCTGTGACACTGGGATATCCATGGAGGGGAGGCTGTGACACTGGGATATACAGGGAGGCAGGGTGTGACACTGGGATATACAGGGAGGAAGTCTGTGACACTGGGATATACAGGGAGGGGAGGCTGTGACACTGGGATATACATGGAGGGAGGGTGTGACTCTGGGATATACAGGGAGGGGAGGCTGTGACACTGGGATATACAGGGAGGGAGACTGACTCTGGGATATACAGGGAGGGAGACTGTGACACTGGGATATACAGGGAGGGAGACTGACACTGGGATATACAGGGAGGCAGTCTGTGACACTGGGATATACATGGAGGGGAGGCTGTGACACTGGGATATACAGGGAGGGAGGCTGTGACACTGGGATATACAGGGAGGGAGACTGACTCTGGGATATACATGGAGGGGAGGCTGTGACACTGGGATACACGCTGGGAGCGTGTGAACTGGGGTATACAGGGAGCGAGACTGTGACACTGGGATATAAAGGGAGGGAGACTGACACTGGGATATACAGGGAGGGAGTCTGTGACACTGGGATATACATGGAGGGGAGGCTGTGACACTGGGATATACAGGGAGGGGAGGCTGTGACACTGGGATATACAGGGAGGGAGGCTGTGACACTGGGATACACAGGGAGGGAGGGTGTGACACTGGGAATACAGGGAGGGAGGCTGTGACTCTGGGATATACAGGGAGGGAGACTGTGACACTGGGATATACAGGGAGGGACACTGACACTGGGATATACAGGGAGGGAGGCTGTGACACTGGGATATACATGGAGGGAGATGTGTGACACTGGGATATACAGGGAGGGAGGGTGTGACACTGGGTTATACAGGGAGGGAGGCTGTGACACTGGGATATACAGGGAGGGAGGCTGTGACTCTGGGATATACAGGGAGGGGGGGCTGTGACACGGATATACATGGAGGGAGGGTGTGACTCTGGGATATACAGGGAGGGAGGCTGTGACACTGGGCTATACAGGGAGAGAGGCTGTGACACTGGGATATACAGGGAAGGTAGGCTGTGACACTGGGATATACATGGAGGGTGGGTGTGACTCTGGGATATATAGGGAGGGGGGCTGTGACACTGGGATATAGAGGGAGGGAGGATGTGACACAGGGATATACAGGGAGAGAGGCTGTGACACTGGGATATACAGGGAGGGAGACTGACACTGGGATATACAGGGAGGGAGACTGACACTGGGATATACAGGGAGGGAGACTGACACTGGGATATACAGGGAGGGAGGCTGTGACACTGGGATATACAGGGAGGGGAGGCTGTGTGACACTGGGATATACATGGAGGGAGATGTGTGACACTGGGATATACAGGGAGGGAGGGTGTGACACTGGGATATACAGGGAGTGAGACTGTGAAACTGGGATATACAGGGAGGGAGACTGTGACACTGGGATATACAGGGAGGGAGGCTGTGACACTGGGATATACAGGGAGGGAGGCTGTGACACTGGGATATACAGGGAGGGAGGCTGTGACCCTGGGATATACAGGGAGGGGAGGCTGTGACACTGGGATATACATGGAGGGTGGGTGTGACTCTGGGATATACAGGGAGGGGGGCTGTGACACTGGGATATAGAGGGAGGGAGGATGTGACACTGGAATATACAGGGAGAGGAGGCTGTGACACTGGAATATACAGGGAGAGGAGGCTGTGACACTGGGATATACAGGGAGGGAGGCAGTGACACAGGGATATACAGGGAGAGAGGCTGTGACACTGGGATATACAGGGAGGGGAGGCTGTGACACTGGGATATACAGGGAGGGAGACTGACTCTGGGATATACAGGGAGGGAGACTGTGACACTGGGATATACAGGGAGGGAGACTGACACTGGGATATACAGGGAGGCAGTCTGTGACACTGGGATATCCATGGAGGGGAGGCTGTGACACTGGGATATACAGGGAGGCAGGGTGTGACACTGGGATATACAGGGAGGAAGTCTGTGACACTGGGATATACAGGGAGGGGAGGCTGTGACACTGGGATATACATGGAGGGAGGGTGTGACTCTGGGATATACAGGGAGGGGAGGCTGTGACACTGGGATATACAGGGAGGGAGACTGACTCTGGGATATACAGGGAGGGAGACTGTGACACTGGGATATACAGGGAGGGAGACTGACACTGGGATATACAGGGAGGCAGTCTGTGACACTGGGATATACATGGAGGGGAGGCTGTGACACTGGGATATACAGGGAGGGAGGCTGTGACACTGGGATATACAGGGAGGGAGACTGACTCTGGGATATACATGGAGGGGAGGCTGTGACACTGGGATACACGCTGGGAGCGTGTGAACTGGGGTATACAGGGAGCGAGACTGTGACACTGGGATATAAAGGGAGGGAGACTGACACTGGGATATACAGGGAGGGAGTCTGTGACACTGGGATATACATGGAGGGGAGGCTGTGACACTGGGATATACAGGGAGGGGAGGCTGTGACACTGGGATATACAGGGAGGGAGGCTGTGACACTGGGATACACAGGGAGGGAGGGTGTGACACTGGGAATACAGGGAGGGAGGCTGTGACTCTGGGATATACAGGGAGGGAGACTGTGACACTGGGATATACAGGGAGGGACACTGACACTGGGATATACAGGGAGGGAGGCTGTGACACTGGGATATACATGGAGGGAGATGTGTGACACTGGGATATACAGGGAGGGAGGGTGTGACACTGGGTTATACAGGGAGGGAGGCTGTGACACTGGGATATACAGGGAGGGAGGCTGTGACTCTGGGATATACAGGGAGGGGGGGCTGTGACACGGATATACATGGAGGGAGGGTGTGACTCTGGGATATACAGGGAGGGAGGCTGTGACACTGGGCTATACAGGGAGAGAGGCTGTGACACTGGGATATACAGGGAAGGTAGGCTGTGACACTGGGATATACATGGAGGGTGGGTGTGACTCTGGGATATATAGGGAGGGGGGCTGTGACACTGGGATATAGAGGGAGGGAGGATGTGACACAGGGATATACAGGGAGAGAGGCTGTGACACTGGGATATACAGGGAGGGAGACTGACTCTGGGATATACAGGGAGGGAGACAGTGACACTGGGATATACAGGGAGGGAGACTGACACTGGGATATACAGGGAGGCAGTCTGTGACACTGGGATATCCATGGAGGGGAGGCTGTGACACTGGGATATACAGGGAGGCAGGGTGTGACACTGGGATATACAGGGAGGGAGTCTGTGACACTGGGATATACAGGGAGGGGAGGCTGTGACACTGGGATATACATGGAGGGAGGGTGTGACTCTGGGATATACAGGGAGGGGAGGCTGTGACACTGGGATATACAGGGAGGGAGGCTGTGACACTGGGATATACAGGGAGGGAGGATGTGACCCGGGGATATACAGGGAGGGAAGCTGTGACACTGGGATATACAGGGAGGGGAGGCTGTGACACTGGGCTATACAGGATGGGAAACTGTGACGCTGGGATATACAGGGAGGGAGGCTGTGACACTGGGATATACAGGGAGTGAGGGTGTGACACTGGGATGTCCAGGAAGGGGAGGGTGTGACACTGGGATGTACGGGGAGGGAGGTTGTGACTCTGGGATATACAGGGAGGGAGCCTGTGACACGTGGATATACAGGGAGAGGAGGCTGTGACACTGGGATATACAGGGAGGGAAGCTGTGACACTGGGATATACAGGGAGGGAGGGTGTGACACGGATATACAGGGAGGGAGACTATGACACTGGGATATACGGGGGGGGGTTGTCACACTGGGATATACAGGGAGGGAGGGTGTGACACTGGGATATAGAGGGACGGAGGATGTGACACTGGAATATACAGGGAGAGGTGGCTGTGACACTGGGATATACAGGGAGGGAGGCTGTGACTCGGGGATATGCAGGGAGGGAGACTGACACTGGGATATACAGGGAGGGAGACTGACACTGGGATATACAGGGAGGGAGGCTGTGACACTGGGATATACAGGGAGGGGAGGCTGTGTGACACTGGGATATACATGGAGGGAGATGTGTGACACTGGGATATACAGGGAGGGATGGTGTGACACTGGGATATACAGGGAGTGAGACTGTGAAACTGGGATATACAGGGAGGGAGACTGTGACACTGGGATATACAGGGAGGGAGGGTGTGACACTGGGATATACAGGGAGGGAGGCTGTGACACTGGGATATACAGGGAGGGAGGCAGTGACACAGGGATATACAGGGAGAGAGGCTGTGACACTGGGATATACAGGGAGTGAGACTGACTCTGGGATATACAGGGAGGGAGACTGTGACACTGGGATATACAGGGAGGGAGACTGTGACACTGGGATATACAGGGAGGGAGACGGACACTGGGATATACAGGGAGGCAGTCTGTGACACTGGGATATCCATGGAGGGGAGGCTGTGACACTGGGATATACAGGGAGGGAGGATGTGACCCGGGGATATACAGGGAGGGAAGCTGTGACACTGGGATATACAGGGAGGGGAGGCTGTGACACTGGGCTATACAGGATGGGAAACTGTGACACTGGGATATACAGGGAGAGAGGCTGTGACACTGGGATATACAGGGAGTGAGGGTGTGACACTGGGATGTCCAGGAAGGGGAGGCTGTGACACTGGGATATACAGGGAGAGAGGCTGTGACACTGGGATATACAGGGAGGGAGACTGACTCTGGGATATACAGGGAGGGAGACTGTGACACTGGGATATACAGGGAGGGAGACTGACACTGGGATATACAGGGAGGCAGTCTGTGACACTGGGATATCCATGGAGGGGAGGCTGTGACACTGGGATATACAGGGAGGCAGGGTGTGACACTGGGATATACAGGGAGGGAGTCTGTGACACTGGGATATACAGGGAGGGGAGGCTGTGACACTGGGATATACATGGAGGGAGGGTGTGACTCTGGGATATACAGGGAGGGGAGGCTGTGACACTGGGATATACAGGGAGGGAGGCTGTGACACTGGGATATACAGGGAGGGAGGATGTGACCCGGGGATATACAGGGAGGGAAGCTGTGACACTGGGATATACAAGGAGGGGAGGCTGTGACACTGGGCTATACAGGATGGCAAACTGTGACACTGGGATATACAGGGAGGGAGGCTGTGACACTGGGATATACAGGGAGTGAGGGTGTGACACTGGGATGTCCAGGAAGGGGAGGCTGTGACACTGGGATGTACGTGGAGGGAGGTTGTGATTCTGGGATATACAGGGAGGGAAGCTGTGACACTGGGATATACAAGGAGGGGAGGCTGTGACACTGGGCTATACAGGATGGCAAACTGTGACACTGGGATATACAGGGAGGGAGGCTGTGACACTGGGATATACAGGGAGTGAGGGTGTGACACTGGGATGTCCAGGAAGGGGAGGCTGTGACACTGGGATGTACGTGGAGGGAGGTTGTGATTCTGGGATATACAGGGAGGGAGGCTGTGACACGTGGATATACAGGGAGAGGAGGGTGTGACACTGGGATATACAGGGAGGGAAGCTGTGACACTGGGATATACAGGGAGGGAGGGTGTGACACGGATATACAGGGAGGGAGACTATGACACTGGGATATACGAGGGGGGGGGGGGTTGCCACACTGGGATATACAGGGAGGGAGGGTGTGACACTAGGAAATAGAGGAAGGGAGACTGTGACTCTGGGATATACAGGGAGGGGAGGCTGTGACACACGGATATACTGGTAAGGGAGACTGTGACACTGGGATATACAGGGAGGGCGTGACACTGGGAAATACAGGGAGGGAGAGTGACTCTGGGATATACAGGGAGGGGTGGCTGTGACACGGGGATATACAGGGAGGGGAGGCTGTGACACTGGGATATATAGGGAGGGAAGCTGTGACACTGGGATATACTGGGAGGGAGAGTGTGACTCTGGGATATACAGGGAGGGAGAGTGTGACTCTGGGATATACAGGGAGTGAGGCTATGACTCTGGGATATACAGGGAGGGAGGCCGTGACTCTGGGATATACAGGGAGGGAGAGTGTGACTCAGGGATATACAGGGAGTGAGGCTATGACTCTGGGATATACAGGGAGGGAGGCCGTGACTCTGGGATATACAGGGAGGGAGAGTGTGACACGGGAATATACAGGGAGGGGAGGCTGTGACTCTGGGATATACAGGGAGGGAAGCTGTGACACTGGGATATACAGGGAGGGAGGCCGTGACTCTGGGATATACAGGGAGGGAGAGTGTGACTCTGGGATATACAGGGAGGGAGAGTGTGACTCTGGGATATACAGGGAGGGAGACTGACATTAGGATATACAGGGAGGGAGGCTGTGACTCTGGGATATACGGGGAGGGAGGCTGTGACACTGGGCTACACAGGAAAGATGTGACACTGGGATATGCAGGGAGGGAGGGTGTGACTCTGGGATATACAGGGAGGGAACATGTGACTCGGATATACAGGGAGGGAGAGTGCGACACTCGGATATACAGAGAGGCGAGGTGTGAGTCTGGAATATGCAGGGAGGGGATTGTCATGATATTCAAACACACACATCATGATAGACACACCAACAGACAAATCAGAACACACAACACCACAACCAATGACAGAAAGATATAAAAGCACAGACACGACCCCCGGTGGTCAGTATTAGCTGCAGAGGAGAACCAGGACACATCTATTACCAAACACACTCAGGGAGACAGCACGTGCAGAGTATCCAGAACGAACTGTATTATAAGAGTTATAATAAAATAGAGTTGTACCACATACAACTGTGTTGGCTCATCTGTGCACCAGAGCACCCAACACCACAGGGATGATCTAATGGAAAGTTGCAGTGGGTGGCTTTTCTGATAATAGAAAAGGATAAAAATGGGTAGTGTGAAACTAATAAAATTCAATCTGTTGGACTGCCTGATGAAAAATTTTATCAAAAAGGACATTGATTGACCCAGAGGTTCTAGGGCCGTTTACTGGTCCCTCCTCTATTACTGGTCCCAGGTTTGGGTGAGGTAGTAATTGGGTAAGCTGCTGTTTATCTTTGCACCCCTGAACTAGGGTGGGCTGGGTGGTGAGGGAAAAGATCATTCTGAGTTTCCAAGTGCTAATGGATAGTTTCTTTGCACTGGTTCCCTGTACCAACACACGAGGGAAAAAACAGTTTGAGGCGGGACCAGGGAATACCTTTATATCTCCAACTGCATGTTGATGCCTTCAGTAGATAAAGTTACAAATTTAATGTTAAAACATGTCTGGTTATTATGTACCTGTTGTCCCCTGTTAGTGTTCATTTACTGTGCATATATTTTCCCGGCAGGATTCTGGTTTGTATCTGAAGGAACTCATTGAACCAGTTTTGACGTGTTTCAACGATGCTGATAGTCGATTGCGTTACTATGCCTGTGAGGCCCTGTACAACATTGTGAAGGTGGCCAGGGGCTCAGTCCTGCCTCACTTCAATGTACTATTCAACGGTCTCAGCAAGGTAATTGTGGATTGTTGGTAAACCAGAACAGCCAGCACTTCATATCAAGCTGGATATTTTGTAAATACTGAAGACATAACAAAACCATGCGTAGTCTCGGTACCTTAAAAACTGATGTGTAGGGGAGTGTGGTGGCAGGAATCGAGACTGGATTATTGATATGGGGGCAAGTATTTGTTGCAGTAGGAACTTGGATTGGTTTGTTTTGTGCCATTTGTAAACTTTAATCCGTTTGTAGTTTTGTTCTGCACTTCGTATCTGACTAGTTTATACAGAGTTGGGGGTGGGTAACTGGTCACCAACAAATGGGGAAGAAAATGGTCACAACAAAACACATGTTGCAGCTTGCTGCTCTCCTGCCTGACATCTCCATCATTCTTGTGAACAACAATGGCTTTTTGATTCTTTTGGTTATGAAGCTGGGTGTACAATTAACTGAATGAGGGATCAGTGGTGGGATAAAGATGATATAGACTGGTCAGGTCACACTTCACTGAGGACAGCGGCAGTATGGTAGCGCAGTGGTTAGCACTGCTACCTCTCGCGCCGAGTACCCAGATTCGATCCTGGCCCCGGGCCGCTGTCCGTGTGGCGTTTGCACACTCTCCCCTTGTCTGCGTGGGTCTCACCCTCCCAATCCAAAAAGATGTGCAGGGTAGGTGAATTGACCACATTAAATTGTCCCTCAATTGGAAAAAAAAACAATTGGGTACTCAAAAAGCTTCACTGAAGATTTCAAATTCTTGGGCAACCTCTCTTGCTGCCACCCTCCTAATCATTGTCCCCACTGAGGCTCAGGGATGGGAATGCAGGTGAAAGCTTAAATTTCCCATCAGCTTCACGTGATCCTCACCATCACTTTGCCAACCTAATATCAATTGTACCTCCATGGAGAAAGTCATTGACACTTAACCACTTGAGACTGAATTCTAAATATAAAAAGTAAAGTGTGATTTTTCTTTTCTAATTTAGAGTATCCAATTCTATTTGTTTCCAATTAAGGGGCAATTTAGCGTGGCCAATCCATCTACACTCCATATCTTTTTGGGTTGTGGGGGTGAGACCCTCGCAGACACGGGGCGAATGTGCAAACTGCACATGAACAGTGAACCGGGGCCAGGATCGAACCCAGGTCCTCGGCGTCGTGAGGCACTACTGCGCCACCGTGCTGCCCTGTAAAATGTGAAACTGAGCAGGTTACAGCATGGGGTGCCTCTAACCGGGCTTGTTCATTGAATCCGGTGGGATGCCTCACATCCTTTAAAAAGTACCCGGATTAGTACTTAGCACATCATACCATTCAAGGCTATGGGCCAAGTGCTGGCAAATTCGCTATGGGCCAAGTGCAGGGCAGCACGGTAGCATGGTGGTTAGCACAATTGCTTCACAGCTCCAGGGTCCCAGGTTCGATTCCCCGCTGGGTCACTGTCTGTGCGGAGTCTGCACGTTCTCCCCGTGTCTGCGTGGGTTTCCTCCGGGTGCTCCGGTTTCCTTCCACAGTCCAAAGATGTGCAGGTTAGGTGGATTGGCCAAGCTAAAAAATTGCCCTTAGTGTCCAAAATTGCCCTTAGTGCTGGGTGGGGTTACTGGGTTATGGGGATAGGGTGGAGGTGTGGACTTGGATCGTGTGCTCTTTCTAAGAGCCGGTGCAGACTCGATGGGCTGAATGGCCTCCTTCTGCACTGTAAATTCTATGTCTATGTCTAAATGGGATTAGGTAGGCATGTCAAATTTGTTTCATCGTCAGTGCAGACGCGATGGGCCGAAGAGCCTCTTCTGCACTGTACTATTCTGTGATTAGGAACTCACAACATGGCTCGTTTTTGGCTGAACCAGATGCCGATTTTGTGCATTACTAATGGCGTGCAGTGTCCTTGTAACCTGGAAATTACTGTCAGGGGAGGCGGTGATATTGGTAATATCACTGGCCTGGCAATCCAGAGGCTCAGGCTAATGCTCTGGCAACATGGGTTCAAATCCCAACACAGCTGGTGCAATTTAAATTAAATTAATAAAGGGACCGTGAGATTAGTGAAGTGGTAAAATCCACGACTCTGGCGTCCTTACTGGTCTGGTCAACCTGTGATTCCAGAACAACAGCAATGTGTATGACCCTTTGAAATGGCTGAGCTGGTTACTCTATTGTATCAAACCACTACGAAGTCTAATAGGAATGAAACCGGAAGGACAAACTTAAGCACCAGAAATGACAACGGCACAAGCAGCCCTGTTGATCCTGCAAGATCCTCTTCAATAACATTAACCAGGTATATCCTGCCAAGAAAAAGCAGGACAGACCCAGCCTGGCCACCAGTCTACTCATAATCATCAGCAAAGTGATTGAAGGTGTCTTCAACAATGCTACCAAACATCACTTATTCAGCAAGCTCACTGATGCTCAGTTTGGGTTCCACCAGCCTTGGTTCAAACACGCTGAGCTGTGAGTTGAGAGTAACTGCCCTTGACATCAAAGCAGCATTTGACCAAGTATGACGTCAAGGAACCTTAGCAAAACTGAGAAACAATGGGAAAACTCGCCGCTGGTTAAGAGTCATACCTGGCACAAAATAAGGTAGTTGTTGGAGGTCGACCGTTTCAGTTCCAGGACATCACTCCAGGAGTACCGCAGTGTAGTGTCCTAGGCCCAATCTTATTCAGCTCCTTCATCAATGACCTTCTCTCCATCATAAGATTAGAGGTGGGGATGATCGCTGATGACTGACAATGTTCAGCACCATTCGCGACTCCTCAGAGAATCAGCAGTCCGTGCCGACATGCAGGAACACCTGGACAACATTCAGGCTTGACCTGATAAGTGGCAAGTAACATTTGTCACACAAGTACCGTCAATAATCTTCTCCAACAAGTGAAAATCTAACCATTGCCTCTTGACATTCAATGGCATTGCCATCACTGACCTCCAGCTATCAACATCCCGGGGGTTGCCAGAGACCCAAAACTAGCCATATAAATACTGTGGCTACAAGAGCAGGTCAGAAACTGGGAATTGTTTGGTGAGTAACTCATCTCCTGGCCCTCTCAAAACCTGTCCATCATCTACAAGGCACAACTCTGGAGTGTGATGGAATACTCTCCACTTTCCTGGATGAGTGCGGCTCCAATAACACTCGAGCTCGACACCATCCGGGACCTGCTTGACTGACATCCCACCCTCCACCACTGACGCACCATGGCAACAGTGTGTCCCATTTGCAAGATGCACTGCAGCAACTCAACACGACTCCTTAGACAGGACCTTCCAAATCCATGACCACTACCGTCTAGAAGGACAAGGGCAGCCGATACATGGAAACACCACTACCTGAAAGTTCCCCTCCAAGCCATCCTGACTTGGAAGTATATTGCTTTTCCTTCATTTCCACTGGGTCAAAATGCTAGAGCTTCCTCTTTAACAGCACTGTGGGTGTACCTGTACCATGTGGGACTGCAGCGGTTCAAGAAGCTGCTTCACCACAATTAGCAATGCCAATGAATGTTGGCCGAGCCAGTGATGCCCACATCCCATGAAAGAATTTAAAAAGGACCCCGAGAATACAGAAATATTCTGCAGCGGTCTGAGCTGCTACTTATCCTGTGTCATAACCGTATCCAGCTGTTGCTTCCACTTTTACCTTACCTTCTGGCCTTTCACTTGTTACTTATTGCATCCATTGTTAGGTGGATTGGCCATGATAAATTGCCCTTAGTGTCCAAAATTGCCCTTGGTGTTGGATGGGGTTTCTGGGTTATGGGGATAGGGTGGAAGTGTTGACCTTGGGTAGGGTGCTCTTTCCAAGAGCCGGTGCAGACTCGATGGGCCGAATGGCCTCCTTCTGCACTGTAAATTCCATAATAATCTATGATATCACATCAGTGCTTCTCTGCCCCATTCTTTCCCACTCCTGCTCTCCACCAAGTTCCCCGCTCTCCTCCCTGTGGGGATCGAGATACTGCAGGACACACCTCCTTTATTTTGGGAGGCGGGAGTGATGAAGTAAGCTGGCCAAACTCACTCAATAGTGTTGTTTCACAATAACTTAATTGCAGTGTTAATGTAAGCCTACTTGTGACAATAAAGATTATTTATTTCTTTAAAAATCTCCGAGCGTGCTTTTTTTTTAATCACTGGGAAATTATGATGCCAATTCTAGTAGTCTCTCAGCTATTCTGGAAGAATTGGCAACCCTATATAGGCTCTAGTTATAATGTTGCCAATAAAATTTGAACACCTCTATCAAATGTTTTGTTAGCCCTTTTTCTTCTGGTGAAAAAAGCGGTCCTCCTAAAAAAAAAAAGCCTCTCTTCCCTGAAGTCTTCAGGGTTATCCACATACCACAATCATTTAATTTCAGAACTGTCCACTTTGTCAGAGTTTAAATGATATTTGCTCTGAGTAACATGTCTCTGTTTTACACAGTTGGCTGCAGATCCAGATCCCAATGTTAAAAGTGGCTCTGAATTGCTGGACCGGTTATTAAAGGTAAGCATCTCAATTTGCAGCTGGACAGATGCCTGGTGTGTTTGGGTTGGGAACGGACCAAATGAGCATTTTCCAGAAGTTTTTTTTTTCGGGGGGGGAGGGGGTGGGGGAGGGGGTGGGGGAGGGGGAGGGGGTGGGGGAGGGGGTGGGGGGCGGGGGAGGGGGTGGGGGAGGGGGTGGGGGGGCGGGGGAGGGGCGTGGGAGGGGCGGAGGGGGGGGCGGGGGTGGTCTCTGAACGACAGTTTGAATTGACCATTACATATTAAAATGAACTCTCTCCTATCCCTGCCCAAGAGTTGTAGCATCTCTACAGTTGTCTTGTTTGACATTGAATTATTAGCATTACAGACTGATGCACGATCAGTGACCTCTAAAACAAGGTTGTAGTCCAACTGAAGGCTTTAATAAGCTAGATGTTTTCCCCAGCAGCTCGGGTACAGAATGAGGGCTGCTGAGACGGCACGGGTTCTTATACCCCGCCTATCAGGGCGGAGCTATTATACACTCTAGCCAATAGCTAGCATATAGGTTCTACCAATGGTACATCAGCCTCTCGGGTACCGTAGTACCTATAATACCACATTCACCCCCTGTTAAACAAAAGTCCGGCGGGGGTGGTGGCCAGCAACTACAAAACATAACAATATGGTATAATTAGTTATGGAGGTACCGTAAAACCTCCGTACAGTGTTTAGTACCTATTTACAAGTCTGGTAGCTATGTACATTCGGTGTTTTATATTTACAGATTACGGTTAAAATGAAGCAATCAGTCGATGGGGGGCCCTGGTCGTCCTCTGTGATCGTCGGAGCCTAGGTGGTGACTCCGGTGGAGGCTCGGGCGTCTGTGACTCCGGGAGCATGGCTTCAATCTCCATGGCAGCTTCGTCACCCCTAGACAGCGCTGGTGGGGAAAACGGCTGACCTGGGGAGGGAGCGCCTGCGGGGGGGCGTCGGTGGGTGGGGGGGCCTAGGCAGGGGCGGCGGAAGGACCGATCCTCCTGTAAGGTGCTGCGGTGGAGGTGAGGGTGGGACTGGTGGCTGGAATGTGCGTGGAGTTCTGGCGGGCGCCAGGTCCCGTAGGGATGACCGTATCTTGTCGGCCGTCGGGGTACGACATGTAGGCGTACTGGGGGTTAGCATGGAGCAGATGGACCCTCTCGACCAATGGGTCCGACTTGTGCACCTGGATGTGTTTTCGGAGCAGGATGGATCCGGGTGCTGCCAGCCAGGTCGGGAGCGAGGTCCCGGAGGAGGACTTCCGAGGGAAGACAAGGAGACGTTCGGGAGCTGTCTGATTGGTGGTTGTACAAAGTAGTGACCGGATGGAGTGGAGGGCATCCGGGAGGACCTCTTGCCAGCGGGAGACTGGGAGGTTCCTGGACCGTAGGGCCAGTAGGACGGTCTTCCAGACCATTCCGTTCCCTCTCTCTACCTGTCCGTTACGCCGGGGTTGTAACTGGTCGTCCTGCTCGAGTGGGATGCCCTTGCTGAGCAGGAATTGACGCAGTTCGGCACCCATAAAGGAGGACCCCCTATCGCTGTGTATGTAAGCGGGAACCCGAACAGTGCAGAGATGCTATGGAGGGCTTGGATGACGGTGGAGGCAGGGGATCGCGAATGGGAACTGGGAGTACTCGTTAATCACGTTCAGGAAGTACGTGTTGCAGTCGGTGGAGGGGAGGGGGCCTTTGAAGTCCATGCTAAGGCGTTCAAAGGGACGGGAAGCCTTTATCAGGTGCGCTTTCTCTGGCCGGTAGAAGTGCGGTTTGCACTCCGCGCAGATTTGGCAGTCCCTGATGGCTGTCCTGACCTCGATGGAGTAGGGCAGGTTGTGGGTCTTGACAAAATGGAAAAAGCGAGTGACCCCTGGGTGGCAGAGGTCCTCGTGGAGGGCTCAGAGGCGGTGGCACATGTGCCGCGGGGCATGGCGTCAGGAGGCTCATTTAGCTTCCCGGGATGATACAAGATCTCGTAGTTGTAGGTGGAGAGTTCAATCCTCCACCGCAAGATCTTGTCATTTTTTATCTTGCCCCGCTGTGCATTATCGAACATGAAAGCCACCGACCGTTGGTTCGTGAGGAGAGTGAATCTCCTGACGACCAGGTAATGCCTCCAATGTCGCACAGCTTCTACTATGGCCTTGGCCTCCTTTTCGACTGAGGAGTGGCGGATTTCCGAAGCATGGAGGGTACGGGAGAAGAAGGCCAAGGGTCTGCCCGCTTGGTTGAGAGTTGCCACCACAGCTACGTCGGACGCCTCGCTCTCGACCTGGAAGGGGAGGGACTCGTCAATGGCATGCATCGTGGCCTTTGCAATGTCTGCTTTGATGCGGCTGAAGGACTGGCGGGCCTCTATCGACAGGGGAAAAACTGTGGATTGGATCAGGGGACGGGCCTTGTCCACGTAGTTGGGGACTCACTGGGCGTAGTAGCTAAAAAACCCTAGGCAGCGTTTTAGGGCCTTAGAGCAGTGAGGGAGGGGGAACTCCATAAGGGGGCGCATGCGTTCAGGGTCGGGGCCTATAAACTCCATTTCGCACTACGTAGCCGAGAATGGCTAGACGGTCGGTGCTAAACACACATTTATCCTTATTGTATGTTAGGTTAAGGATTTTAGCGGTCTGGAGAAATTTTCGGAGGTTGGTGTCGTGTTCCTGCTGGTCGTGGCCGCAGATGGTGACATTATCGAGATACGGGAATGTTGCCCGTAAGCCGTACCGGTCAACCATTCGGTCCATCTCGCGCTGGAAGACTGAAACCCCGTTAGTGACACCAAAGGCAACCCTTAAGAAGTGATAGAGCCGCCCGTCTGCCTCGAAGGCAGTGTATTTGCGGTCACTAGTGCGGATGGGGAGCTGGTCGTAGGCGGACTTGAGATCCACCGTGGAGAAGACCTTATAATGCGCAATCCTGTTTACCAGGTCGGATATGTGGGGGAGGGGTACGTGTCAAGCTGCGTAAACCTGTTGATGGCCTGACTGTAGTCGATGACCATCCTATGCTTCTCCCCGGTCTTTACCACCACTACTTGAGCTCTCCAGGGGCTGTTACTGGCTTCAATGACCGCTTCCCTCAGTAGCCTTTGGACCTCTGACCTAATAAAGATCCGGTCCTGGGCACTGTAGCGTCTGCTCCTGGTGGCAACGGGTTTGCAATCCGGGGTGAGGTTCGCAAACCGGGAAGGCGGGTCGACCTTAAGGGCCGCGAGGCCGCAGACAGTAAAGGGGGGGTATAGGGCCACAGAATTGGAGGGTCAGACTTTGAAGGTTACACTGGAAGTCTAAACCCAGGAGTGTAGCCGCGCAGAGGTGGGGAAGGACGTAGAGACGGAAATTTTTGAACTCCCTTCCCTGGACTGTGAGGTTTGCTACACAAAACCCCTTTATCTCCACTGAGTGGGAACCGGAGGCCAGTGAGATTTTTTGATTAACAGTGTGGATGAGGAGGGAACAGCGCTTTCTGTGTCGGGGCGTATGAAGCTTTCCGTGCTCCCAGAGTCAATTAAGCAGGACGTCTCGTGCCCGTTGATGAAAATGGTCGCCGTAGCGGTTGAGAGTGTTCGAGGTCGAGATTGATCCAGAGTCACCGAGGCCAATCGCAGTAGTTGGGAATTCTGTTCAGGCAGTGTGTGGTCGGCCGAGCTGGGGTCCTGGGGGCCCATCCAAGATGGCGTCTTCCATTGGTCGCACATGGCTGAGGGTGCACAAAATGGGCACTTGAGGGCGCCCGTCCCTCAAGTGTGGCGTCCGTGGAACAAAATGGCGGCGCCCGGGGTCCGCACATGGCCCTGGATAATGGGGGTGGCGGCGACCGCTGGCCACACGGGGCCCATTGGAGAAATTTGTGGTGGCGGTCCGGATCCGCCTCTGGAGACCGCAGCCACCGCTCGGGCCTGACATACCCCCACGAAATGGCCCTTTTTGCCGCATCCCCTGCAGGTGGATGCGCGGGCTGGGCAGCGCTGGCGGGGGTGCTTGGCCTGCCCGCAAAAGTAGCAGCGGGGCCCCTCGGGGTTGGCAGGCCGCCTTGCAGCGCAGGCCTGCGGGCGAATGGGGGAAGTCTCTGGGCCGGCCGCTGGGGGGGGTTCCACGCTGCCCAGGGGGCTGCCGTGCGGTCGGGAACGTAGGCGCGGGCGTTCCTGGAGGCCACGTCCAGGGAGCCTGCAAGGGTCCGTGCCTCCCTAAGACCCAGGGTGTCTTTCTCTAACAGGTGCTGGCGGATTTGTGATGAAAGCATACCTGCCACGAAAGCGTCCCAGACTAAGAGTTCCTTGTGTTCGCTCGCCGAAACCTGCGGGCAGCCGCAGCTTTTGCCCAGCACCAGGAGTGCGCGGTAGAATTCCTCCAACGCTTCCCCAGGGGTTTGCCGTCTTGTTGCAAGCAGATGCCGGACGTAGACCTGGTTTACCGGGCGAATATAGTGTCCTTTTAGCAGCTCGATTGATGCATCGAAATCTTCCGCTTCTTCGATGAGGGTGTAGCTCTCCGGGCTCACCCTTGAATGCAGGACATGCAGTGTCTGCTCTCCCGTGGGTGCGCTTTCTGCCGTCTCGAGATACCCTCTAAAACACGCCAGCCAGTGCTTAAAGATCGCCGCTGAGTTTGCCGCGTGGGGGCTATGTTGCAGACACTCCGGCTTGATTTGGAGCTCCATCTTTTCTTCTTAAAATCTAGCTTATTAAATTGATGCACGATCAATGACCACTAAAACGAGGTTGTAGCACAACTGAAGGCTTTAATAAGCTAGATGTTTCCCCCAGCAGCTCAGGTACAGAATGAAGGCTGCTTGGGCGCACGGGTTCTTATACCCCGCCTATCAGGGCGGAGCTATTATACACTCTAGCCAATAGCAAGCATATAGGTTCTACCAACGGTACTTCAGCTTCTAGGGTACCATAATACCTATAATACCACACAGACTAGCAGACCTCTGGCCTGTGTGAATTCTGACAATATCAAGGAATGCATCCATCTTGAAAGCCATATAGGAGCATTGAGATAAGCTCAAGGAGATTAGTCAAAGCAACCAAGTTGCTAACGAAAGAGAAAATGCTGGAAAATCTCAGCAGGTCTGGCAGCATCTGAAGGAAGAGAAAAAAGCTAACGTTTCGAGTCCAATGACTCTTTGTCAAAGCTAACAGACAGAGAAAGTGGGAAATATTTATACTGTGGAGTGAGAATGAAAGATGAGTCATAGCCACAGAAACCCAGGGAAACCAGTTGCTAATGGCCACAGAAACCAAGGGGTGCTCTTTCCCCTTGGTTTCTGTGGCCATTAACACCTGGTTTCCCTGGGTTTCTGTGGCTATGACTCATCTTTCATTCTCACTCCACAGTATAAATATACACAGTATAAATATTTATAAATAAATATTTCCCACTTTCTCTGTTAGCTTTGACAAAGAGTCATCGGACTCGAAACAGTAGCTATTTTCTCTCCCTGCTGATGCTGCCAGACCTGCTGAAATTTTCCAGCATTTTCTCTAAGATTCCAGCATCCGCAGTAATTTGCTTTTAATCAAGTTGCTAATCTTTGAATGCCTCAATTTAAACCTTCCCTTTCCACTTCTTGCTCTAAGGGCTACTTGTCTCTCCAAAATAGTCCCTTATTTTTCATTTTGATAGAATAGAACACGTGATTCACTCAATCCTAATCCTTCATTGGAGAGTACTTTCAACTCTGCACTTGTGGAGAAGTCCAGTTGTGACATTACACACACATAAAAGTGAAGGTGTGAATTATTTTCCACCCATTACATTTATGAGGAGTAAGAGGGTTTTCAATCCTCTACGAGACTGATGAAAAAGGTCTTGTACTTCCAGTTAGTAGATGGAAGGACGACACAAGATAACAGGTTTAAAGAATTCTACTGTAACAAACAGACTAAAAGCACTACAACAAAATGCTGTATTTGTAGGCAGATGCCAGAACTTTCCCCTTTTAATTTTAACACAACTGAAAAACCCAATTTACGGACTTACTTTACACTGTCTCTTAAAGTCATTTGATTCTCTGGACCCAGTTCAAAGTGATTCTCAGATCCCGAAGGTTCCTTTCCTTTCCCAATATGGGAACAGGCATTGTGGTATTGTCACTGGATTAGTAATCCAGAGACCAGGGTCTTGCCCAGAGGTCCCTGGTTCAAATCCCACCATGGTAGATGCTGAAATTTGAATTCAGTAAAAATCTGGAATTAAAAGTCTAATGATGACCATGAAAACCCATCCGGTTTACTAATGTCTTTCAGAGAATTAAATCTGCTGTCCTTCCCTGGTTAGAACATAGAACATAGAATGATACAGCGCAGTACAGGCCCTTCGGCCCACGATGTTGCACCGAAACAAAAGCCATCTAACCTACACTATGCCATTATCATCCATATGTTTATCCAATAAACTTTTAAATGCCCTCAATGTTGGCGAGTTCACTACTGTAGCAGGTGGGGCATTCCACGGCCTCACTACTCTTTGCGTAAAGAACCTACCTCTGACCTCTGTCCTATATCTATTACCCCTCAGTTTAAAGCTATGTCCCCTCGTGCCAGCCATTTCCATCCGCGGGAGAAGGCACTCACTGTCCACCCTATCTAACCCCCTGATCATTTTGTATGCCTCTATTAAGTCTCCTCTTAACCTTCTTCTCTCCAACGAAAACAACCTCAAGTCCATCAGCCTTTCCTCATAAGATTTTCCCTCCATACCAGACAACATCCTGGTAAATCTCCTCTGCACCCGCTCCAAAGCCTCCACGTCCTTCCTATAATGCGGTGACCAGAACTGTACGCAATACTCCAAATGCGGCCGTACCAGAGTTCTGTACAGCTGCAACATGACTTCCTGACTCCGGAACTCAATCCCTCTACCAATAAAGGCCAACACTCCATAGGCCTTCTTCACAACCCTATCAACCTGGGTGGCAACTTTCAGGGATCTATGTACATGGACACCTAGATCCCTCTGCTCATCCACCCTTCCAAGAACTTTACCATTAGCCAAATATTCCGCATTCCTGTTATTCCTTCCAAAGTGAATCACCTCCCACTTCTCTACATTAAACTCCATTTGCCACCTCTCAGCCCAGCTCTGCAGCTTATCTATATCCCTCTGTAACCTGCTACATCCTTCCACACTATCGACAACACCACCGACTTTAGTATCGTCTGCAAATTTACTCACCCACCCTTCTGCGCCTTCCTCTAGGTCATTGATAAAAATGACAAACAGCAACGGCCCCAGAACAGATCCTTGTGGTACTCCACTTGTAACTGAACTCCATTCTGAACATTTCCCATCAACCACCACCCTCTGTCTTCTTTCAGCTAGCCAATTTCTGATCCACATCTCTAAATCACCCTCAATCCCCAGCCTCCGTATTTTCTGCAATAGCCTACCGTGGGGAACCTTATCAAACACTTTGCTGAAATCCATATACACCACATCAACTGCTCTACCCTCGTCTACCTGTTCAGTCACCTTCTCAAAGAACTCGATAAGGTTTGTGAGGCATGACCTACCCTTCACAAAGCCATGCTGACTATCCCTGATCATATTATTCCTATCTAGATGATGATAAATCTTGTCTCTTACAATCCCCTCCAAGACTTTATCCACTACAGACGTGAGGCTCACCGGTCTATAGTTGCCGGGGTTGTCTCTGCTCCCTTTTTTGAACAAAGGGACCACATTTGCTGGCCAATGTGTGACTTTAGACCCACACACCGATGCGGTTGACTCTTAACTGCCCCCATTCAAATGGCCGAGCAAGCCACTCAGTTCAAGGGCAATTAGGGATGGGCAACAATGCTGGCCCAGCCAGCGATGCCCACATCCCAAGAACACATTTTTAAAAACAACTTTGAACCCCAGAACCCTCTCTCTTAATGACTGTTTTTCCCAGAGAATCTTACTCTTGCTCAAGCTGGGTAAATCTTCCAGCCTTATTTCAAATCGCCATGAATTTGGTCATTTCAATCTGATCGTGAGCTCCCACCCTAATTTCTGCATGGTGCACCATAGGGACCTTTGGCCAATGTCTGCCACCTCTCTTCCGGATCCTAGCAGACTAACTTGTCTGTGATCTTAGTTGTAGTTCTGGAAAAGAATGCCTTCCTCTATACCCTTCATGCGAATCACATAGGCCTTGTATCCAGGTAAAAATGCTGATTAGCTGTTCTCTCAATCCCAATTCTATTCTATCTTGGAATTAAATGGACAGTTTAAGGCATAACTGTTCATAACCTGATATTTTTAACACCTTTCTGGAACTTTGGAGACTACCAGTCTGTTACTCTAAACGCAGATGCTGCTGTCATTGTCTCCCAAGTGTGAACACCTATTCAGGGAGGCAATCTGGGCCTCCCTTTAATTTTTAATAGCTCCCACCCAGGCCTGATGTCAGGCAGAATTCAGAAATGGTTACGTGACCTTCCCCGTGCTTCCATTATACCCTACATTAAAGAGACTGTCCCAAAACACAACCGTATAAACTTCATATTTGTAACATAGAGCAATTTAGGCATTGCTCTTTCTAGGAGTAAGATAGCACAGTAACTATTAACTGCTGAAAGAAATGCATGTTCCTGTAGTACTTTTTTGAAGAAGACCAGGGAGTAGCCATGAAATGTGGTAGTAAGACATGCATGTTCTTTATTCCTTGTACATTTTGAATGCTAGGAAGTCTAGCCCATGTAACTGGATGACTTTGCTTCCTTGAGCACCGTTATGCTGATGTCTATACCTGTGCAGCATTTCACTTTCTGGCACTGCTGCAGGGAGGTAGTCAGCAACTGGGGAAATTGGAGGGAGCAGTGTCCCTGACTGAGCAGTGCTGGTACAAGTCTGGGGGATCAGATTGCCTGCATGCTTGTCTGTATAGTGGCCTTTGGCTCCTTACCCACTTTTCTCAATTTATTAACCTTTAAACTTGTAACAGCTACTTTTTGGCTAGTTTAAGCCATGCAATGTAGGTAAGTCAAGTGAAAAAGTTTTTATTCTGTGCCGTTAGCCAGGTTACTTGTGAGCACTGAACTTAAAGACAGTGGCTGCTGACATGACGAAAGTTATAGGAAGCAAGGTGACCACAACTGCGCGCAGGTTCAGGCCCAACCAAAGGGAAGCAGTATTTGTAGGGAAATGATCCTGTGGTGTTATAAAATTGTAAGTTAAGTTTTCTTTTGAGAAGTATCGCATCCGCCTCAGCTCCCTGTTGCTCCACAGAAAATGGCAGAAGGTTGGGCATGCGGTCAGTGCCAAGGGCAGTTATGTGTTTCAGCCTTTCTCTTTAGAAATAAGAAAGGCTGGACTGCATCTTGTGTCGGTGTCCCAATCCCTCAAATCTACTCAGCAGAATGTCCTCTGCTGTGCCAACGTGGTTAATATCCTACCATGCTCAGCCTTTGGTTGCCCAGGGATTGTCGGGCTTGAACTGAACTGAAAGAACTTCTGTGCTTTTGGCCTATTGCCCAACAGGACCTGGATTCAGACTCTTCACAGTATCTCAGACTGGACAATGGTGCAACCTTAGCCAGGTGTAAGCATGGAAGGCATACATTTCAGTTTGAAGTTGTTGGTCTTACAGTGACACACGTGTATCTTGCTTTTCGGTGATTAAGCCTGAGACGTGCAGCCTCTATCCGCCAGTTGCAATTTGACCACATGGCTGCCATCTGTGCTGGAATAGAATTGAGCAGTGGGTAGAAAACTCATTGCCTCGAGCTGAATTGCAAACTGCTGCTTTGCCACTGGCTGTTTTTGTTGTTTATGTAATGATGTTCCAGTGCACAACTGCCATGTCCCTGTGCTCATTCAGCACCCAAAGTCAGCAAGGAATCCAGCTTTTCCAAGGCCAGTTGGAAGGTGATTAGAGCTTTTTGATGTCTTGCCTTAAGAGTTTAAGATGCTAAGTCAGCCTGCTTTTTTTTTTTTTTTGAAGCGTTTAATTATCCTGACACGAGCCCACAGAGAAGAATTGGAACCCTCCCAAACCTGCAGGCCGTTGCACCAAGAGTTTTAAGTAGTTAGCTGCTGGTGCTCCAAAGAAGAAGCAGTGCGAAATGTAACATTTCCACTTGGACATTGAGATTGGAGCTATAGATATGTGACGGAAAGAAAGTCTACGCTGGAACAAGAACTATAAAGGTGCAAAAGCAGCCTTTGAGAATGCTTTGCCTTCAATTCAAATGCCAATAAGATGGATATGTCCACAGCTGTGATGGAAGAGTTAGCTGTCCAAAATATGATGGATGGCTATGTTCTTTGTAGCTTCTCCGCTGAATCAGAGTTTAATTGTCTTCTTGCCGTTATTGTTTTGTTGAGGCACTTTGGGAGGCCAGAGTTGAGAGTATATTTGTAATAAGAGAGTTGACTTTTTTTCTGGCCTCTTCCTTTGGCATGTTGAGAGTTTGCCAACCATATGGGGGGGAAAAAGGCTTTCATGACCCGAGTGCTTTACAATCGATTAAATATGTTTTGAAGTGTAGGTGCGTTGAAAAGCGGTAACCAATTTGCACAAGTTTTCTAAATAATAATGTGATAATGACACGATCTGTTTTAGTGATGTTGGTTGAGGGATAAAGATTGGCCAGGACGCTGGGAGACCACCACCCCCGTCCCCAGGATAATGTCCAATTGAGAGGGCGGATGTCTAATCTGATGATATGTATGAAATATGGGCCAAGGCTGACATGTAGTACAAGGTGCTAAGCATTTTAAAATCCATATCAGCTCTTTAATTCCTCACACACACTCAGCCAATTTCAGGCAAAACTGTCACACAGAATTTTCTTTCATTCTGGATATTTTGAGCAACGCTCACGGACTTTTGATCATTCTGAATTGGGAAATGTACTCGGTGATTCCTGTCGCAGGATGCTATGAAGGTGTTTTCCATTTCACTGCGTGTGAACTGTTTAATGTGAAAGTACCGGTGACTGTCGCCACTAATAATTATTTAGTCCATGATGGGTGATTTAATCCTGGTATCATTTCTTATCTCACAGGACATTGTCACAGAAAGTTCCAAATTTGACCTCGTGGCCTTTGTCCCTCTCTTGAGAGAGCGAATTTATTCCAACAATCAGTATGCAAGGCAATTCATCATCTCTTGGGTGAGTTCCAAAACATTTGTGACCTTCGGTTGGAGGAATGAAGTGTGTTGCTCTGATCAGTAGCAGATTGAATCAATAGCTTGAGCATTTTAAAACCAAGAAGGGAAGGAACATTTCTGCTGCCACTCCAGCACTGATTTGGGCTTCAGGTTCTGGCTGAGGGCTCATTAGTATATTACTTACAGCCATATTGTACCTTGAACTGCACAGAAGCATGTGTGATTCAATGCAAGTGGTGTCCTCTCCATTAAACCTTGCATTTCTGTGTTGCTAAGCAGCCATCTCCTGTATTCCAATTAGTGACCAGCTCTGTATGCATTAGGAAACTTGCGTGTAATCTAATGTTTCCCGCACTTAAAATGCAGCGATGCATTAAGTTCCTTGTTTTTGATTGAATTCTGAGCTGCCAGGTCACCCTTGGGGTTCAGGCGGGGTGACCTCTGAGCATTGCCGGCTCTCATGCTATTTTCAATCTTGGCTATCTTTGCAGATCCTGGTATTGGAATGTGTTCCTGATATTAACTTGCTCGACTACCTGCCAGAAATCCTGGATGGACTCTTTCAGATCCTCGGAGACAACAGCAGAGAGATCCGTAAAATGTAAGTGTGGGTGGTCTGCACAAATGGTTCATCAATAGATTTCCTTTTCTTAAACTTTAGGGATTGTATATTCATCCTGGTGTGGGTTGTTAATGGTCACTGGAGCATACATGCTCAATATCAAGGAGCCACGGCCTGGTGTGGTATTGACGTCCTTCACTGTCTATAACAGTCACTGTATGTCCTGAAATTCAGTTGATCATAGTTTATTCTGATGACCAACTTTAGTGCTGGTCGATCCAAGTGGCACAGCACATGCGTTTATAAGTGTCTTTCAGGACAATAATGCCTCCTTTTTAATAAACAGCCTTGATCACAGAAATTGATGAGAAATTTCTATACCAAGCAGATTCCTGGAGTTATAACGCGAAACCTTGATCAAAGTGCTAATTCCACATGTTTAATTCTTGGATTAATATTTAATTTTTAAAAAATTATTTCATGAGATGTGGTTGTTGCTGTCTGGGCCAGCATTTGCTACCCACCGCTAATTGCCCTTGAACTGAGAGGCTTGGTTGGCCATTTCAGAGGGCATTTTAAGAGTCAACCACATTGCCATGGGGTCTAGAACCACATGGAGACCAGATCAGGTAAAGAGGGCAGATTTCCTGCGACACGGCGGCACGATGGTTAGCGCTGTTGCCTCACAGCGCCAGCGACCCTGGTTCAATTCTGACCTTGGGTGACTCTGTGAAGTTTGCACATTCTCCCCGTGTCTGCATGGGCTTCCTCGGGGTGCGCCGGTTTCCTCCCATAGTTCAAATATGTGAGGGTTAGATGGATTGACCATGCTAAATTGTCCCTTAGTGTCCAAAAGGTTAGGTGGGGTCATAGGGATAGGGTGGGATAGTGATTCTAAGGGGGAATTCGAATTGAAGAATCCAATGGGTTTTTAACACCAATCGATGATAATTTCATGGTCACCATTACTGAGACTCGCGGTGGGATTTGAACCCATGCTCTCCAAGCATTAGCCTGGGCCTCAGAATTAGCAGTCCAGTGGCATGACCACTGCATGACTATCTCCCATTTGAGTGCAGTGCTACCTGAAGATCCTGCTTGCATGTCATAGAACATACAGTGCAGAAGGAGGCCATTCGGCTCATCGAGTCTGCACCGACCCACTTAAGCCCTCACTTCCACCCAATCCCCATAACCCAATAACCCCATCTCACCTTTTTGGTCACTAAGGGCAATTTATCAT
Source organism: Scyliorhinus torazame (assembly GCF_047496885.1). Taxonomy (NCBI): domain Eukaryota; kingdom Metazoa; phylum Chordata; class Chondrichthyes; order Carcharhiniformes; family Scyliorhinidae; genus Scyliorhinus; species Scyliorhinus torazame. Next base: position 109,502,300 of record NC_092716.1, read on the forward strand.
GGCCAATCCACCTAACCTGCACGTCTCAGAGGGAAGCGAGGGACGAAATAGCCGGGGCCTTAACGGATATCTTTGCAGCATCCTTGAGCACGGTGAGGTCCTGGATGACTGGAGAATTGCTAATGTTATCCCTTTGTTTAAGAAGGGTAGCAGGGATAATCCAGGAAATTATAGACCTGTGAGCTTGACGTGTGTGGTAGGCAAACTGTTGGAGAAGATACTGTGGGATAGGATCTATTCACATTTGGAAGAAAATAGACTCATCAGTGATAGGCAGCATGGTTTTGTGCAGGGAAGGTCATGTCTTACAAACGTAATAGAATTCTTTGAGGAAGTGACAAAGTTAATTGATGAGGGAAGGGCTGTAGATGTCATATACATGGACTTCAGTAAGGCGTTTGATAAAGTTTCCCATGGCAGATTGATGGAAAAAGTGAAGTTGTATGGGGTTCAGGGTGTACTAGCTAGGTGGATAAAGAACTGGCTGGGCAACAGGAGGCAGAGAGTAGTGGTGGAAGGGAGTGTCTCAAAATGGAGAAAGGTAACTACTGGTGTTCCACAGGGATCCGTGCTTGGACCACTGTTGTTTGTGATCTACATAAATGATCTGGGCGAAGGTACAGGTGTTCTGATTAGCGAGTTTGCAGATGACAGGCAAATGCGAGGTGATGCATTTTGGAAGATCTAATTCAAAAGCGGACTATACGGTCAATGGAAGAGTCCTGGGGAAAATTGATGTGCAGAGAGATCTGGGAGTTCAGGTCCATTGTACCCTGAAGGTGGCAACGCAGGTCGATAGAGTGGTCAAAAAGGCATACAGCATGTTTGCCTTCATCGGACGGGGTATTGAGTACAAGAGTCGGCAGGTCATGTTACAGTTGTATAGGACTTTGGTTAGGCCACATTTGAATACTGCGTGCAGTTCTGGTCGCCACATTACCAGAAGGAAGTGGATGCTTTAGAGAGGGTGCAGAGGAGGTTCACCAGGATGTTGCCTGGTATGGAGGGTGCTCGCTATGAAGAAAGGTTGAGTAAATTAGGATTCTTTTCGTTGGAAAGAAGGAGGTTGAGGGGGGACCTGATTGAGGTCTGCAAAATTATGAGAGGTATGGACAGGGTGGATGGCAACAAGCTTTTTCCAAGAGTGGGGGTGTCAATTACAAGGGGTCACGATTTCAAGGTGAGAGGGGGAAAGTTTAAGGGAGATGTGCGTGGAACGTTTTTTACGCATAGGGTGGTGGGTGCTGGAACGCTTTGCCAGCGGAGGTGGTAGAGCCGGGCACGATAGCATCATTCATTGTGGGCAGCATGGTAGCATTGTGGATAGCACAATTGCTACACAGCTCCAGGGTCCCAGGTTCGATTCTGGCTTGGGTCACTGTCTGTGCGGAGTCTGCACATCCTCCCCGTGTGTGCGTGGGCTTCCTCCGGGTGCTCCGGTTTCCTCCCACAGTCGAATGATGTGCAGGTTAGGTGGATTGGCCATGAGAAATTGCCCTTAGTGTTCAAAATTGCCCTTGGTGTTGGGTGGGGTTAATGGGTTATGGGGATAGGGTGGAGGTGTAGCCTTGGGTAGGGTGCTCTTTCCAAGAGCTTGTGCAGACTCGATGGGCCGAATGGCCTCCTTCTGCACTGTAAATTCTATGATAATTCAAGATGCATCTAGACAGATATATGAATGGGCGGGGAACAGAGGGAAGTAGATCCTTGGAAAATAGGCAACAGGTTTAGATAAAGGATCTGGATCGGCGCAGGCTGGGAGGACCGAAGGGCCTATTCCTGTGCTGTAATTTTCTTTGTTCTTTGTCTTTGGACTGTGGGAGGAAACCGGAACACCCGGAGGAAACCCACGCTGACACGGGGAGAACGTGCAGACACCGCACAGACAGTGACCCAGCAGGGAATCGAACCTGGGACCCTGGTGCTGTGAAGCCACAGTGCTATCCAATTGTGCTACCGTGCAGACAAGGTTTGTCAGCAATGTCCTATTGCACCCAGTGGGTTATCTGCCAGTTAAAGCTTTCTGCAAGTTCCCATCACAGTTGCCTGGCAGGTTGCAGAACAAACTTCTTTCCGATTGTGACATCCTGCCGAGTCCAACATGGTTGTTCCTGCCTCTCGGCTGATTCACTCGTTGTCTTCCAGACAAAATAAAGAAACCCAAAACGCGCAAGATGTTCCTGGTAAAAGGGATTGAAGTTGCAGGATGATTGAGATCGGCAGCCTCGATCACAGGAAACATTTCAGATGCAGATGGATACTTGACCAAGCTTTGTGAGTGGGGCTTGTCCATTAGCAGCACATTGAGATTGATCCATCTGTGAGCTAGCTTTCGAGGGAGCTACTTATGGTTTGTGAGCAAGGTAACCGCTAAACGACATACATGTGGAGTAACGTGGAACATACCACTGAATATAAATACCATTTATGTGTGGCTGTGCAAAGAAATTTAAAAGGGCATGGCATTGAAAAAGCTGATTGTGCATAGTGGTGAAACTTCACAGTGAACATTGGTTGAGAGCAGCATTGCTCAAGTAGTGAACCTGCTGCAAAATTCCATCATGTTCCCAATAATGGCACCCTGGCCAGAGTCCAGCAGTTGCAGAATTCACCAGTGTACATAGCTGAAATTGTACAAACCCAGAAGAAGCAGCTAATGGAGGTTGTGTCCTGGCGAAAGAGACAATGCCAGTCCCTATTTGAATACAGAGATTGAATTTTTAAGTGTTTATAAAAGTCTTCATAATTTATTTACTGTTCAGGCTGATGGATTTTTTCCCCTTTCCTGAACTAGCATGCTGAAGGCAATTATTATTCAATCCTTTTATGTAGCTGGCTGTGATCGGCTATCTCAGCACAGGCTGCTGATTGAACTTGGAGTTCTACTGATCTGTCCAGCTGCTATTTTCTGCCTTAAGCAGCCACATCATTGTTAGGAGCACAGGGTGATTTGGAGATCTTTGTATTTACCCCTTTCTTGCTGTAGCTTAATCAGCAGGTTCTACCTGGCTAACATAATTAACTTCCCTTTAGGTGCGAGACTGTCCTTGTTGAGTTTCTGAAGGAGATCAAGAAAAACCCATCAAGTGTCAAATTTGCTGAAATGGCCAACATCTTGGTCATCCACTGCCAGGCCTCTGGTGAGTCCCCCTTCTCCACCCTGGTGTATGCTGCTCAGATCCTTTCTCTTTTTCCTTCTGCCCTCTTTTTCCCTCCCTTTCCACTCTCCTCTCTTCCCCCTTCCTCCTTTCCTCTTCCCCCTCATCCTTTCGCCTTTTCCCTCATTGTCTCCAGTTGTTATTTGCGAAACCAAAAGGTACGATTATAATTTTAACTCAAAATGCTAAGAATTGTCCATGGTATATTTCTGTGAAGATAATGGTATTTTGCACTAAGGTGGACAGTGTGGAAATTACTGCAGAGCTAAATGGTGCAGTGTGTTAAATGCATTTGCCTTCGGGGAGTTTGGGTTTTAATCTAACTCTGACTAGGCGGACAGTCTGCTCTTTACCAGGTATGAGGGATTCATGTGAAATGAGTTGGGTAGCCTCAGCCGAGTTCCTGGTGGCTGTGAGTCCATATTAAAAAATTATTCACATTTCCCAAACATATACTGAATGGGAGCTTATTCTAGCTTCTTGTTATAAATGAAAATAAAGAATATTCTTCTGACTTGAATTTTGAACCCAAGTGTTGACCTCCAACCAAGTCCAGCTAATAATTGGGATTGTGCTCTCGGCGTTTTATCTGCCAATGACTTAAGCTCCAATCACCAGTCACTTGCACTTGATCTAAGTGTGGGTCAGGTACAGGGAATTTTACTGATCATTCTGTATCTGACTCGAAGCGCTTAACACTGATGCTACTCCTGAAATTTCATTCCTCGGGACTGGCATTCACCTTGATCATGAATGTACACATTCCCAATCTCAAACTTTGCACATTGTCCTTTGGAAGCCCTGCCACTGTCTGTTTTTGGTTGTTGAATCGGAGTGCTGTTGATGTGGTGATCATGCCGTCTTTCCTATTGTTTCTTGCTTCCCGTAGATGATTTGATTCAACTGACTGCAATGACGTGGATGAGGGAGTTCATCCAGTTAGCTGGCCGTGTGATGCTGCCCTATTCTTCAGGAATCCTGACAGCCGTTCTACCCTGCCTCTCCTACGATGACAGGAAGAAGAGTATCCTTCTCACCAGCCAAGCATTGAGTGCGCGAGTTACACACTGCAAACCTATGGTTACATGCTTCGTGTAAAGGCAGAGTCTTCAGTTTATAGCATGGTGCCGCTTTTGGGAATTCCTGCAGAATATATATTTTTAAAAAATCTTTGATTACTTCTCCTCTTGACTTGAAGTCTGGTATTTCTTGCCCCAGCCCCTCGGCAATTCATATTCATAGTAAGTGCCCAATTTGTATAGTATCTCCACGCACATTCTGGCTTAAAAGCAGTTCCTTCTGTCTCATTTGCAATCGTGACACGGTGGCGCAGTGCTTAGCACAGATTGCTCATAGCACCAAAGACCTGGGTTCAATTCCAGCCATCAGTGACTCTGTGTGGAGTTTGTACGTTCTCCCCGTGTCTGAGTGGGTTTTCTCCGGGTGCTCCAGTTTCCTCCCACAATCCCAATATGTGCAGTCCAGGTGGATTGGCCGCGCTACAATTGCCCCTTAGCGTCCAAAGATGTGCTGGTTAGGTGAGGTTACGGGGTTACAGGGATTGGGCGGGGGGAGGGGGGGCGGGGCTCTTTAGAAGAGTCGGTGCAGACCTGATGGGCTGAATGGTCTCCTGTACTGTAGTGATTCTGTGGTTCACGTTTCCCCCCCCTCCACCCTGCTGACAAGCTAAGAATCATGAGCCTTTTACCGCTCCCTCTGTTCATCTGTCTCCCAATTCAGAAAGCTGACAGCACTGTGTTCTTGGTCATGCTTGTGGCATGTGGTGTCAAGCACCGGCAAACATTCCTCCCTGTTTTCCTGCTGCACTCAGTCCTGTCATTTGTTGGTGTCATTCTGGAGTTTGGCCATATCCTGAGTGGAGGAGAGGGGAGCCACAAGGAACTCTCTTCCCAGACTTAGAGCATCAGTGGCACGATCGATTGCCAAAATTCCTGCAGCACTATCTTGGCTAGAAGGTTAACTGGAAATGTTTCTCTTGATCCTGTGCTGGCTCAAAAGCATGTAGCTGTTATATTATTTGATGTAGATTCTTGTCCTACTTTGGTCGTGGTGTGTTGACTTCTTAATTCAAAGTCCAGGTATTAAGGAGGTAGCGAATGTGTGCAACCAGACCCTGATGAAGCTGATCATGCCTGAAGATGACGGTGACAATATCCGACAGATAACGCTACAGCAACTAGACGGTGCTGCTGACGAGTCCTTCTCGAGCCACAAGAACTCCTCCGACCGTAAGTGATCGCTGCTTAATGACAGAGTGTGTTAAATAGAAACTGATTCATGTTGGAATGATAGTTCAGCTGGACTTGAGTCTGAGATGCAACAATTCCAACGCTTGCTCCTCCCAATTGCTGAGTGGGTTGATGTGCATCTTCTCTAAAGCTGTGGCAAATATCTCCCCTGTATGAACCTAGACCAGTGATGAGCAACCTCGGCTAGTGAGTGGCCCTCCTTCAACTCAGTGGGCTGCGAGATTGAATTCAGACTTGTTCACTAACCATGACCCCATGAATAAGATTAAATACATTTAATACACGTTGAATATTTAATAACGAGTTAGAGAAAATGTTTAATAATTTATATATTAATGGAACTATCACCATCTTCAAATGATAAAAACAAAATAAATATTTACACTTTGGACACAGTCAATGCTGAAAATAATCAGCCCGCATCTCACTTCACTTGCCATTGCTTTACATGCAAATCACTTCAGTCAAACCGGTAGGAAAAAACTGCACGGGTGGAAATCGGCAGGACTAACCTCCGCGTGGGCAACAGCCAACAAAATGTCTCGTATGCCGCACTCAGAACCCAGATGGGCTGCATGTGGCTCCTGGACCTGGACAATGAATGACAGATGGCCAAGTTGCCATGAGGCATGTCACAGCGCAGTAAGAAACTGTCATTAACTGGTTACCACATGTATGTGCTTTCCAGCAGAGAGTGACTGATGAACAGGTGGGTGGAGGCATCTGTTTCCTGTTGGTCTCTGGCTCGGTGCTAGCACTTCAGCCCTGGATTCAGAAAATTGTGCATTCAAATATCACTCCAGGGCTTGAACATGCAATTCATACTGTTAGCCCTAATTCTATTGTGTGCCTTGCTTTTAAAATCTCCGTTGATCTGTGGAACTCTTGATTCGCATCTCCTTTATGCCTTATACAAAATTACAATAATGCACTATCACGCAAAAGAAGATTCCTCAGTGCTGACCTGTTGTCCTTGATAACTTAACTATTCATTTACTATGGACAAATACCATCTTATTTTGCTGAGTTTGGCATTGAGGGTTATTTCTTGTAACCTGTGTCCTCACTTTTGTTTTATTCTTGGCCCTTTCTGCCTACACTAATCAGCATCATCTTTGATGGCTATTTTCTCCCTTTCATGCGATATTGAGCAGTGGGGCCTGTTGTCTCGCTTTCTAGTGCTTTAGATGGGTGATTTCCCGAGCCCTGTTGGAAAAGCAATGTACTGGCCAGCACTCTTCCCTTAATCATCACCATCATAGTTTATTCACACATTCAAGCCAGGGAAATGGTTGCAACTTTATACAGACACGCAAGCACATAATAAGAAGATAGGAAAGAAGAGGTTTTTAAAACTGAAACTTAAAGAAAAATCACCGCAGATGTGGATATTGGTTCACATAATTGCCAAAGTCCAGAAAGAGAGTCCCAATTCCCAGTTCAAGTAGTTAAAGCAGGGTTTTGCAGAAGTCTTTTAAAGTTGATGGTGATGCAGCAAGATGAGATCTGTATATAGAGACTTGATCTGCCTGGCAGAGGATGGCAAGAATCTTTCAGAGAAAACAGGCTCGAGGAGGCTTAGACTTGATGTAGACTGTTGGTTAGCCTGGTGTTCAACTTTGATGTTTGCAGATTGCGGTTTAAACCGCAGATTGATTGCGAATCTGGAAATGTAATATTAAAACTTTCCAAAAGCCAGTGGCTTAGGTCACATGATGTTTCCCATTAATGAGTCATAGATCATGGAATCCCCACAGTGCAGACGGAGGCCATTCGGCTCATTGAAGCTGCCCCAACCCTCCAAAAGAGCACCCTACCTAGGCCCAGTCCCCACCCTATCTCCATAACCCCACCTAACCATTGGATGCTAAGGGGCAATTGATCATGGTCAATCCATCTAACCTGCACATCTTTGGACTGTGGTAGGAAACCAGAGCACCCGGAGAAAACCCACGCAGACATGGGGAGAATGTGCAAACTCCACACAGTAACCAAAAGTCTGAATCGAACCCGGTCCCTGGTGCTGTGAGGCACCGTGCCGCCCCAAGTCAGTTGCAGGTTAACCAGCAATTTCTGTGCCTCTGGTCAAAACCCATATTTCACCATGGGAGATTAATGGTGGCTTTTAGTGCTTCTACATGTCCAGTGAATTTTGATTACTTCTTCTTTGTTATAGGACCAGGCTAGAGATGCAAATTATCTGCTGGTCCCTGGTTTTGTTGATTGTAATGTGTCCTTTAGAGGTTTGTGATTCAAGGACTAGGGTTGAGATTTTGCCCTGTAACATCTGCTGGAAATTTCTAGAAACTGTAACCAACTTATGAATCATGTGATCTGTAGCAGCCATCCTTTGGTTGCGCAAGGTCACTTTTTAAATAAGTAAAATGGTTAGGTTTACAATCTCTTTGGTGCCCTGGGGCCATGACACTGCACTAAGCCCATTAGCACGACCAGTAGAGGGCAGATGCTACCATCAGATGGGGGAGGAGTGAAGAATAAATGTAGTTTAAGGGCAAAAGTATGTAAAATAGTAAACAAGGACATATAAAACGCTCTTCAGGGCAGGTGGTGGCGAGGTCGTTCAGAGGGAGAACTCTGCTTTAAGGAAGGTCTTGTCGATGGAATGGGAAGGGAGAGGTTCCAAGAAATTCCTGTGTGTGGGACCTGGGCAGCTGAAGGCACAGACACTAGGGCTGGAGTGAAGGTGGCAAATGCAGAAGGTTTCAGCTGAGGGCTACCTGGTGTTGAGGGGTTGTGTTCCTGGAGGAGGTTAGAGATTGGGGAAGAGTTAGATGCCGGGCAGATCCAACATCAGTGTTATAAAGTGGTGCCATCGATTAACACCACAATCATCCAAGTACAGAAAAATACAAAGACTGATGATAGCTAAGAATTGGATATGGGCTCGCCCAAATCCCTGGGATCGCCTTTGCAGAAACGCATCTCGCCAACCTAGGAGGCTGGCTTTGAATTTTTTGTATCTGCAAATTGAAGAGCATTTTCAATATTCATCTGGCATGTACCACACGAGTAAGGTTGGCCATGCTTTGAGCCATAGTCTGTAATTCCTTGACTGTCTCACCAGCACCTTCAAGACCAACCTCTCCTTCAAGAACAACCTTAATAAATCTACCAGCTTTGATAAAGAGTCACCCAGACTCCAAATGTTAGCTCCCTTCTCTCGCCACAGATGCTGTCAGACCTGAGATTGTTCAGTTCTGTTTTCTTTGAAAATCTACCTCCTTGACTAAGATGGTGCATATCCCTCATGATAGCTTTTCCTTGGTTTCATATCCATGTCTTTCTGACGCTTTGTGACGTGCCATGGATGTCTTTCTATGTTTTGAGTGTAACGTGAATGCCAGTTGCTGAATTTGGTCTGGGTTGCAGTGGTCTGATTAAATGGTTACCAGTAAATTCGGTAGAGCAGTTTCGAGTCTTGCATCCAGCAGGTGGCACTATAGGCTCACCTGTAAACGTTCAAACACTCACTTGATTTGGCTTATCGGCTGTTTTGTTTCCTCCATCCAATAAATTGAAAATGATTTGGATTTGTTAACTACGTACAGAACCATAACAGCACAGAAGGAATCCATTCAGCCCCTCATGCCTGTGCTGTCTCCCTGCATAAGCGACTGAGCTCGTCCCATTGCCCACCATTTCCCTGTAACTCTGATTTCTCATTCTTCTGATGTGTGGTTACCAGATCGATTGCGATGTTAATGCACATTACTGCTTAAAAAGTGATCTTGATCATTGAGATGGCTTGGGAATGGGAGGATGAGTTTAAAAAGTTAACATGTTAAGTGATGACTTTCCTAGAGTAGAATGTCCCCCAACTTGGTAGATCTGCGGCAGAGCCAGTGGCACTGAGTGATATGTTATTGGGGTGCATGATTGCAACCTTTATTCTCTCTTGTGCATGTGTGCGCCTGTAGCCCCATTCACATCCTCTTTCTTAAATGCTTGGCCCCTTCAACGTACGAATAGGAGGAGGCCATTTTGCCCCTTGAGTCAATTCTGCCATTCAGCGAGATGATGGCTGACCTCCATACAATGAACAAAATGCCTAACGATCTTAAGTTTGAAATTGGCAATTGCCACTTGGAGAAGAGAGTTTTAAACTGCTGCCACTCTTTGCGTGGAGAATGTTTCCTGATTTCATTCCGGATATGTCTGGATCTGCCCAGTTTGAGATTTCCCAACCAGCAGAAAGAACTTCTACATCAATCCTCTCTGTTTGCCTTGATGTCATTAGATCTTTGATCAACTCACCATCAACTTGTAAATTCATGGGATTTCAATCCCGGTGTGTGTAAACTCTCTCTGGAATTTAATATTTGGAGCCCGAATATCGCTCTGGTAAATCTACCAAGGTCTTATTCTATTCCTAAGGTTGAAAATAGTCCTGGAGTTTGTGATAAGATTAATAAATATATTGACTAGAATAAATAATTGAATCAAATAATTAATTAAAGCACATAATTATAATTATATTTCCCCTCTCCCCCTCCTGGAACAGGTTGGTGAATGGCCCCACGTTTTGTGGGAGCCATCTTCGACCCTCAGATGGTGTACTTGATCTTCTCCAGGTAGAGAAATTATGATGGGTCTGCCAGCCAGTCTGCAGCTGTGGGTGGTGCGGCTGATCGCCAGCCAAGCAGAATTCTCCGGTGGGCGATTAGGGAAGCAAGGGCAAGGGCGTCAACCCTCTTCCCCTATGTAACTCTGGCTGGTCCAATGTCCCAAAGACTGCCATTCTCGGGCACGGCTCCACCCTCACCCCTCAAGCTTGGACATTGCCTCGAAGAAGGCTGCCCAGAACCAGACCAGTTTGGGGCAGGTCCAGAACATATGGGCATGATTGGACGGGACCCTCTGGCACCGTTCACATTTGTCCTCTACCTTCGGGAAGAACCTGCTCATTCGTGTTCTTGTCAGGCGTGCGTTGTGCACAGCTTTTAGCTACATGAGGCTTAGCCTTACACAGGAGGACAGGGAGTTGGCCCTGTTAAGTGCTTCGCTCCAGAGTCCCCACCCTACTTCGGTGCCTAGCTCTTCCTCCCACTTGGAAGAGTCAATTGCTAGGGGCGTAGATTTAAGGTGCGAGGGCCAAGGTTTAAAGGAGATGTACGAGGCAAGTTTTTTTTTTTTACACAGAGGGTGGTGGGAACCTGAAACCTGCTGCCGGACAGGTAGTGGAAGCAGATAAAATAGTGACTTTTAAGGGTCATCTTGACAAATGCATGAATAGGATGGGAATAGAGGGACATGGTCCCCGGAAGGGTTGGGGGTTTTAGTTCAGACAGGCAGCATGAACAGTGCAAGCTGGGAGTGCCGAACGGCCTGTTCCTGTGCTGTAATTTTCTTATTTCTTTGGTTTGGGTGAAGGAATTGAATATATGGTACCTAAATTTGCTGATGGCACGAAGAGAAAGTAAGTTAATGAAGAGGATGTACGAAGGCTACAAAGGGACATAGTTTGCAAGGACCTGCCAAATGAAGTATAACGTGGGCAAATATGAAATTCTCCATTTTGGCAGAAAGAATGAAAAATAACCTCACGACGTTAACGGTGAGAGATCGCAGAGCTCTGAGATTCCGAGGGATCCGGGTGTCCTAGTGCATGAATCACGCAAGGCTAGTTTGCAGGTACAGCAAGTAATTAAAAAAGTTAGTAGATGTTATTATTTATTGTGAGGGGAATTGATTACAAAAGTAGGGAGGTTATGCTTCAGTTATACAGGGCATTGGTGAGACCACATCTGGAGTATTGTGTAGAGTATTGGTCTCCTTATTTAACAAAAGATGAAAATTCATTGGAACTAGTTAAGAGGTTTGCTAGACTTTTCACATGAGGGAAGATTAGAGAGGTTATGCTTGTATCCACTGGAATTTAGATGAGTAAAAGGCAACTTGATCGAAACCTTTAAGATCCTGAGCGGGTATTGATAGGGGGGATGTGGAGAGGATGTTTCCTCTTGTCGGAGAGTCTTGAACAGCAATCACTGTTTAAAAACAAGGGGTCGCTTATTTAAGACAGAAATTAGGAGAATTCTTGTCTCTGAGGCTCTCGTGAGTCTCTGGGATTTTTCCTCAAAAGGCAGTGGAAACCGAGTCTTTGAATATTTTTAAGGCAGAGCTAGATAGATTCTTGATTAACAAGGGGGTGTTAGGTTATCGGAGTCAGCAGGAATGCAGGGTTGAGGTTACAATCAGATCAGCCATGATCTTGTTGACTGGCAGAACAGGCTCGAGGAGCCGGATGGCCTACTCCTCATTCACATGTTTGTATGTACACTGCAATCCCTCCCAGGTCGGTATGTCCTTGAGAAGATGAGTTGCCCAGCACAGCTTGCGGTTTTTCCAGCTGTGATCTAAAGCTGAAGCATAATTTGTATTCCAGCTCTTTCGCTATAAAGGCTAGTATTCTATTCACTTTTCTGATTATTTCCCTTAGTTGTCCAGGACATTCTAACATGCGGATTCTTGCTCATTTTCTTTCTTGCATTCATGGCGTTTCCCTCTCGTGTGCATTCACTCTTTCTTTCTCTCATATTTAAGAAACCCATTGGGTGGAGGGTGTGAAAAGAGAATTGGCGTTTTAAACATTTAATATCTGATGAGCTGGACCTGGGCTGATATTGAGTCTGATTGATTGATTTCACTTTCCTTGAATGATATGAGATGAGAGTCTGCAGCAATGTCTTGCTAGTGGAGAACACTGATAAATTAGCAGTTACAGTCTCGTTTGGAGCTTCTGAAATTGGCTCTTATGAGAAATGGAGGTGTCAGATCAGTGCAGTAGAGGGCCCCCCGAGCCAGGTCTACCCGTGGACCAATGAAGAGCCATTTATTGTCTGCTTGAAGCTGATATGTGGTGACAAGGTTCCATTTGCAGAATTGATCTTCCTAACTATGAGCACGAGAAGTATTAATCTGTCCCTGATTGTATATAAGAGCTCTCCCTGCATTTAGAGGTACTTGCTCTTCTGCTTGTATCGCATCCCTCAGGCGGACTTTTCACTTCTCGAGCCTGGGAGGGGGTTGCATCCACAGCGATTGTGTACAATGAATAAAATGTAATCGTTGCAAATTCTGTGTGATGGCAAAGCCAGCAGCCACAGTATGGAGCAGCCGATATAACACTGAGCTAAGCAAACCAGACGTTTCCTGCTTTGGTGCCTGACCCATGCTGAGTTTAGCCAGTCTCAGGGCAGATGGGGTCATTTTACGAGTTGCAATTGCCCTGAATTTATTTGGGGGTGGATGGTGTGAAGTGCGGAGGGGGAAAAAGCCAATTGAATTCCTCATCCGGCCACTTTACGGTGAGCCCAGTTGCAAAGTCTATTCATGGTAATTGAGCGAATTGTGGCTGAGGTGATGATGCCCCTCCAGAGTCGAACGACCCCCTGATATTCACATGAAGGATGATTGGGATGTGGGGAGGGTACCACAATGGGCTCTTTCTTCAGAAAATAGAAACCTGAGAGGTGGCCTAATGGGGGTCGACATAAACTGAGTTGACATAAATTGACCCTGATTGGGTAGACATAAAGAGGGGGTTAAAAACCCCAACATTCCAGATCTAGGCCATTTCATTAATCTGCAGATTCAGTAATGCTTGATTAAATGTATGGTTTCCACAGAATTGTTACAGCGCAGGAGTCGCCATTCGGCCCATTGTGTCTGCATCAGCTCTCCCAAGTGAGCATTTCACCCAGTGCCATTCCACTGCCTTTTTCCTGGAATTCTGCACATTGCTTCTTTTCAAATAATCATCTAATTCCCTCTTGAATGCCTTGATTGGCCCTGCCTCCACCACACACACAGTGCATTCCAGACCTTAACCACTCTTTGTGTGAAAAAGCTTTTCTTTGTATTGCTTTTGCTTCTTTTACCCATATTCTGTGCACTCTGGGTCTCCTTCTGTCAACGGAAAATGTTTCCCCCTATCGGCTTAGTCCAAGCCCTTCACAATTTGAAATACTCTCAAATCTCCTCTCAGCCTTCTTTTCTCCAAGGAAAAAGAATCCCAACTTCTCCAATCTGTCTTCAAAACAGACGTTTCTCATCACTGGGATCATTCTCGTAAACCTCCTCTGCACTCTCTCCAATGCCTCACATCCTTCTTAAAACACTGCTCTCAGAACTGTATGCGGTATTGCAGCTGAGGTCAACTAGTGTCTTATACAAGCTCAATAGAACTTCCTTGCTCTTGTACGCTACACCCCAATTAATAAACCCTGGGATACTGTGTGCTTTAATGGGCAGCACGATAGTACAGTGGTTAGCACTGTTGCTTCACAACGCCAGGGACCTGGGTTTGATTCCTGGCTTGGGTCACTGTCTGTGCGGAGTCTGCATGTTCTCCCCATACCTTCATGGGTTTCATCCAGGTGCTCCGGTTTCCTCCTACAAGGCCCGAAAGACGTGCTTGTTAGGTGAATTGGACAATCTGAATTCTCCCTCGGTGTACCCGAACAGGCGCCACAGTGTGGCAGCTAGGCGATTTTCACAGTAACTTCATTCGCAGTGTTAATGTAAGCCTACTTGTGACACTAATAAAGATTATTAAGTGCTCTCTCTATTTTCAATCATTTATGCGCAGGTCCCTTTGCTCTGGCACTCCTTTATAGTTGTACCCTTTATTTTACGTTGCCTCAACATGTTCTTTCTATCAAAATACATCACAGCTCATTTCTCTGAATTGAACTTCATCCGCCACCTCCGCCCATTCCACCACCTTGTCCATAGCCATTTGATGTTCTGCTCACGATGCTTCCAAGTTTTTTTTTATCATCCGCAGATTTTGAGATTGTTCCCTGTACACCCAAGGTCTCGATCATAAATATAGACATACCCAATACTGACCCCTGGGAACTCCACTTCGTCCAGCCTGAAAATCATCCATTAACCATTACTCAGTTTCTTGTCACTCGAGGAATTTTGTGTCTGTGTTGCTACTGTCCCTTTTATTCCATGAACGAAAACCTTTCTCACAGTGGCACACAACAGGATGCGTTTTGCAAGTAAGGTTTTGGATGAGGGTATCTTTGCGAGAGTTGCCTTTCATGTCAGCCTTGCCACGAATTGACATTCCGGTGCAGTACTGAGGGAGTGCTACGATGTCGGAGGAGACATCTTTAGGGTGAGATGTTAAAATGTGGCCCTTTCTCTCTCTTTCTCCCCCCCCCCCCCCCCACCCCCGGGTGGACATAAAAAAAAATCCTATTGTGTTGTTTTGAAGGTGAGCAGGAGAGTTCTGCCCAGTCCTGGTCAATGTCTATCAACTGACATAATGAAATCAAATGATTGATCATTATCACATTGCTGTTTGTGGCAGCTCAATCTGCACAAATTGGTTGCTGCCGTTCCTATATTATGATGTTAGGATGTTAGGACATTAGGATGTTAGGATGTTAGGTTGAACGGGCATCGCGCGACAATTGCCAGGCAGGAATGTTCCCTTCCAGTCGGGGAACACTTCAGCAGTCAAGGGCATTCAGCCTCTGATCTTCGGGTAAGCGTTCTCCAAGGCGGCCTTCAGGATGTGCGACAATGCAGAATCGCCGAGCAGAAACTTATAGCCAAGTTCCGCACACATGCGTACGGCCTCAACTGGGACTTGGATTCATGTCGCATTACATTCACCCCCCCCCCCCCCCCCCCCCACCATCTGGCCTGGGCTTGCGAAATCCTACCAACTGTCCTGGCTTGAGACAATTCACACCTCTTTAACCTGGGATTACCCCTCTCTCTGGATCTGTAAAGACTTAATTACCTGCAAATGCTCGCATTCAAAGTATCGTTTTGCATCTTTGACTTTGTCTATTATATATATATATATATATGTTTCTGGAACCTACCTCTTCATTCACCTGAGGAAGGAGCAGTGCTCCGAAAGCTAGTGATTTGAAACAAACCTGT
Source organism: Scyliorhinus torazame (assembly GCF_047496885.1). Lineage (NCBI taxonomy): Eukaryota > Metazoa > Chordata > Chondrichthyes > Carcharhiniformes > Scyliorhinidae > Scyliorhinus > Scyliorhinus torazame. The sequence continues at coordinate 109,517,658 of NC_092716.1, forward strand.
TGGACTTTAATCTGGTGTTGCAAGACTTCTTACTATGCTCACCCCAGTCCAACGCTGGCATCTCCACATCTTTCCTATATTATGACAGTGGCTACACTTTTAAGTACTGCCTGATTTGCTGTAAATCGCTTTGGTGCATCCTGAGATCATGGAAGATGATATATAAATGCAAGTTTGTTCTTTTGACTATAGTATTATAGTATTATGTAGTGTTGAACCTGGTTAGACCGGAGTACATGTAGTGAAGATTGGGGCGGATGTGGGCAGCATGATGGCGCAGTGGAAAGCACTGCTGCCTCAAGGCGCCGAGGTTCCAGGTTCGATTCCGGCTCTGTCACTGTCCGTGTGGAGTTTGCACATTCTCCCCGTGTTTGCGTGAGCTTTGCCCCCACAACCCAAAAATGTGCAAGCTAGGCGGATTGGCCACGCTAAATTGCCCCTTAATTGGAAAAAATGAATCGGGTGCTCTAAATTTATTTTAAAAAAGGATTGGGAGGGCAGCACGGTGGCGCGGTGGTAGCACTGCAGTCTCATGACGCCGAGGTCCCAGGTTCGATCCCGGCTCTGGGTCACTGTCCGTGTGGAGTTTGCACATTCTCCCCATGTTTGTGTGGGTTTCGCCCCCGCAACCCAAAGATGTGCAAGGTAGGTGGATTGGCCACGCTAAATTGCCCCTTAAATTGGAAAGAATTAATTGGGTACTCTAAATTTATTTTTTAAAAGATTGGGGACGAGTAGTGAGATTCAGTGTAAATTGTGTCGCAAACGGGTGGGATTCTTCTTCACTTGGTATGTCCGTTTGAAAGACAAGCCCGCTTGTTCAAGGTTGAGTTTGCAGCCCGAGCGTCACCCAGTTTCTCTGATGCTTTAGTGATGCCCTTGGGAAGTGCCTTTCATGAATACATTTCTGTAAGGTGAGAGGTTTGAAAGTATTTCAACGCCTGTGGTGTTCCCTGAAGGATTATAATAACAATGTTGTGTGATCTCCATGTATCGAAAGGATCCTGTGAAATTGCATGGATGGTTTGAAGAATTCTATCCTGATTTTAGAAAGGATTGATCCCACACTCCTTCCCAAATTTCCGAAATTCTAATAATGGCAATGTAAGGGTCCTTCCTATTCATTTCCCCTTTCTTTTATTTTGCTGTTGTCATTTTGATCCATGGATGATTAATGGACATGTACTTTTAAGTCAAGCAGCAGCAGAGGAATTCAGAAGTTACAGGAGGCAATACTCTGCTAGTCTCTGCAAGTTTGAACAGGAGCTTCAGACGTTTCAGCACCAGAGAGAGAGATGGGATGGGTATCAGTTTGATTGATTGCCTTGGAGCTAGTGAATTGGTCCAAAAGGCCGTACTCTGCCCAGCAGCAGGTGGTGATTGGATTCTGCCCCAGTGGAATGATTTTCAGAGTCCCAAGGAACTCAGTTCTCTCACTCGCTCTCGCTCTCACCTCCATGTTTCCTCTAGAAAGGCTATGAGTGCTGTATTTCTGCAACTGCAGAGAGCCTGAATGAATGAATCTACAGAAAAACCATTACAGGCTGCAAACAAAGACCAGCACCCTCCCTCTCTCTCCAGAAAGGCTGTATTTCTGAAACTAGAGGCCTGACTGAATCTACAGTAAAGCCTCAGACTGAAAGGAGAGTTTGAAGAGGGGTATGCTGGAAACAATCTTCTGAAACAAAGGCACTTTTCCCCTTTTTCTTTTGTTTTACTTTCACCCCTTTCTTTCCCTCTATATTTGGCTGTCTTGCGTGTGTTTGTGTAGAGGGTGGAGGCGGCATGTTAAATCAGGGAATTAGATAATAGTTATCCAGTTGTATTTGCTACATATTTCATTACAGTTCTTGTTATAAATAAAATGTAATTGTGTTTACATTTACAAACCTGGTGACTGTAATTATTGGGCAGCCGAGGGCCAAAAACTTTGGGTATTTCTAAGAATTAATTGTTAATTCACTTGTGTGATGACTCTGGGTCCAATGGGGCGGAAATTGACCGCACACTAGCCCAGGGGGCCATGACGTCAGATCTAATGGCCAATTGGACGGGAATTGACCGTGCACTAACCCAGGAGCTCATAATATCAACTTGTGGAAATGCACAGGTGTGATTATAATCATCCATTGGTGAAACAGATCATTCTGGAAGATGCTGTGTGATTGTGACACCGAGTAGATGAGACCCTTTGCCATCTTACTTCAGGGGACTGCACAGGAGTGTGGAAATAATTGCACTTTGCGACTTCAAAATGCCGTTGTGTCACTCTTTGCGATTGATCTGAGATGTGAAAGGCATCCCCAAGACTCCCTGATAACAAGCCAAGGGTGGCAGATTATAAAACTACCTCCGGGGGACCTGTTCTGATCTAGATTGCATCAGGACTGACTGAAGACATAGAATTATAGCCGGGTGTTACAGCACAGAAAGAGGCCATTTGGTCATATTAGTCTCTGCAAGGGAAAAGCAGCTTGTCCCACTCTCCAGTCCTTTCCCTGCGGCCTTGCTGTACATTCCTCTTCAGAAAATGATCCCTTTTGAAAATCAGGGATTGAATCTGCTTCCACTGCACTCTCGGGCAGTGCAATCCAGATCCTAACCCCTCGTTTTAAAAAAAAAAAGTGTTTCCCTCATGTCATCTCTGGTTCTTTTTAGGACAGTTTGAAGAGGGCTTGCTCTGATATAAATTCAGTAGGACCTCTGGAGGAAACGTTGAGGTCTGTGCCGCAAGTCTTTGAAACCTTTTTTCCTGTCCTCTGACAATCGGTTTTGTTTGATGGTGTTTGATAGAAGTACAAGCTACGCAGCTTCCAAAAAGCATGAAAAGAATGAAAGCATGAATGCTGCGAAGCTTTTATCTTTTGTAGTCATGCCAGCTGTACTCCTACTTGAAGATTACGTACAGGCCCTTGATACAAGTTGTTGAGATTTATGTAATGTGTGATTGGAAGTGTTGTAGTTGGTTGAGATAAAAGAGTTGCCTGCAAACAGAAGTGACAAGGTGGGGGTTGCACTCTGTCATATTCTACCTGACATCCTTGCTCCATTCAAATGGGGCCCAGAATTATTGTTGCGAATGGAGTAGAATGAAGGATGATGGTTAATCTGGTTTTGGTACTGTACTGTCACTGGTTTTATTGGTACCAATACATCTTGGGAAACAGCAGACTCAAATTAATTCACTTCAGCGATATATGATAGTTAGCTCATGTTAGATTGCACCCATTTCTCTTGATAGCAGCCACAAGCACTAAACTGCTCAAAGTACTCTCTCTCTATCTCCCCTGACACCACCCAGGCTTTGAAAGACTGGATCTTTAATTGTACTGTTGGATGATTTCCCGCAGATTAGATGACCGTAGTTGGGCACGTGAGGTAATTTTAATGAATGCACGCTGCAGACCAGGGAAGGCAGTGCACAAACGGAAACTCTGGCAACTGCTGCCTGCAGGTTTATAATCTTTGATTTTGATCAGGAACTACGCATGTTTAGATTTTCTTTCAGCATTCCCAGCAGGCAATCTTCCCCACTAAATATTAGCACTTGTTGCCTCTAGTATGAAAATGTCACCTGTTATCGCTCAATCAGTGTTCTTTTCTCTAACATTTAAAAGCCAATTGGTTCTGGACCCCAGCCAGGCGAAACATCCTCCCTGCATCTGCTCTGGCAAGCCCTGAGAATTTTGTATGTTCCAATGAGATCACCTCTCACTCTTCTAAACTCGAGAGAACATAAACCTAGCCTCCTCAATCTCTCTGCATAGGACAATCCCACCACCCCGGGAATCCGTCCGGTGAACATTCATTGCACTCCTTTTATGGCAAGTATATCCTTCTTTCAGTAAGAAGACCAAAGCTATACACAATACTTCATGTGTGGTCTCTTCAGGCTCTACAGTGTAGGTTGGTGAGCATGGCGGTGATGGGAGAAATAGGATTTGGCACTGGATGGAATGCAGGAAACCGAGTTTTGAATGAGCTGAAGTTTATTGCAGGGTGCTGGATGTGGAGCCAGACAGCAGAACACTGGAATAGTCAACTCAGGAGGTGACAAAGTAGTTGCAACTGCACATGGAGTGAGATAGGTGCAAAACCAGCTGTGTTGAAAGCTGGGAGGAAACGATCTTTGTAATGGACAGAGTATGGGATTGGAAGCTCAGCTCAAGATTGAATGGGATGTTAATATTGAAAGCAGGCTGGTTCAACAGGTGACAGTGGAATGAATGGGGGATTAAGGAGTGGGGGTAAGGTAAAGTTGTTTTGGATGTGGAAATTGGAGTCAGGGCTTCGGCTGAAGAACAATGGTTTTGTTCTTCTGTATTTAATTGGAAGACATTTCAGCTTGACCAGGCCTGGATGTCAAATGGTAAAACAGTGAAGAAATTGAGGGATGTGGTGAGGTGGAGCTGAGTGTCACCCACATAGATGTGAAACATGACACTGTTGTTGCTGAGGGGTCACCTCCATGGGAAACCAGAAGGGGAGAGGGGATTGATTCTTGAGTGTGAGAGAGCGGGGATTGTGCGAATGAGAGAGGGGGGTTTGCTAGTGAGAGAGAGGGGGGGATTGAGCAAGTGAGAGGGAGGGGGATTGTGCGAGAGAGGGGGGGATTGTGCGAGTGAGGGGGGGATTGTGCGAGTGAGAGAGGGGTGTATTGTGCGAGTGAGAGAGGGTGGATTGTGCGAGTGAGAGGGGGTGGATTGTGCGAGTGAGAGAGGGGGTGGATTGTGCGAGTGAGAGAGGGGGTGGAGTGTGCGAGTGAGAGAGGGGGGGATTGTGCGAGTGAGAGAGGGGGATTGTGCGAGTGAGGGGGGGGTTGTGCGAGTGAGAGAGGGGGATTGTGCGAGTGAGAGAGGGGGGGGATTGTGCGAGAGAGAGGGGGGGATTGTGCGAGAGAGGGGGGGATTGTGCGAGTGAGAGGGGGATTGTGCGAGTGAGGGGGGGGATTGTGCGAGTGAGAGAGGGGGATTGTGCGAGTGAGAGAGGGGGGGATTGTGCGAGTGAGAGAGGGGGGCGATTGTGCGAGTGAGAGAGGGGGGGATTGTGCGACTGAGAGAGGGGGGGGATTGTGCGAATGAGAGGGGGGGGATTGTGCGAATGAGAGAGGGGGATTGTTCGAGTGAGAGAGGGGGGGAATTGTGCGAGTGAGAGGGGGGGATTGTGCGAGTGAGAGAGAGGGGGATTGTCCGACTGTGAGAGAGGGGGGGATTGTGTGAGTGAGAGAGAGGGGGGTGATATGTTAGGCAGGTCGGTTCGGTGTGGACTGCACTTAAGCAGCGATGTGAGAAACAGACCTCTAACACTGTAGAAAATGATGTGGAGATGCCGGCGTTGGACTGGGGTGAGCACAGTAAGAGGTCTTACAACACCAGGTTAAAGTCCAACAGGTTTGTTTCGATGTCACTAGCTTTCGGAGCGCTGCTCAGCTAGTGACATCGAAACAAACCTGTTGGACTTTAACCTGGTGTTGTAAGACTTCTTACTGTAGAAGATCCAACATGGTTTTATTGAACAATAGAACAATACGGTAGCATTGCGGATAGCATAATTGCTTCACAGCTCCAGGGTCCCAGGTTCGATTCCGGCTTGGGTCACTCTCTGTGCGAAGTCTGCACATCCTCCCCGCGTGTGCGTGGGTTTCCTCCGGGTGCTCCGGTTTCCTCCCACAGTCCAAAGATGTGCAGGTTAGGTGGATTGGCCATGATAAAATTGCCCTTAGTGTCCAAAATTGCCCTTAGTGCTGGGTGGGGTTACTGGGTTATGGGGATAGGGTGGAGGTATTAACCTTGGGTATGGTGCTCTTTCCAAGAGCCAGAGCAGACTCGATGGGCTGAATGGCCTCCTTCTGCACTGTAAATTCTATGATGAAACATACATATTTAACTGTGGGTCGACACTATACTGAACTGACTGGAGACCTTGTACTAGCCTGACCAGACTCACTAGCTACCGCATGGTGTTTGCACTGTGCTAGCTCGTGGACTCTGACTGTCTCAGTGACTCGGTCCAGAGAGAGCGGGAAACCTAGTGCCCTCTGGCTTTATAGTGGTGGTGTTCTGTCTGATGATTGGCTGCACTGTGCTGTGTGCTTACTGGTTATCCTGTGTGTCAATCACTGCCTGTCTGCACTTCATTATATACATGCGTGGATATTATGACATCTCCCCTTTTTAAAAAATAAATAAATAAATACTAAGGTGTGGTGTGTGTATATATATATATATATATTTTTATATATATATATATATATATATATATATGACTGACTATATACAGAAAGATGTCTAAACAAACGTATATACATAGGAAGGTTGCGATAGTGCAGATACATAGCAAACAAAACAATATTTACAGAGGTCCAATTGGCGAAGTCACAAAAATGTACAAAAGTTCAGTCTATAGATTTAGTCTTTGTGGTGGGCGACGAATTCTTGTTGATCGCCGCAGAGGCGGATCAGGAGCCGCCTGCACTTGGAGAGGCGGGATCGCTGGCATCGCGGTGGGCGCGTGGACCGGCGGGATTGCTGGTAGATCGGTGGCCTCGTGGTAGGGTACATCCGGAGGAGGCATCGTAGGCGGCGGGGCACGCCGGTCAGGTAGCGGGCGTGGAACTCTTCGCAGTGCCCGTCTGTTGCGCCGTAGCAGGGAGCCATCAGCCATGCGGACAAGGAATGATCTTTGGGCCACTTGTTTGAGCACAACAGCTGTGGCTGGCCAGCCGCCCTCAGGCAACTGTACGCGAACATGATCAGTTGTGGCCAGCTCGGGCAGATCCGTGGCATGGGCATCGTACGTGGCTTTCTTTTGGACCCGTGACTGCTGCATTTTCTGTAGGACTGTGAGGTGGTCAAGGTCGGGAGCGTGGATGCATGGAACTGTGGTCCTGGGAGTGCGATTCATGAGCATCTGGGCTGGAGACAATCCAGTGGACAGTGGGGTCGCCCTGTATGCCAGCATCGCCAGCTTAAAATCGGAGCCTGAATCTGCAGCTTTGCACAGCAGCTGCTTTACAATGTGGACCCCTTTTTCGGCCTTCTCGTTTGACTGCGGGTAATGGGGACTGGAGGTAATGTGACGGAAGTTATAGGACTGTGCGAAGTCAGACCATTCCTGGCTGTAAAAGCAAGGACCGTTGTCGCTCATTACCGTGAGCGGTATCCCATGCCTGGCGAACGTTTCTTTGCAGGCTTTGATTACCGCCTTCGACGTGAGGTCAGACAGTTTCACTACTTCTGGGTAACTGGAGAAGTAGCCGACCAGGAGTGCGTAGTCACGCCCCTTGGCATGGAAAAGGTCTACACCGACTTTGGACCACGGAGAGGTCACAATCTCGTGCTGCTGCAACGTTTCTTTGGGTTGAGCTGGCTGAAACTTCTGACAGGCAGGGCAATTGAAGACTGTGTCGGCAATGTCCTGGCTGATGACTGGCCAATAGACCGCCTCCCGAGCTCTGCGTCGGCATTTCTCGACCCCAAGATGACCCTCATGGAGTTGGCCCAACACCATAGCACGCATTCTCTGAGGAATTACGATTCTGTCGAGTTTCAGTAGGATTCCCTCCACCACCGTCAGGTCGTCTTTTACGTTATAGAACTGGGGACATTGTCCCTTCTGCCAGCCATTGCTGTGGTGCTGCATCACGCGTTGCAGCAGAGGATCCTTGGCTGTCTCCTCACGTATTTGGACCACCCGTTCGTCGGAGGCCGGAAGGTTCGAGGCACACAACTGAACTTGGGCTTCTATGTGGCAGATGAAGTCACTTTGTTCATGCGGTGTGGTAATGGACCTGGACAGGGCATCTGCAACGATCAACTCTTTACCTGGCGTGTAGACCAGTTCGAAGTCATAGCGGCGTAGCTTTAGAAGAATACGCTGTCACCGAGGCATCATGTCGTTTAAATCCTTCTGGATTATGTGGACTAGAGGCCTGTGGTCCGTCTCTACCGTGAATTTCGGCAGACCATAAACATAGTCGTGGAACTTGACCATCCCTGTTAGGAGGCCCAGACACACCACCTCAGTCTGAGCGTACCGTTGCTCAGTGGGCATCATGGCCCTGGAGGCATTCGCTACTGGAGCCCAGGACGCGGAGTCATCCCGCTGAAGGAGCACCGCCCCAATGCCGTCCTGGCTTGCATCAGTTGATATCTTGGTTTCCTTAGTTGGGTCGAAGAACATTAGGACCGGGGCTGTCGTGAGTTTTGCTTTCAGCTCACGCCATTCCTCTTCATGCGTGGGCAGCCACTGGAATTCCGTTGACTTTTTGACGAGATGACGGAGGGCCGTGGTGTGGGATGCCATATTGGGAATTAATTTCCTGAGGAAATTGACCATTCCGAGAAGGCGGAGGACCGCCTTTTTGTCCTCCGGGGTCTTCATGGCGTTGATCGTCGAGACCTTGTCAGCGTCTGGCCGTATGCCCTGCTGCGAGATGTGGTCACATAGGAATTTGATCTCCGATTGTTCAAATGAGCACTTGGCCCTGTTGAGTTGAAGACCATGTTCATGGATTTTTTGGAATACCTCCTTGTGGCGAGCGATGTGTTCCTGGGGCGTTGTGGACCAGATAACGACATCGTCAACGTACACTTGCACCCCCTCGATGTCCTCCATCATCTGTTCCATGATGCGATGAAATACTTCGGAGGCAGATATGATGCCAAAAGGCATCCAGTTGTAGCAGTAACTGCTGAACAGGGTGTTGAACGTGCACAACTTGCGACTAGATGCGTCCAGTTGTATTTGCCAAAAACCCTTGGAGGCGTCGAGCTTAGTAAAGAATTTGGCATGTGCCATCTCACTGGTCAACCCTTCTCGTTTTGGTATCGGGTAATGCTCCCTCATGATGTTGCGGTTTAGATCCTTGGGGTCAATGCAAATGCGAAGCTCCCCTGATGGCTTCTTGACACAGACCATGGAGCTGACCCTGTGACCTTTGATATGATGCCCTGGTGTTGGAGGTCCTGTAATTGCTTCTTCAGATGATCCTGAAGGGGCGCCGGCACCCGGCGAGGTGCATGAATTACAGGGGTGACGTTCGGCTTGAGGAGGATTTTGTCTCGGTATGGGAGCGTGCTCATTCCGTCGAACACGCTGTGGTACTGCGTGATGATGTCATCTATGTCGGCTTGCAAGTTTCCATTGGATGAGGCTGTCGCCGGTGATGATGACATGTTGTGGACGCGTTGAACAAGGTTCAGGAGCTTGCAGGCACGAGCACCGAGCAGAGATGCTCTGTCAGGCCCGACGATTTCAAACCGCAGCGTCGCCTTGATCGCCTTATTGGATACCCCCAGTTGACACGAGCCACTGGCAGCTATGGCGTTGCCATTGTCGTCAAGGAGCTGACAGGCCTGGCCCCGTTGATGGCGAGGACGTTCAATGAGGCCAGGGAAGGGGGGACTCTACCCCCGACGATGTCGGAGGCGACGATATCGCTAATTTTGAAGAGGGACAAAGATCCGTTGCAGTGCGGGTCCTATAGACCTATTTCACTATTGAACGTGGATGCCAAATTGCTGGCAAAGGTACTGGCATCGAGGATAGAGGACTGTGTCCCGGGGGTGGTGCACGAAGACCAGACAGGGTTCGTAAAAGGGAGACAACTGAATGTTAACGTGCGACGACTATTAGGGGTGATAATGATGCCCCCAGTGGAGGGGAGGCAGAGATAGTGGCGGCAATGGACGCAGAGAAGGCATTTGATAGGGTGGAGTGGGAGTATTTATGGGAAGTGTTAAGGAGGTTTGGGTTTGGGAACGGGTTTATTAGCTGGGTTAGACTTCTTTATGGGGCTCCAACGGCAAGCGTAGTTACAGGTCGACATAGATCGGAGTATTTCCGATTATATAGGGGAACAAGACAGGGATGCCCGCTGTCTCCATTGTTGTTCGCGTTGGCAATTGAACCTCTGGCCATGGCGTTGAGAGACTCCAGGAAATGGAGAGGGGTGATTAGAGGGGGAGAAGAACACCGAGTCTCGTTATACGCAGATGACCTATTGTTATACGTGTCGGACCCAGCGGGGGGGATGATAGAGACTATGCGAATTTTGAGGGGGTTCGGGGAATTCTCGGGGTATAGGCTAAACATGGGGAAGATTGAATTATTTGTGATACATCCAGGGGACCAGAGTAGAGAGATAGAAGGCTTACCGCTAAGGAAAGTGGAAAGAAACTTCCGATACCTGGGGATTCAGATCGCTAGGAGCTGGGGAACCTTGCACAGACTTAATCTGACACGGCTGGTAGAACAAATGGAGGAGGACTTCAAGAGGTGGGACATGCAGCCTCTATCACTGGCGGGCAGGGTGCAAGCAATTAAGATGATGGTCCTCCCGAGGTTCTTATTTGTATTTCAATGTCTCCCTATACTAATCACCAAGACCTTTCTTAATAAAATAGATAGGAGCATCACGAGCTTCGTGTGGGCAGGGAAAGTTCCGAGAGTAAGGAGGGGGTTCCTTCAGCGTAGTAGGGACAGAGGAGGACTGGCACTACCGAACTTGGGTGATTGCTATTGGGCCGCCAATGTGGCAATGATACGTAGATGGATGATGGAGGGTGAGGGAGCGGCGTGGAAAAGACTGGAGAGAAAGTCCTGTAAAGGGACGAGTTTAGAGGCGCTGGTGACGGCGCCGCTACCGTTCTCACCTAAAAAGTTTACCACGAACCCGGTGGTGGCAGCAACACTGAATATCTGGGGACAGTGGAGGCGACAGAGAGGGGTGCGGGGAGCCCTAGTGGGGTCCCCTATCAGGAACAACCATAGGTTCGCCCCAGGAAGAATGGATGGAGGATTTCAGAGCTGGTACCAGTTGGGAATTAGGAAGGTGGGAGATTTATTTATAGATGGGACTTTTGCGAGCTTGGGAGCATTGGAGGAAAAGTATAAGTTGCCCCGGGGAAATTTCTTGCGATATATGCAGGTGAGGGCGTTTACTAGACAACAGGTGAGGGAATTTCCGTTGCTCCCGACACACAGGATACAGGACAGGGTGCTTTCAGGGGTGTGGGTCGGAGAGGGCAAGGTGTCAGAGATTTATAGAGAGATGAGGGAAGAGGGGGAGGAGTCGGTGGGCGAACTAAAAGGTAAGTGGGAAGAAGAATTAGGGGAGGAGATAGAGGAGGGTATGTGGGCTGATGCCCTAAGCAGGGTAAATTCCTCTTCCTCATGCGCCAGGCTTAGCCTGATTCAATTTAAGGTGCTACATAGAGCACACATAACGGGGGCAAGATTGAGCAGGTTCTTTGGAGTGGAGGACAAATGTGGGAGGTGTGGCGGGAGCCCGGCAAACCACGCACACATGTTTTGGGCGTGCCCGGTATTGGAAGGGAGTGACGGGAGTGATTTCGCAGGTGGTGAAGGCCCGGGTCAAACCAGGCTGCGGAAGAGCCGGGAGTGCAGGAGGCGAAAGAGGCCGACGTTGTGGCCTTTGCGTCCCTAGTAGCCCGGCGCAGGATCCTACTCATGTGGAAGGAGGCGAAACCCCCCGAACTGGAGGCCTGGGTAAATGATATGGCGGGGTTCATTAAACTGGAGCAGATAAAGTTTGCCCTGAGAGGATCGGCTCAAGGGTTCACCAGGCGGTGGCAGCCATTTCTCGACTACCTAGGGGAACGTTAGAGGGAAGACAGATGACCAGCAGCAGCAACCCAGGGTGAGGGGGGGGGGGGGGCGGGGTTAGTTTAGTTTAGGTCAATAGACAAGGAGGTTTTGTTACCTGTGTATTGTTAAAAAATTCTGTTTTGTTATTGTTTCGTTTGCTTTGTAAGAGGGAAAAATTGTTGTTTGGAAAAAATTTTCAATAAATTTATATTTATTAAAAAAAAAGGAGCTGACAGGCTGGTGGAAGAGTGCTTGGTTTGGCGCGGATGGTGTCGAGGTCAGATTTCGAGATGAGGTTCGCCGATGCGCCGGTGTCCAGTTTGAACCGGATGCGGGCCTTGTTCACTGTGAGGACAGCAGACCACTCGTCGGGATCCACACTGAGGATCAAGAGGCGTTGCATAGGTGTGGTGGAAGGCAGCGCATGTGTAGTTATGATGCCCACCCGGTATGGGGACTTGAGACACTCAGCATCAGGGTTCGTTGGGCTGTCGTGATCATAATCTGGCATGTCTTGTTGTATTGAGCGGACACTTCTGCGCCGCAGTTGGGATCGCTGGCTGCTGAGCGGTGGAGCAGATCTGCAAAGGGCTGCGTAGTGGCCAAGCTTGCCACACTGTAGACACCGGCGTCCTTTTGCCGGACATTGCCGCTTTAAATGGGCGGAGCCACAATTTGGACACATCATGACGCCGACATCAGCGCGTTCCGTGTGCCATCGCGCTTGCGCAGTGCGGTCGGTCGACATACACACCTGTGCAGTCGGGTTGTCGGGCTCGTCGTCCACTCGGTCGTGGCGCGCATGCGCAGGGACCCGGGAAAAGCGCGCAAAACGGCCACTCCTCGATGCTTAGGCCATGCATTTGTGCAATGGCCTGCACCCGTTCCGCCTCGTGGGAAGCCAGCTTCGCAGTTTCTGCCGCCCTGATGTGGGAGTAACGATTCTTAGCATGCTCATGGACAACGCACGTCTCGATAGTGACAGAGAGGGTCAACTGTTTGACTTTCAGGAGCTGCTGGCGGAGGGAGTCGGAGTGGACCCCAAAACGATCTGATCCCAGATCATGGAATCAGCCGTCGAGTCATAGTTACATGACTGTGCTAGGATGCGGAGATGGGTGATGGACTGAAAAGGTTCATCCTTACTCTGAAGCCTCTGCTGGAAAACGTACCGTTCAAAGCTCTCATTCACCTCAATGTCGCAGTGGCTGTCAAACTTCAGCAGGACTGTTTTGAATTTCATTTTGTCTTCGCCGTCAGCGAACGTGAGGGAGTTGTAGATGTGGATGGCGTGGTCCCCCGCGGTGGAGCGAAATAGCGCGATCTTCCTGGCATCCGATGCTGCTTCGATGTCGGAGGCCTCGATGTGCCAGAGGAACTTTTGCTTGAAGAGCTTTCAATTTGCGCCGAGGTTACCGGAGATGCGGAGCTGCGGAGGAGGCTGGATGTTTTCCATGTCACCGGATGGCTGCTTGCTGGTGAATGCTGATTCACTCGAGGTAGGTCTGTCAATTTTCAGTATCACTCCGTGGTACCATGATGTGTTAGGCAGGTCAGTTCGGTGTGGACTGCACTTGATGCAGCAATGCGAGAAACAGACCTCTAACACTGAAGAATATCCAACATGGTTTTATTGAACAATAGAACAACATACATATTTAACTGTGGGTCGACACTATACTGAACTGACTGGAGACCTTGTACTAGCCTGACCAGATTCACTAGCTACCGCATGGTGTTTGCACTGTGCTAGCTCGTGGACTCTGACTGTCTCAGTGGCTGGGTCCAGAGAGAGCGGGAAACCTAGTGTCCTCTGGCTTTATAGTGGTGGTGTACTGTCTGATGATTGGCTGCACTGTGCTGTGTGCTTACTGGTTATCCTGTGTGTCAATCACTGCCTGTCTGCACTTCATTATATACATGCGTGGATATTATGACAGGGGGATTGTGCGAGTGAGAGAGAGGGGGGATTGTGTGAGTGAGAGAGAGGGGGATTGTGTGAGAGAGATAGGGGGATTGTGTGAGAGAGGGGGATTGTGCGAGTGAGAGAGAGGGGGGATTGTGCAAGTGAGTGAGAGTGGGGATTGTGCGAGTGAGGGGGCGGATTGTGCGAGTGAGAGGGGGATTGTGAGAGAGTGAGGGCGGATTGTGCGAGTGAGTGAGGGCGGATTGTGCGAGTGAGTGAGGGGGGATTGTGCGAGTGAGTGAGGGGGGATTGTGCGAGTGAGTGAGGGGGGATTGTGCGAGTGAGTGAGGGGGGATTGTGCGAGTGAGAGGGGGATTGTGAGAGAGTGAGGGCGGATTGTGCGAGTGAGTGAGGGCGGATTGTGCGAGTGAGTGAGGGCGGATTGTGCGAGTGAGTGAGGGGGGATTGTGCGAGTGAGTGAGGGGGGATTGTGCGAGTGAGTGAGGGGGGATTGTGCGAGTGAGTGAGGGGGGATTGTGCGAGTGAGTGAGGGGGGATTGTGCGAGTGAGTGAGGGGGGATTGTGCGAGTGAGTGAGGGGGGATTGTGCGAGTGAGTGAGGGGGGATTGTGCGAGTGAGTGAGGGGGGATTGTGCGAGTGAGTGAGGGGGGATTGTGCGAGTGAGAGAGAGGAGGGATTGTGCAAGTGAGTGAGAGGGGGGATTGTGCGAGTGAGTGAGAGGGGGGATTGTGCGAGTGAGTGAGAGGGGGGATTGTGCGAGTGAGTGAGAGTGGGGATTGTGCGAGTGAGTGAGGGGGATTGTGCGAGTTGAGCGAGAGAGAGGGGGATTGAGTGAGTGAGTGAGGGGGATTGTGCGAGTGAGTGAGAGGGGATTGTGCGAGTGAGTGAGAGGGGATTGTGCGAGTGAGTAAGGGGGGATTGTGCGAGTTAGTGAGAGGGGGGATTGTGCAAGTGAGTGAGGGGGGATTGTGCGAGTGAGTGAGAGGGGGGAATTGTGCGAGTGAGTGAGAGGGGGGAATTGTGCGAGTGAGTGAGGGGGGATTGTGCGAGTGAGTGAGAGGGGGGAATTGTGTGAGCGAGTGAGGGGGGATTGTGCGAATGAGTGAGAGGGGGGATTGTGCGAGTGAGTGAGAGGGGGGAATGTGCGAGTGAGTGAGAGGAGGATTGTGCGAGTGAGTGAGGAGGATTGTGCGAGTGAGTGAGAGGGGGGATTGTGCGAGTGAGTGAGGGCGGATTGTGTGAGTGAGTGAGAGGGGGGATTGTGCGAGTGAGTGAGGGCGGATTGTGTGAGTGAGTGAAAGGGGGAATTGTGCGAGTGAGTGAGGGGGGATTGTGCGAGTGAGTGAGGGGGGATTGTGCGAGTGAGTGAGGGGGGATTGTGCGAGTGAGTGAGGGGGGATTGTGCGAGTGAGAGGGGGGATTGTGCGAGTAAGTGAGAGGAGGGATTGTGCGAGTGAGTGAAAGGGGGGATTGTGCGAATGAGTGAGGGGGATAGTGCGAGTGAGTGAGAGGGGGGATTGTGCAAGTGAGTGAGGGGGGGTTTGCGCGAGTGAGTGAGGGGGGGATTGTGCGAGTGAGTGAGGGGGGGATTGTGCGCGTGAGTGAGGGGGGGGATTGCGAGTGAGTGTGAGGGGGTATTGTGCGAGCGTGTGAGGGGGGATTGTGCGAGTGATGGGGGGGATTGTGCGAGTGAGGGGGGATTGTGCGAGTGAGGGAGGGGATGTTGTGCGGATGAGGGAGGGGAGTTGTGCGGTTGAGGGAGGGGGCTTGTGCAGTTGAGGGAGGGGGGTTGTGCGGATGAGGGAGGGGGATTGGTGCGAGTGAGTATCAGTTTTTCTGCATCACTCCTCTCATTAAAATTGACAAATGGCAACACATCATTTTTTTTTTAGCAGGAGAACTTTCCTGCTAAACACAATCCCCCCTCTCTCACTCGCACAATCCCCCCCCCGCTCTCACTCGCACAATCCCCCCCCCGCTCTCACTCGCACAATCCCCCCCTCTCTCTCACTCGCACAATCCCCCCCCCTCTCTCACTCGCACAATCCCCCCTCTCTCACTCGCACAATCCCCCCCCCTCTCTCACTCGCACAATCCCCCCTCTCTCTCACTCGCACAATCCCCCCCCTCTCTCACTCGCACAATCCCCCCCTCTCTCACTCGCACAATCCCCCCTCTCTCTCACTCGCACAATCCCCCCTCTCTCACTCGCACAATCCCCCCCTCTCTCACTCGCACAATCCCCCCCCTCTCTCACTCGCACAATCCCCCCTCTCTCTCACTCACACAATCCCCCTCTCCTAAAGTGAATGCTACTTTCAGGGCTTAATGTGAGGTTACCATGGGAGGGTGGCTTGCCCAGGGATTAATGTAGGGGGGCTATGTAGCTGGCCAATGTGTTTGTGACTGTGTTCCTCTTCCTAATATATGCACAGATATAGCTGGGAAAGACTTTTTACATTTGATTTCAGTGTTCACACCTATTTTGTGGCAAATAAAGGGGCATCGTCACTGAGAATGTTTGGGGTTCCCTGATACACTTGGGAGGTCACCAGGGGCCCAAAGTTTGGGAAACCCTGGGCAAAGTTACTGATGATGGAATTTCTCCCGCACTCTGATTTGTCATCAATTCACAGTCTAGGTCTCACTGCAGCATAGGAGCATGGTGATGACAACTGCTCTGTATACTGGGGCTTTTATTGATTATTTTTTTTGGGGGGGTGGGGGGAAGATCTGCTGCCAGAGTCTATAGAAAGCTGATCTGTTGCTGGATCTCCTTGTCAATGGTGTGCTTTCAACAGAAGTGGTTGCTGAGGTATGGGATGGTCTCATTTCCACAGCTCTTTCCCATGCAATCACATGAGATATACAACCAAAGGGTAGCACAGTGGTTAACACAGTTGCTTCACAGCTGCAGGGTCCCAGGTTCGACTCCCGGCTTAGTTCACTGTCTGTGCGGAGTCTGCACGTTCTCCCTGTGTCTGCGTAGGTTTCCTCCGGGTGCTCCGGTTTCCTCCCACCGCCCAAAGATATGCAGGTTAGGTGGATTGTGCATGCTAAATTGCCCTTCGTGTCCAACAGAAAAAGGTTAGGAGTGGATGGGGTGGAGGTGTGGGCTTAGGGGGTGTGCTCTTTCCAAGGGCCAGTGCAGACTTGATGGGCCGAATGGCCTCCTTCTGAACTGTAAATGTTATGATTCTATGTACAAGGTCCCAACCCTTCCTTCCAGTTGAAGCAACAATTTCTCGGTACTTTTTCAATCTAGCCTACTGTATTTGCTGCTTATCATGCGGGTATCTCTACATTGGTGAGCCCAAACACCGATTGGGTGACTGCTTTGCGGAACACCTCCATTATGTCCACAAACATGACCCTGAGCTTCTGGCTGGCCTGGCACCTTAACTTCCCTTCTTGCTCTCACACTGGCATCTCTGTCCTTGGCCTGCTGCACTGTTCTTGTGAGGTGCAATGTAAGCTTCAGGGACAGCATCGCATCTTTTGATTAGGCACTTTACAGCCTTCTGGACTCAACATTGAGTTTAACAATTTCAGACTATAAATTCTGCTCCATTTTGTGAGACCCACGCAGACACGGGGAGACTGTGGAAACTCCACATGGACAGTGACCCGGGGCCGGGATCGAACCTGGGTCCTCGGTGCCATGAAGTAGCAGTGCTAACCACCACCAACATGCTGCCCAGAAGGAAGATAATTGATGAGGGAAAAATGTCTTTATAATGAACTGGCAATTTATGGGTTTGGTCGGAGGTGTGTAATTGGGATTAGTTGTGACATGATTGAATATTTTGGAACTGAGCATGGCAGTCGTAACCAAATTTAGTTTCTGGCAAGCGTGATTTTCTTCTGTGCTTTTACTGATGAATGCTGGCTTATTAAATTTCCAGCGTGTTTCTGTCGGGTCCAATAAAAGCAAAATACTCCGGATGCTGTAAATCTGAAATAAAAACAGAAAATGCTGGATAAACTCAACAGATCTGGCAGCATGTGTGGGGAGAGAAACAGAGTTAATGTTTCCAGTCCATTTGACCCATCTACAGTTCTGAGGGAGGATCATATGGACTGGAAATGTTCACTCTGCTTCTCTTCCCACAAATGCTGCTAGATCTGACTGGCAACGCGGTAGCACGTGGGTAGCACTGTTGCTTCACAGTTCCAGGTTATTAACCAGGGTTCCTGGTTATTGTGAACTTTACCGTCAGGTTATTATCACCTCTTGGGGGAATACCTCATGACTGAACAAGCATGGCAGATTTGTTTAACTTCCAGTATTCAGCTGTTACATGTTCTTTCTCAAGACAAAAGTAGCACGTCAATCCCCTCGAATTAAACCTGTCATTCAAACCTTCACTTCTACTAATGTGAAAAAAGCCTGGGTCTTTATCTATTCCACCTTTCTCAGCATGGCATGACCTCTGTTCATCATTGACCTTCTCAGTCCAGTGTTTCTGGAAGGTTCCAATGTTGGGTTACTAATCAGCTTATGAGTTAACTTGTAACCCTCTGCCATTACTGAGGTTTTGCTTATTTTGTGAACTTTAAGATCTTAGCCCCAAAGGGACATTGTTTTGGAATTTCTCCACCAACATCTATTACCCTAAGGTTATTGAAATTCTGTTCCACCTTCATTGACCGACACACCCAATTGAACTCCATTTCCTTTTCACTGACAGCTTCCAAATTGGTCTGGCCTGTTCTCTTAAATTTCTAAATTTCTGCCTGTCGGCCTCTGGCACCAGCTGTTAAGTGTTAAGAACAGCAGTTCTTACTTCCTCATAATCACACCTCCAAAACCTGTCCGACCAAAGAAGCATAGTCCACTGTTCTTTCGGTCATTGTAGTGTTAATGTAAGCCTACTTATGACAATACTAAAGATTATTATGCGAGGGAGCTTTATTCTGCCTCTAACTCTGTTGTATCTGTCCTGTGAGTGTATGAAGTGGGATAACCTTTGATCCTGTAACAGTTAGAAACATTTGAAATTACTTTCACATGTTTAGGGAATCTGTTTTTTTATAATAATTTTGAGTAGCCAATTTTTTTTCCCAATTAAGGGGCAATTTACAGTGGCCAATCCACCTACCCTGCACATCTTTTGGGTTGTGGGGGTGAGACCACATAGACATGTGGAGAATGTGCAAACTCCAAGTAGACAGTGACACGGGGCCGGGATCAAACCTGGGTCCTTGGCGCCGCGAGGCAGCAGTGCTAACCACCGCACCACCATGCTGCTCTTGTTTAGGGAATCTGTAACTGTTTTTAAAAATGTTTGAAAAGGACATTGAAGTAATCTATTGTAATTTTTGAATACTATTACATTACCAACAGGAAGTTAAACACAAGACAGTTGGCAGGCAAATGAATCGAGGAAATGGGAGAGATGCTCAGATTGCTGATACAATTTGTGTCTTTGCGGTGTCTGATATTCCCTATGTAATTTCTAGTTTCTACCAAAGTCATGCCGTTCTGTATAGAACCTTAGTTAGGCCATGCTTGGAATATAGCCTTCAATTCTGGTCACCACACTACCAGAAGGATGTGGAGGCTTTGGAGACGGTACACAAGATGTTTACCAGAATGTTGCCTGATGTGGAGAGCATAAACTATGAGGAGGGGTTCTGCTGCCTCACGGTGCTGAGGATCTGGGTTCGATCCTGGCCCCGTGTCACTGTCCATGTGGAGTTTGTACATTCTCCCCTTGTCTGCGTGGGTCTCATTCCCACAGCCCAAAAGGATGTGCAGGGTAGGTGAATTGACCACGCTAAATTGCCCCTTAACTGGAAAAAAAAATTGGGTACTTGAAATTTATTTTTAAAAAGCTATGAGGAGAGGTTGGATAAACTCTGTTTGTTCTCACTGAAATGACGGAGGTTGAGGGACGAACTGATTAAATCAACAAAATTATGAGGGGCATGGTCAGAGTGGATAGTCAGAAGTTTTTTTCCCAATATGGAAGAGTTAATTACTAGGGGAGATGGGTTTAGGGTGTGAGGGGCAAAGTTTAGAGGAGATTTGAGAGGAAGGTGTTTTTACACAGAGGGTAGTGGGTGCCTGGAACTCGCTACCAGAGGAGGTGGTGGAAGCAGGGATGATAGTGATATTTAAGGGGCATCTTGACAAATACATGAATAGGATGAATAGATGGATATGGATCCCAGAAGTGTAGAAGATTTTAGGTTAGACGGGCAGCATCGTTGGCACAGGGTTGGAGGGCTGAAGGGCCTGTCCCTGTGCTGTACTTTTCTTTTGCTCTTTGTAAAGTAGTCAGATCTTTTTTGACTGGCATGGGCATGTTGGGCTGAATCTATGACAGGTAGAGCACAGATTTGGATACAGAGTAAAGCTTTCTCTAGATTCTCCCATCAAAGGCTTCCAGGGCAGGTACAGCAATAGTGTTAAATACAGAGTAAAAGCTCATTTATTTGTGCAACGAGATAGGGTTAGTTCATGGCCATATAGTGAAGGTGCCCCTCGGTAGCAGCGATCACAATATAATTGAATTTTACATTAAGCTTGAGGGAGAGAAGTGTTGGTCCAAGTTTAGTATTTAAAATTAAATAAGGGCAACATTGAGGGCATGAAAGTAAAGCTAGCGAAAAGTGAATTGGAAAATTAGGTTAAGAGATAGGTCAGTCCAGATGCAGTGGCAAACGTTTAAGACCAATGTTTCGAAATACACAATAGATACATTCCAACAAGAAATAAATTTTCCAAGGGGAGAACTCCCCATCCATGGATAAATAAAAATGTTAAAGACAGTATTGAACTTTTTAAAAAGGCACAAAGTTGAAAGGTAAGTCAGACGATTGAACAGAATATAAAGAGCAGTAAAGAATGGCTTGAAGATTAATGAGAGAAAGATTCGAGTTCAGAGAAAGCTAGCAGGACAGTAAAGACAGACAGTAAGAGTTTGTATAGATATTTTTTTTAAAGTTAACAAGTGAGCGTTTTGTATAGAAAGTGAGTCTGGAGAATTAATGAGGGTAAATAAGGAGATGGCAGCTTAATTAAACAGGTATTTTGCATTGGCCTTCACTAGAGAAGATACAAATGACACCCCAGAAATGGCTGTAAATGGAAGGGAGGGAGGAAGTCGAGAAAACTGCAATCACTAGGAAAGTGGCATTGAGCAAATTGTTGGAACTGCAGGTTGATAAGTCCCTGGGTCCTAATGGACTTCATTCCTAGGGTGGCTAATGAGATAGTTGACGTGCTGGTTTGAAATGTCCAAACGTCCCCAGATTTGGAGAAGGTTCCATTCTGATTATATATATATATATATATTATATAGAATAATGGATACCAAGATTAGAAAATAGCAAATGTAACGCCTTTATTCAAAAAGGGAAGAAGACAGAAAGCGGGGAACTACAGATCAGTTAACTTAACATCTGACATGGAGAAAATGTTACAAACCATTATTAAATACATTATAGCAGGGCACTTCGATACATTCAAGGTAATCAGGCAGAGTCAACATGGTTTTGTGAAAGGAAAATCATATTTAACCAATTTATTGGAGTTCTTTAAGAAGTAGCATGCTGTAGGTAAAGTAGGTAAAGATGGATGTATTGTATTCAGATTTCCAGAAGGCATGGGGAGTGTTGGACTGGGAGAGGTCACAAAGGTCATTTTAAAATAGGGGTATGAATTCAAGAAAATCAAGGGGTGCCAGACTGGGAGCCAGTGCAGGATAATGAACATATGAGCAATGGGAGAATGGGGCTTGGTTCACATCATGTCATACTATGTAATTATAGAGGGACCTTTACTGACCACTTGAGGTTGGTCACAAAGAGAGGATTGATCTCAGTGAGTTATTGTTGTCCCATGTACATTGTGTAGTTTACCAATGTGTATTTTCTGTGAGATACATTTTATTCCAGCAGTTCAATCTATTTCCAAAAGATCCTGTGCGGTGTAGTCAGATTCATGTACCCTTGTGGCCGATTGAAGTTTCATATGATATATAGAAGTAGAATTAGGCCACTTGGCCCAGTGAGTCTGTTCCGCTATTCGATCATGGCTGATCTCATCCTGACCTTAACTCCACCTTCCTGGCCGTTCCCCATAACCCTTCAACCCATTGCCAATTAAAAATCTGTCTAACTCCCCAAATTTACTCACAGTCCCAGCACTCTGGGGTAGTGAATTCCACAGATTCACAACCCTTTGGGAGAAGTAGCTTCTCCTCAACTCCGTTTTAAATTTGCTACCTCTTATCATAAGTTCTAGAATGCCCCACAAGAGGAAGCATCCGCTCCACATCTACTTTATATATATCTTTTATTATCTTGAATACCTCAATTTGATTTCCCCTCATTCTTCTAAACACGAGAGAGTATAGGCCTAAACCGTTCAATCTCTCTTCATATATGACAATGCCCTCCTCTCTGGAATCAACCTAGTGAACCTCCTCTGAACTGCCTCCATTGCCATTACACCTTTTCTCAAATAAGAGGACCAAAACTGTGCACAATACTCCAGGTACAACCTCACCAATGCCTTGTATAGTTGCAACAACATTTCCTTACCTTTTATATGCTATTCCTTCAGCTATAAATACCAGTATTCCATTCGCATTCTTTAATGCCTGCTGTACCTGCATGCCAGTTTTCTGTGACTCATGAACGAGGACCCTCCCAATTCCTCTGCAATGGAGCACCCTGAAGTCTCTCCCCATTTAGATAATTTGCCTTTTCATTTTTCCGATCAAAATGCATGACCAAACGCTTATCCACGTTAAATTCCATATGCCACATTTTGGCCCACTCTCCTAACTTCCCTCTATCCATTTGTAAGGCTCTTATTTCCTCATTGCAACTTACTATTCCACCTATTTTTGTGTTGTCGCAAATTTGGCTATAGAACCTTCTATCCCTGTATCCAAGTTGTTTGTAAAAATTGTGAATAGCTGGGGCCCAAGGACCGAACCCTGTGGCACCCATTAGTTACATCTTGTCATCCAGAAAAAGACCCATTTATCCTGACTCTTTCTCTCCTATCCGTCAGCTTTTAATCCTCCTGGGAAGCCTGTCAGTGATCCATTTCCTTTGCTATCGCACTCAGTCATTTTACCACAGCTCAGTGGTGTCTGAGGTTGCTTCGTAACTCCATCATTGGTGCTTAGCCTCCAGCTGACCTTGCGCTGAGTGAGCTTTGACCTCGGATGAGGTCACAGCAGAGCCACTACATAATCGCGACCAGAGAGGGGGCATAAAGTAACATTGCCTGTCGGCAGTCTGAAAAGGCTGGATTGATTACTGAAAGAAGGTAGAAAAATCTATTTTTGCTGGTTGGTTTGGCTGGCACAGGTTCTAAACGGGGTTTAGCTTTGTTTTAGGTAGCATCAGAAGGAGGCCGTTCAGACCATCATGCCTGTGACGGTTCTTTGCAAGCACAGTCCAATTAATCCCAATCTCATTTTCCCTTCCCACGTACCAGTGTTTATGGAATTCTTTTTTGGAAGTTAGTATTGACACTGCCTCCACACCAGGTGTTCTGCCAGTGGAAACTGTTTTTCACTTTCTATCCCCATCAACACCTTTGTTAAATCTCCCGTAACCTTCATTACTCTGAGGAGAACAATTCTAGCTTCTTCAGTCTATCCACATAATCAAGGCTTTTATAATAATCTTTATTGTCACAAGTAGGCTAACATTGCAATGAAGTTACTGTGAAAAGCCCCCAGTCACCACATCCGGCGCCTGTTTGGGTACACAGAGAGAGAATTCTGAATGTCCAAATTACCTAACAGCACGTCTTTCGTGACTTGTGGGTGGAAACCGGTGCACCCGGAGGAAACCCATTCAGACACTGGGAGAACATGCAGAGTCCGCACAGACAGTGACCCAACCGGGACCCAGGCGCTGTGAAGCCACAGTGCTAACCACTGTGCTGCCGTGCTACCCTTCCTCAACCTGACCCCAGTCTGGAAATTCACCTCTGCACCCTCTCCAAGGCCTTCCCACTTTCCTAATTTGTACATATGCATTTCTGACTCCAGTCGCCTAATAGTCCACATTTTCCTGGCTGACCCGATCCCCGAATGCTCTCATATTTACTGTCTCTGTAGAGGGCCCTGTGAACAGGAAACTGGTTGAAAGCAATGCATCTGGAAGATGGTCCTCACACTTCATGCTGCAGTCTAAATTGAAGCAGCATTAACTTCACTGCACGTGTAGGAAGGACCAAAGATTAACAGGAGGGTGAGAACCAGCTTGGGAGAATATTAAATGCAAGGCAGAGAATGAATTTAAAATGTAATTTCTCCCCTTTCCAGAGTCGAACACATCCCAAGACTTAAGCACCAGCAACACCGGTGTCACGTGAGTACATGAAATCGGCTCACTCCCTTTAACTTGTAGCTGCTCCTGGAGCCTCGGGAAATTGTGTGCATGGTGCAATATTGAGCGATGCAGTTGAGGAAGCCTCTGGTTCAGTCCCCAGTCTGTACTGATATCAGTCTCCGGTTCAGTCCCCAGTCTGTACTGATATCAGACTCCAGTTCAGTCCTCAGTCTGTACTGATATCAGACTCCGGTTCGATTCCCAGTCTGTACTGAAATCAGCCTCTGGTTCAGTCCTCAGTCTGTACTGATATCAGCCTCCAGTTCAGTCCTCAGTCTGTACTGATATCAGACTCCGGTTCGATCCCCAGTCTGTACTGAAATCAGCCTCTGGTTCAGTCCCCAGTCTGTACTGATATCAGCCTCTGGTTCAATCCCCAGTCTGCAATGATATCAGCCTCTGGTTCGAACCCCAATGTGCAATGATGTCAGCCTCCGGTTCGAATCCCAGCCTGTACTGAAGTTTCCCTGAATGTTGGTGACTGAATGTCTTCCTGTGGCACTGGGTTGCAGCTTCTGGTTGCTCTCCGGTACACATGAATGTCGCGTGCAAGTGGCTGAAAGAATAAGTTGCGTTTGTGTAGCATCTCTCAATCTCAGGACATCCCAAAGCACTTTGCAGCCGATTCAATACTTAGGAAGTGTAATCACTGTCGTGATGCAGAAAGCAAGGCGACTAATTTTCACACAACAAATCCCCACAAACAGCGATGTGATAATGAGCAGATAATCTGCTTTTCAGTGATCTTAATCACCCGGGAGAATGGTTCTTCGAAGTGTCATGGGACTTTTTTTTATGTCCATTTGAGAGGGCAGATGGGGTTTAATGTCCCCTCTTCGATATTGCAGCACTGGCTCAGTCATGCATTGGAGTGCCAGCCCTTATTGTGTTCCTAGAGCGAGATTTGAAAATCATGATCTTCTAATTCAGTGGTGAGAGAGCAGCTAACTGAGCCATGGTTGACCGATTAGGGAGTGTAGTCAGGCATGTCGATTAACTGTCTGATTACAAGGACAAATTTCCCCAATGAGGACATTGACCTCTGCCTTGGAAACGCCACTTTTTATGAGTGCAGTCCCCTCAACAAGAATAAATGAGCTGCTTATTTTCTCAAGCAGACTGTAACATGTGTCATGATACAGGCAGCAGGACTGAACCAGAGGAAATGCTTGTGACTGTGTTACTGTGTGCAAGTGAACGCAACAGTCTCCACTAGACCAGAATCCACACAATCTCTCTCCATTGTACCAATAATTGAACATATAAAAGATGAATAATAATTTCTCCATGATATTGATGATACAAATCTCAACTTGAAGCTGTGGTGGTATTTTACACCCTCCCTCCTGTTGATGTCACCATAGCGCCTCTTTCTGACCGGTGAAAGGATGAACAGAATCTATTTCAGTCACCATTATGAAAGGAAAATGCTCAAGTGATATAATTGTGTTGTCTGTAGATTTGGACTCCTTTCCGTTCCTTTCTGCTTTTGACTGGAGACCAGTAGATGATCTGCTTTTCACCTTTTGCATTTAACTGTCAGGGGCTGAGTGCTAGGAAAGGGGAGAGGGGTAGTAGGTGCTGCAGGAGTAGGGACTCCTTTTATTGTTTTACTTTCTTTCCTCCTTCAATGTCCCAGTGTTATTTTTAGTATTTTGCCTCCTTTGACACGCTTAGTAAACTGTTTCCCAACTGTGATAGGCTTCTCCTTGCCTTATCGATCTTAAAAAATGGATTTTAATTTCCCTATAAATTGTACTTTCCACTCATTGGCCCGGCGTTTTTTGTTCTAATGTGTTATCCCTTCCAGGACACTGTGTGAAACTGAGGGGTTACGGAGCCTCTTGACACACTATATAGGCACCACAACTCTGTTGGGCAGGCTGGAAGGTCAGATATTCTTTTTCTGTATTACGATCTGTTTTTGAAAACTCACCACTATTCTTAGAAGTCCCCCTATACCAAAAAGGGCCGACATTCTAAATGGTGATCAGGGATTCTCACTCCCTGACTCCGATGCAAGCTTCAGTGGGTGCTATTCAGGTCAAACTATATTTTCAAGTTATCCCCCGGTATAACCCATACCTTCACCGAAGATTTCATCTACTTACCACTTAGTAGCATCAATCCTGGGTCCCGCATTGCTAAGTAAGTAAAGTAGACTTTGGAATAACCACTATTTCAGGTTAAAACTTTTAAGTTATTTTATTATTATATTTCTTTTTCTCTTTTTAAAAGATGCAATCACTGTCTTTACAGAAAAGTAAAACGATCTTGCTTCTGGATCCTTCTGGTTGGTTGAAGGGACCTTCAGGCCCAACTTGACAATCAATCTTCTTTAAAGTCTGGTCTTCTTTAGATGTATTTAGCTATTTTAGCTCGGCTGCTCTGCCCTGTCCATTTCCCATGGCCGAGCTGATTGTGACTAGCTGTTTGTTCCTTCTCTGCTTCTCTCTCTCTCCCTCTGAGCTCTGGTTCTTGTTCTGGTTCTGAATCTGATAGTTCCTGCCCTGGTCTCAAGGTTTATATTTGCTTTCTAACAATTACATTTTTTGATGTTATTGTAAAGTAACTCTTATTTTCTTTGATTGTAAAAAGTATCTTTTGATCTAAACCTTCTAATCCAACTAAGTATTAATTTTGACATGACTTCATCTCATAGATCTGATTACATTGTTTCCTTTGTGATGTTCAAAATGCTTTGGTTTCAAGAGGTGTTACTTTTAATTCCTGTCATTTCTATAGTTTTATTTTCCAATTGTGTCCTCAGCTCATAATTTTGACTTTGATTTTGGCTTTGATATTATGTTTCTCGTAGACTGAGAGCCTCCAGTTTTCTTTAATTTACCTGGTATTAGCAAATTTTCACAATTCAACTGAACTCATCCATTCTTTTCCAGATCCTTACTAAGTTAGTTACTTTCAATGAAGGTGTGAGCCATTGTTTTTGGCTTCATTCAAAATCCTGTTTGTCTTGTTTGCCAAGCCTGCTTGACCAAGGATATCTGCATTTTACAATCCTTCCCTGACAGTTGCTGTTAAGCCTTTGTGGGATCTTTCCCTGTATCCTATCATGTTTCTCTCAGACCAGATATTGCCAGACTTCCATGTTTCAAATGACACATCTTTCCATATTATCAATTACAGATCCCAGACCAGACCCCAACTGCTGCTAGGATACTGGACAGAAGCCTCAATATTTTATTTTAATTTTGTAAGACTGAGGAAAGGATACTTTGCTCCCGGAATGATTCCACACGTAAATAGGGATATGGTATATTAAAATAAACTTTATTACTAACACAGGATTAAAATAACTTTAACATCATACAAGAAAACAACTTACAACCACCCATTAAACAATGTTGAACAATGATAATGAAACATTAAATCCTAACTGCTATCTTTTATCTCCACTAAAGCAAAACCCAACTTGGGTCAAAATCTAGTTTTAAATACAGTTAGCCAACCCAGGAATATATGCAGTAAAGAGATGTCTTCAATAAACCACTTTGACAGAGAGATCCTTCAGGAACCAGCTTGCAGATTCTTGTTTATGTCAAATTACTGTTTAACTTGCCAGCCTTTCAGAAACCACTGTTCTGTTCACAAGAAAAATCTTTTCAACTAAACTGCTTTGAGAGAAGCTGCTTGTCTATCCACACTCAAATCTTTAACTGAATTGAATACAAACTCAACAGCTGATTGTGTCAGCTCTGCCTCTTCCCATTCACTGCATCTTACTAAAGCTAAACACAATGAGCTGGATTTACCGATTTGGAGGCTAAGCGATCCTGCGACCGGTGAGGGTCTAGCAGCCGCGCTGAGTAAAACTCCCGGCTTCTAAACAAAAACGGCTGGAGAATGGCAGGATCCGTGGCGGTGCATGCACATAGCAATACTTGCAGCGGTTGCGCCATTGGGGTAGCCCGGTAGCACAGTGGATAGCACTGCTGCTTCACAGCTCCAGGGTCCCAGGTTCGATTCCCGGCTTGGGTCACTGTCTGTGTGAAGTCTGCATGGGTTTCCTCCGGGTGCTCCGGTTTCCTCCCACAAGTTCCGAAAGACGTACTGTTGGGTAATTTGGACAGTCTGAATTCTCTCAGTGTACCCGAACAGGCACCAGAATGTGGCGACGGGATTTTCACAGTAACTTGATTGCAGTGTTAATATAAGCCGACTTGTGACAATAAAAAAATTATTTAAAAAAACATGGCCACACAAAATTGTCCTTTGATTGGACAAAAATAATTGGGTACTCTAAATTATTAAATAATAAATTTAAAATATAAAAAAGCACCGTTCGAAGGGCAGGTTTCAGGAAAGGTATGAGTGGATTTAATGTAGAAAAAGCTGGACATTCACTTCTAGCAGAATCCAAGTTAGTTATCCACACAGTTTCAAGACCAACCTGTGAAAATTATTAATTCAAACTCTGGCGCTATGTCGTATGTCGTTCCCACCCTCACCAAAGTCGCTGATTCTGTTGCTGTCGTCGTCCACCCCCGGAAGGCTGAGGCGTTGTGTCGTCGGCTCCCTGAAGGCGCTGCCGATGTGTCGCCGGCTCCTGAAGGTGCTGACACTGCTGTTGTATCATCGTTCCCCCCCCACCCCCCGAAGGCGCTGCCGCTGTGTCATCCCCCTTCCGTCGTTGCCCCCCCCCCCCCCCCCCCCCCCGCCAAGGTGCTGACTCTGGGGCGCCCGCCCCTGAGGGCGCCGACTCTGACCTGGTTCCACATATTATCCAAACCTGCTCGGGCTGGCACCAGACAATGCATTACCCATGAAAAATAGAACGTGCTACCTTTCCAGTCAACAGCTCACCACACAATCATTCCGATCTTGTGTGTGCATGTATTCGGATCCTATTGTTGTCAGGTAGTCATGGTCTGATATGGTATACCTCCTCTTAGCTTGCAGCCGATTTTTACCCATCCCCTCGCTCTACCTCTTTTTAATGCATATTGAGAAAACTGCTTATTACTTGTGCAGGATAGACCGTTCTCAGGAGGCCCTTGACTTAGATGGAATCGTGCTGGTGCTTGATCGTCACCTTCATGACACAGTAACAGGGATGATGACGAGAATTGCCGTCTTGAAGTGGTTGTATCATCTCTATATCAAAACTCCCAGGAAGGTAAGAGCCGTAGGTAAAATACAGCATACCTCCATCTGTGTATGACTTGTCGTCAGTTCTGTGTTGGTGCTGTAAGCCATATATTGCATTTATATAAGGCCTGTAATGGAATCGAATGCCCCAATGTGCCTTACAGGGATGTTATCAAACAAACTTGAGCCATACAAGCAGATATTAGGTTGGATGACCAAAAGCTGGGATTGAAGTGTGAAGCGCATTCTAGAGTTTGGGGCTTCAATATCTGGAGACACAGCCACCAATGGTGGAGCAATTAAAACTGGGGACTGCCCAAGAAGCCAGAATGGGATGCGTGCAGATCTCCGAGGGTAATCATGCTGGAGGAGCTTACAGAGGTTAGGAAGGGGTGAGGCAATAGAGGAATTTGAAAAGAATGGGACCTTCAAAGTCAAAACGTTGGTCAGCCAGGAGCCAGTGTAGGTCAGTCAGGACAGGAGTGAACAGGACTTGGTTTGAAGCGGCAGTGTTTTAAATCAGCTTAAGTTTATAGAGTGGGGTAGATGGGAATCTGTACGGGGTGTGTTGGATTACTCAAGTCTAGCGTTAACAGAAGCATGGATGAAGGTTTTAACAGCAGATCAACTGAGGCCTCCACCACCATCTTCCTTTTTGTTCACTATATCTCCAGCCAGTGGCATGTTTACCACCTAATTCCCATTGGCTTCAATTTTGTGAAGGCTCCTTTATGCGTCACTTGGTCAAATTCTGACTTGATGTCAAGGGCTGTCATTCGCCTCACCTCTAGAATTCAACTCTTGTCCATGTTTAGACCTCCATGTTTAGACCAAGGTTGCAACGGGACCAGGAGCTGAGGGACCCTGGTGGAACCCAAACAGCATCACTGCTGGATTTTGCTGAGTAGTACCGCTTGACAGCACTGTTAGTGACCCTTTTCATCATTTTACTGATGATCAGGTGTATACTGATAGGGCAGTAATTGAACGGGCAGAATTTGTCCTGTTTTTTTGTGTACAGGACATACCGAGGAAATTTTACACATTGGGTAAATGCCAGTGTTATAGCTGTACTGGAGCAGCTTGGTTAGGGGTGTGGTTATGTGGTTAGTTCTGGAGCACAAGGTTGCTACACCCATTGTCCATATTGTCAATTCCCACACACAGCCTTTGCTATATCAAATTCCTCCTGTTTCATGCTATCGTGTGGAGTGAATTGGATTGGCTCAAGACTGGCATCTATGATGCTGGGGACCTTGGGAGGAAGCCAAGATGGATCATCCGTTCTGTACCTCCGGCTGAACACAGTTGCAAATACTTCAGCCTTATCATTTGCATGTTTAGCTTCCCGTCACTGAGGATGGGGATGTTTGTGGAGTCTTCTCCTTCTGTAAAGTGGTTTAGTTGACATGACTTTAGTGTGGAAGGACTATGGAATGTTGATCTAATTTGTTGGTTGTGGGGTCGCTTTGTTGATTGCATGTTTCATAGAACATAGAACATAGAACATAGAAAATACAGCACAGAACAGGCCCTTCGGCCCACGATGTTGTGCCGAACCTTTGTCCTAGATTAATCATAGATTATCATTGAATTTACAGTGCAGAAGGAGGCCATTCGGCCCCTTGAGTCTGCACCAGCTCTTGGAAAGAGCACCCTACCCAAACTCAACACCTCCACCCAACACCAAGGGCAATTTGGACATTAAGGGCAATTTATCATTGGCCAATTCACCTAACCCGCACATCTTTGGACTGTGGGAGGAAACCGGAGCACCCGGAGGAAACCCACGCAGACACGGGGAGGACGTGCAGACTCCGCACAGACAATGACCCAAGCTGGAATCGAACCTGGGACCATGGATCTGTGAAGCAATTGTGCTATCCACAATGCTACCGTGCTGCCCTTAAGAACAAATAAATCTACACTATATCATTTTCCCGTAATCCATGTACCTATCCAACAGCTGCTTGAAGGTCCCTAATGTTTCCGACTCAACTACTTCCACAGGCAGTGCATTCCATGCCCCCACTACTCTCTGGGTAAAGAACCTACCTCTGATATCCCTCCTATATCTTCCACCTTTCACCTTAAATTTATGTCCCCTTGTAATGGTGTGTTCCACCTGGGGAAAAAGTCTCTGACTGTCTACTCTATCTATTCCCCTGATCATCTTATAAACCTCTATCAAGTCGCCCCTCATCCTTCTCCGCTCTAATGAGAAAAGGCCTAGCACCCTCAACCTTTCCTCGTAAGACCTACTCTCCATTCCAGGCAACATCCTGGTAAATCTTCTTTGCACCTTTTCCAGAGCTTCCACATCCTTCCTAAAATGAGGCGACCAGAACTGTACACAGTACTCCAAATGTGGCCTTACCAAGGTTTTGTACAGCTGCATCATTACCTCATGGCTCTTAAATTCAATCCCTCTGTTAATGAACGCGAGCACACCATAGGCCTTCTTCACAGCTCTATCCACTTGAGTGGCAACTTTCAAAGATGTATGAACATAGACCCCAAGTTCTCTCTGCTCCTCCACAATGCCAAGAACTCTACCGTTAACCTCGGCTGTTTAGCATGCATGCAGTCATGTATTACCGCTTCATCGGGTTGGCACGTCATTTATGTGTGTGCCTGGAGCTGCTCCTGGAATGCCCTCCTACACTCCTCATTGAACCAGTTTTGACAGTAAAGTTGATAAGAATAAGTCAGTCCATGATATTACAGGTTGTGGTTGATAGAATTCTGCTGCTGGTGAATGCCCAGTTTGGGCTACTGGATCCCATTTCACGTGCTAGTAGTGCTACACAGTAATGTCGTGGAGGGGGCTGGTATTTTTGAATGAAAGCAGAACTTTGTCTCCACAAGGACTGTGTGGCGATTACTCCGACCAATACTGGGTCAAATCAGGGACAGAATTATCTGTGGACGGTAGATTAGCGAGGACGAGATTGCGCAGGTTTTTCCCTCTTGTTGGTTCCCGGATTACCTGCTGCAGACACAATCTGGCAGATCTATTATTCAGCTCAGTCAGTAATGGTGTGACCAAGCCACTGAAGGCCCCCTCCCAGAGTACATTCCATGAATTTGCTGCCCTTTGTGTTTCCTCCAAGTGATATTCAATGTGGAGGAGTACTAATTCATCAGCTGAGGTGCAGGAGTTTGGGGACGGGAGTGGTGGCAGGGAGGCTATTTTTTAAATTCTTTAATAGGACGATAGTGCTGCTGGCAAGGCCAGCATTTTTTACTTATGTCTAATTTCCTTTGAAAAGATGAAGGTGGTAATCCGCAGAAGGTTTCTTTGCCTACCATCGTTGATGTAATACCATGAGACTTCATGGATCCAGAGTTGCTGTTGAGGATTCCCAGGACCACTCCCTCCTAACTATGCTATTGCGTCGCCAACTCTGGAGGGTCTGGAAACTTCCGGTTGCGGCGATGCACTGCTAAGCCGCACGTTTCGGCAGCTCCCGTTCTAACGGACTTTTGGGCTCTTTTCGGGAGCCCCAACGGAAATTTTTTCAGACCAAACCCAGTGTGGGGTGATGACGGAAGATGCCCCCCCCCCGGGTGTGTATGGAAAAGACCAGTGGAAGTGGCCAGATTGCGAAGGATCCTTTGGAGCAGCGGCAGAGAAGAGAAGGAAGAAGCAAGATGGCGGCGGATGGAGCCCAAACAACATGGGGCCTGGACCAGCAGGAATTCCTCCGACGGTGTGTGGAGGAACTAAAGAAGGAGGTGCTGGCGCCGATGTTATTGGCAATCGATGGGCTGAAGGAAGCACAAAAGGCCCAGGCGATAGAGCTCCGTGGAGTGAAGGCAAAGGCAGCCGAAAACGAGGATGAGATACAGGGCCTGGTGGTAAAAACGGAGACGCATGAGGCGCTACATAAGAGATGTATCGAAAGGCTGGAAGCCCTGGAGAACAGCTCGAGGAGGAAGAACCTCCGGATTCTAGGTCTCCCCGAAGGAACGGAGGGAGCTGACGTTGGGGCTTATGTGAGCACGATGCTCCATACGCTAATGGGAGCTGAGGCCCCATCAGTTCCCCCTGGAGGTGGAAGGGGCTCACCGGGTCCTTGTGAGAAGACCAAAGGCGGGAGAACAACAAGGGCGATAGTGGTGAGATTTCACCGCTTCACGGACAGAGAGGCTGTTTTGAGCTGGGCCAAGAAGGTACGGAGTAGCAGGTGTGAGAATGCGGTGATACGAGTGTATCAGGACTGGAGCGCGGAGGTGGCGAGAAGGAGGGCGAGCTTCAATCGGGCCAAGGCGGTGCTTCACAGGAAGAAAATAAAATTTGGGTTGCTGCAGCCGGCGCGATTGTGGGTCACGCATCAGGGCAAGCACTACTACTTCGAAACGGCGGATGAGGCATGGACCTTCATCCAAGAAGAGAAACTGGACTAGAACTGAGAGACTGATGTTGGGGGGGAAACAACGAGGTTGTGGTACAGAAGTGTAAATTGGGGAATGGGAGGTTTATAGTATTGAAACGATAGACGGGGAATTTCTCTCCCATAGATGGGGGGACACGGAGAAATGTGGGCGCCAGTGGAAAAAGGGACTGAGAGGGGGGATGGGGAATGAGGGAGCTGCGCCATAGGGGGCGGGGCCGATAGGAAAGCGCGTTTTTTTTTTCCTGCGCTATGGAGATGATGGCGGGAAGATAGGCGCAGGAAGGAAGAGAGTTCCACACGCAGGGGGATCAAAGAGAGAACGGGGGAAGCCGGGATCAGTTGGTTAGCTGACTTTCGGAAGCATCATAGGGGGAGTAACCATGCTAGATGGGGATCTAGCGGGGTGGGGGGGACTAACTGGGTTGCTGCTGCTGAGAGCAAGGGGGAGCTGGCAAGAGAAGAGGTGGTCGGGACGGGAAGGCGCCGCCTGGGGGATGGGTGGGTGCGCGGGACCCAGGCGGGGGGCTGGCCCAGAATAGGGGATGGCTAGTAGGCGGGGGGGGCAATCCGGCTGATCACGTGGAATGTGAGAGGCCTGAATGGGCCGATTAAGAGGGCCTGGGTGTTCGCGCACTTAAAAAGACTGAAGGCGGACGTAGTCATGCTTCAGGAGACGCATCTGAAGGTGGTGGATCAGGTTAGGTTAAGGAAAGGATGGGTGGGACAGGTGTTCCACTCGGGGTTGGACGCGGAAAGTAGAGGGGTGGCGATATTGGTGGGGAAACGGGTGTCGTTCGAGGCTAGGAATATAGTGGTGGATAACGGGGGTAGATACGTGATGGTGAGTGGTAGATTGCAGGGAGAGGCGGTCGTGCTGGTAAATGTATATGCCCCGAACTGGGATGATGCGGGATTTATGAAGCGGATGCTGGGACGTATCCCGGACCTGGAGGTGGGAAGCCTGGTAATGGGGGGGGGGGGACTTCAATACTGTGCTGGATCCAGGGCTAGACCGGTCTAGATCCAGGACCGGAAGAAGGCCGGCAGCGGCCAAGGTGCTTAGGGGGTTCATGGAACAAATGGGGGGAGTGGATCCGTGGAGATTTGCTAGGCCATTGGCCAAAGAGTTCTCCTTTTTCTCCCATGTCCACAAGGTATAGTCCCGGATAGATTTCTTTGTTCTGAGTAGGGCACTGATCTCTAAGGTGGCAGGAACGGAGTACTCGGCCATAGCTGTTTCAGACCATGCCCCGCACTGGGTGGACCTGGAGTTAGGAGAGGAGAGGGAGCAGCGCCCACTCTGGTGACTGGATGTGGGACTATTGGTGAATGAGGGGGTCTGTGGAAGGGTGCGGGGATGTATTGAGAGGTACCTGGAGGTCAATGACGATGGCGAGGTCCAGGTGGGGGTAGTATGGGAAGCGCTGAAGGCGGTGGTTAGGGGAGAGTTGATCTCCATTAGAGCTCACAAGGAGAAACAAGAGGGCAAAGAAAGGGAGAGATTAGTGGGGGAGATTTTGAGGGTGGATAAAAGATATGCGGAGGCCCCGGACGAAGGACTATAAAGAGAGAGGCGAAGACTTCAGACGGTGTTTGACCTGATGACCACAGGAAAGGCAGAGGCACAGTGGAGGAAGGCACAGGGGATGAGATATGAGTATGGGGAAAAGGCGAGCCGGCTGCTGGCCTACCAACTTCGCAAGAGGATAGCGGTGAGGGAGATTGGGGGAGTTAGGGATGAAACGGGAACTACGGAGCGGAGAGCAGGGAAGGTAAATGAGGTGTTTAAGACCTTCTATGAGAGGCTATATAAGTCCCAACCCCCGGAGGGAAAAGAGGGAATGCAACAGTTTCTGGACCAACTAAGGTTCCCGAGGGTGGAGGAGCAGGAGGTGGCAGGTCTGGGGGCGCCAATTGAGGTGGATGAGGTGACTAAAGGACTGGGGAACATGCAAGCAGGGAAGGCCCCGGGACCAGACGGGTTCCCGGTGGAATTCTACAGGAAATATGTGGACTTGTTGGCCCCGCTGCTGGCGAGAACCTTTAACGAGGCCAGTGAAGGGGGGATACTACCCCCGACAATGTCGGAGGCGATGATATCACTAATCCTGAAGCGGGATAAAGATCCGCTGCACTGCGGGTCATATAGGCCTATCTCACTCCTAAATGTAGACGCCAAGCTGCTGGAAAAAGTGCTGGCGACGAGGATAGAGGATTGTGTCCCGGGGGTGGTGCATGAAGACCAGACAGGGTTTGTAAAGGGGAGACAACTGAATGTCAACGTTCTACGGCTGCTGGGGGTGATAATGATGCCCCCAGCGGAGTGGGAGGCAGAGATAGTGGTGGCGATGGATGTGGAGAAGGCATTCGATTGGGTAGAGTGGGAGTATTTATGGGAGGTGTTGAGGCGGTTTGGGTTCGGGGAGGGGTTTGTCAGTTGGGTCAGACTCCTATATGGGGCCCCAGTGGCAAGTGTAGTCACAAACCGGCAAAGATCGGAGTATTTTCGGCTACACAGGGGAACAAGGCAGGGGTGTCTCCTGTCCACATTACTGTTCGCGTTGGCAATTGAACCACTGGCCATAGCGTTGAGAGACTCTAAGAAATGGAGGGGGGTGGTCAGAGGAGGAGAGGAACATCGAGTGTCACGCAGATGACCTACTGCTATATGTTGCGGACCCTGTAGAGGGGATGACAGAGGTTATGCAGATATTGAGGGAGTTTGGAGATTTCTCGGGATACAGGCTAAATATGGGGAAGAGCGAGCTTTTTGTAATACACCCCGGGGACCAGGGAAGAGGAATAGACGCCCTGCCGTTAAGGAGAGCGGAAAGGAGCTTCCGATACTTGGGGATCCAGGTAGCTAGGAGCTGGGGAACTCTACACAGACTTAATCTGTCGCAGCTGGTGGAGCAGATGGAGGAGGATTTCAAGAGGTGGGATATGCTGCCGCTCTCATTGGCGGGCAGAGTGCAGGCGCTAGAAATGATGCTTCTCCCGAGGTTTCTTTTCGTGTTTCAATGTCTCCCCATTCTGATACGAAGGCCTTTTTCAAGAAAATAGACAGGAGCATTATGAGTTTTGTGTGGGCAGGGAAGACCCCGAGGGTAAGGAGGGGGGTTCCTGCAGCGTAGCAGGGACAGAGGGGGACTGGCATTGCCGAGCCTGGACGACTACTACTGGGCCGCCAATGTGGCGATGGTTTGTAAGTGGATGAGGGAGGGAGAGGGGGCGGCGTGGAAGAGGCTGGAGATGGCGTCCTGTAAAGGAACGAGCCTAAAGGCGCTGGTGACGGCGCCGCTGCCGCTCTCCCCGAAAAGGTATACCACAAACCCAGTGGTGGTGGCAACCTTAAGGATCTGGGGGCAGTGGAGGTGACACAGGGGGGTGACGGGTGCCTCGGTGTGGTCCCCGATCAGGAACAACCACAGGTTTGTCCCAGGAAAGATGGACGGAGGGTTCCAGAGCTGGCAACGAGCAGGAATTAGGAAACTGAGAGATTTGTTTATAGACTGGACGTTTGCGAGCCTGGGAGCGCTGGAGGAAAAGTATGAGTTGCCCCCGGGGAACAATTTCAGATACATGCAAGTGAGGGCGTTTACGAGGCAACAGGTGAGGGAATTTCCGCTGCTCCCGTCACAGGGGATCCAAGATAGTGATTTCCGGGGTATGGGTCGGGGAGGGCAAAGTGTCCGAAATATATCAGGAGATGAGAGACGAGGGGGAGGCGATGGTAGAGGAGCTGAAAGGAAAATGGGAAGAAGAGCTGGGGGAGGAGATTGAGGAGGGGCTGTGGGCTGATGCCCTAAGTAGGGTAAACGCCTCGTCTTCGTGTGCCAGGCTTAGCCTGATTCAATTTAAGGTTCTACACAGAGCACATATGACGGGAGCAAGACCTGAGCAGGTTCTTCGGAATGGAGGACAAGTGCGGGAGGTGGATGGGAAGCCCGGCGAACCACACACTCATGTTCTGGTCATGTCCGGTACTGGAGGGGAGTGGCAAAGGTGATCTCAAACGTGGTGAAGATCCGGGTCAAGCCAGGCTGGGGGTTAGCGATATTTGGGGTAGCGGAAGAGCCGGGAGTGCAGGAGGCGAAAGAGGCCGATATTTTGGCCTTTGCGTCCCTGATAGCCCGGCGAAGGATCTTACTCATGTGGAAGGAAGCGAAACCCCCCGGCGTGGAGGCCTGGATAAACGATATGGCAGGGATCATAAAACTAGAACGAATGAAATTTGCGCTGAGAGGATCGGCTCAGGGGTTCTCCAGGCGGTGGCAACCGTTCCTTGACTATCTCGCGGAACGTTAAGGGAAAATAGATTGTCAGCAGCAGCAGCCCGGGGGGGGGGGGGGGGGGGGGGGGGGGAGCACTATTTTTTGCTACTTTGTTAGTTCACTATATTATTTCAATAATGTTATTTATCCGTTACTGTACTATTCTATTTTTATGTTGATTTGTAAAATGGAAACATTTTGTTTGAAAACTTTAATAAAATATATGTTAAAAAAGAAAACTCTGGAGGGTCTGTCTTGCTGGTGGGAAGGGTCATACCCAGGAATGGTAACAGACGTGTTTGGGACGTTATCTATAAAGTATGATTCCAAAAGTATGACTATGTCAGGCTGATGCTTGACTAGTCTGTGGGGCAGCTCTCCCAATTTTGATGTCAGTCTCAAGGTGTTAGTTAGGAGGAATTTGCTGGGCAAACGTTGGACGAGGTTGCCTTTGTCATCTCCATTGATTAGATCATTGCTCAGTGGTTTAGTGCTGAATAGGGCGGCACAGTAGCACAGTGGTTAGCACTGTTGCCTCATGGCACCAGGGACCCCAGTTCAATTCCCAGCTTGGGTCACTGTCTGTGCGGAGTCTGCACCTTCTCCCCGTGTCTGCGTGGGTTTCCTCGGGCTGCTCCGTTTTCCTCCCACAAGTCCTGAAAGACATGCTTGTTAGGTGAATTGGACATTCTGCATTCGCACTCCGTGTACTTGAACAGGCGCTGTATACTGAAACAGTCCACGTCCAAATGCAGCAAGACCTGGACAATATCCAGGCTTGGGCTGACAATAACATTCATGCCACACAAGTGTCAGCCAGTGATCATTTCAAACAAGAGAGGATCTAACCTTCGCCCCATGACATTTAATGACATTACCATCGCTGAGTCCCCCATGATCAACACCCTGGGGATTACCGTTGACCAGAAACTGAACTGGACTAGCCATATCAATACTGTGGTTACAAGAACAGGTCAAAGGCTAGGAATACTGTGGTGAGTAACTCGTTTCCTGACTCCCCAAAGCCATGCCCACCACCTACAAGGCACAAGACAGGAGTGTGATGGAATATTTTGCACTTGCCTGGATGAGTCCAGCTCCAACACTCGAAGCTTGACACTATCCAGGACAAAGCAGCCTGTTTGATAGGCACCCCTTCCACAAACATTAATTTCCTTCGCTATCGATGCACAGTGGCAGCAGTATGTACCATCGACAAGATGCACAGCAGGAACTTGCCAAGGCTCCTAATCACCTTCCAAACCCATGACTGTTACAATATCGAACAGCTGTTCCCAACCATTTCCTTTATGTGGACCATAGATCGCCATCAAAAGCTTTTGCAGACCACAGCATACACAAACCATTTTAATCATGATTTTTTTACTCCGCCTACGTTGAACGGGAGTCAAACTTGTGTATCAACGATTTTTTAAAACGCAGCTATTTCTCATGGTATATGATGCACACTCAAATACATTGTGGATTATATTACATAAGGATGTTTGCAAAGCAAATTACATTGAGTAATAATATAACACTGATTATGGTACATAGAGGTGCACATAATTGTATGTTTCTTACCACCGACCATCTGCAATATTCCACGGCCCACAGGTTAGGAACCACTGATATGGAGGAACAAAGGCAGGCACATGGGAACACCACCACCTGAAGCTTCCCCTCCAGGTCACACATCATCCTGACTTGGAACTATATTGCCATTCATTCACTGTCAAAATCCTGGAACTTCCTCCCTAACACAGCACGGTGGGAGTACCTACACCTCAGGGATTGCAGGGGTTCAAGAAGGCAGCTCCAAAAAAAAATTAACATGCTTTTAATTGCCGTTTGTGTTTATGTGCACAATGTTGAGGCTGGCGTGCATGTGATTGAGGATGGTAGTGGGTGTTGGACCCGAGGTGTTGCAGGTGTGGAGAAGACTGGTCTTGGGTCAGACTTTGCTTCAGTGATAGTCATTGAAGGGTTACAGCACAGAAGGAGCCCATTTGGCCCATTGAGCCATTGTTGACTCTCCACAAGAACAGTCAAGCTAGTCTCAGTCTCCCTACTCTTTTCCTGAAGAGTTAAAACTCTCCCGTGATCCTTGGTGAAAAGTAGACTTGTGTGATGGATCGGGCACAAAATTGGGCTGTGCTGTAATATATCATAAAGTGAAATAGTAGCCTACTAACTCTCATTTGTGCTGCAAGAATGGCCAAATGCTCAAGTACTGCCTATGCAGGTGTGACTGAGAAGATTGAGAGGGCTGAACAATTAATCGTGCCTGACCTCGAGCCAGATTACGAGATTGGCTTCACAATTAAGTTGCGTGTTGGCAGAATGGCAAGTGATGAATGTAATGCTTTCCCTGAACCGTGAGCAGCTGATAGTGATCCTTAGAAAAGTCAATGATTAAGTAATTCTGTGGAAGGATATTGCATGCGAAACCAACCTGTGACAGTAGACACCAATACAAATCAATCTTCCTGAATGAATCACCACCGGCTTGTCAGAAGACCAGCTAAGTGGAGACATTGTTATGACAATGCGGTGATGTAGCTTTCAGGAGCATGCATGGGGAATGGCCTACTCCAGATCCACGTCCTTGTCCCTTTAAATAGGAGTAAGACCATTAGCTTACTGGGTGGGGAGGAAGAAAAATAGTTCAAATTAATTTGAAGTTATAACTGTTCTACCAGGACTCTTGGCTCTTGAATTCTCAGCACAGTAAATGTTAAGTGTAAAAAGGTCTCTGCAATTACACTGCCCACTCATGTTGGTGTAAAATATGTGAACGTGCATCATGCACATATCCTCAAACACTTGTCCAGCGTAGATAATTCTGGCAGTGATTCAGGGCCTTACTGTGGCGTGGATCAGATCTCACAGTGAGTGCTCTCATTTCTACTTGACAGACTGACTGCTAAGTGCAGTGGCGGGTTTACAGTTAGTGGGGCCCTGTGCTACGCGTCATTCACAGAATCACAGAATAATACAATACAGAAGAGGCCCTTCAGCCCATTGAGTCTACACCAACACATCGCACTCGCTCTTCCCCCTTCCTACCCCATACATACCCTCTCTCCCTGCACCTCCCTCTCTTCCCACTATCTTTGCACACTCTTCCCAACCACCATCAGTGGGGTGGGGTGCGGTGCAAGAGTGCTAAGAAAATTTGTTGGCCATATAATTTCTAAATCTTCTATTACATTGATTTCCTATGTATTAATCACTTGCCTCCCCAAGTTTCACTAAAACTATGTTTTCTAAGTGAAAAATATTCATGTCAGCAGGTATTTTATTTCGAACCTTTGTGGTATTTTGAATCATTGATCGTTCAGTAGAATTGCATTGTGCAACAATTTAATTATTTAATTGAAGCCTATTAAAACCATGAAAAGTTTACTTAAATAGAGTTAAGACACATCAGTCGTAATTTAACAGAATGGCAGAATGAGCTCAAGGGGGTGAATGCCTGTCTCTTGTTCCCGTGTTCCTATCTAGAAAACAATTAATGGACTTTGGCACGTGTGCATGCATCAAGCTCTTTCTCCAGTCAATTCAAACTAGTTTAGACCTCAAAAGAACTATTAGTTACTAAAGTTATGGTTTGTATAGAACCTCCAATATTATGCAGCATTTAATGTATCAACGTTAAATATTATCATGTCCACCAACCTAGTTAATCCTCAGTGCCTCAAACTAAGTTAAGACCATTTATGCATTTCTATTTAAGGAGTTTATATCTAAAGCATTTATACTTACAACTGTGTCATCTTCCAATAGTGGAAATGAATACCACATACATATATTTACATTTCAGCCATATCTTATTGCTCAATCCTAACCATCTTTCAAAGATTTGTGGTTTTTCTGGCCACTAACATAACTTAGAAAACTTTATCATGGGAATGCCAGCTGATCTTGTTTTTTCCAAATGCATTTTTGACATTCAATAGCGGCTTTTGTTAACTTCAGCTGTATTCTGATGCCTATATATGCAATCTTGCCATTGTTTTATACTGTGAAATATTTATTTTGGAGGCTATTTTCCCTATGGGCCATCGTTAAGACATTTAGATTTCAGCTTCGCATTTACTCTCCTATTTATGAAAAGCACAGAACAAGATTTTATGACTATATATTGAATGAACTTTATTTTTCTTTAAAACTTAATTACATCAACCAGAACATCCCAATCTCCATTTCTGAAATCTTTCTTTATACCTGAAAATTAAACACATTCTTACAACAGGTACCAAGTTATGTGCACCAATAATTTTCTCAACCATGAAATCTGATACGATGGTTATTGATTTGAATTGAGGGGTTTTTAGGACATGGAAAGTTCCGACCTGAAACAGGAATAGAATCCATCTTGCTTTTCATTTCTGAACTACAAAAATAGAGAATTACAGGGAAATAGGACACCCATGATGGGCCGAATGGCTTCCTTCTGTGCTGCGAAATTCTGCAGCTCCCACATGGAAATCGGATATCATTTCTACTGCTACTGATTAAATCCATTACTTCCCAACATGTTGAGTAAAGAAGAAATTCTTACCTGCATCCTCAACAATCTTTTTCCTGCCATACTGTTATCTATTGAACAAGGTAACAGACCCTAATTTCTGACCAATTAACATTGTTTCATAATATTTATTACATTTTCATTTTTGATATTGCCATTAGTGTTCAAATAGGATAAATGAAGTTATTGACAAAACGACTGGGGTCTAAATTCCTAGAAGATCTAGCTTTAGTCTTCCAAATTATGAGGTTCATGGATAGAATGGATAGTCAGAAGCTTTTTCCCAGGGTGGAAGAGTCAATCACTAGGAGATACAGGTATAAGGTGCAAGGGGCAAAGTTTAGAGATGTGGGAGGGAAGCTTTTTGCACAAAGGGTAGTGCGTGCCTCAAACCCGCTGCCGGAGGAGGTGATGGAAGCAGGTACGATAGTGACGCTTAAGGGGCGTCTTAACAAATACATGAATAGGATGGGAAGAGAGGGTTACAGACCCCAGAAGTGTAGAAGGTTTTAGGTTAGACGGACAGCATGGTCGGTGCAGGCTTGGAGGGCTGAAGGGCCTGTTCCTATGTTGTACTTTTCTTTGTTCTTTACATGACCCAAGTCTTGATCTTTATAAAATGCTTATTAGGCTGGGAAGACTAGAGAGGTTGCAGCCCTGGTGCTGAGAAACTATAATAAGAGGCCATTGCGATGATTCGCTCCTGCTTGCGATAACACAAAGGAAGAAAGGACATTAATCAAAGCAGAATACATGGTTCTTTCTGAGGGAGCACAGGCTTGAAGTGGACTGTGTTGGCCCCACACCGGTGCTAGGATGAGGAATTTATCTTCAGAATGTGCTTTTCTCTCCCAGTGAGCTGGTGGCGCACTCCTGTATGCCACATCCTAATGCAATGGTGGCTGCCTCTTGAACACTTCCAGCAGTCAATTGCATCCCAATGCCAGGTGACACCTCCCCAGGTGTAATCAGATGTTCTGTTATTAAACTGACTTCTTTTGATTCTCCAATAGTTCAGTTCCCTTCCGACTGGTTGAGGATATGCAAACTCATTCAGGCTCATGGTTTGGCACCGCGTGTGAAATATCAATCCTTTATAAAGTGAAATAAAAACAGAAAACGTTGGAAGTACTCAACAGGTCTGGCAGCATCCGTGGGGGAGAAGCACACTTAGTGTTTTACTTTGATGGTCTTTCATTAGAACTGGCTATGGTGAGTTTGATACAACTGGTACCACTGTCTCCTCTGAACCACATGGACAATCCAGGACCTGAGTATATCTGCGAAGCAAACTCTCCAGTGAAGTACTTGACTAAATGTAGCATTCATTGAATGATATATTAAACCAAGTCCCTATTGTTCCAGTGCTTCAGAATTGCACTGTTTGAGAGTTTTGGTGTCCTGGTCAATGTTTTACTCCCTGAACCATCACAGCCAAAAAGCACATCGACAGGTCATTCATTTTACCCATAATCTGGGCATTGCTGTGTATTTGCCAGCATAATTACTGCGTTTCCAAATAGATTCTTGAAGTCCGAAGGGGCATTTGAGCAAG
Organism: Scyliorhinus torazame; assembly: GCF_047496885.1. Classification (NCBI taxonomy): domain Eukaryota; kingdom Metazoa; phylum Chordata; class Chondrichthyes; order Carcharhiniformes; family Scyliorhinidae; genus Scyliorhinus; species Scyliorhinus torazame. The sequence goes on from NC_092716.1 coordinate 109,561,435, forward strand.
CTGTTCTGACACTTCAACAATACAAGTGTCAACTCGAAAGTACGTTTCTCCTGAATGCCTTTCCATGGTGCATGACGAGAACATGCTCCTGTACGTGGAGGTTCATTTTCAGATTGTCCAAAGAAAAGGCCTTTGAAAATTTTTTTTAAAACCTGTTCTCTGTAAAAGTGGCTGTGAATCTTAAAATAACACAACTGATCACTGTCCTGTAAAGAAGCAAACCTGCTGTCCTTACCCACTCGGGTCTGTATTTGACTCCAGTCCCACACCAACATAGTTGATGCTGAAGTGCCCTCTGGAGAGGACATGCAAGAAGTCAAATATTACACAGCATCTGGAGCTGGACAATAAATGCCAGTCTTGCCAGAGCAAATAATAAAACATTTTCCAACATACAGTTTCTTACCATAATATGCACATGTGCATCTAAGATGACATAGCCTTGTCTATAGTTCTACTGTGCTGACTAAATGACCCAGTTTGTTCATTTGAATATGCCGACATGCACAATTGTGTGCTGTAACGTATAACCTCTAATGTCTTTAAATCTTTAATTTCTCCTCACGCTATATACAGAAAAGTGTTTTGGATTTGCTTCCCTTTTATAAGCGGCGGCATATTTTCCAACCCCAATTTCTATTTGTAACCCCCACAAACCCTGAGTTAGGCTGAATTCAAACGGTTAGTTTATTTACACACAAAACACAGGACGGTTACAACATTGTCTCCTTTGCATTCATACGTGAAAGAGGGATAGAGAATGGAATGATTTACAGTGCAGAAACCACAGAGAAAAGTAATATTGGGCGGAACCTTACCAGAAAATGGCAACGTGTCAGTCCCCGCAGGAAAAATGGAGTGAATCCCATTGGTGGGATTTCTCATGGAATCCTGAGCCTCTTCGAAAAAGAAGACAGTGGGTGTAGTTAATGTCCTCATTCTGGCGTGGCGGGGGCTCTTAAGAGCTGGGTGCTGGCTTCAAACTGATCAGGGGGCCATCTTTAAAGGGTGCCCGACCAGCATTGCAACTGAATGGCACCCAGGCCACACATCACAGATGTCTTGGGGACTGCCTCCTTCCTAGCCAGACTTGGTGTAAATGATACTGGCGCTGGTTCAAGATTCCAAAGTGGGTGGGGGGGGGGAATCTGGAGTGAGTGCTCGCTAATGACATACTAATGCATTAAAATGAGGTTTCTAGGCTCGCGTCGCATGATTTGCACTACTCCACTGACGAGTGGGTGGGGGCGAGATTCCAAAAGTCAATGATGCCGCAGAAATTTAGTTTTTGGCTTCTTTATTGATTTTGGACCCACTCTGACTTTCTCTCGGACAAAACGAGATGACTCGAAACCGCCCCAATTTTTTCAAATGGTTCCAGAATCCAAGATCAATGACGTATTCCTTCATGGAGGTAGATGAGCCGAAAACCGAAGCTGGATAATTACTGTGGTGATGTTGACATCACACGATTTTAAAAAAAGTCTTTTTCAATTATTTTTCTTCCCCAATTAAGGGGAAGTTTAACATGTTCAATCCATCTACCCTGCACAGCTTTGGGTTGTGGGGAGAATGTGCAAACCCCACACAGACTGTGAACTGGGGCCGGGATTTAATCTGGGTCCTCACTGCCGTGAGACAGCAGTGCCATCCGCTGGTCTGCCGTTCTGCCCCTTTGAACTCACGTGATGAGATTGGAATGCGGAGATGAATCAGTCTTGTCTCACCTTCCCATGTGAGTCTTGTCACTTAAGCGCAACACGTCTGCATGTCTAGCACTTGGAAAGGTGGCTATTGGGAGGAGTGGGAATTTTGGCACATTATCCTCCTCCTTCCACTCCCTCCCCCTGCGCACAAGGCCCAGTGAGAGCCTCCATCACACCTCGGCTCAATTTAGCTGACTCCGCCTTGGCTGGGGATCAAATTCGGAACTGTTTGATTTGAGAGGATAGTCACAAATGTACTGGCTGCGATAGTGGGCAGCTGTAATTCATGATTTAAATACTGCTCATCGCCGCACACCCTTTACAAATATAGATTTTACATGAGCTGAAATATTGATCTCTAGAAAGCTTTATTGTTCTGCAATCAATGAGTTTTAGTTCAAGAGGGTAATTGATTACCAGTCTTTCTCATAAACTGATTCAAGTGTTTCTCATGCAGCATCAATCAAAATCTTTGATGGATCCACTCTGATGGGCTAAGTCCATATAGAGTGTGTTATGAGAGGCCAAATAACATGTTGGTTAACTCCCAGAATGTTGCATGGTGTGCAAGCCTGGAATATGTGCCTCTGGTGAGGGTCTCAAACCCATGACCTTCTGATTAGGAGACCAGCGTGCTATCTCTGACAAGGGATAAGGGCAGAGAAATAGGGTGAAGTTCTCCAAGCAGACCCATCATTCTCTGCAGTAAACTTCCACAATTCTCAATGAATTGAATTTTTTTCAACCTGTACTTCCACTCTGTGTTTTAATAATAATAATGTTTTATTGCTGCTAACAATGGCGCTTCCTTAGACAGATGGTCTTTATACCCTATCATTTAATCTGATTTAAATGCAACAGTGGGCTCCCAATGTAAGCTTCTTGCAGGTTCCACTGTTACAGAGATGTTAAAACTGCTCACATCGCTGATCCCAGTGAGCCAGAGCTGCCATAAAACACCCCTGCTCCCATAACTGGTGGAACAATTTGTGTCTGAATAGTGCTGTTTGAGGAAATTAAATTTCTGAAAGTAAAACCAAATTAAACCACATCGATAAATGCATTTTCTCTGGATTTAGCTCTCAAATGAATTGTATATGAGATCTGAATTTGTTCTTTGCTGGTTGTTAGCCTCCACCCGATTTATTTAATTGCTGCTTTTTAAAATTTCCTTCATCTTTTACATGTATTCCAACAGGGTGTAACACTAAACATTTTTCAGACACTGGTTGCGCCTCAGTAGGAGCATAGTGTGCAATTCTGGATACCACAGCCTTCGAGAGGGGGAAGAGATTGTTTGTGGAAAATGGTGACAGTGATGGGGGGGGGGGGAGGGTTCAGTTATGTGAGGAGACTGAGGTTGTTCTCCTTGGAGCTGAGATTTTGATGTAGCTGTTGAAAATCATGAAGGCTTTTGAGGGCTTACTGGGTTATGGGGATAACGGGGATAGGGTGGAGGCGTGAGGCTTAAGTAAGGTGCTCTTTCCAAGGGCTGGTGCAGACTCGATGGGTCGAATGGCCTCCTTCTGCGCTATAAATTCTAGGATTCTGTGCGGTAAATAACAGAAAGTGGTTTCCAATGGCTGAAGGGTCAGTAACTAGAGGGCACGGCTTGAAGGTAATTGGCAAAAGAGTTGAGGGAGAATGACCAATCTTTTTCTCCCAGTGAAATATGATTTGGAATGCAGTGTCTTAAGGGATGGTGAAAGCAGATTCAGTAATTACTTTCAAAAGAAAATTAGATAAATACTTGAAGGGCAGAGATATGGGAAAGAGCAGAGAAATAAGACTGCTCTTGCTTTTTTTCTGGATGGTCAGTTGTCTCTGATTCAGTCCTCCTTCCATAGAATATCTGAGATTCTGAACAAAACCTAAAATTTTGCACCTCACCAACACTGCCAACTTGCATTGATAGAGCTTCCTTTAATGTAGTAATCAGATAATCTGTTTTTGATGGTGCTGATTGAGAGACACAGGTTGGCAAGGCTACCGGGCGGAACAGTCCAGACTTCTTTTGAGATGTGCCGTGGAATGTTCCACATCCACTTGAGCTGGCAACCAGGGCCTCGGGTGGCCTCAGCTGAAAGACAGTACTTCCAGCAGTGCAGCACTCCCTCAGTGCACTGACGTATCAGCCTGGATTACTGGATTAGGGCAGCACGGTAGCACAAGTGGACAGCACTGTGGCTTCACAGCACCAGGATCCCAGGTTCGATTCCCTGCTGGGTCATTGTCTGTGTGGAGTCTGCACGTTCTGCACGTTCTCCCCGTGTCTGCGTGGGTTTCCTCTGGGTGCTCTGGTTTCCTACCACAGTCCAAAGACGTGCAGGTTAGGGGGATGTCCATGATAAATTGCCCTTAGTGACCAAAGAGGTTAGACGCGGTTACGGGGATAGGGTGGAAGCTAAATCGCTGGCTTTGAAAGCAGACCAAGGCAGGCCAGCAGCACGGTTCAATTCCTGTACCAGCCTCCCCAAACAAGCGGCGGAATGTGGCGACAAGGGGCTTTTCACAGTAACTTCATTTGAAGCCTACTTGTGACAAGCGATTTTCATTTTCAAATGCGGCTTAATTAACCTAGAATTGAGCTAGAAATGAGATGTGTGTGCTCTGATTGGAGTGTCACAACTGGTATAGAAACTATGCTGTCATTAATAAAAATGTATCCTTTGAACTTGCGTGTACTGTGAGTTAACGATGCCCAAGTTGCGAGAAAAGCAACCTTAAGCCCCAATCCTTCCTCCTTTGCTTGATTTGAAGGCACTTGGGTCTTTAACTTGCATTTTCAGTGAATGAGCCATGAATGGTGCCTGTAATTAACAGGTTAATCCTTCAATAAATTGAATTGCTTGCCCATTTAATTTGATTTGAAATTCCCATGAAACATTTAACAGCGGAATATGGAACCTTTGAACAATTTTAGCTCAGCCTGGCAGAGGCGTAGGCATCATTATCACTGCACAAAGATGAAAATGAGCTTAATTCTGAGAGATGAAATAGGCAGCCTGATGGTGAATTTCCGAACCACCTCTTCTCCCAGAGTACAATAAATGCAGTCTTCAGTTGAAACTGCCAAATTATCTAAAAGCTGGTTTAAAAGGAAAAATAAATGTGTGGTGTAGTCATACTGTTAAAGAATGTGGGACATCATAACTAAGGAGTTTGATTACATTGTCGGAGAGATTGAAAATGGAAGTGAAATGCAAATATGTCTATAATGAAACCTGCATTCAGAGTTATGTTTCTGCACACATATACCTTGTTCCATGTAATATAGCATAATCGTGCAACATTATCACAACTGCTGTCTGAGGTGTCAGAGCAAAGAGTTCATCCCTGATGTCCTGGTCAATATTTATCCCTAAACCAGCATCATTAAAACAGAATAACTGGCATTATCATTGTTGTTCATGGGAGCTTGCTGTGTGCAAACTGACTGCCATATTTTCTACCATATTTCAAAAATGTATTTATTTTACCTGTGGAGAACTTTGCGATGTCACAAGGTCATGAGAGGCACCATATAAATGCAAATTTATTTTAATTATAGATTATAAACTTTAAATGCTGGAGGCTCCTCAAAGGTTGCAGTGAAAGAATTCTGAATGGTGCAAAGAGCTTGGTTGGCGGGCTTCTGGTGCCAAGGTGGGACCCCCCCACAGTTCAGTGGTATTTTCCTGTCTTTGCATTAGAGTATTGGTGTTTGTGTTCCTGCAGACATTGTGATAAAGTATCATTGCCAATACTTTTTCAGTTTTCATGAATTTTGGTGATCCAAGTCTAAAATGGGGCATGGATAGAATCCATCAAAACCCTACAGTGCAGAAGGAGGCCATTTTACCCATTGGGTCTGCACCAACCCTCCGAAAGAGCACCCTACCTTGTCCCACTCCCCTGCCCCAAGTCCAAAATGCTACCTAACCTGCACATCTTTGGACACTAAGGGGCAGTTTAGCATGGTCAGTGCACCTCACCTCCATATCTTTGGACTGTGGGAGGAAACCTGCGCAGGCACTGGGAGAACGGCAAATTCATACAGTCAACCAATGCCGGAATTGAACCCTGGAGCTGTGAGGCAGCAATGCTGACCACTGTGCAAGATTTTTCAGTTCCCCTGTCCGGTTCTACTATTTTCAGATCACACAAACTGTGTTTGCCCCTTCCTTCCTCGTTCCACTTCATCCCAGAAAAGCATGATTTTCCTATTCCCAAATCTAGCTGTTCTTGTGGTTTCTGGAAGTACGATTGCACGTGAAGAGCACCCAATGCAGAACACTCACTTAATGTATGCCCTGCCACTGGGTTCTGTTGTGTTATGCTTCCTCATGAAGCATATGCTGCTTCCTTGATGTATACTCTGACAAAGGAAGGTTCAGACTTGGAGATAGGTTTAACACATTTATTGAACAGTTAACAATTCTCCTACTTGAGTTCGACTCTCCTGCTAATCTTACTATAGTAACTCAATCTAACTAACCAGTCTGCTCTAATCCATGCGGTGGGTGTGATGCTTCCTGATCTGCCCCTGACTCTGAGTGTCGCCTATGGAAAGAGAAAGAGCATGTGTGCCCTGTCCTTTTATATGGGTAGCCCCCTTGTGTGTGTGTGTGTGTGTGTGTGTGTGTGTGTGTGTGTGTGTGTGTGTGTGTCCATTGGTTGAATGTCTGTCATGATGTCCCTGGTGCTCCCTCTAGTGTTTATTTAGTCCTAGTGTATTTACAGTGATGCATATCACCACATCCCCCCTTTTTTCCGTCTTACATATTTTCTGTACATGGTGAAAGAAAATTGAACAAAATAGGTACATAAGTGATGATATCTGCAAATCATGATGACAGTGATGGTTATACAATACCAAATAATATGTATGAGTCCAAAGTTCATGAATTAATATGGTCGAGTGGCTTTCTTGTGTTGTTATTGAAGTGTTGATGTTGTCATTCCCTTGTAAATGCCGTCAATGTCCCTGTGCTTAGGGAACCAAGAAGTGGTCAAATCACTTTGTTGTCTGATTTGGACTCTCTTTTTTCTGTGCTTGTGGTAGCAATGCAGTAAGTAATCTGTGTCGTCCGGCCTGGACTGTTTCTTGTGATTGCGATATTGATGCAGTATGTCATCTGCCTTGAAAGCTGGGTTGCTTGTTTGTGGTGGAGCAGACTTGAATTGGTGAGATTTGCTGTCAAGCCATGGTATGTCTGTACTCTTGCCAGGGTTAGGAATTGTGCTGTTACATTGTCCTGCATTTGCAGAGTTGTACCATGTCTTACCAGTCATTGTTCCAGTGCTGTTTTTGTCATGCTTGTTGTTGACGTTGGTGCCTTTGGTACGCTTCTTGTTGTTGTCTTTGTTGTGGTTTTCATAGGCTTTGTTGTTGTGTTTGTTGCGCTCAATGACCACACCGAGTGGAGAAGTCGAGTCCGTCACAAAGTTACTTGTGTCAGTGTCCTTTGCGGCACCTGCTGTTTCACTGAGCGTGCCGTCTCTGATTCCTCGGCGCTCCCCGTCTGGAGTCATGTCTGGTTCACTGCAATCATCTTTGGCTTGTTGATGCTCCCCGTCCCCGTCTGGAGCCCTTTCTGGTTCACCTCAATCAGCTTTGGTTTCTTGACACTCCCCATCCGGTGTCATTGCAGGTTCACTTGAATCATCTGAGGTGTCACTTGAATCATCTGAGGCGTCTTGATGCTCCCCGTCCGGAGTCAAAACGTTCAGGAATGCATTTTCTTGTGGAGAGGCTCGAATGGATGAGGTTTGAATTAACGTGGTGTCACTGGAGTCACTAATAACCTCATTTTGATCGTCGAGTGCCCTGTACATAGCTGAGATCTGTCAGTCTCGCTGAGATGTCGCACATCTAGTATGGGAATTGTGAAGCCTTTGTCACTTGTCGCACATACAGTGGGTAGACCTTCAATGTCTTTTTGTCGTTCACTTGAGCTGGGTAGACTGCCAGAGTCGTCTTCTGGTGGCTCAATTAATCTGGGCGGACTGTCATAGTCGCTTTGTTGTTCACGTGAGCGTGGTAGACTGTCATAGTCTTCTTGCTGTGCACTTGTGCGTGGCAGACTTGCATCATCTGCTGCTGGTTGCTTAGGTGAGGTTGCTAGACCTTCATGGTCTTGTTCATACAAGGACTGCGCTCTGGGGTCTTGCGTTGATTCCATCGTGGAGTCTGTCAACGAGCTCGCAGTGGAGGCTTGTATCACTGTCTCTGTATAGTCTGGCATCGTTCCCTGTGTGGAGTCATGCAGTGGTCTCGCTGTGGAGTCGATCTGTGCGCTCTCAACGGAGTTGTGCAATTGTCTCACTGTGGAGTCTGTCATCGCTTTCTGTGCGGAGTCGGGGACTCTTCGTGGTGCGGGGACCACTCTCTGTGTGGAGTCGGGGACTCTTCGGGTGCGTGGAGCACTGTTCGTGGTGGGTGGACCACTGGTGTGGCGCCAGGCCGCTCTCTGTGTGCTTGGACCTCTCTCTGTCTCTTGGTGTCAGGCCGCAGCAGCATCCTGTACTTCTGGGTTAGGTTGTCGACTGTGCTGGGCTGAGGATCCTCAAATCCGAAGAACTCGTCCATCTCTGTATCGGATTCTTCACTGTACAACACATCTCGTTGCGGTTCTGATTTGGTACCGAGGTCGCCACGTCCAATGATGAAATCATCGTCTGAGTCGTAGTCTTCAAGGACCATATCATCACTTTTTGTGTTGGAGCTGTCATTGTGCTCGCGATGTACAAAGAAGTAATCAACGTCTGATTCATAGTCTTCAAGGACCAAATCATTTATTTGGGCAGTGCTAACTGCTTGTTGCAGGGTTCTGCGGAGGTTACTTTCAGCGACTGGTCGAAGTTCAGGCATTGTGCTGTTGTTCCAGGTGAAAGAATTGTGTCTTCCGGCTTTAAATTTTTTAAAAACTGTTTTGGGACATTTACCCTTTAAGTGGGCATGGTCCGGGGCCTCTTGACGTCATGACGCTTGTGACGTAGAGCGTAGGAATGGATCGCGCATGCGCAGATAGATCGTTTTTCCTTTTCTTTGCGCAACTGCGCATGCGCAAAACACTGTTTTGCTGGTACGCTTCTTTTGGGGAACTGCGGCTTTCTCACGATGGCTGCCAATCAAAACTGCCGTTTTCTGCATTTGCAGGCCTACCTTCGCCTCGTGGTGAGTATTTGCGCCTCTTTTACCGTTCTCTCTTGTGTTTTCCTCGCAGTATGTTTGAAACTTGTCCAGGACTGTCTGGAAGTCTCTCTTGTCTTGCCCTTTGGTGTACTTGAAGGTCTTTGAAGATTTCTGCTGCATTTGCACCCGCAATGGTGAGCAGAAGCTTTATTTTCTCTGCATCCGCCACGCCATCTAGGTCGGACGCTATCAGGTAGATCTCAAATCTCTGCCTGAATGCGCACCAGTTGGCACTGAGATTGCCGTGGCACCTGAGCCGCTGAGGAACCGGAATCTCAAACATCTTGCCTGGGTGCTGTTGCTAGTAGTCACGGGTTTGTTGAGTTGAACTATGTAGATTTAACAAGCACTCACTGGTACCATGTTGTGTTATGCTTCTTCATGTAGCATATGCTGCTCCCTTGATGTATACTCTGATAAAGGAAGGTTCAGACTTGGAGAGAGGTTTAACACATTTATTGAACAGTTAACAATTCTCCTACTTGAGTTCGACTCTTCTGCTAATCTTACTATAGTAACTCAATCTAACTAATCAGTCTGCTCCAATCCATGCGGTGGGTGTGATGCTTCCTGATCTGCGCCTGTCTCTCTGAGTGTCGCCTATGGAAAGGGAAAGACTATGTGTGCCCTGTCCTTTTATATGGGTAGCCCCCTTGTGGTAGTGTCACCTCTGGGTGTGTCTTGACTGCCCCTTGGTCGTGTCCTATCTTACTGACCTATTGGTTGAATGACTGTGTATCATGATGTATCTGGTGCTCCCTCTAGTGTTTATTTAGTCTTGGTGTATTTGCATTAACCCCTTGTGTATTTACAGTGATGCATATCACCACAGGCTCAAATGTATTTCTTCCGTCACTGGTGCACCATAATCTGCAGGATGCACTGTGGAAACTCGCTCCTGTTACTTTCACTGCCTCTCTCTCCCAGTGAGAATTTACAATGTGCTTGTAGTGTTGGTAGCATGGGACTACAACTAAGGCACAGGGTTGTACTGCACTGTGATTTGATGCCAGCTTGGCCTGAGTGCCTGATGCAAACAGTGTAATTTTAAACTTGGGGCAGAACTAGAATTGTAGTGTATGTATTTTAACAATACAAATTGTCCATAAACATCCTAATGGAACTCTTCATTGCATTGCAGATGTTCCGGCACACAGACAGCCTCTTTCCCATGTTGCTGAAGACACTTTCTGATGAGTCAGACGAGGTAAGCATTGACTTGCAGAACTCTGGGTTCATAAAAATAATGTTCAGTGTTTGCTTGTTACGGTATTGGTTATTACCTCATTGTCCCCTACAGTCCGAAAACTGTTCGATTCATTAATAATTTTGTGCAGAGGTCACGAGATCCGAGGATCAATAATGACTGTACCTTCCTTATTTAACTCACTGAATTTATAATAGCTCAAAATGTAATACCAAATGCAATATTTACGGGCTATATTAAATAGTCCTGGTAATACAGTCACTTCTTTCTGCTTAAAAGTGAGTTATTCAGTCATTTTAAACAACACACAAGTAAAACAGAATTAATAAAAGAAAGTGTAGAATTAACAGTTTTGCATTGAGTAAAATTGCAATACATTGAGAGATGGGAAAACAAAGTGAAGAATGGTAAAGTGCAGCATATATAAAATGCAATTAATAAAATGCATAAATGAATAAGTTATCCTTTAAATGAATTCCAGGTTTAAAAAGTAATTTTATGGGTACAAGCAAGGATTGAATTGTGTTGGGGCACTCCGGGAATCAGAGAATGCTTCTAAACTGAACCTTATTCTCTAATTTCTAGATGGTTTCAATATTGCATTCAAATATTATTTCTATTATTTACTACTGAAAAGTCAAGTGTTATGCGACCACAGAATTTGATAGAATTCCCATGGCCAAATCTGCAGGAATCTCCATTTGCATCTAAATCCCAAGTGATAAATTTCCCGATAACAGCAACAACAGCCGCTTGTATTTATGAAGTTCCGTTGACGTGTTAAAGTGCCAGCGGGTACGTCACAGGAATGTTCTCCAATGAAATTGGACACCATGCACGATCACAAGATATTAGGACAGTTGACTAAACGTTTGGCCAACATGGTCATTATTAAGGCGGCAGTTACAAACTGTAGGGTCCAGGTGGCCAAAGGCACAGCCACCAATGATGGAGCGATGAAAATTGAGAAGGCATAAGTGCCCAGAAGGAGCGCAGAGATATTGACTGATTGTGTGGCTGGAGGAGGCTACAGAGATGGGGAAGGGCCGTGGAGGAATTTGAAAACAAGGGTGAGAATTTTGAAATGTTTGTCAATGAAGCAAGTGCTGGCTGATTTAAATTACTGACAACACCAGTTACTTGCAGGTGCAACCATTAGCAATTTAAATCGGAACTAAATTGCTTTTGCTTTAGAAGACTCCAGCAGCTGTTTTGGCAAAACAAAATGCAAAATTCTGTTTTGATATAGTACCAAACATGTTCACTATTGGTGCAAGTCTGAAGACTCGACTGAACGCTAACAGCCGCCTGCTGTTCACTGCTTCCACTGGGCTAGGCCCAAGCATGATTTAATTAGCTTGCTTCAGCTTGGATTTGTGGTGGAATATGCCATTTTCTTTTCCTACATTCTGTTTACCTAAGAAATGTGAAACTCGGGACAGCACGGTGGCGCAGTGGTAGCACTGTAGTCTCTTGGCGCCGAGGTCCCAGGTTCGATCCCGGCCCTGGGTCACTGTCCGTGTGGAGTTTGCACATTCTCCCCATGTTTGCGTGGGTTTCGCCTCCACAACCCAAAGATGTGCAGTGTAGGTGGATTGAACATGCTAAAATTGCCCCTTCATTGGAAAAAATGAATTGGGTCCTCTAAATTAAAAAAAAAAAAAGAAATGTGAACCCAAATAGAAGCTTCAATTTGTTGCTGCACCAAATTATCAAGCAAAAGAAGAGTTTAAAAACTGGAATTTCTGATAGTCATCGAGCTCAGTTTGGGTTGAGGTCAGGCCAAGTCGCTGACTGATCCCAGGGGCCAGTTTTCGCATTCCCATCGCACACTTCCATTCAGGCTCTTCTTGGATCTCATGTCACTAACTGTCAAGGAGAGTTTTAGAGAATCTAGCTTGATGGCTTCAGTCAGGTACTTAGCTAATTTACAATTCCCAATTGATTTGACTCAAAGCACATCAGGGTTGACAGCCATGATAAAAGAGAGAGAATTTCCATTGTTACCATCCTGCGTGACCCTTGGTTGTGACTCATGCAGACCTTCTGATAGTCAATATTAGTCTTGGATGAAAATGTATTGAGGATTCAAGACTGGTTTAAAGGACAAACCAAAGCCAATTTTGTTGCAGGCAGCTTTAACTTGCGTGCCTGAGTAATTGTTGAAGTGTATATTCTCCCCAAGGGAGGGTGCACAGTGCAGATTTATGATTGGTGCTTTGACGAGTAGTGATATTTGTGCGGATCCAGCTGAGGGATGTGATTGCTGAGGTGAAAGCGTGTATTTATTCACTTTTAACCCTCCGCATTAGCATTATACACTTCCCAGCCACTGCCAGCACAGGTTAGATGTGGAGTAATACTCACTCCATTCTGTCACGGCACAGCAATCACGGTACACCAATGTGCTTTTTAAATCCGTTTAATACATTAGGTATCCTGCGAGCTGAGATTGCCAATTTTGCCCGATTTATGGGCATATTTAATTTGTTGATTGGAGTCAGTTAAGAAATGGATTTTCTGGTGAAGACCCTTAGTTATTTGGGAATCTTTTAAATTTCTCCAGTCTCGGCTACATTTGAGAAAACATCGTATGGGTCCATTATGGTTTTGAAGCCGCAGCCAAAGAGCTAAGCCAGGAATTTGCCTGCTACTTGATTGTAACACCAAGGCAATGTATTATTCAGCAACTCACTCTTGTGTTGGCTTTTCAAGATCTGCCGTCAGAATTTGAAGAACATGCTGTTAAGAATACAAACAGGGCTGGGAAGGCCATTCAGCCCCTCAAGCCTGTACTGCTCCATTAGATCATGACTGACGGGTAACTCAACTTGTTATCTGGCGTAACTTTTTAATACCCTTTCCCACCATATGACAGAAGTTTGTGTCAAGATCAATATCTCCTGCTCTCCATTACCACCAGGAAAACCAAAACTGCGTGTTTATCTGGTGACTGCTTTTTGGGATCTTGTTTTATTTTTAAATTTAGAGTACCCAATTATTTTTTTCCAATTCCAAATTAAGTTTGGTCAATCCACCTAACCTACACATCTTTGGGTTGTGGGGGTGAGACCCATGCAAACTCGGGGAGAATGTGCAAACTCCATGCTTTTTGGGATCTTGTTGACTGCCAAATGGTCGCCACAGTTACCCACATAATAATTTTCACTGCATAATGTAATTTGTCCTGTGGGTCACAACTGAGAGATGTGATAAAACGATTTAAATGTAAGATGCTTTTAATAGTTAAATAAACTTTTTCATTATTTAAAAATGAGTACTGACGTACTCACTTTGGCTGGATTGAAATATTGACTTAAACCTGAAGCTTCAGCTGTACTTTTGCGAAAGCTGAGCCATTTTGAAGAGAACAGGTTTTAATTTTATTTCCTGCACTTAATGCTGAACTTACACTGCATAAGATCTGGGAAGTACTGTAGTGTTTTTAGACTTTGCTCTTCCTGGTGACGGTCACTTTTTGTTGTCCAGCTAGATTTAAATCTTCGTGTCTGCTGGCTCATGGGCACTTTGCCAAGAATTTAAAACAAAATCTTTAAAATCTTCCAGGTGGTCTACAGTTGCAGCGCACATTGTGCAAAGCCCAAATTTGTGGGGCCCGCTGATGGGGTAACCAACGAGGGACCCACACCATTTAGCAGGATGCAGGTCAGATGACTGACCTGTGTCCAGTGTTACAGTACTCCTTTAGTATCGGTGAGCGTTGAGCACAACATTACATTGCCATGACAGCTGGAGTATAACTGGCCTGTAAACCAGTTTCAGAATAATTGTGTGTTAGAATTACATAGAATTTACAGCACAGAACAGGCCATTCAGCACAGTTAACATGGCTGCTGTTTAAAGTCTACACAAGCTGCCCCTCACCTATTTTAATCCAACCAAATTGGCATATCCTTCTATTCCTTTTTTTTATTTGCTGATCAAGTTTCTTCTTAAATGGTATGCTGAGGGAGAATTCAGAATGTCCAATTCACCTATCAAGCACGTCTTTCGGGACTTGTGGGAGGAACGCAGAGCACCCGGAGGAAACTGACCTAGACACTGGGAGAGATGCAGACTCCGCACAGACAGTGACCCAAGCCGGGAATTGAACCCAAGTCCCTGGTGCTACCACTGTGCTACCCCGAACGGGCGCCGTAGTGTGGCGACGAGGGGATTTTCACAGTAACGTCATTGCCGTGTTAATGGAAGCCTACTTGTGGCACTAATAAAGATTATTATTATTATGTATCTATGCTATTTACTACAACGTTATCCCTTTGGTTTCTAGTTGCACATTCCTGCCAATCTCCGGATAAATATATATCTTCTGAATTCCTTCATAGTTTTGGTTTCTTCCACCAATCAACACGCTTTTCCTACATCGACCCTATTGAACCCCTTTGTAAATGTAATGACTTGGTTTGCTGTCTTGGATCGTGTGTTGGGAATAAGTTGGAAATCATTGGTCACCACATCAGAAAGTATGGACAATAGTCTTGAAAGCAGATTTTTAGAAAATATAGTTAAACTGCAAAGCTTTCAAACTCCCTTAGCCATTTTGCCATGTAATGGTCTTATCTCAACGGGTTTATTTGAAACACCTTGAAATGTTTTGACAGAGAACTTATGGAAAATGAGCCTGTAGATTTCTGACAGCAGCAGATGATGAAGGCTGTCAAAGGAGGATGACTATTTTCCCCTCTCTCTCTCTCTCTCTCAAACAGATTAAATATTTTCCAGCCACAGCCACTGAGTGACGAATTAGACTCCTTTGAAGTTAATTTAATCCGTCGAAACATATTGAAGGATCAATCCCATAAAACTGTTCATATTATGCATATTCTAAATTGAGCCATGATTTAAAGCCTTTATTACCCCACCCCCTCCTGAAGAATTTAATGTGCAATGTCTGTATCTTGATCCACAGTTTAATTCTAACCATTTGATGGTTATTGTAACCCCCTCCAAAGAGAGCAGAGCCTTCTCTTTATGCCTTGATCTTTGCTTTTGAACAAATGACATCTGAAGTGTATCAGTCCCCTGTGGCACTAATGTGCTCTGTAACCACTCTTAGCTTGCCATTCTGCGAAAACTAGATCATAATGTCCTCTTTGCATCACACCTTTGTTCTTGGATTTGAGCCTGGCACCATTTCAGGATTTTTGCCAGTATGGCCACAGTAGGGCTTTAATGTAATTTGTGAAAATTTAATAATAAAGTAAATTGCTCTGAGCTCTGGAATTCCCTCCCCAAATTCTTTTTTTTTTTGTTTTGAAATTTATTTTGGCATTTTCAACTTTAGCAGTATAACAATTTGATGTGTAAGGCACATGGTATTTACAAAGTAGCAGCTCAAGTGTGTCTGATATTTACAAGCCAGTTCATGTCTTATGTACAAGTTTTTACAAGCGGTCACCCCCCCCCCCCCTTCTCCTGTTGGAAGCATGCCCCCCCCCGCCCCCTCCGGGTGTTGTACTTTACTGTTTGCTGTTTGGGGGGGGGGGGGGGCTGCTGCATGGCCCTTTCCATCCTTCCCTCGCCCCTATGCTTTGTTTGTGCCTTCTGATGGACCATCAATAATAGACAAAGCAAGTTATAGAACTAAATTGTGACTTTAATACACTGAGATGTGTGTCTGCCTGCTGCTGATCCCTCACTGGGGGCAGGGCCACAGATCAGCCAACTATATACAAAGCACGAGGGGCGGAGTCACAGGCGGAGCCAACAGAAGCAACAACAACAACAGTAAGTAACAATGGGACAAACAATAACAGTGACTATATATATATATATATATATATAGATATATATATAGATATATATATAGATATATATATAGATATATAGATATATATAGATATACAGCAGTGAGTAACAGTGGAACGTGGTTCACCACATTCACCCCCTGTTTTAAAAAAAAAAAGTCCAGTGGGGGTGAAGTGGACTCATAGATTGAGTTTGACATGAGCTTTAACCTTCCGCCGTGATCGCCTCAGTCCCGGCTGTGGTGTGGGCACGGGTGTCGAGACCTTCGACTCCGGGAGCTTGTCGTCTTCTCTTCATCCCGATGAGCCGACGTAGAGGGAGATGGTGTAGGGGCGGGGATGGTGGTAATGGTCACTGGGGAGGCTGCCGGTGCCAAGTCCCGAGGCAGCCGAGTGGTGGTGATGGTGGTAGGCGGTGTAGGGGTGGGCGTGTTGGTGATAGTCGCTGGGGAACCTGCGGGTGCCAAGTACCTGAGGGAGACTGTGTCCTGCCGCCCGTCATGGTGTGCTACGTAGGCATACCGTGGGTTTGCATGGAGGAGCAGAACCCTCTCGACCAGGGGATCTGACTTATGGCTCCTCGCATGCTTCCGAACGAGGACGGGCCCTGGGACTGTCAGCCAGGCCAGGAGCGAGACCCCTGAGGTGGACCTCTTAGGGAAGACAAACAAACGTTCGTGAAGGGTCTCGTTGGTGGCAGTACACAGAAGCGACCGGATGGAGTGGAGCGCATCGGGAAGGACCTCCTGCCAGCGGGAGACTGGGAGGCGTCTAGACCGTAGGGCAAGAAGGACGGCCTTCCAGACCATCGCGTTCTCCCCCTCCACCTGTCCATTTCCCCGGGGGTTGTAGCTGGTCGTCCTGCTTGAGGCGATGCCCTTGCTAAGCAGGAACTGACGCAGCTCATCACTCAAAAGAGGAGCCCCGATCACGATGGACATAGGTGGGGAAACCGAACAAGGTGAAGAGACTGTGCAGAGCCTTGATGACGGTGGCAGAGGTCATGTCAGGGCATGGGATGGCAAAGGGAAAAAGGGAGTATTCGTCAACGATGTTGAGGAAGTACACGTTACAGTCAGTGGAGGGGAGGGGCACTTTGAAATCGATACTGAGGCGTTCAAAGGGGCGGGAGGCTTTCACCAGGTGAGCTTTGTCTGGCTGATAGTGTGGTTTGCAGTCCGTGCAGACTTGGCAGTGCCTGGTCATGGTCCTGACCTCCTTGGTGGAGTAAGGCAGGTTCCGGCCTTGATGAAATGGAGGAGCCAGGTGACAGACGTCATTGTGGAGGGCCCAAAGTCGGTCAACTAGTGCGCTGGCACATGTACCGCGGGATAGGGCTTCTGGAGGCTCATTGAGTTTCCCAGGCCAATACAAGATGTCGCAGTTATAGGTGGAGAGTTCGATCCTCCACCTCAAGATCTTGTGTTCTTGATCTTGCCCCGCTGTGTGTTATTGAACATGAAGGCAACCGACCGTTGGCCAGTGAGGAGAGTGAATCGCCTGCCGGCCAGGTAATGCCTCCAATGGCGCACAGCTTCCACAATGGCTTGAGCTTCCTGTTCGACAGAGGAGTGCCGAATTTTGGAGGAATGGAGGGTACAGGAGAAGAAAGCCACGGTCCTGCCCACCTGGTTGAGGGTAGCGGCCAGGGCAAGGTCAGACGCATCGCTCTCCACCTGGAACGGGATGGACTCGTCTACTGCATGCATCGTGGCCTTGGCAATATCTGCCTTGATACAGTTGAAGGCCAGGCGGACCTCAGCCGTCAGGTGGAAAATGGTGGATTTGATAAGTGGGCGGGCCTTGGCTGCATAATTGGGGATCCACTGGGCATAATAGGAGAAAAACCCCAGGCATCTCTTCAGGGCCTTGGGGCAGTGGGGATGGGGAAGTTGCAGAAGGGGGCGCATGCGGTCAGAGTCAGGCCCCAGGACTCTGTTTTCCACGACGTAGCCAAGGATGGCTAGGCGAGTTGTGCGGAAAACACATTTCTCCTTATTATAGGTTAAATTAAGGAGCTGGGTGGTGTGGAGGAATTTCTGGAGATTAGCGTCGTGGTCCTGCTGGTCATGGACGCAGATGGTGACATCCAGATACGGGAACGTGGCCCGCAGCCTGTACTGGTCAGCCATTCGGTCCATCACTCACTGGAAGACCGAGACCCCATTGGTGACGCCGAAGGGGACCCGGAGAAAGTGGTAGAGGTGGCCATCTGCCTCGAAGGCAGTGTATTAGCGGTCCTCCAGGTGGATGGTAAGCTGGTGGTACGCGGACTTCAAGTCTACTGTGGAAAAGACCCGGTACTGCGCAATCTGGTTGATCATGTCAGATATGCGGGGAAGAGGGTACGCATCGAGCTGCGTGTACTGGTTGATCGCCTGACTGTAGTCGACGACCATCCCGTGTTTCTCCCCAGTCCTGACTACCACGCTCTCCAAGGGCTGTTACTAGCCTCAATGATCCCTTCCCGCAGGGGTCGCTGGACCTCCGACCTGATAACGGCCTTGTCCCGGGCACTGTATCGTCTGCTCCTGGTGGCGACGGGCTTACAGTCGGGGGTGAGGTTAGCGAAGAGCGAGGGAGGGAGTGGCGACCTTAAGGTTCGCGAGGCTACAGACGGTGAGAGGGGGCAGGGGTCCACCGAACTTTAAAGTCGGGCTTCGGAGGTTACACTGGAAGTCCAGTCCTAGTAACAGGACAGCGCAGAGATGGGGGAGGACGTAGAGTTTGAAGTTAGCGTACTCTACGCCCTGTACCGCAAGGTTTGCGACACAGTAACCCCGAACCTGAACGGAGTGTGAACCGGAAGCTGGGGGATAGTTGGGACGCGGGAAAAATCCGAAGAGAGCAGTGCCTTACCGTATCCGGATGAATGAAGCTATCCGTACTCCCGGAGTCGATCAGACAGGTCGCCTCGTGCCCATTGACCCAGGCGGCCATCATGGAGTTCTTGAGACGATGGGGCCGGGACTGGTCGAGCATGATGGAGCTGAGCTGCGGAAGGTGGCTGGTCTGGTCAGTGGTAGCGGGGTGATCCCAAGATGGCGGCCTCCATGAGTCGCACGTGGCAGGCGGCATTGAAGATGGCATCCAAAATGCCGGCCTCCACTGGCTGCACGAGGCGGATGATGCGTCAGAAGGGGGCGGTCCCGGCAGGCGAGCTGCCACACTGCTGTGAGCTTCTGGTCGGGCCTGACAGACCTTGGCAAAGTGCCCCTTCTTACCGCACTCGTTGCAGGTCACATTCCGAGCAGGACAACGCTGTCTGGGGTGGTGGCCCTGGCCGCAGAAGTAGCAGCATGGCCCCCCGGAGTTGGGCTGCCGCACGGCTTGTGACGCATCCGGGCCAAGTGATGGCTGCGCCTCCGACGTCCACGAGGGTGCCACGTGGTCGGACATGAAGGCATCCATGTTCTGGAACGCTACTTCCAAAGAGTTAGAGAGCTGCACAGTGTCCTTGAGGTCGAAGGTACCCCCTTCGAGCAAGCGTTGTGGGAGATAATTAGACCGGACTCCGGCCACATAGGCGTCCCTGATTAGGAGCTCAGAGTGCTGAACCGCCGTAGCCGCCTGGCAGTTACAATTCTGGGCGAGTACTCGCAGGTCACGCAGGAATTCGGCCAGGGCGCTGACGCCTCGTGACAAGGAGATGTCGAGCAAACATTTCATTCACTGCCCTCAAGAACTGTCCTTTTAGCAGTGCGATTGCCTCTGCGTATGTGGCCACGTCTCTGATCACCAGAAAAATTTTGGGGCTCACCCGGGCATTGAGGAGACGCAGCTTGTGCACCTCGGTGACGACGTTGGTCGATGAGTCGAGGTAAGCCTCGAAACAGCTTAGCCAGTGCTCGAAGATCGCAGTGGCCTCGGCTGCCTGCGGGTCAAGTTCAAGTTGGTCAGGCTTAAGAGCGGCATCCATTGTAATACCTCAGTGTATTAAATTGATGGACCATCAATAATAGACGAAGCGAGTTATAGAACTAAATTGTGGCTTTAATACACTGAGATGTGTGCCTGCCTGCTGCTGATCCCTCACTGGGGGCAGGGCTACAGATCAGCCAACTATATACAAAGCCCTAGGGGCGGAGCCAACAGAAGCAACAACAACAACAACAGTAAGTAGCAATGGAACAAACAATAACAGTGAATATATATACAGCAATGAGTAACAGTGGAACGTGGTTCACCACACCCTCTTTGGGATCTCTTCCCACTGATGCACGATCAATGACCACTAAAACAAGGTTGTAGTCCAACTGAAGGCTTTAATAAGCTAGATGTTTCCCCCAGCAGCTCAGGTACAGAATGAAGGCTGCCGGGGCGGCATGGGCTCTTGTACCCCGCCTAACAGGGTGGAGCTACCATACATCCAAACCAATAGAAAGCATACAGTTTCCACCAATGGTGCTCCAGCCTATCAGGTACCGTAATACGTCTAATACCACATTCACCCCCTGTTAAAAAAGAGTCCGGCGGGGGTGGTGGCCTGATGCTACAAACATGGCAACATGGTAGAATTAGTTATGGAGGTACCGTAACACCTCCGTACAGTGTTTTGTAACTATTTACAATTCTGATAGCTATTTACAATTGATGATTTAAATTTACAGTTTACAATTTAAAATGGAGCAGTCGATCGGGGGCTCTGGTCGTCCTCTGTGATCGTCGGAGCTTCGGTGGTGACTCCGGTGGAGGCTCGGGCGTCTGTGACTCCGGGAGCGTGGCTTCGATCTCCATGGCAGCTTCGGCACCCCTAGACGGCGCTGGTGGGGAAAACGTTCACCTGGAAGGGAGGGACTGCGGGGAGTGTCGGTGGGTGGGGTGGCATAGACGGGGCCTGCAGAAGGACCGATCCTCCTGTAAGGTGCTCCGGTGGAGGGGAGGGTGGAACTGGTGGCTGGGGTGTGCGTGGGGCTCCGGCGGGCGGCAGGTCTTGTAGGGAGACCATATCTTGTCGGCCGTTGGGGTACGCCGTAGGGGTTAGCATGGAGCAGATGGACCCTCTCGACCAACGGGCCCGACTTGTGCGCCTGCACGTGTTTTCGGAGCAGGATGGGTCCGGGTGCTGCCAGCCAGGTTGGGAGCGCGGTCCCAGAGGAGGACTTCCTGGGGAAGACAAGGAGACGTTCGTGAGGTGTCTGGTTGGTGGTGGTACAAAGCAGTGACCGGATGGAGTGGAGGGCATCCGGGAGAACTTCCTGCCAGCGGGAGACTGGGAGGTTCCTGGACCGTCGGGCCAGTAGGACGGTCTTCCAGACTGTTCCGTTCTCCCTCTCTACCTGTCCGTTACCCTGGGGGTTGTAACTGGTCGTCCTGCTCGAGGAAATGCCCTTGCTGAGCAGGAATTGACGCAGCTCGTCACTCATAAAGGAGGACCCCCTATCACTATGTATGTAAGCGGGGAACAGTGTGAAGATGCTATGGAGGGCCTTGATGACGGTGGTTGCGGTCATGGGGCAGGGGATGGCGAATGGGAACCGGGAGTACTCATCAATCATGTTCAGGAAGTACGTGTTGCGGTCGGTGGAGGGGAGGGGGCCTTTGAAGTCCATGCTGAGGCGTTCAAAGGGACGGGAAGCCTTTATCAGGTGCGCTTTCTCTGGCCAGTAGATGTGCGGTTTGCACTCCGCGCAGATTTGGCAGTCCCTGGTGGCTGTCCTGACCTCCTCGATGGAGTAGGGCAGGTTGCGGGTCTTGACAAAATGGAAAAAGCGGGTGACCCCCGGGTGGCAGAGGTCCTCGTGGAGGACTCGGAGGCGATCCACTTGTGCATTGGCACATGTGCCGCGGGACAGGGCATCAGGAGGCTCGTTTAGCTTCCCGGGACGATACAAGATCTCATAGTTGTCGGTGGAGAGTTCGATCCTCCACCACAAGATCTTGTCGTTTTTTATCTTGCCCCGCTGTGCATTATCAAACGTGAAAGCAACCGACCGTTGGTCAGTGAGGAGAGTGAATCTCCTGCCGGCCAGGTAATGCCTCCAATGTCGCACAGCTTCTACTATGGCCTGGGCCTCCTTTTCGACTGAGGAGTGGTGGATTTCGGAAGCATGGAGGGTACGAGAGAAGAAGGCCACTGGTCTGCCCGCTTGGTTGAGGGTGGCCGCCAGAGCTACGTCAGACGCATCGCTCTCGACCTGGAAGGGGAGGAACTCGTTGATCGCGTGCATCGTGGCCTTTGAAATGTCTGCTTTGATGCGGCTGAAAGCCTGGCGGGCCTCTATCGACAGGGGAAAAGCTGTGGATTGGATCAGGGGACGTGCCTTGGCCGCATAGTTGGGGACCCACTGGGCGTAGTAACTGAAAAACCCTAGGCAGCGCTTCAGGGCCTTGGAGCAGTGAGGGAGGGGGAACTGCATAAGGGGGCGCATACGTTCAGGGTCGGGGTCTATAACTCCATTTTGCACTACGTAGCCCAAGGTGCTAAACACTCATTTATCCTTGTTGTATGTAAGGTTAAGAATTTTTGCGGTCTGGAGGAATTTTCTGAGGTTGGTGTCGTGGTCCTGCTGGTCGTGGCCGCAGATGGTGACATTATCGAGATACGGGAATGTTGCCCGTAAACCGTACCGGTCAACCATTCGGTCCATCTCGCGCTGGAAGACCAAGACCCCGTTGGTGACACCGAAGGGAACCCTTAAGAAGTGGTAGAGCCGCCCATCTGCCTCGAAGGCAGTGTATTTGCGGACACTAGTGCGTATGGGGAGCTGGTGGTAGGCGGACTTGAGATCCACCGTGGAGAAGACCTTATAATGCGCGATCCTGTTTACCAGGTCACATATGCAGGGGAGAGGGTATGCGTCCATCTGCGTAAACCTTTGATGGTCTGACTGTAGTCGATGACCATCCTCTGCTTCTCCCTGGTCTTTACCACCACTACATGAGCTCTCCAGGGGCTGTTACTGGCTTCAATGACCCCTTCCCTCAGTAGCCTTTGGACCTCTGACCTAATAAAGATCTGGTCCGGGGCACTGGACCGTCTGCTCCTGGTGGCGACGGGTTTGCAATCCGGGGTGAGGCTCGCAAACAGGGAAGGCGGGTCGACCTTCAGGGTCACAAGGCCGCAGACAGTGAGGGGGGGTATAGGGCTGCCGAATTTGAAGGTTAGACTTTGGAGGTTACACTGAAAGTCTAAACCCAGGAGTGTAGCCGCGCAGACGTGCGGAAGGACGTAGAGACGGAAATTTTTGAACTCCCTTCCCTGGACTGAGGTTTGCTAAACAAAACCCCTTTATCTCCACTGAGTGTGAACCGGAGGCCAGGGAGATTTTTTGATTAACGGGGTGGACGAGGAGAGAACAGCGCCTTACCGTGTCGGGGTGTATGAAGCTCTCTGTGCTCCCAGAGTCGATTAGGCAGGACGTCTCGTGCCCGTTGATGAATACAGTCGTTGTAGCAGTTGAGAGTGTTCGAGGCCGGGACTGATTCAGGGTCACCAAGGCTAATCGCAGCAGTTGAGAGTTCTCTTTGGGCAGTGCGTGGTCAGTCGAGCTGGGGTCCTGGGGGTTCATCCAGGATGGCGGCTCCCATTGGTCGCACATGGCTGGGGTGCACAAAATGGCGGCGCCCATCCCTCTAATGTGGCGTCCGCGAGACGATGGCGGCGCCCGGGGTCCGCATGTGGCCCTGGAATAGGAAGATGGCGGCGACCTCTGTCCGCACGGGGACCGTGGAGAAGTTTGTGGTGGCGGTCCGCATTCGCCGCCGGAGACCGCAGCAACCGCACGGGCCTGACATACCCCCACAAAATGGCCCGTTTTGCCGCATCCCTTGCAGGTGGATGCGCGGGCAGCGCTGGCGCGGGTACTTGGCCTGCCCGCAAAAGTAGCAGCGGCGCCCTCTGGGGTTGCCAGGCCGCCTTGCAGCGCAGGCTTGTGGGGAGACGGGGGAATGTCTCGGGGTCGGCTGCGGAGGGGTTCCAAGCTGCCCAGGGGGCTGCCGCGCGGTTGGGAACGTAAGCGCGGGCGTTCCTGGAGGCCACGTCTGGGGAGCCGGCAAGGGCCCGTGCCTCCTTGAATCCCAGAGTGTCATTTTCTAGCAGTCGCTGGCGAATTGGTGAGGATAGCATTCCTGCCACGACAGCATCCCGGACCAAGAGTTCAGTGTGTTCGCTCGCCGAAGCTTGCGGGCAGCTACAGTTTCTCCCCAACACCAGGAGTGCATGGTAGAATTCTTCCATCGATTTCCCCAGGGGTTTGTCGCCTTGTTGAAAGCCGGTGTCGGGCGTAGACCTGGTTTACCGGGTGAATATAATGTCCTTTTAGCAGCTCTATTGCTGCATCGAAGTCTTCCGCTTCCTCGATGAGGGTGTAAATCTCCGGGCTCACCCTTGAGTGCAGGACTTGCGTTTTCTGCTCTCCGGTGGGTGAGTTTTCGGCCGTCCCGAGATATCCTTTAAAGCACGCCAGCCAGTGCTTAAAGATTGCCGCTGAGTTCGCCACGTGGGAGCTGAGTTGCAGACACTCCGGCTTGATTCGGAGCTCCATCCTTTTTTTTTTAAACTAGCTTATTAAATTCTGTACCTGAGCTGCTGAAGGAAACATCTAGCTTATTAAATTGATGCACGATCAATGACCACTAAAGCGAGGTTGTAGTCCAACTGAAGGCTTTAATAAGCTAGATGTTTCCCCCAGCAGCTCAGGTACAGAATGAAGGCTGCAGGGGCGGCACAGGCTCTTATACCCGCCGAGCAGGGCGGAGCTACCATACATCCTAACCAATAGAAAGCATACGGTTTTCACCAATGGTGCTCCAGCCTATCAGGTACCATAATACCTCTAATACCACACCCACCCTCCTCACTTTGCCCCTGTCTCTTGTGCACGCCCTCGTCTTTCTCTCTCTTTCACCCCCCCCCCCTTCCCTAGTCGCTGCTTGCATTGAACATGTCTTGGAACAGGCTGATGAGTGGCCCCCACGCTTTGTGGAAGCCCTCGTCCGACCCTCGGGTGGTGTACTTGATCCTCTCCAGCTGGAGAACGTCCGCCAAATCTGACAGCCGGTCCGCAGCCTTGTGTGATGCTGCCCAATCGCCAGCCGAGCAGGATTCTCCGGCGTGCGATTAGGGATGCAAAAGCCGGAGCGCCAGCCCTCTTCCCCATATGAAGGACTGACTCGTCCAATTCCCCAAAGATTGCCACTCTCGTGCACAGCTCCACCCTCACCTCCAAAACCTTGGACATCGCCTCGCTCTTGCTTGGGTTCAGCAGGAATGCCTCGCTCTTGCCCAGGTTGAGTTTGTAGCCCGAGAAAGCTCCGAACTCTCTCAGAAGTTGCATGGTTGCTTTCAGGCCGTTCTGTGGGTCCGAGACGTAGAGGAACAGGTCATCTGCATAGAGTGACACTCCGTGCTCTCTGCCTCCTCTTTGTATACCCTTCCAGTTTTTTGCATCTCGCAGAGTGCCAGTGGTTCAATTGCCAGGGTGAACAAGAGTGATGACCGTGGGCATCCCTGCATCCCAGCCTCTGTGTAGCTGGAAGTATTCAGAGCTGGTGGTGTTGGTCAGAACGCTCGCTTTGGGGGCATTGTACAAGAGTTTCACCCATGAGGTGAATCCTGTCCCGAGCCCAAACCGCTCCAGCACCTCGATGAGGTACTTCCATTCAACTCGATCGAAGGCCTTTTCTGCATCCAAGAATGCAGGGACGATCATCTCTGATGTTCTCTCCCCGGAAGGGGTCATTATTACATTCAGCAGCCGCCTAATGTTCACAGTTAGCTGACTACCCTTGACAAAGCCTGTCTGGTCCTCTGCGACCACCTCTGGTACGCAGTTCTCCAGTCTCTTGGCCAGGATCTTTGTGAGTATCTTCATGTCTACATTCAGCAGTGAAATGGGGCTATATGATCCACATTCTGTCGGGTCCTTGTCTTTTCTGGGTATCAGTGATACCGTGGCCTGTGTTAGCGTAGGAGGCAGGGTGCCCCTCGCTAGCGGGTCTGCGCACATGTCCCGCAGGTGCGGGGCCAGGGCTGGGACAAATTTCTTATAGGAGCCCCTCGGGTCCTGGCGCCTTCCCTTCCTGCATCTCTCCATGATCTCTCCCAGTCCTACTAGTGCGTCTAACTACCCCCGCCTATCGTCCCCCACATCTGGTATGTCCAGTCCATCGAGGAACCGTTTCATCCCTGCATCACTGTCGGGGGGGCTCGGAGGCTTCTAGCCCTCGGTAGAATGTCTTCAACGTTCGGTTGATCTCTTTTTGTTCGATCACCAGTCTGCCTCTGCTATCCTTTACCTGCGCTATCTCCCTCATGGCTGCCTGATTTCTCAGCTGGTGAGCCAGTAGGCAACCAGTCTTTTCCCCATGCTCGTAGAAGGTCCCCTGTGTCTGGCGGAGTTGGTGCACTGCTTTCCAGGTGGATATCAGTTTGAAGTCCATTTGTAGCTTTTTCCTCTCTGCCGGAAGCTCTAGAGTCGGGGCCTCTTGAGTATTTTCTGTCGACCCCCAAGATGGAGTAGATCAGTTGTTGCCTGGCCACCTTCTCTTCCCTGTCCCTTCGTGCCTTGTAGGCTGTAATCTCTCCCCTAATCAACACCTTTAGTGCCTCCCAGAACATGAAAAGTGAGACTTCCCTGTTCCGGTTGTTTGTAGCATGGCCTTTGGCTTGTGTTATTTTCTGGCAGAAGACCTTATCGGCCAGTAGGTCTGTGTTCAACCTCCACGTGGGGCATTGGACACTGCCCGTCTCCAACCCCACATCCATGTAATGTGGAACGTGGTCGAAGATAGCTATCGTCGAATATTCCGTTCTTACTATTCCTGGAAGCACCGCTTACCCCACTGCAAAGAAATCTATTCTCGAGTATGCCTTGTGGACTGGTGAAAAGAACGAGAATTCCTTCTCACCAGGGTTTAGGAACCGCCAAGGTCCACTGCTCCATGAATGTTGACAGCTCCCTGGCCATGCCCATCCTTTCCCCGATCTGGGGTTCGATCAGTCTGTCAATGAGTGTTGCACACAGTTGAAGCCACCCCCCATGATCAGTCGATGCATGTCAATGTCGGGGATTTCTGCCATGGTCCTTTTTATGAAGCCTGTATCGTCCAAGTTGGGCACGTACACATTAACCAGGACTACCGGCACCACGCCTAGGACACTGCTGACCATGGCATACCCCCCCCCCTTGATCCATAACCGTCCTTGTTGCCATGAACCTCGTCCTCTTATTAATCAATATGGCCACAGCCCTAGCCCTCGAACTGTAACACGAGTGATATGTAATTATAATAATATTTAATCTTTATTTGTCACAAGTAGGCCTACATTAACACTGCAATGAAAAGTGGATGGGGGGATTCTGGGAGGGGGTCGATGGTAACAATGTGACGGGGCAGGCCAAGCCCATTGCGGGGGGGGGGGGGGGGGGGGGCGGGGAGAGGGAGCGAGAGAGAGAGCCCTGGTTAAGATAGTTACATGGAATGTGAAGGGTTTGTTGGAGGGAGGATTTCAGTGCCATCTCGGGGGTAGGACTTGTGAACCTGGAACCAGGGCCCCTACAAACCATGTTTGGGGGGTCGGACCGGCTTGGGCGGCAGGCGAGTGCAGATGTTAGCCTTTGCCTCACTGATTGTCCGTAGGCAGGTCCTGTTGGGGCGGTGGTTAGCTTCTCCATCCTGTGACACGGCTTGGCGGGGGGTGGGGGAACCTACTTGAATTTCTCGGGAAGGTGAAGTCTCATGGGGACTGTTTCTTATGCACTTCTGAGAATTGGTTGCCATTGAACGTTAGGGGAGGGGGGGGCGTGCATCGGTATTGTTGTCTTTGGTTACACTTTTCGGATTGATTATGAATTTGTGTTATTTACTTGGAAGACTATGATGGCTTTCAGGCTTCTCAGATGGGCGAAGACTCTGAATCAGTCTGACATTCCAAGTGATAATCCTGGGGCGGGGGGGGGGGGGGGGGGGTTTGTCCCCGCGCTCCTACGGGATCATCCATACTTACCTACACTCCGGGGTTTCCCTTTGTTAGGGGGCCATCCAAAACAGCCATGGTCACCATTTTCCATGAGTCCTGCGCCCCTGGGTTTCCCTTTGTCCAGGGGCACCCAACATGGCCACCAACTATGTATACGCCATGTGGGTGAGCCCCTGCACTCCGGGGTTTCACTTTGTTTAGGGACCCTCTAAAGTGGCTGTTTGTGGCGCCATCTTATTTCCTCAGTCTATTCCTCCCCTGCCGAGGCCTGTACGATACCCGGCTCATTTTTCCCTCTCTGTTCCTTTTGTGTCCCTTCCCCCTCCTCTCTGTGTCCCCCCCTTCTCTGTCCCTGTGCCCACCCCCA
The DNA here is from genome assembly GCF_047496885.1 of Scyliorhinus torazame. NCBI lineage: Eukaryota > Metazoa > Chordata > Chondrichthyes > Carcharhiniformes > Scyliorhinidae > Scyliorhinus > Scyliorhinus torazame. The sequence continues at coordinate 109,589,583 of NC_092716.1, forward strand.
CCCAGACCAGGTGCTCCCTCCCTTCCGGGAGGTGCGCCGTGGTTCCCCCTTGCCTGCCTTCCCCACTCCTTTCTAAGACCCACTCTTCCCTTTCTAATCAGACCGAGGCAGCACAGCACCGTGCAAACATGCTCACTGTCCAATGAGTTTTTTGCTCTTCAGAGTCTTTGCCTGTACAGTTTTCATTGTTGCCGCCCCTGTCTCTTGTCCCAGCCATTGGTTCTGACAAACTCATTTGCTTCCTCTGAGGATTGAAACAATGCTCCTTCTCTTGGCAAGTGACCCAGAGCCTGGCCAGGAACAGCATTCCGAAATGTACCCCATTCTTGTACAGGACCGATTTCGCCTGATTAAACTCGGCCCTGTGTTTTGCTAGTTCTGCCCCAATGTCCTGGTAAATTCTGATTCTATTCCTTTCCCAGGTGCTTGCTTTTGTTTGACATGCCCACTGCAGGCTCATCTCACGGTCCTGATGTTTTGTTGTCAGGACCTGTTCTTCTGGTCCTCGACATTCCCCCTTGGGTTCCCCTGGGCCGCCACCAACCTTTTTACCTCCGCCTCCAGGGCGTCAGGTCTGTCACTCTGGTCCGTCGAGGCCTTTTCCAGGTCAAGGATCGTCCTCTCCTGGGTTGCCACTTTTTCCGCAGCCTGTTGATTTCCTTCTGCATGGTGGCTAACTCCTCTGCTAGTGCCACCTTGACCAACACCTGGATCTCTATCCTGAACGCCTCCTTCATGGCGATCAGTTCCTACATCAGGAAACTCTTCCATCTGTCTCCAGGTGGTGGGGGGTAGGCTGATGCTCGGGTTGTTGGCCACCCTCTCTCCTGGGTGGTCAGGGTTCCTTCGCCTCGTGGGTCCGCTATTTCGTCCGCATGCTGGTCATGGCACTTTCCACCGCTTCTGCCGTCTCTTCGGCCCCTCGAGCTCTCATTCGCTGACATCGTTCCTTGGTTACCCTCCTTTAGTTGTTGAGGGATTTTTTTTCCTTGAAATTTGGGCAAAGTTCAAAAAAAGTACCTTTTTTGGTCCCGGTTCAAAGGGGAACCACCTGATGTGCGTCCTCTCAGCACACCACCGTCAACGGAAGTCCACTCTTCAAATTCTGCCCCTCTGACCCTTACCTTCTCTACAATGTTCCTTAAAACCTCTCTCTTTGACCAAGCTTTTGGTCACCTGCCCTATTATCTCCTCCGGTTGCTCAATTTTTGATTTTAGTCTGATAATGTCTCTGGAAAGTGCCTTGAGACATTCTACTGTGGTAAAAGTGCGATTATAAATAGAGGCTGTTGTTATTCTAATGAGCATACACAGCACATTGGCTGCACATTTGCATTTCTTGCCAATGTAAATCTGGGAGATGGCTTTCGTGCTCAGTTACAGTCAGCTGTGTTGACTGTTAAGGTATTTAATGTAGAGAAGTGTGAAGTGATTCAGTTTGGTAGGAAGAAATCAGAGAGACAATATAAAATAAAGGGTACAGGAGCAGAGACGTGGGTGCATATATGCATAAATTGTTGAAGCTGGCAGGACAGGATGAGAGAGCAGTTAATAAAACACAGTATGAATAGGCTTTATGAATAGAGGCATAAACAAGGATGTTTTATTAAATCTGTATAAAACACTGGTTCCACCTCAGCTGGAGTATTGTCCAGTTCGGGGCATCACACTTTAGGACGAGTGTGCAGTCAGGAGGCCAAGTGTAATTCCAGCAAAAGCCATGCCTCTCCAAACGACAATGCTGGCCCCTGCATTCCCTGACCATACTGACTCTTCAAGCGTCAGCTGAATGAGGATTCTCAAAGATGATATGGGTGGGTGGGGGTGATGGCGGCAGGAGTGATGTGGGACAGGGCGAGCAGGAGGATGAAGTGGTTTGGTGAATATTGTGTTTGGAATTGTGCTTTGACACTAGCTCATTTACTTATAGTTACATTGCTCAGCAAGCAGCCTTTACATCTGCTATAAAAAGAGCTAAATAAGTCCGTTAAACAATCAGCGTAAGTACAGGGCAAACAGCCCAAGCCTCCATGGATCTGTCAATCTGATCCCGTTGTCAGAGGGAATCATGCTGCAATCAGCCTAGTGTAAAACGGGCAATTGGAAGTTTAAATGTCCCACGCAAGTGCCACATCTGCACGCTCGCTGGCACTGCTCTGGGCCCTGCAACACGTCAGCAGCTAAAATTGAATCGTTCGCCACTCCCCACAGCAGAAGATTTGGACCAATGTTGAATGTTGCTTCATCCCTGCCTATATTATTGGGGGTAGCCGCCATCTATGCCCACACCTTTTGAGCGTGCTAGTTTAATCCATCTTCTAGAATTTGCTGCCAAATCCTATTTGAATTAGTGGTGAAATATGCAATGTAAAATTCACTCATTCCAGCTACCAAATGGATTTTGTGAAAGTGCTAACATAGTGCCACAGGGTTGTACACTGATTTAGCCATTCTGGCTCCAGTGAGACCACTTGATGTTGGAATAGGATTGTGTTAGCTGCAGGAACGAATGGAGCCAGCACAGCCTCCAAAGCCAGTCTAGATGTAGAACTGCACTGTGGAACTCTCCTGTCTATTTCTTAGCCCAAGTCTGCGTCAGTCCTCCGGAGACTGGAGGAATGCGAGTAAACGTGCACAGCTAGGTGGAGCAAGCTGCAGGCTTGTGCACACTGCATTTCATGGGCAACTAGATGAGTATTATCTTGCTAGCTTGAATCAGGTGGTAATGTTTTTTTTAATTTAGAGTACCAAATACTTGTTCCAATTAAGGGGCAATGTAGCAGGTTATAGTCCCAACCCCTGTCTTCGGGCACCTCTCCACCATCCAGGACCTGTTTCTGGAGTTATTTTCGGGGCCTTCTGGTGACCGGGTGGCGGGGACGGAGCAGGCATCTCCACCACCGCCTCTCACTGGCCCGGGACCCCGGAAGGAGCCTGAGGAGATCCCGTCTGTCGATGATCCCGGTGGCGGGATCAAGGCAAGCCCTGGGTTACTTGGTGGGCCCGTGTTGCCCGCCGCACTCAGTGTGGTGGAGGATTTGGCCCGGAGGGCAACTGACCGAAGGCTGTCAGCCGCCCAGTGCCGGGAGCGGAGGTGCACATGAGGCTCTCTGCAGTGGGGTGCAGGGCTCACTTGTGCCTGACACTGTGTCGCCTCCTCACTTCCGGAATCTGGCATATCTTAATTGAAGGTTCTTTTGTTTTTCTGTCTCCGTAGATAGTTCAGGCAGTGTCCTATTGGGCCCCCTCCACCAACACCCCGACTCCATTCCTTTCCCTTCTGTTGGTACAGAGGCGAGAGTATCTGGTCTCTCCAGTGCAAAGTTTAGTGCTTATACCATTTGTTTTTTGTCAATGTGTGTTGTGAACTGTTTTAATAATCAGAGTATCCTACCCCGTGCATTGGTACTGAGGGGAGGGTACCCTGTTTCTTCATCACAAAATTAGTGTTTGTACCGTTTGACCTTCTATATATTTGTTTTACTGTTTGAATAAAAAGATATGGCTAATCCACCTAGTCTACACATCTTTGGGTTGGGGGGGCGAGACCCACGCAAACACAGAAAGAATGTGTAAACTGTTAACTTTTGGTTGGCTCTTAATTCGTAATCTGCTCTGTTTGTTTAACCTTTGCTCTAGAGTCGCCAGGTATCTTTATGATACCACCACGAGGTTCAAGTTCAAGTAATGATCAATAACTGAGCACACCAATGAGTAAGATTCAAATCAAAACACATTTATTATACACAGTAAATCACTACTCATGCATAAACTCTACTTTCTAGACTATTTCTATCACTAAAAGGCCTATACTTAGCTTCGGAATTGGCCCACCAGGTCAGGGGAACAAATGGCCTTTCGTTCAGGTCCTGAGTCTGCAGGATTCAAAAGCTGGTATGGACTTGTAGCTAGGAGCACCTATCTCGTAGCGAGCGTTGACTGGAGACTTACTTAGTTGATGCGGCAGCTTAGACAGGTCACTCTCACAGGTTGATTCAAGTTGCTGAGTGACCCTGCCAAAGAAGGACGATTTGAACTTGGGGGCTTTACTTTATAGTCCCCAGGGGCTTCCCGCCCTTCGGGGCGGACCCTGTACCTGGTTCCAAGTGATTGGACTGCGTTCCAATCACTTGGATCGATTTCTCCAATACTGGAGTTGTTCCCTGCGCTGGGCGGTCCCTAAATGTCCGTGGCCTTCCTTTGTCTTGGCTCCTGCTGGCGCCGAGGAGTCTGGCTTGGCTTTATTCACCTTAACTGTTGCAATTGTGCCTTGGAATTGCTCACTACTATGCAGATGACTGCTGGTTTCAGTGCTGTCTGGTTTCTTACAGGTTTCGATACACGTGATTTCTGTATTTTCTAGTCTTTGCCTGTGTTGGCTGAATTTCACTTCAGCCTTTGCGGTTCTCCATTTTAAGTCGGGAAGTGGCCAACCCAGGTGGCTACAAAACTACACATGGACCTGGAGCCGAGATCGAAACCAGTCCTCAGTTATGTGAGGCAGCAGTGCTAACCACTGCACCACCTTGCCGCCTCGGTGGTAATGTTTTGTGTGTCAATTTCATTCCTACAATGGGGGTGTTTGAATCATGAACAGCAGTTCTTGTGACTACTAATTATCCAGATGAAATTGTAAGCTCCAGTTCGCGTTACTGGTGCCATATCTACATAGATGTTCAAAAATCGGAGCACTTTTCTACCCTAAGTCTTTATTTATCTCCAAGATGAAGTCTGTTCCTTGGATTTCGGCTGGAGTGCAATTGGTGTCACCATATTGGAACTCTCTCTGATAATTGCAGTCCGGAAGCCAGTTATTATTCAGTCTGTCCCATAAGGGAAATCTATTAGGCAGTTGCATTACTTTTAAAATGGATCCAGGTTCCTTGATGTATATTCTGGTAAACTTTGCCAACCGGAAATGAGGAGGCGCTGTGTTGGGAACATCTGACTGTGCAAAGACAGCTAAAGTTCACTTAAGGTAGAAAAGCAATCTGCTCTACCCTGTATGCCTCCTCTTGACAAACAATAAGTCCTTTATCCTGCAAACTAGGCCACGATGGAGGAAGTCACTTCATGTAAGCCTACTTGTGACATTAATCAAGATTATTATTATTATAATTATGAAGCGTGTTGTGTACCCAAACAGGTGCCAGAATGTGGCAACTAGGGACTTTTCATAGTAATTTTATTGCAGTGTTAATGTAAGCCTTCTTGTGACAAAGATTCTTATTATTATTCTGGGCAGTTATTTGCTGCAACATTCAGCTGAGGGTGTTTGTGTGTTTCATAGAATCATAGAATTTACAGTGCAGAAGGAGGCCATCCGGCCCATCAAGTCTGCACCGGCTCTTGGAAAGAGCACCCTACCCAAGGTCAACACCTCCACCCTATCCCCATGACCCAGTAACCCCACCCAACACTCAGGGCAATTTTGGACACTATGGGCAATTTATCATGGCCAATCCACCTACCCTGCACATCTTTGGACTGTGGGAGGAAACCGGAGCACCCGGAGGAAACCCACGCACACACGGGGAGGATGTGCAGACTCCGCACAGACAGTGACCCAAGCTGGAATTGAACCTGGGACCCTGGAGCTGTGAAGCAATTGTGCTATCCACAATGCTACCGTGCTGCCCTCTGTTCTCGGTTGAATTCTTTCATTCACTTCAAACAGCCTGCTCCACTTAGATGGAGGACCTGATCTGACAGGGCTGAGACCATTTCTTGGCCACAATAATGACAGGTTTTTTTTGAGGCTATTCGGTCATGAGTTCTCCTGCAAAGTTCTGCCATGTACTTGTTTGTAATATAACTTGGGTGCGTCTAGTAGATATTTTAGTCAAGTTGGTTTTCTAGGAGACCGTGATCAACTTGGATAGTATTCATACTCGAGCCAAAAGGTCATCAGTTCAAGTCCCCCCTCAAACTTGAACACAAAGTTTGAGTGCAGTACTGAGGGTGTACCGCATCGTTGGAGTTGCCAACTTCCTGATGAAGCAACTGCGCACTTAGGGAGATGTGAAGAAATCACATTGCAGTATTCAAGGTCAAGTGAAGTTTTCTCCAGTTTTCTGGCCAATATTGATCTCTAAACCAATATCACTAATAAGAGATGATGTACTGTAGTAATGTATTTTATTGCTGTTTGTGGGACCTTTTGTGCAAATCATTTCCCTTCATTGTAATGGTTCAAAGAGTACATTGTTGAATTTAAAAACATAAATTCAGAGTATCCAATTCTTTTTTTTCCCCAATTAAGGGGCAATTTAACGTGGCCAATCCACCCGCCCTGCACATCTTTGGGTTGTGGGGGTGAGACCCACGCAGACACGGGGAGAATGTGCAAACTCCACAGAGACGGGCTGGGAATGAACCCGGGTTCTCGGCGGCGTAAACAAATCCAGGTTCTCGGCACCATGAGGCAGTAGTGCTAACCACTTGAGCCACTATGCTGTCCCTACATTGTTGAATATAAAGAGCTTTGGGATGTCCAGTGGCATGAAAGGCACAGTCGGAAGGAAGTCCTTCTTGCCTTTCTTTATAGAATGAGAATCTTAGTTATCTGTTCATCGAGGGGTGGAAATGAGCGGATGGAATGCTTGAGCGAAACCATCACTGCAAGAGTGATTCCTTATTCAGATCCAGGTTCTCTAGGTTAAAATTCAAAGTGAACAAACGTTAATTGTAGTTTAGGCTTTGTTGATACACCTTTCTTGCGAGAAGATCGTTAGGAAATGTGTCACAATGAGTGTTTTGGAGGAGTGTGTGTAAATATTTAAAAGTATCGTGGAACCAGAAATCATCTCATCCCAATGACGGTCCAAAGCAAGAAAGTGAGCATCCTCATCAGAGACCAGATCTATACTTTGACAAATGATTGTGTGATCTAAACTGTGGGTATTCCTCAAATAAAAGATAAGGTTGAGGGTTTAAAATGTAAAGCCAGCATTATAACGAAGGGAGTAAGATAGTGCAACACTCTTGTTATGTTTGGATCAGAGCCTGTCCAGGAGAGGAGACCCTTGTATCTCTGCTGTCCCTGACTACCCGCAGTGCCACGCTGAGTTGTGATTAATGGGCTTGTCCTATCCTTGGAACATCTCAAAACCCTTCTTAGCCAATGAAGTATTCTTGAAATAAATTCACTATTGTAATGTAGGACACGTGGACAAATTGGGACAGCAAGACCCCACTACAAGATAATCTGTCTATGGAACTGGTTGAGGGGTGAATGTTGGACAGGACATATGTGATAACTTCCCTGTTCTTCAAAATAGTGCCATGAGATTGTTCGCTTCCATCTGCGAGGGACGATGTGGCCTCGGTTTAACATCTCATCTGAAAGACTGAGCTGTAAAGTGTCAGCTTGAATTTTGTGTTCAAGTCCCTGAAGTGGGACTTGAAAATGCAGCAGCTGCTGCCTATTGTAGTCGAATGGCAGACTCGCCTGGTACCTCGCTCTTTTTGGTGGAAGTTAATGATGTTTGTTGCAAGGTAAGACTGTGCAGAATTTCTTTTTTAATTTTCCAATTAAGGGGCAATTTAGCGTGGCCAATCCACCTATGCTGCACCTCTTTGGGTTATGGGGGTGAGACACGCACAGACGTGGGGGAATGTGCAAACGCTACACGGACAAAACCCCAAGGCGGGGATCGCAACCGGATCCTCGGCACCGTGGGGCTGCAGTGCTAACCACTATGCCACCGTGCCGCCCCAACTATGCAGAATTGAGGTTTGGTCGAGGAAAAGTCTGGACAGTGCAGCGAAGTATCTGCTGTCACCTATTGCTATGCAGAACCGTCTCATCAAAATGCTCTGGCATGGGGGCGGCAAGGTGGTGCAGTGGTTAACACTGCTGCCTCATGGTGCAGAGGACCCGGGTTCAATCCCGGGCCCAGGTCACTGTCCGTGTGGAGTTTGCACATTTACCCTGTGTCTGCGTGAGTCTCACCCCCACAACCCAAAGATGTGCAGTGCAGGATAGGTGGATGGGCCATGCTACGTTGCCACTTAATTGGAATTTGTTTATAAGTACTCTGGTGCAGCCTTTTTATTTTGTATGTGAGAATGTTGGGTAGAGACATGAACTTAATCAGGGCTGAGAAACTATTTTGTAGTTTGTCATGACCCAAGACGTAGATCAGTGGAGTGAAACACTAATCATTCTTAGCTGCTTTTGGCGGGGAGGGGAGCGAAGAGAACGATCTTGGCTCATCTCCAGCGCTTGGAACGCACTGCGTGAGGAAGCCGAACCCCAGAGGGTTTGCAAAGGGAATGGCTGTCTTCCCATTGTCAGAGCCATTGCTGTGGGTGAGGGGCCTCTGCTCCCTGTGTGGTCATTCATTCAATAGTACTGCCACACATGGATTTGCTTCCTCCTTTTGATGCACTCAGAATCTCTTCACAGAGTTAATTATTTTGTCATTTATAGTTCCTCAGGCCAGCAGTGATGGTGGGAACTAAACAGCAGAAGCCAGTGACTTAAATAAAAAATGAGGAAGAGGTTCGGCTCAGAGTACATAAATAGAAGCAAAATACTGTGGATGCTGGAAATCTGAAATAAAAACAGAAAATGCTGGAAGACTCAGCAGATATGGTAGCTTCTGTGGGAAGAGCAATGGAGTTAACATTCTGAGTCCATGTGGCCCTTCTACAGAACTGTTCTGTAGTAGGCTCAAGACGCTTATAGAATCATACAATTTACAGTGCAGAAGGAGGCCATTCGGCTCCTCGAGTCTGCACTGGCCCTTGGGAAGAGCACCCTACCTCAGCCCACACCTACGCCCTATCCCCATAACCCCACCTAACCTTTTTTTGGACACCAGGGGCAATTTAGGTTAGTCAATCCACCCAACCTGCACATCTTTGGACTTTGGGAGGAAACCAGTGCATCTTGAGGAAACCCACCCAGACACGGGGAGAACATGCAGACTTCGCACAGACAGTGACCCAAGCCAGTAATCGAAGCTGTGAAGCCACTGTGCTACCGTGCTAGTTAGGGAAGTGAAGAAGGGGTACAGATTATTCTTATTAAAATGGCCAATTCAATGGCACTTTCTAATTACATCTTTTTTAAATTGGTTTTGGCATTTACCTTCTCTGTCAGTGAAGTGTCATTCAGCGACGAAGGTGAAAAGATCATCACTCAATGTTGTGAATTGTTATTCCGGTGCTTGGAGTGTGTGCTCGGGTGCATTGCAGGAGGAGGTAGAGGCAGTGGAACAATGGACATGGAAGTGACAGCATGGCAGGAATAGAAGCCTGGAATGTTATACATCTCATTGGCTGACTAGTTTGTGCTCCGTCAAACAGTGTCATAGACACACAACGAATAGGAACAGGAGGAGGCCATTCAGCACTTTGAGCCTGCTCCACCATTCATTATGATCATGGTTGTTCATCCAACTCAATGGCCTGTTCCTTCCTTCCCCCACCAACCTCCCACCAATATCTTTTGATCCCCTTCGCTCTTAAGTGCTATATCTAACTGCTTCTTGAAAACAGACAATATTTTGGCCTCACTGCTTTCTGTGGTAGCGAATCCCACTGGCCGACCATCGTTGGGTGAAGAAATTTCTCCTCGACTCAGTCCTAACCCATATCCTCAGTCTGTTGCCCCTGATTCTGAACACTTCACCATCGAGAACATCCTTCTTGCATCTACCCTGCTATGTGGGTGGCATCTCTTATATTTTAGATTTCACAATAACTTAATTAGCTGGCAAATTAGATGTTTAGAGGTGACAGTGTTAATAACAATTCCACGAGTTTAATGAAATCCCTTAACCTCCCTTTCAGCCAGTGGTTATTGGATGGAGGGATGTATGCGACTTGCATGTTCAGTGCATTCAACTGCTAAAATGTGAGTGAGAGAAATCTGGGGTTGTTGTCTTCCTGTGCCCTTGCCACCTCTGGGTAGCACCTCTTTGCCTACAATACCCTCAGGAAAGCATAGCCCCTGGGCAATTGGTGTCTCCACCTCTCAGCTAAAGGAGGGAAAGAAATTCAGCAAGGTTTTGGCTATAGGTGTGTGGTGTCAGATGAGGACAGAATTAGGCTGGAATCATAGAATCATAGATGTTACAGTGCAGAAGGAGGCCATTTGGCCCATCGAGTCTGCACCGGCTCTTGGAAAGAGCACCCTACCGAAGCCCACACCTCCAGCCTATCCCCATAACCCAGTAACCCCACCAAACACTAAGGGCAGTTTTGGACACTTAAGGGCAATTTAGCATGGCCAATCCACCTAACCTGCACACCTTTGGATTGTGGGAGGAAACCGGAGCATCCGGAGGAAACCCACGCCCCCACGGGGAGAACATGCAGACTCCGCACAGACAGTGACCCAAGCTAGGAATCAAACCCGAGACCCTGGAGCTGTGAAGCAATTGTGCTAACCACTATGCTACCGTGCTAGGAGGAAGGAATATGATGCCTTCCTCCTACAATTGCACAGTTCTTCTTGTGATGCCACCTCGCATCAAGAAATAGAGAAATCTAAGATGACTTGCTCATCTGGATTCATCCTCTAATTGGGAGTCAGCACTTTTAGATGGGAGAAAGGAGGAATTATCCAAGGATCTCCGCTCCTTGTCGAAACAATTACTCTTATGCAACACTGGGTGATTAGGTCAGCTTGCTTCCTGATCTTGGCACGTATCACAACACAAACTAGTGCACAGAGCATTAAGTAATTGTACAGAGGCAGACTGGTATCTGTTTATAAACATTTTACACCATACAATTTTACTGCATAGGAGGAGGTAATTTGGCACATTGTCCCTGCACTGGATGTTTGAACAAAATTATGCTCTCCAAATAGTCCTGCTCACCCACTCTTTCTCCATATCCCTGCAAATATTTCCGTTTCACATGTTTATCCAATGCTCTTTTGACAGTTTTTATTGAATCTGCTTCCACCATCCTTTTGGGTAATGTACTTTAATAATAATCTTTATTATTGTCACAAGTAGGCTTACTAACACTGCAATGGCGTTACTGTGAAAATCCCACACTTCGGCACCTGTTCGGGTACACGGAGGAAGAATTCAGAATGTCTAATTCACCTAACAACACGTTTTTACGGACTTGTGGGAGGAAACCGGAGCATCCGGAGGAAACCCACGTAGACATGGGTCTATCATTTCAACTCCACCCCTCTCTCATTTCAGATGAAGCTATCTTTGGTATTCAGAGCATAGGAACTGGATAAGCTCACTGAATTTTGGGACAATAGGCAGGCTTTTCAAATCAAATATATATATTATAATACTGCGTTTCCTTTATACAGCGATCTGTCTTGTGACTAGACATAGATTTAAGTCATCTGAACAAGCTTTTGAAACTAAACCAGTATTGCATTTCAAGTTATTGAACGCTATACCTGTCAGCCTACTGTGTGTGTAGGTGTCAATATAAACCTGTCATAAACACTGATTGCATCAATCTTGTATACATCACTTCCAAGTTTTGCAGACCAGCATAGTCCAATGTCCAATGACTGGCTTGTGCTAAGTGATCCAATGCCAACCAAGACAGGAGTGGGAGACATTGTACTTAACGTCTGATGGTGGAGTGCCAAGGGAAATCTAGATATTCCTGTTTTAGTTTGCTATCCAGTGACCTCTGTTAGAAGCACACATCTGGAAACTGGGTGGAGACGGGCTTTGGTTGTGATGCCCATCACCCTCTCACTCACTGACTTGTATTGAACCTGGTCCACTAATATCTCCAATTTTAACTGACCATCCACAATTCCTTGTTGATTTCTCCCCTGCTTATCTCTTTAACCTTTCCAGACCAGCAACCCAAACTCTTTCTCTGACTGATCTAATTGAATCTCTCTCTCCACCCAACTTCCCTTTTGTCTTACCATTGGAATGCATACCTTCAATCTCTGGAATGCTCTGAAATCCATCCACAAATTGCTCCATATCCCTACTCTCTTTTAAGGCTTTCCTTAAAATCCTCCTCTTTATTCAAGATTCTGGTCACAGCTCTGACTATCTCCTCTGTCTTGGCATCCATTTTTGTTGGATTATAACTTGGTAAAACATCCCCAAACATTTTCTCACTTTGAAAATGCGGAGGTTGTTCATATCACAATTATTTCTTCAATCGCCTATCATGGAACAACCCATCATCTGTATTTAAAGTGGTACAGTTCGAGAACTGGGACGCTTTTTCACAAACTCCAGCAATTTCAGAAGGTGATTCACCACCACCTTCTCAAGAGCAATTAGGGATGGACAACAAATGCTGACCTTGCCAGCGATGCCCACATCCCAGGAAAGAAGAGGAGTTTTTGAAAAATAGATCAGTTGTGTAACTCTTGCATCCTCCGTTGTGCCATGTTAAGCAATATTCATTCTGAACAGAAACTGAAGTACAAAGAAATGGAATAATTATGCATAGGCATACTGGGGGGTCTACGTGGTTAGAATAAGTGATATCCAGACAAATAGCTGTATTTAATTGAAAACTTTTGGAACAAAATGGCAACCATTGAAAACATGATTTTCTTCTGTTGCTGTCTGGTTCTGCAACCACTGATGGATTACATCTGCATTGAGCATATAGGTGTTTTGATCATGCCTGCACTAAAATAGCGACGTATGATAAATTGCCCTTAAGAAAGTGGTGGTGAGTCCGTGTGGTGTAGTATGCTTACGTTGCTATTGGGGGTGGGGGGAGCTGCGAGATTTTGACCCAGGGACAGTGAAGCAACAGCAATATGGTTCCAAGTCAGGATAGTGTGTGGCTTGGATGGGATCTTCCAGCTGATGATGTTCCCATCTGTTTGCTCCCCTTTTCCTACCGACTGGGAGTGATCGTGGTTTCGAAAGTATTACCTAAAGCACCTTGGGTAAATTCCTGCAGTACATCTTGTAGATGTTACACGGCTGCCACTGTTGTTTGATGGTAGAGGGAATGAGGGCTGGGTTCACTGATTTGGAGGCTAAGTGCTGACGCCGGCGTGGGAACTGTGGCGTTTACGACAGTGCCAAATATTGGCACTGAACTCTCACCGATCTTGCGACTGGTGAGGGTCTAGCAGCTGCACCGAGTGAAACTCCCGGCTCCCACGACATAAACGGCTGGAGAATGGCCAGCTCCGTGGCCACGCATGCACATGGCGGCGACCTGCAGCGGTTGCACCGTTAAACATGGCGCCAGCCATGCGAGGACCTGACCTGCTAAATACTGCACCCCTGGCCACACCCCACCAGTTCCTTCAGCCCTCTCGGAAACCCCACCCGGCCAGCAGCACGGCTCACGGCCGATGTGGCGGCGCTGGACACATTCCACAGCCACCACGCCGGGTTCCCAACCACTAAGACCACAAGTGAACCACACCATCGGGAACTCTGCCCATCGGCGGCGGAGAATCATGGAGGCCCGGGAGTGTCAGGCCCGCTAATGATATGCCAATGGTGCTTAAAGCTGCGTGGCGAGCGACACATTTATGTCATTTTCGGGTTGCTGGAGGATTCTGATTTGGCGTCAAAACGCTGTCTACCATGATTTCGGCTTTGGAGGCGATTTCCCCGCCCAATCAGGCTTCACGATTTCGCCGTCAGCTGACATTGAAACCCGCCCTGAATGCTTGTTGAAAGGGTAGCAATCAAACGGGCTGCTTTGTCCTGGATGGTGTAAAGCTTCTGGAGTGTTGTTGGAGCTGCCCTCATCCAGGCAACTGGAGAGTATTCTATCACATATTATTCTTAATACCAACCGACGACTCTAAATTATACATGCAATAATGAACACTGAACACACTGAAGGAATTTAGTGTTAAGTTGTGATATTATTGTAATTTGAAAACCGATAACTAACAGGCAGGCTGGCGGTTTACTGAAAATGTAGAACCAGGTTACTGAGCGCAGACCAGGGATGAAAGTGTAAGATTTGGCTTTGGCTGTGAACATGCATACATTCAAATCTACAAATTAGAAGCAGGAGTTGACCACTCGGCCCCAAGAACCTTCTCCGCCATTCAATAAGATCATAGCTAATCTGATTGTAACCTCAATTCCTCATTCCTGCCTGCTCCTGATAAACTTTCACTCTCTTGTTAATCAAGAATCTATCTAGCTCAACCTTAAAAATATTCAAACACTCTGCTTCCACTGCCTTTTGAGGAAGAGAGTCTCAGTCCTCTGAGAGGAAGATTTCTCCTCATCTCTGTCTTGAATGGGTGACTCCTTATTTTTAAACAGTGAAACCCGAGTTTTAGATTCTCCTTTTTAAAAATAAATTTAAAGTACCTAATTCATTTTTTTTCAATTAAGGGCAATTTAGTATGGCCAATCCACCCAACCTGCACATCTTTAGGTTGTGAGGGTGAGACCCACGCAGACACGAGGGAAATGTACAAACTTCACCTGGACAGTGACCCGGGGCCGAGATCGAACCAGGGTCCTCGGCTACCGTGCCGCCCACTTCTCGACTCTCCAACAAGAGGAAGCATCCTCTCCCCATCCGTTCTGTCAATATCTATCAAAATCTTAAAGGTTTCGATCAAGTCGCCTCTTACTCTTCTAAAGTTCAGCGAATCCAAGTCTAGACTGTCCAATATTTCCTAAGACAACCCACCCATTCCTGGAGTTAGTCTAGAAAGCATTCTCTGAACTGCTTCTAATGTTTGACTCATCCACCGGAGATCACTGAATGATCCTGACTTGAATGAGAAGGTTGTGTGTGCATTGATGAGCTATGGCAGAACTGTTGGAAGCCATAATGTGCCGGGAGTCATTTTCAAAGAGCAATAAATTGAATGCAGTTCTTCAAGATTCAGAGTGAAGTAAGACTGGTTATACTAGTTGAGCCTATGGTGAACACAGTCATATTGCTTGAAAATATGGCCTTTGCAAGTATGTTTACACTTTGTTGCATATTCAGCCTTGCTCAGTGTTTGATAGTCTTCGACTCATTAACATAACTGTTGACGCAATTTTTTTTTAGTGTATTTTGTCTGAGGCGCAGGTCATGACTTTAAGTGTTGGCAACCTATACCCATGACTTCTCGTTCTAGATTGCCCCACAAGGGGGAACATTTGGTATGCCTTCATCAATCCATTTTAGTATTTTATGCCCCTTGATCAGACCCCCTCTCATCCTTCAAAACTGTTTAATCTCTCCTCATATGTCAACTCTTTCTTCCCTGGAATCAATCTGGTGAACTCCTCTGAACTGCCTCCAATGCTACCACATCCTTCCTCAAATAAGGAGACCAAAACTGGACACGATACTCCAGATGTGGTCTTACCAACACTCTACAAAATTGCAACAACACTTCTCTACTAATATACCCCAGTCTTTTTCAATAAATACTAACATTTCATTTGCCTTTTTAATTATGTGCTGTACATGCATACCGACTTTGTGATTCAATGGATTGGCCATGATCAATGCGCAGGGTTACGGGGATAGGGTGGGGGAGTAGGCCTACACAGATTGCTCCTTTCGGAGGGTCGGTGCAGATTCAATGGGCCGAATGGCCTCTTTCTGCACTGTAGGGATTCTATGGATGTCTGTTCTAAGGACTGGTGTCAACTCTTAAGTCCAGCTGGATTGTTTTTAAAAAAATTTAGAGTACCCAATTCATTTTTCCAATTATGGGGCAATTTAACGTGGCCAATCCACGTACCCTGCACATCTTTGGGTTGTGCAGGTGAAACCCACGCAAATACGGGGAGAATGTGCAAACACGGACAGTGACCCAGAGCCGGGATCGAACCTGGGACCTCGGCGCTGTGAGGCAGCAGTGCTAACCACTGCGCCACCGTGTACTCCCCCAGCTGGATTGTTGAGGTGTTTAAGGTTTTGATAAATTTTGATGGCCCTGCAGTGTAGTGTATTGATGGTACTTTCAGAAATGAGTTGGCCTTGTGGTGCTTGGATGGTCAGTAATTTAAGAAAAAAATCTATATCTTTCAATGTTCTTTTCAGAATGCAATTAATTTGTGCTGATATAATCATGGAGGACCTGTATATCTTTCATTACTCAGTGGGTAACAGTCGCATAGCTTTGACAGCAGCAATACTGTGTGGAATTGCAAACTGGGAGGGTGGTGATGGAACATAAAGGCTTTATTTGTTCAGACACCATATGCAATTGAATAATCCATTGTGTTACAATCCAGAAAGCCAAGTGATGAAGAATAGAACTCAGCCAATCATTACACACTTTTATAAGTGTTTATTTGCAAACACCTCTGGGCCTAGCCTCCACAACGTGTCTGTTCCGAGCTAATGCATCCCTATCTAATGCTCACCTGCATGCAACTAGTATAAACTTAGCACATTGTACAGAGGGCACTAATACAATAGTAAAATGCTCAGATGCTGAAGTCTGAAATAAAAACACAACAGAAAGTGCTGGAAAAACTCAGCTTGGCAGCATCTGTGGAGCAGGAAGCAGAGTTAACGTTTTAGGTAGAGGGCCTTTGGTTCCAAGGCTTTCTTCTAGTAAAAGAAAGGCCATTGACCTAAAACGTGAACTCTTTCTCCCTCCCCACAGATGCTGCCAGCCCAGCTGAATAGTTGCGAATATTTATTATTTTAGTAGAGGGTAACTTGGGGCTCTTGTGCTCTTATCATTTTGCCAATTATCAAGGAGATCTTGGGTAAGTCTTCCCTCCCAAAGCAAAGGCCTCATCCTGAACCACATTCTTTTGTTCCTTTTGTGAAGAGAGCCTCGCCTGCCATTGTATTTTGAACCCATAGTAGGTTGAGCTCCAGTTGGGTGCTCAGTTGCCTGTAAGGTGTTATTGGCCAGCTTGGATGCTGTCGCTGAGACAGACTGAGCCCTGATCATGCCAGCTATAGGTAGCTTTGGCACAGTGTGCATGGTGAAATGCTGCTTTTTTTTGTTCGGTTTCTTCACTGCTTTATACCACAACACAAGCGCCTGCTGGCAACTCTGCCCTGTGGTTTCCTTGGGTAACCAATGTTTCCTATGCAAGTTAGTTTCTAGGTTCCATGAACATATGTTCAATGCATGTTGATTTAGCTACATGCGTCTCTGCATACAAAGACAATTTGGTCAGTGAGCTGTTTTTCCAGTTTGACCCGTTGCCCAATATTTGTCCCTCAAATGATACCATGCTTCCTGGTGTCTAACCTTAAAATAACAGCACCTCATTCTCCTCCTATAACTCGAGTAACCTATCCACCTTGATGCAATTTAATTTCCTTCATTATTTTTGAGAAGCAACAAGTGACTTGAGCAATGTAAGAAATATTTTTTTCACCTCCCTAATGGTAGTCGTTCTGAAGAACTGGTTATATGAATGCAGCTGAATAAAACTTCAGCTTCTGATTTTGAAGTTGAATCTATGACAGTATAATCTTTTCCCCATTTTAATTAGTGAAAGGTCTGTTGGGCAAAAGTGCTGACAATACAACTGATTAAACTTGAAAGAAGTCAATTACGCAGGTGTGAGGGGAGAGCTAGTTTAGGTTGATTGGGTAAGTAGACTAAGAGATCTGGCAAGAAATAAACAGTAGGAAACATGAAAAGAAACAATTTAAAACGTTTGACAAAATACATTCAATCAAATCAAAAAAACTCAGCAAGATCCATCTGTGGCTTACCAGGGCATTAAGGTTAATATTTGGCAGTATATGCTTGTTTCAGATTCCGGCATTCTCAGTATTTTGCTTATTAAGGACACTATCTGATTAAAAGGTGAGGTTTATAAAGTGACAAAGAATAGTAGTAAGTCTGAGGCAGCAAGGTGGTGTAGTGGTTAGCACTGCTGCTTCATGGTGTCGAGGTCCCAGGTTTGATCCCGGCTCTGGGTCACTGTCCATATGGAGTTTGCACGTTCTCACCATGTTTGCATGTGTTTCGCCACCACAACCCAAAGATGTGCAGGTAGGTGGATTGGCCACGCTAAATTGCCCCTTAATTGGAAAAAATGAATTGCGTACTCTCAAATTATTTTTTTAAAAGCCTGAGGATTGGAAGTGCTTTAGAAACCTGCAAAGGGCCATGCAAAAGTTGATTAAAAATACTAGAATATGAGAGCAAATTAGCCAGGAATGTAAAAAGAGATTGCAAGAGTTTTTACAAGTATATAAGCAGCAGAATAGCAAAAGTAAACATTGATCCCTTAAAGTCACAGACCAGAGAAATAATCACAGAAATACACCGTGCAGAAGAGGCCCTTCGGCCCATCGAGTCTGCACCGACACATAAAAAACACCTGACCTACCTGCCTAATCCCATTTGCCAGCACTTGGCCCATAGTCTTGAATGTTATAACGTGCCAAGTGCTCATCCAGGTACTTTATAAAGGATGTGAGTCAACCCACCTCTATCACCCTCCCAGGCAGTGCATTTCAAACCATCACCATCCTCTGGGTAAAATGTTTTTTTCCTCACATTCCCCCTCTCTCTCTCTCTCTCTCTCTCTCTCTCTCTCTCTTCTCTCTCTCTCTCTCTCTTCCCCCTCCCCAACCCCACCAAAACCTCATCATGAACTTGTGTCGCCTCGTGATGGGGCCTCGGCTATATGCAATCTATGTTGATATGACTTGCACAAGAGTTGCTGACTATGCCAAAATAAGTGGAACTGTAAGCTGTAAGGAGCATGAAAAGAGAATACAAAGCGATATAGGCAGGTGAAATGATAGAAAGGTAAAGCATGTGAGTACAGAGTATGAGTTTATTTCCTTCAGTAGGAAGAATAGAAAAGCAGAATATTTTCAAAAGGCTGGCTTTTAAAGCAGACCAAGGCAGGCCAGCAGCACGGTTCAATTCCCGTACCAGCCTCCCCGAACAGGCGCCGGAATGTGGTGACTAGGGGCTTTTCACAGTAACTTCATTGAAGCCTACTCGTGACAATAAGCGATTTTCAGTTTCAAAGGTGTGAAATTTGTAAATGTTGGGTGTACTCATGCAAGAAACACAAATGGTTAACATGCAGGTATAACAAACAATTAGCAATGCAAATTGCATGGTGGCCTTTATTGCAGGGGATTGGAATACAAGGGCACGGTAGCACAGTGACTAGCATTGTTGCTTCACAACGCCAGGGTCCCAGGTTCAATTCCCAGCTTGGGTCACTGTCTGTGCGGAGTCTGCACGTTCTCCCCCTATCTGCGTGGGTTTCCTCCATGTGCTCCGGTTTCCTCCCACAAGTCACAAAAGACTAGCTTGTTCGGTGAATTGGACATTCTGAATTCTCCCTCAGTGTTCCCGAACATGCAACATAGTGTGGTGACTAGGGGATTTTCACAGTAACTTAATTGCGCTGTTAATGTAGGCCTACTTGTGACACTAATAAAGATTATTAGATTATTAAAAAGAATAAAGAAGTATTGCCACAGTTGTACAGGGCTTTGGTGAGACCACACTCTGGAGTATGTGCACAGTTTTGGTTTCCATATTTAAGGGACTATTTGCTTGCATTGGTGGAAGTGCAGCAAAGGTTCACTAGGTTGGTCCCTGAGATGAGAGAGTCGTCCTATGATGCGGGCTTGAGCATATTGGACCTATAATGTCTGGAGTTTAGAAGAATGGGGTGTGATCTCATTGAAATGTACAAGATGCTGATGTGGCTTCATAGATTAGACCTATGGGTTGTTGGGGAAACTTGAACACGGGGACAGTCTCCGGCTAAGGGCTTGATCATTTAGGGCCAGGTTGAGGAGAAATTTCTTCACTTCAAGGGCTGGGAATCTTTGAAATTTTCCACCTTGGCATGTTGTGGATGCTCCATCATTGAATATATTCAAGGCTGAAATTTTTGAATCAGGGAGTGAAGAGTGGGCACGAAAATGGAAGTAAGGTCAATGATCGGCCGTGATTTTATTGAAAGGTAGGTTATGGTTTACCAAGCAACTATAATCCCAGTACTTCTACATGTCTCAAAGACTGACAGCAGGCACCACAGAACATTGGAAAAGTACCACAAGAGGTGCCTTCGCAAGATCTCCCAAATTCAGTGGCAAGAAAGGCCTGCTCTTCCAAGCTGTGTGCCCAGCATCAAGGAAGTCAAAGCAATTTTCTGCTCCGAACTCGGTCAGGAAAGGAGACTCCTAGGAGGACTACGGAAACGCATCATGGCTAGGAACATGGGAACAGGAGTAGGCCATTTAACCCCTCAAGCCTGCTCTGCCATTCATTGAGATATTGGCTGTTCTGTGGCCTAACATCATATACATGCTTTTGACCCATATCCCTTAATACCTTTGCTTAACACAAATTTATCAATCTCTGATTTAAAATTAACAACTGATCTAGCATCAATTGCCATTTGTGAAAGAGAATTCCTAATCACCACCACACTTAGTGTGTAGAAATGCTTTCAATATATCTCTAAATGGTCTGGCCCTAATTCTTAGACTATGTCCCCTAGTTCTAGACTCTCCAACCAGTGGAAACCGTTATTGTCTTTTCCTGTTAATATCTTGAATCAGATCACCCCTTAACCTTCTAAATTCTAGAGAAAACAAACCTAATTTGTATGATCTCTCCTTATAACTTAACCCCTGAAGGCCAGGTACCATTGTTGTAAACCTATGTTATATTCCCTCCCAAGCCCAAAATTTCCTTCCTAAGATGTGTCCAGATCTGCCTCCAGCACTCCAAGTGGGGTCTAACCAGGGTTTTGTCAAGCTGTAGCATAACCTTCTGCATCCTTATACTCCAATCCTCTGGCTATATAGGCCAGCGTTATTTCTGCCGCCTTCATTATTTTCTGCACTTGTACGTGACATTTTAAAGAACTATGCACTTGAACTCCTAGGGCTCTTTGGACATCCACTGAACTCCGCTTACTACCATCTGGAAAGTACCCTGATCTCACCTTTTTTGGTCCAAAATGGAAAATCTTGTTTACATTGAAATCCATCTGCCATAGTTTTGCCCATTCACCAAGTCTATCAATATCCCTTTGTAATTTTATGCTGTCATCTATACTGTCCACAATGCCACCCAACTTTGTGTCATCAGCAAATTTGGATATATGACTTGCTATGTCATTATCCAAGTTGTTCATGAATAATGTGAACAATTGAGGCCCTAACTTCTGTGGGACACCACTAGTCACAGCCTGTCAATTTGAGTACCTACCCATTATCCCTACTTTCTGAAGCCTGCCACTCAACCAATTTCCTAACCATGTCAAAAATTTGCCCTTCACTCCGTGGGCTTCTACCTTAGTTAACAGTCTCTTATGTGGGACTTAGTCAAATGCTTTCTGGAAGTCCATATTAACAGCATCCATCAACATTCCCCTGTCCACCACTTTAGTCACCTCCTCAAAAAACTCAATGATGTTTGTCAGGCATGACCTTCCTGTCATGAATCCATGCTGATTTTCACTGATTAACTGAAAATGTTTGAGGTCTTCAGTTATCCTGTCCTTTAATAGTTTGCAACAATTTTTCCACCACAGATGTTAGGCTAACTGATCTGTAATTCCCTGGTTTTCCTCCTTACCATTTTTTAAAAATGGAGTGACATGAGCAATTTTCCAATTCAGAGGGAGCACTCCTGGATCTAGGGAACTCTGAAAGATTTTTATTAGGGCATCTGCAATGTGCACCTCTACTTCCTTAAATACCCTCGGATGGAAACAGTCAGGTCCTGTGGATTTTCCCTCTTTAGTTTCATTAATTTCCTCATTATCAATGTTTTACTTACGTTAATTTTATTTAGCCCCTATCCCAGATCTACAATTAATGTCCTCGGGACTTCCGGCAAGCCATCCTCCTTTTCTACTGTAAATACTGAGACAAAGTAATTATTCAACATGTCTGCCATTTCCCCATAGCATTGACAATATCCCCACTTTCAGTCTTTAAAGGGCCAACATTGCTCCTGACCATCTGCTTTCCCTTTATGTAACTATAAAACTTCTTATTGATTTTCATGTCCCTTGAAAGTTTCCTTTCATAATCCTTTTTAGAAGCTCTTATAAACTGCTTTGTGGCCCTTTGCTGGTCTTTGTCTTTCCCATTGTGTTGGATCTGTGCTGTTTTTTTACATTTTTGTAAGCCTTTTCTCTGAGTGTTATGCTGTCCCTTATCTCTTTCTCTGTCCATTGCTGTTTTTTCTGTGAATGGAGCTTTTCCCTCTCAGCGGTATAAACTGGTTTTGCATTGCAATAATGTTTCCTTAAATATCTTTCACTGTTCTTCAGTCGTTTCACCAATTAGCAGATTTTCCCAATTTTATGTGGAAAGTCTCTGTCTCAACTCATTAAAGTTGGCCGTACCTAAATTTAAAATTCTAACAGCTGATTTGTGTCTTTCACTTTCAAATATTACATTGAACACAATAATGTTATGATCACGATTTGATAAATGTTCAGGTTACTAATTAAATCTGGCTCATTACTAATTACTAAATCCAATATTGTTTATCCCCTTGGTGCATCCAGAACATATTGAGTAGGAAATGATCTCAGACACATTCCAGAAATTCACTACCTTTCTGATAGATGCTTGACTGCCTCTCCAAATCCATGTCAAAGTTAAAATCCCCAATTAATGCTACTTTGCCTTTGCGACACACTTGCCTAATTTCTGCAATGATACGATCTCGCACTTCCAAGCTGCTAGCAGGGGGTCTATATACAACATCTATTACAGTTTTGGATCCTTTACTATTCCTCAGTTCCACCCACAAGGTCTCCACTGGATACTTTCCTCTCATTATATCCTCTTGGCACACACAAGCACATGGACCGACTTCATCAGGAGTATGCAGAAGTGAAGTCAAGGTATTGGAGAGAGCACACCAACCTTTAAACACATCATCTGCCTGACCGTTCGAGTGCATGTGGCAGTGTCTGCAGTTCACGCATTGGACTTCTCGGCTATCTCAGAACCAATCTAATTGGAGTGGAAGTAGGTCATCCTCGATCCCATGGAACAGCTTAAGAGAAAGATGGAACAGTTTCAAAGGGCTGTATGGCTTACACCCCCTACTTATTTTCTGATGTTCTTAAGCATTTATGGTGAGTGGGTAATGATCTGCTCCCAGGTCAGTTAAAGCTGACAAGTTGTCTCATCTACACCCCTAATCCTATCTGTAGAGATCTTTGTCCTTCTAGGGAAACCAGGTGAAATTAGTAATTTTATGATGTCGTGGATCATGGCCTCAAATTGAGGAGCTGTTGTTTTGTGCTGCCACCCCTCGGTGAAACTTTGGACTAGGCGCAGACTTGTCTAAACTGGATTACCACAGACTTTACAGTAATAAAATCTCACTGCCTCCTGAATCTTCATAATATATGTCTTGCTGAGGCCGCAACTTATAATGAGCTAATTTATCAAATTATTTTTATTGCTAGGAGGAATCTGAGTAAGTATATGAGGATACATTTAGTTGAAGTGTTTATAACCTTCACTTCATTAGATAATGTGATTTGTTTTAAGCAATGTGCTTTATCACAGTATGTTATATATCTTCCAGCCTTGACTTCTTTCTCTATTGACTTACATGATGCTGCCCGCCTGAACATCAATGATCTGTTATGACTGATTAGTCAAAGTGTTTGCTGGTTTAGATGTGTAGGATTTTTTAAAAAAGCCTTTTGTACGTATTTATACGAATTGAATGCTAGTATTCAGTTTACCTTTAGTCCTCTTGTACAAGGTATGAGATTTAGGTCAATAGGCACAATTCACCTTTCATGGCATCACAGTATTGAGCCACATATTTAGTGGCTTACATTAAGAATACACAGACTTGGGGATTAGCTAGTGGGGCGTTGACAAAGATGCAGTTCTGAATGTCTTGTGAAGAATTTGTGTAGGGCTCATGGTTGGATGTAAGGGACCTCAAAAGTTCTGTGGAGGTGTCTCAATTTTTGTTCATTTATGAGATGGGGGCGTTGCCGGCCAGACCAGCATTTTTTGCCCATCCCAAGTTGGCCTTGAGAAGGGGGTGGTGAGCTGCCTTCTTGAACCACGGCGGTGCATGTGGTGTAGGAACACCCGCAGTGCTGTTGGGAGGGAGTTCCTGGATTTTGACCCAGCGACAGTGAAGAAACGGCGATATATTTTCAAGTCAGGTGGTGAGTGACTTGGAGGGGAACCTCCAGTTGATTTTGAGAATGACGCTATCCAATATAGATGCTGAGTACATGGCATGTTTTGCAATTCTGACTTCTCATCGAGGTAAATGATGTGTGCACAAGGCTAACTGCAGTTTGCAAAATAACTATTGGCACAATCGCAAGTTCCATTTAACCATTTTTGCCTTTGGGACTTTCTAAAGCATCACTGATTTCTGATTCAGTTTCTTCAGTCACTTAAAGAATTTCCATCCTGCAAGGTGGCACGGACACAGATTGCTAACACGTAGGTGTTCTATCCCATCTGCCCCAATGGATGGAACTAATCAACCACCAGCTGAAATTGCTGACTCACTGAAATGGAGCCTGGAGCCTTAATCTCAATGTTCCAAGTGTTGATGACTTGTATGAAGTGCATCAGCTGAAGTGCTCAAATTGACCTATTTACTAAAGGCATCTTCCCAAACTTACGAACCAGGTTTTGTCCACTTTAGTGAGTGCTGACCCATCAACACAGTTGATGGGTCTTTGATCTCTGTCGGATAGTTAGAGAACGTATTAAGGCAAGACTAGAAAGCAAAAGACAATCTCCTATTCCAAATGGGATACAAAGCACTGGCGAAAGTGCAAAAAAGATTGTAAGACTGATAGCAGGACTGAAAGGGTACAACTATCAAAGATTGAAAAGACTAAAGTTATTTACTCAAAGACTTGAGAGACAACCTAATGACGGTCTTTAACAGGACTGGATAAAGAATGTTGTGAATGTGTATGGCTGTTTAACAGCCTTGAAGATACTACATGGGCCTTAGTCCATATCACCAATAAATCTTCTAAGGAATTCAAGAGAAACTTCTATACTCAAGACTGGTTAGAATGTGAAACTCGCAACTATAAAAAGTGGTTGATGTAAATTGAGAACTGCAGCGATGCATTTCAGAGAAGTTGGATTTGCACATGTGGGAAAAAGGATTAGCCGGTTAGATTGATGAGATTAGATGAAGTAAGGTAGAGCATTAACATCACAGACCAGTTAGGCTGAATGGTCTTGTTTCTGTTCTACAAATTCTACGTGATCGAAAGAACCTATGAACAACCCCAGGACTAAAGCCGTGACAATCCAGCTTAAAATGAGCAGCAGTGACCTGCCCCACACTGACATGTCCACTGCTTTCTCCCCCCTCTGACCCCCCACACACGATCTGGCATATTCATAACAAAACATGCTCATAACACGGCAAGAGGAAGATCTAGCATTTAAATTGAACCCTTGGGATGGCCCCAAGCATTTGACTGCTGATTAGCACTTTCTGAACTCCAATCATTGTTATTATGGAGGCAAACGTGACAGTTAATTTGTGCCCAGGGTGCCTCAAACAACAATAAGGCCAATGAGCACTTGTTTTCGTGATATTAGCGGAGGGATAAATATTTGCCAGGACACTGGGGGGCACTTTCCTGCTGTTTTTTGAGTGGTGTCAATTAATCTTTAATGCCCTCCTGAGGGGGCAGACAGGGCCTCCATTTAATGTGCTTTCCAAAAGAGTTTGTTGATGGTCAGAATCTTGCCATTATGAAGTAACAGCAACTTTTTGTAAGGGTGGCACTTGTTCTAACGTTATGTATGCCACTAGTATAAACCATTCAGGAAGGGGGTGATCAGACACATCTTGACTCTGTGGGAACATTTAGTGCACAACCAAGTTGCACAAATGGATTGCATTTTAATTTCATCTCCTATGGAATAACAGTATCAATTTCCTAACTCTGTTGGAGCTGATTAAATAGTTAATAACATTGTTAATTTATTAAATTCTTCTATCACTGAACGTAGCCGGCAAGCCGATGTTTTTGTAGATCATCAAATAATGGACCGTGTGCCGATGAAGAGGTCATGGGATCATATCCATATACTGCAGACGGAGGCCATTCGGCCCATCGCGTCTGCACCGACCCTCTGAAAGAGCACTCTATCTAGGCCTACTCCCCCACCCTATCCCCATAACCCTGCGCATTGATCATGGCCAATCCACCTAACCTGCACATGGGAGAAAACCGGTACACCCGGAGTAAACCCATGCAGACACGGGGGGAATGTGAAAACTCCACACGCACAGTCACCCAAGACTGGAATTGAATCCACTTGTCTGGCTCTGTGAGGCAGCACTGCTAACCACTGTGCCGCTGTGCCACCCTCCTGCATTGTGGTTTAATGCAATGTTTGGCTGGACTTATCCAAACACACACACAGGCGTATGCCATGCAGGAATTACTCTCTTTACGAAAGAGAGGGTCTTTGGTGTCATCATTTATGAGACACCCGAAGGTTCATGACAGTGCCCTGAGAATGTCGAGAAAGCAAAGTTGTTAGGGTATATAGACATGAGAATCAAATACAGTAGAATTTTTATTACTCTTTACAAGACAAGATTATGATGGCACAGTGGTTAGCAGTGCTGCCTCACAGCACCAGGGACCCGGGTTCAATGCGTGGGTTTCCTCCGGTGCTCTGGTTTCCTCCCACAGTTTAAACATATGCACGTTAGGTGGATTGACCATTCTAAATTGCCTCTTGGTGCCCCAAAAGGTTAGGTGGTGTTACGGGGATAGGGCGGGGGGCATGGACCTAGGTCGGGTGCTCTTTCGGGGGGTCGGTGCAGATACAATGGGCCGAATGGCCTCCTTCTGCAATGTAGGGATTCCATAACCACGTTATGAAATATCTAGGATACTGTACCCAGTTTTGGTAACCCCCACTTCCCGGCCCAACTTGACACCTAATGGTTGCAGAGACCCTGCCTTTTATACGTGCTTGTACGTACCATGGTATAGATGGAACATCCCATGGAAACCTAGTCCAACACCATGCTCTGCTGAATGTAGAGATAGGAAGCATCAGAAACTCTGACTCAGCCACAGGAACCGGTTCAATACTGGCAATTTTGTGGACGTAACACTTTGATGTATCAAGTTGAAATCCTAGGTTACTGCAAGTTGTTAAATCACACACTTCTATTGACGTTATTTTTTTAAGAAGGGATACTAGGTCTAATTATTTGGTCAAATAAAGCCACATTCATGACAAACTGTGTGGGGCTTTCATTGGTTATGAATAGACTACAATGTGATGTATCTGCTCTGAATTTAAAATATGGAAGCAAATGCCTTCTTAACAAACAGAAACAGAGCTACCACTAGGGGTCCTGTCAGAGCCAAACCTTTGATAGAAAAGATGTAGTTGGATGTTTTTGAGACTGGGAGAATGGAATCGGGATCCCTGTTTTGGGGGGGCGGGGCACAAAATGAGATTCCTTCTGTTTGGTGTCAGTGGTTAACATGTGAGAATTATAGATGAAGAGTGTACAGATTGCTGGGCGGTTTAACAGTTGTTGAAGTGCCATTTCATTACCCCCTTCGTCTGCGTCGAATAGATCTGACTGTAACAATGACAGGACAAATGATTTGTTTTATTGTGACTAATTAAGTAGGTGATGGTATTATGAGGCAGCCGGTGTGGGTGAGAGCACTCGAGGCAGCCTCTGTAACAGCTTGCCTTATTTTGAAAACCCCTCTGCTTCTGTAATCGTTTCACCCACGTCACCTGGAACAGTGATTTGTTGTGGAATGGTGGCACGGAGGCAATGCAGAGAGGCACAGATGAACAGTCTGGAGACACGAGTTCAAATCCCACCTCTGCAGCTAGGAAATTTGGTTAACAAAATAAATCTGGACAAAAACTTGGTACTGGTAATGACGACCTTGAAACTACCAGATTGTCAGTGAAAACTTATTTTGTTCCTAATGTCCTACACGGATGGAAATCCTCTGCCTTGCCCTAATACATGTCTCCAGACCCACAGTCTTAATTGCCTTCTGAAATGATGTAGCAAGCCGCTCGTTTGTCAAAAAGGTGACTCACCACCACCTCCTCGAGGACGATTTGAGGTGGGCGATAAATGTTGGCCTCGTCAGCAACACCCATAGCCCATAACTATTTTGTTTTTAAACCGCAATATTCAATAAGTGGACAAGTGTTGATGTTTATTCTGGATTGGGCAGTGAAGTACAAGCATGAAATATTTTGTTTATTTTATGCAAACTTGGATTTTGCTGCCTCTATGTGAAAGAGACTTTAAAAAAAGACTTGCGTTTATATAATACCTTTCATGACCTAGGGTGCACCACAGTACTTTTCAGCTAATAAAGTACTTGGCACGGTAGCATCGTTTGGAGCAGTTCGGGGACATGTTTATAGAAAGGAAGTTCACTGGTTTTGAGGAGTACGTGGGCAAGTTCCAGCATCCAAGAACTCATCTGTTTGAGTATTATCAGGTGTATAACCTTTTGCATAAGGAGATTCCTTCCTTCTCCTTGGTACCCTTGCCCTCGTTTATGGATAGCGTTCTTTCAACGGTTGAGCTGGGGGAATGGATGATATTGAATATTTATAGTAGGCTTGTGTCGGTGGAGCAAGCTCCATTGGATGAAGTTAAAAGGAAGTGGGAGAGGGAGCTGGGTCAGGCTTTCTGCGGGGAGGGGGTTGGAGGTGCAGTGGAGGGAGGATCTGGACAGAGTCAACTACACCTCCTTGTGTGCTAGGCTCAGCTTGATTCAATTCGAGGTGGTGCATAGAACATATCTGACCAGGGCAAGGATGGGTGCGAGCATTGTTCATGGGGTCCGGCGAATCACCCGCCTATCTTCTGGTCTTGTCCTAAACTTGTGAGCTTTTGAGTCTCCTTCAGCACCATGACAGGGATTCTTGGGCTTGAATTGGAGCCTTGTCCTTTGGTGACTTTCTTCGGGGTCCTGGACTCGCCAGAACTGCAGACGGGCAAAGCCGGGTGCCCTTGCCTTCGTCTCATTAATATCCCAAAGTCGAGTTCTGCTTGGGTGGAGGACTCCGGCTCCACCCAGTGCCTCGTCTTGGTTAAGTGACCTTATGGAGTTTTTGCACTCACAAAAGGTAAAGTACATCATGAGGGGTTCAGCAGAGGGTTCTATTCGAGGCAGCAGCCTTTTATTTCCTATTTCAGGGAGCTGGTCACATCAGATGTTAAGGGGGGGGTGGGTTTCGGGATTTGTTTTGGGTTTTGTCTTTGTTGTTTTTCTTTGTGGGTGTTGTGGGTGTCGTGGGGGGGCGGGGGGAGTTGGTTAAGTCTAGAATTGTAATTGTATTTGTTGTGAGGAGATGGTCGCGCACCTTGTGGAATATGCCTTTGAAAAACCGTCTGGAGTGAGATGTAATGGTTTTTGCCGAGGTTCATCCTGAGCAGCTCTGACGCAGAACGTTGCGCTCTATTGGCTGTTTCCAGGGACGCACAATGGAACAAACATCAACTGCTGCTGGAAGATCATCAACTCGGTGACAAGTTGTTCTTCAGCCTGCCCAAAACCTGTGTATCTTCCAGTGCAAAGAATTGTCCTCAACCTAGTGTTGCAGTTTGGCACATTCCAAAGTCCAGGACCATATGCTGAGGGACGCACTCAAGCTTGCGGCAGCCACCGCCCAGGCTCAATGGTGAAAGGCCACTGTGTAAGGCCTTTCAGCTAATGTACACCGAGGGACTGGAAACTGTGTAAGATCCCCATTGGGCTGTGTGCTTAACCTTAACTGTGTGCAACTGTATTGATGCAGTGCAGAGTACAATATCACCGATGTACATAGTTCAAACAGAATTGTACTGCCTGTAATGAACATATTGAAATGTTTGCAATGTTCTCATTACTGAATTGAAGCATTTTGGAGTGCATTGTGATCTCTGGGGAAAATGTGAATATCATTGCACTTTTCTGTTGTGACAATTTGAAATGTTTTGTAATGTGTATTTAAGATATTTTATGAATAAAGTATATTTTTGCAACAAAAAAGATTTCACTTTGACATGTTCTTCGAAATGTTGAAATACAGACACTGTTGTGTAGGCAAATCCAGCGGTTTACTCTCTCAGCAAAGTGCAAGAAGAATGAAAGATCAAACATTTTTTTCATGTTTGGTTGTTTGAGGGAGGAATATTGACTGCGACCCAAGAGAAGCCCCTGTTCTTTCTGGTATACTGCCATGGGATCATACTTTTCCATCTGAAACTCTGAAACAGGGAAACTGATCTCAGTTTAACACCTAACCCAAAAGATAGCACCCGTGACATTGCAGCATTCCGTCAGCACTGTACGTAATTGCCTGCCAAGGTTAATTGAGATGATATTGCAATGGCACTGATCTAATAGCCCAGAGCTGATGGAGCCAAGGTCTATCAGAATTAAATTTATTTCATATAAATTCATAGAATCCATAAAATCGCTACAGAGCAGAAGGAGGCCATTCAGTCCGTCGAGTCTGCACCAACCCTCCAAAAGAGCACCCTATCCCCATAACCTTGCCTAATCTGCACATCTTTGGAAACTAAGGGGCTATTATTTTTAGCATAGCCAATCCATCTGACCTGCACACCTTTAGACTGTGGGAGACAACTGGAGCACCCGGAGGAATTCCCCGCAGACACTGGGGGAATATGCAAACTCCACACAAACTCCATGGTTGGAATCAAACACGGGTCCCTGGCACTCTGAGGCTGCAGTGTTAACCACTGTGCCACCGTGCCGGCCAATGTTTCAAGTGGATGATAAAGGGCTGTGGAGAGCGTGTGGAGATGTTTCGACTGCTTTTCGCAAAGAGCTTGTACAGACATGATCGGCTTCATGGTTGTTTGCTGAGCTATAAACATTTGTGGTTTTGTTGTGTGTTTTAAGCCCGGATCAGCAAATTTGTCTCTTCTGCATTGAGACTACCACCAAAGGGAACCAAGCTAGCACTTGTATGTATCCTTCTGTTAAAGAATGAGATAGAAATTATACTTCACATTTCTAATTGGCTAATTGGTAAAATGTTTTGTGAGGAAATGTGCTTTGCATCTTGAGTAATCCTCTGCAACAATTTATTGTTCAAAGGCCCTTCTGGAGCATTATAAAGCAAAATTTGACACCAAGCTACAGCGACATATCGATGACTAAAACCTTGGCTAAAGAAGTAGATTTTAAGGACTTTCTTAAAGGAGGAAAGCAAGGAGGAAGGAGCAGGGGATGTCGCAGTGGGAATTCCAAAACTTGGGGCATTGGCAGCTGAAGGCATAGCCACAGATGATGGAGAGATGAAAATCGGATGTTCAAGAGGCTGGGGTTAGAAGAGCACAGCTGGTTCGGAGGAATGTGAAGCTGGAGGAGATTATAAAGATGAGGAGTGGTGAAAAATTGCAACGGCATGGGAGCTAACAGTATCTGGACAATAGTACTGAAGACTTCTGCTCCAGAACGTGCTCCATCCATTGCCAAGCTGTTCCAGTACAGCATTGGCATCTACCCGACAACGTGGAAAATCGCCCAACTATTTACTATCATGTCCTGTCCACAAAAAGCAGGACAAATCCAATTGCTGGCCCATCTGCATCCCCTCGATCGTCAGCAAAGTCATGAAAAGTGTCCTCAACAGAGATATCAAGCGGAGTTTACTCAACAATAGCCTGCTCACTGGTCAGTTTGGGTTCCGCAAGGACCACTCAGCTCCTGACCTCATTACACTCTTGATCCAATATGAAAAGAGCTGAATTCCAGGAGTGAAACCAAGAGTGACTGCCCTTGACATCAAGACAGCATTTGACTAAGTGTGGCATCAAGGATCCTAGCAAACTTGAAATTAATAGATATCATGGGAAACTCTCCACTGGTTGGAGTCATACCCAGTACAAAGGAAGATGGGTGTTGAAAATCAATTACCTCAGTCCCAGGACGTTGCTGCAGAGTTCCTCAGGGCAGTGTCCTAGACCCAATCATCTTCAATTGCTTCATTAATGACCATCCCTCCATCATAAGATCAAAATTGGAGATGTTTGCTGATGCTTGCGAAATGTTCAGTACTGTTTGTGATTCCTCAGATATAGGAACAGTCTTTGCCAATATGTAGCAAGACCTGGACAATATCCAGGCTTGGACTGACGAGTGGCAAGTTACATTTGCCAGACAATGACCATCCCCAACAGGAGAGAATCCAACCATCTCCCTTTGACATTCAGTGACATTACTGTCGCTGAATTCCCCCCCCCCCAAAATCAACATTCTGGGGTTTACTATTGACTAGAAATTGAACTGGACCAGCCATATAAATGCAGTGGCGACAAGAGCAGGTCAGAGGCTGGAAATTCTGTGGTGAGTAACTCACCTCCTGACTTCCTGAAGCCTGTCCACCATCTACAAGGCACAAGTCAGCAGAGTGATGGAATAGTCTCCACTTGCCTGGATGAGAGCTATTCCAACAACACCATCCAGGACAAAGCAGCCTGCTTGATTGCATCCCATCCACAAACATTCACTCCCTCTACTAATGATGCACACTGGCAGCCATGTGTTACATCTACAAGATGCGCTGCAGCAAGTCACCAAGGCTCCTTCAGTACCTTCCAACTTGTGACCTCTATCGCCTCTAAGGACAAGGGCAACTGATACATGGGAACATCACCATCTGCAAGATCCCCTCCCAACCACTCACCATCCTGACTTGGACTCACTGAGTCCAAATCCTGGGACTTCCTGACAGCACTGTGGGTGTACCTCCATCACCTGGACTGCAGCAGTTCAAGAAATCAGCTCACCACCACCACCTTCGAGGGCAATTCAGGATGGGCAATAAATGCTGGCCTTGCTAGGACACCCACATCCCATGGAAGGACTTTTTTTTTAAAAAAGGGCCGTGGAGGGATTTGAAAACAAGGATGAGAATTCAAAAATTGAGGTGTTGCTTAAGTAGGAGTCAATGTCGTTCAGCAAGCAAAGGGGTGACCAATGAATGAACTTGGTGCAAGTTAGGGGACACGCAGTAGAGTTTTGAATGACCTCAAGCTTACAGAAGTGTGGACTTTGGTGGGCCCGGAGTGCATTAGAATAAATAGGTCTGAGTGACGAGGGAAAGGGTGAGGGATTTAGCATTGGATTGTGTTGTATTTAGACAATACTACATGGCTGGAAATAGTCAGTCATGATGATGGCATGGTCGGAGTGTGGTCAGAAGCTCATCGCAGGGTTACATATAACGCCAAACAACAATCTGGTTGACTTGGTGTTGCCAAGAAGTCACTAATTTTATGCCTTTAAATTTTGTTTCCTCCCCCCACTCCCAAGCTTTTGTTTCTTGGGTTTTCCCCTCCAGAACTGACAAAAGAATGTTGATTATATCAATTGTTTCAATCAAAAGACCCATGTAGCTAATGATTTTCACATGTTTTAGGGTTATAGTCAGGGTTATCCATGTGTTTCTTGTAATGTTTGAATTTGTCCATGTCTCAACTTCTGTGAAGGATCTTTTGTTAACCTGCAGTTTGTGTTGAAATAAAACCCAGCTTGGAATGTGGGTGGTGGTGAAGCACTTTATCGAGAAACTGTTTTGACTGCAGGAACCCAAGGTCTGTCATCAGGGAGCTTTACCGTGGTTTATTTGGTAAAGGGGATGTGTAACTAGACTACTTAGACCAGCAGGGCGCAGATTCCATCCCTAGCCTGTTCGGGTCACAATCTGAATTTGCAGCCTGGTACCATGGAACTGTACTCTCGCATGAGCTGCTGTGCTCAGAAAAAGAAGAGTGTACAAAGTGGGTGGAGGAATGCTATCGATCCACATATTGGATAATGGATAAGTGCTACTTAAATGCTTGATGCAGCTTGTGCTCTTTCCTAGAATATTACTCTAATGCATTTCTAGTCATGGTTATAGATCTGTGGTGCTTTGTTTCCTTGCTCCCTTTTCCTCTTCCAGTGACGAATTGGATCAAGATGATCCTGGACTGTTGAGCAATGCTAGAATATCCTTCACTGTTTGATTCTGTCAATTTCTTAAGGTCTACATGCATTTATGATTCCAGGTGATCTTGAAAGACTTGGAGGTGCTGGCAGAAATTGCTTCCTCACCAGCAGGGCAGACAGAAGGACAGGATTCGTATGAGAGCATCAGCACCCAAAGTAACCAATCAGAGCTGCACATTCCCGTTTCTGCCTCCACGCCATTGAGCTCTTCCAGTAAGTATCAAGTCGGTCCATATCTATAATGCTCCAGAATCCCAGATAAGTCAGCTCAGAAACCTGCGTATGTGGCTGCCCACTCGAGATACGGTTGCAAAGGACATGTCTTTTAATTAAAATGTTGCACTCTTTGAATGAAACCTCATTCAGGTATTTGTAATTACAAGACCATTTATCTGTGCAGTTTTTCAAATGACGGCAGCTTAAATTCATATAGTGTCTCTAATGTAGTAAAACACATCTAGGTGCTTCACCAGAGAATTAGCAGGCAAACAATAACATTGTCATGTGAAGTCATGTTAGATCAAGTGATAAAATATTATGTATTGAGCCTTTTAAAGGAGGATAGAGTGGTAGAGAGGTTCAGTGAGGGTATTCCAGGGCTTTGGTAGCTGAAAGGTCAACAAGACCATTTGTTCAACTAACAACATTTGAGGCAAAGATCAGTGAAGACTGGGCATTAAAGTACGGTTGCAAGGCTTTAGGAAAAGAGTGCACAGGTGGGGCTAATTGGTTAGATCCTCTAAAAAGCTGGCAAAGGTACAAGGTGCTGAATGGCCTCCTTCAGTGCTCTTTGGTTCTGTGCTGTATAGGTTAGAATGTCCTAAAGAAGTGCAAAACCACTGTCGTCTTACAAAGGAGGCTAATTGCAGTTTCACATATTTCAGCCAGCTTGAGTATCTGATTTTGAATCTTAAAATCAACTTCTCGGCTCAGTCTATAGGGGATCTAGTCTTGAATATAAAGAATCACAGTAATATAAATGTGGGAATTATATACCCCCTTAAGTTGCAGGGGTGGCAAGAATTGGGCCGCACGGTAGCATTGTGGATAGCACAATTGCTTCACAGCTCCAGGGTCCCAGGTTCGATTCCGGCTTGGGTCACTGTGCGGAGTCTGCACGTCCTCCCCGTGTGTGCGTGGGTTTCCTCCGGGTGCTCCGGTTTCCTCCCACAGTCCAAAGATGTGCGGGTTAGGTGGATTGGCCATGATAAATTGCCCTTAGTGTCCAAAATTGCCCTTAGTGTTGGGTGGGATTGCTGGGTTGTGGGGATAGGGTGGAGGTGTTGACCTTGGGTAGGGTGCTCTCTCCAGGAGCCGGTGCGGACTCGATGGGCCGAATGGCCTCCTTCTGCACTGTAAATTCTATGAAAAAAGTAGAAAGTCTTCATGCTGAGCATTAGATTGATGGGATCACCTCTGTGGCCACCTGGTTGAACCAAACGAGTGTTTGGCTGCAACTTCAGCCCCCTATCTCAGCCATGCTGTCAGACAGCAGGCAGGTAACAAACAGAAACAAGACCCTGCCTGAGGGAGAAGAGAGTCACCTGCTCACCGCATTCTTCCCCCGCTATGGTACTTGACTCATAGTATTGGAGGCAAAGAGGGAAGTCACTTGAGTGCCCACTTTGTAGGAAATGACATAAGCCACAACATTTAAGGGCTGAAGTATTGATCTCTGCCATCCATGAACCCCATTTCACCAAAATAGTACTGGGGCTGTGAGAACTCACTTGTATTCCCTTGAATCTAAAACAAAAATGAAGGGATGATCTAATTGAGATATATGTGTTGACTTTGGATGTTATGATAATTAAAATAATTGACGGGTTGATGAAGAGAAACTACTTCACCTTGGGCAAAGGCGTTTAACGTTAAAATTCAGGGATGGTATCAGGGACCACTTGTTTATGCAAAGGGGAGTGGTAGTCTGGTAACCCTCCCCAAAAAGATGGTGAGGCTCGGGGACTATTGAAAATTGCAATATTGGGATTGATAGATTTTGATAGGGGAAAGCATTAAGGATTGCAAGGCAGGTAGATGGAATTAAGGCACTGATCAGCAGTGATCTTGTTGAATGATGGAACGGGATCAAGGGGCTGAATGGCCACACCTTCTTCCTGTGCTCCTTTTGCTTTCTCGTTGTAGCTGAACACCGTTGGGCAGTTTCTTTTGAAATTTGGAATCTACTGCTCTTTCCTTTATGATCTCACTTGGCTCCAGGGACGTGATCCTTCAGCTCACATTTAGTTCTCACATTTAGCTTTGATGCTTCTTTCTCGATTGAGTGTAATTCACGCAGTCTTTATTGGTGATTTTCTTGATATTTCACTCTGAACATCATGGCTCGGGGTGTTGCTGGAGAATGTGAAAATGGGAATAATACTTTAAGAATGGACTCTTGGCACTTTTCATCGCCAGTCCACCAAATTGGTGCCCCGGCACAGCTCATATCTGTACTTAAAGCACTGAGTCCGGATTTATCCATAGTGTCTTGTTTTCCCAGGGGCTTTTTAGTTAGAATGTTTTTGCAGTGCTGTTTCCGCTTCAGCTGGGATTTTTCTTTGATGGTTTTGTTTCTGTGTTGACTAAGCCAGTGAGGCACCTCTTTTGTTAACAGCAAGCAGTTTAAAATGACATTGCGTGCAGTGAGAGTAAGCTGGCAGCACTGGGCAGAGTCCCTGTCTGGACAAAATGCAGCCAAACTCTCCTTCCAGCCCCTTCTGATTTTACTCCTGTGCTCTTTTGAAGGCGCTTGCATATAACTGCAGTTATCAGCTGCCCTTTGGCATGTTGTCTGAGTGGATGTTTTCCATGGGCTAGTCTGCATAATCAATATCTAGGACATTTAACTGAAGAGGGCATCTCAGTTGAGCCCAACACTATTCCCAACAGATGTCCATTCCAGCAGAAACTCTCTTGGCGGCCTCCTGTCCTCTAACACCCTCTCGCTGCAAACTATAACTCATCCACAACTCTGCAGTTCATCCTCCAATGCCCCTGCTCTGTTGTCCAGCTAGTTGTGTGGCATTGTATTTCCTGGATTATTTCTATCTACCCAGTCAAAGTGTTTGCTACAATGGTTTTGCTTATCCCTCCAAATTGTTGTCTCTCGTTTGCTCAGGGTCTATACTTGACCCCCTCCTACATCTCACCTAAACTCTCTGGCGATTATCGAAAAATGCAATGTTGGTATCTATATGTAAGCTGACAACACCAAACACAACCTCCCCATCACCTTTCTTGATACTTCCACTGCCTATGTGCTCATCCGATATCCAGTAATATACAAGTTTAAATTTCCTCTAATTCAACATTGGGAAGACTGAAGCCATTATCCTTGGCCTCCTTCCAAACCTGTTTTCTTAGTTGCCTATTCCACCCTCCTCCCACTGTTTACTATCTAAGCTGAACCAGACTGTTCGCAACCTCTTTTGTTCAATCCACTGTTGACGTTTTAACCAATGTTACCTCTAATTCTTTTTGTTTTAAGTGCCCAGGCCCTTCCAATTTTTTAGTCTGGTGCAGTAACTCAAAGGGTACTTGTGTGCAGTGGGCATGGTAACTTAGGATTGCTGTGCAGCTGAGAGAGAACCTCACCGACATAATATTACTTGCCTGTACTCGCCTCAGCTTGTCTGCTGCTAAAGGCTTCATCCGTGCTTTTGTTGCCTCTAGATTTAACTATTCAGTGCTCTTTTTGTCGGCCTCTGTTGCCCCCTCTAATCCTTCAGCGTTCACAAGTCACATGTCTCACAAACTACACAAGAGTAATGGTATTCACTGAAAGACTCTTTAGTTGTACTAATATATCACACAGACTTTAAACTCGATGAATGTCACTCAGATTATTTTGGCATATAGACTCTTTAACTCAATGTATGTCACGCAGACTCTTCTAACTCAATATACTAATAAATGTTATTCAACTCTTGAATCAAACTCAAGTATCACCCCAGCAAACCAGCTGGCCTGGCTCTTCTCCCGGGTGCTTCACTGGTCTCCTGAGTACTTGACTTGGGGTTGTCTTCTGTGATGGTTGTTCCCAGGGTTTGGCTCCTGAGGCTACGATTTCCTGTACCTTTATCCAATTTCTTCAGTCTCCTAGAATGTCCGATTGTGTATGTATAAGACCCTCATGCAGCTCAGCCATTCTTCCTGAAGGTCTGGTAAAAAGGATGCACCTGTTTCATATTCCCTATGCAGTTCCTCATCTTAACAGCCCTTTGCAATCACAAAGGTCAGATGACCCTCTTGCTCAGGATCTGCAAATGTCTGTGCTTGTCTAGCTCCAGAATTCCTTCCCCCTTTTGCTACGAAGATGTTATCTTTTGCTGATGACCTTTCTTGTGGTTCACCACGGTTGGTCTTGTGTCTGGGTACCTGTGGTTTCTATCATTGTGCACTTGTTATTGTAGTACTTAACCATATTTCCCATCATGCAATCTGGTTTGGCTACACCTCACCTCAAACACTCCATGTGCATTAACTCATCCAAAAATCTGCTGGCCATGTCCTAAATCACACTAAGTCCTGTTCACCCATTATGCCTGTGATGGCTAACCAACATTAACTCCTGGTCCGGCAACACTTTTGATTTGTAAATGATCAGTGTTCATGTTCATATTACTCTTTGGCCTCACCTTCCCATCTTCCTAACCCCCTTCACTTAGAAAATCTCTGAGGTCTCTGTATTCTACCAACTCTGACCTTGTGTATTCCTCGCGCCCTTCATCCCACCATTGATAGCCAGGATTCAAACGTCTAGGTCTGATCTCTGAAATTCCCTCTTTTAATCCCTCCAAATTCCTGAGGACCCGCTGGCAGAGGCTTTTAATCACCGATCCTAATGCCTTTGGCTTGGTATCAATTTTTGTCCAACTATAATCCTGTGAAGTGCCTTGGGATGTTTATTGCATTAAAGGCGCTATATCAATGCAAATGTATCTTATCCCACAACAACCCTGCCCACCTCACCCTTGCTATCACGCTGTTGCGTTTTGTTGTATTTTTGAGAAGTTTGCAGTTATTTATTGTAGCACTAGTACTGTCGCATGAGGTAATTTAACTCCGTACACTCCAAAATCAAATCTGACACTTTCCTGGCCAGAGCGGGTCGTGTATTGCACTATTGTGTACATTTAATCACTCAGCGATCGCAGGAGCTTTTGTGATTTTTGAAGAGTAGCTTTTGGACTAGTGGAATGTCTAGATCTTGTTTATGAAATGAAA
Source organism: Scyliorhinus torazame (assembly GCF_047496885.1). Classification (NCBI taxonomy): domain Eukaryota; kingdom Metazoa; phylum Chordata; class Chondrichthyes; order Carcharhiniformes; family Scyliorhinidae; genus Scyliorhinus; species Scyliorhinus torazame. The sequence continues at coordinate 109,628,699 of NC_092716.1, forward strand.
AAATTAGTCTGCTAAAATTCATTCAATGACTAGAACAAACAGAAACATTAGTCACTCACCATGCCCAAAAAAAGTGTTCAAACTTGATTGGAAGGAAGCAAGCTTAGGGCAGATGACTTGCATTGTAAATAAAGAGACAAGAATAAAAATTGTATGAGGACTCTTGGAGTGAGGTGGTGGATTGTCAATTCGTGGCTGCTTAATTTGAGTTCTTCTCTGGCAAAATAGTCATGTAGTCCCGTTGAGTAACTAATCATTGATAAATAGGAGGTAGTCTTGCTGAGGAGGTCAACAGTAGCCCTTTGTGAATGAGAGTCTCTGCCTGTTGGAACGGTTGCCCTCAAACAATAAAGGAGAGTTGGGCCTTGCACCCCGCAAGGTGGATTTTTATTAGGATGGCATGGTGGCGCAGTAGGTTAGCGGGTTACGGCGCTGAGGACCCGGATTCGGCCCCAGGTCACTGTCCATGTGGAGTTTGCACATTCTCCCCGTGTCTGCATGGGTCTCACCATCACAAAACCCAAAGATGTGCAGGATGGGTAGATTGGCCGTGCTAAATTCCCCTTAATTGGAAAAAAAGAATTGGATACTCTAAATTTATTTTTTAAAAGTGGCTTTTTATTAGATGTAAATTTAGGCGGCATGGTGGTTAGCACTGTTGCTTCACAGTGCCAGGGACCTGTGTTCAATTCCTGGCTTGATTTACTGTGCGGAGTCCACACGTTCTCCCCGTGTCTCTTCCGGGTGCTCCGGTTTCCTCCCACAAGTCCCGAAATACGTGCTGTTAGGTGAATTGGACATTCTGAATTCTCCCTCTGTGTATCCGAACAGTCGTAGTGTGGCGACTAAGGGATTTCCACAGTAACTTCATTGAGTGTCAATGTAAGCCTACTTGTGACACTAATAATGATGATTATTATTATTAAATGTTGGCCACTGGAAACTGATGACTCTTTTTGGACTAAATTCTTTTGCTGAACTTTTCCCCTTTTGTTCCTTCGATGTTGCCAGCAAGTTGTCCAATGTGCCGTTCTCCTCCCTGAGTCATTGCTGTGGTGAGATCAAGTTGCCAAATGCATTCTCCTACCCAACTAAATTTTTTCAAAGCATCAGTACCTTTTCCCTGGTGGTATTTTATAACCCAAGTTTTGCATCATTAAATTATTGTTTTCTGATGTCCCTTTCCTTTTCCCTCTTTTTCAACCTTGGTGTCTGACATCATTGGCCTGACGCCTCACCCTACACTCCTCAGTAATAAAATAAAAATAGAGTCTCCTGTTTGAAGGGACCAGCGCAATAAAGTTCAGAGGTTAGCAGGTATTGTATATCCACAGGATCTATGCTGTGTCCATCTTAATGGTTCTAGATCATTAGGAGGAAGTCTGCATGTTTAAATTGCGGGTCAAATGACATGATGTTGGATTTAATGTTACCACATGTAGAATCATAGAATGGTCACAGCACAGAAGGCATCCATTCTACTCATTGTGTTTGTGCTGGCTCTCTGCAAAAACTACTCACCTAGCCCTACTCCCCAACCCTTTTCCCTTCAGATAATCAGCCAATTCTCTTTTGAAAACCAGGATTGATTCTACCTCCACCATGCTCTCCAGGCATTGCATGCCAGATCCAAACAACCCGCTGTGTAAAAAGGTTTTTCCTCTTGTCAATGTTGCCCTTGCCAGTCACATTAACTCAGTGCTGTCTGATTCTTGATGCTTTTGCTAATGGGGACAGTTTGCCCCATCTATTCTGATTGATTTTGAACACCTTTATCAAATCTCGAATGGATCTGATCCGATTCTGCTGACTTATTAAGTGCAGTCAGCATCTCTAATATCTCTTTATTCACTGTCTCAGCTACCTACACTTTTTTTTACAGCACCTTGTTCATCGGTAAAGACAAATGCAAAGTACTTTTTTAGTACCTCAGCCATGCCCTCAGCCTCCATGCACAAATCCCTTTTTTGGTCAGCTAGCAATACTGCATCACCTATGACAACCCCCCCCCCCCAACTATTTATATTGCTGAAGAAGGCGTTTGGATTCATTTTTACTTCGGTTTTCAGTTTTTACTTCTACTTTGTTTTTGCTTGTCATTTTTTTGCCTCCCTTCGGATCTTTTTCTTTAGTATTCAGCCAGGGTCTCATTTGTATAATCAACCTGGCATCTGTCATACACACCATTTTTCTGCTTCATCATCTCCTCTGTCTCTCTTTGTACTCACTCCTGTTTGTTCAAACAGTGCAGAACAAATACGAGGGCTGTCTACAGATTTGTGCTGGGGCATAATTCTGCTTTTCTGCTCAAGTAGAGCAGATAGCTCTTATGTGGGGATAGAATCATTCCCACTCGATTGCCATGGAAACTGACTGTAAATGCAACCTGCAACCATTTTGCTAGAAAAGAGCATTTCATTGCAGTGCTGCTAAGAACTCCCAGATTTCCTCCTTTTGTGCCCCTTATATATTTCCATGAACACCGGCACCTATTGATGCTAAATTGAGATATTATGTGATCCACGTTGTTTAATTTTTAGCTTACCTCGTATACCATGACTAAAAATTCGACATTTCAAAATTGGTGTTGAGGATATATTTTAAGAAGATGGTTATTTAGTTAATTTCATAGAATTTGCAGTGCAGAAGGAGGCCATTTGGCCCATTGAGTCTGCACCGGCCCTTACAAAGAGCACCCCACTCAAGCCCACATATCAAGTATAGACAAATCCTAACCCAGTAACCCCCACTTAACCTTTTTTGGACACTAAGGGCAATTTAGCATGGCCAATCCACCTAGCCCGCACATCTTTGGATTGTGGGAGGAAACCGGAGCACCTGAAGGAAACCCACGCACACACGGGGAGAATGTGCAGACTGCCCACAGACAGTGACCCAAGCCAGGAATCGAACCCGAGACCCTGGCGCTGTGAAGCAACTGTGCTAACCACTATGCTATCCCTGACGGCATTGCGATATTGTCTATTAAATACTGGAAGTGTTATGAAATAGTACACGGCAAGCTCCCACAGCAACATGATAATGATCAAAAAATCTATTCTTGGATGTTGTTGAGGAATGAGTATTGACCAGGACACCAAGCAGAAGGCTCCCCTGCTCATCGAAGTAGCAGTAGCGTTGTGCAATCTTTTATGTGCAATTGAGAGAATGGCCAGCATCTCTGTTTAATGTCAAAAGACAGCCATTTGCTCAGAGTGGTGGCTTAGATTTTGTCAAGGAACTCCACCACCTTCTGACTCAGCTAAGAGTGCTGCAGCTGAGATATAGCTGACCAGATAGAGTGTTGGGGAATGTACTGAGTACAATAGTATAGTGGTTCTTTCTTTGGATCAATAGTCCAGAAGTATAGACAAATGATCCAGAGATATGAGTTCATATCCCATCTCACCAGCCAGGGAATGTAAATTCAATTAATTAAATTTTGAATAAGAAGCGAACATCAATGATGATTATCATAGGGGTGGCACAGTGGTGCAGCGGTTAGTATTGCTGTTTCACAACACCGAGGACCCAGGTTCGATCCCAGCCCCACATCACTCTCCTTGTGGAGTTTGCACATTCTCCTCGTGTCTGTGTGGGTCCCACCCCCACAACCCAAGGATGTGCAGGGAAGGTGGATTGGCCAGGCTAAATTCCCCCTTAATTGGAGAAATTATATTAAAAAAATAAAATAATATTGATCATGAAACTACTTGATCATTGTAAAAAACCCATCTAGTTCACTAATGGCTGTTAGGGAAGAAAATCAGCCAACCTTACCTGGTCTGGCCTACATGTGACTCCAGGTAAGGAAGGCAGATTTCCATCTCGAAAGGACAAGTGAATTAGATGGATTTTTATGACAATCCGGCGGTGTCAATGTCACCATTACTGATAAAGGTGTTGATCCCAGATTTATGTAATTATAATTAAGGACAACACCTGAGATTAATAGCTATGATCTGAAGCTATTGAAATCCGTGTTAATCACAAAGGGTTGTAAACTATCTTAATGAGTAATGAGATGCAGTTTCTCAACATTCTGCTGAGCTTCTTTGGAGAAAGTGTAGAAGATTAAGGACAGGAATGTCAGAATGGGAGTGAGGCAGAAAATCAAAATGGCAAGCAAAGCTCAGGATCACACCGAGGTGTTCAGCAACACAATCAGTAAAGCTGCATTTGGTCTCATTGAAGTAAAAAAAAACACGTCATAAGCAGTGAATGGCAGACTAAATTACATGAAGCACAAGTAACTAACCATACGTCATTCCTTCACTGTCGCTGGATCAAAATCCTGGACCTCCCTTCCTAACAGCAGTGTGGGTAAAACCTACACCACATTGACAGCACCACCTTCTCGAGGGAGTTAGGGATGGGTAACAAATGTTGGCTATTTACTGTTCCACATCGCTGAGTCTTTTGAATCATCATCTGGGATCTTCTACTTAACCCAAAGCTTCCTGCACAATCTCGCGGGTGTGTGAAGCCTTAATTCCCATTACGAGTTGAAGAGTCTACTGAATAAAGAATGTGTAAAAATGTCTTCAGGCAAGCTATCAGGTGCATAAAAAAATCTAATTCCAACAGTATTTGAAGTGGTGAAAATAAGACCTTGTGATCTTAACCTTCTCAGCACGAGCGGCAGAAAGGGGAAGAAGGAATCCTGGACCGTTCCTGTCCCTGGTTCCTTGAGCTCTTTCTATTCAACAGTCAAATGTTGACATAATGGAAACAAAAGAAAAGAGAAACATTTCAAGGTGTGATATAATTATGAGAATCTTTAGGAAAGGTTTGGAGTGAATGATTTGTATGCAGAATTGATTCCAAGTGTAGTACAGTTTATAAAAACAAACAAATAACCTTAGAGTCAATGGTGCAGAATGCAAATATTCAGCTTCGCGGTTTGAGTGAAGCCTGATGATTTATTCCATCGTGACTGCTTGTCTTGGTGTATCTGATAAGCAGAGCATCCCTTCAACTCTCTGAGTTGGGGAGGTGGTGTGTGGAGGAGATGCAACAGGACAGCTCTTCTGGCATTGTATTGCTTTCTCTGCGTTTGCACCAGGCCACCTCAAAACTCAAACCAATTGATGTGTGAAGCAAACCATGCAGATACCCCACTGTTGAAACCACTGGTTGTTTTCTTTTCTGAAAAAGCAGTCCATGAGGCCGGCTCTAATCTCCCTTGAACGCTCTGCAAGAGGTTGTATCCTTGCGTCAACTCAATCACTTCAGATTTTTCTCTAGAATTGACTAGCAATTTCTCCTCATTATAGTTGATGAGTGATTTCCTCAGCTTCTGGCTTCCTTCCAAAGGCCAGCAGAGAAGGGTGGGGTGTGGATCCACATCATCTGAAGGCTCATTAACTTTCAGCTTCTGCTGCTGATATGCATCCAACTTTTCTCTCCCTCCTGCATCATCCTTCATTGTGCTATCTCTATGTGCTCATTCTTTATCAAGCCCTCCATCCGGTGGAACTCTTGACCGTCTTGAATCTTCCTTTCCTCCTCCAGTTCACAGCTTTCCAATCCAAAGCTTGGCATTGTCCAATTACAGATTCCTCACTTGACTCGCCCTCTCTCCTGCTCTTTGAACTTGACCCTTCAACCAGGTTTCTAGAACTTTAAAAAAGCGGTGGCTGCTGTTTTTTTCCCTAGCTGTCCAGCTACAATGATGAAATTAGGGTTAAATTTAAAGCCTTGGAACTTTTGGGAGATGAAGAATGTGTGCCAGAGAGCTGACTATATGTTGAGGAGGAGAGAAAGAGAGCTGGGTAGGTTTGGGGAGGGACTGGAGAGCTGGGAACATAGGGGAGTGGGGGTGTGGGGGGGTTGGTGAAGAGCTGGGATTGGAGAGTGGGTATGCGGGTGGGAGACATGGAGATCTGGGGACAGAGGCAGAGGGCAGTAGAGAGCCAGGCAGAGCAGCGGATGGGGTTAGAGATCCAGGAACCAGTGGAGTTGGGGTTAGAGAGCCGGGCATAAGGGTTAGAGAACTACGTATAGGGGAAGAGGGTGGGGTTGTGCCAGGTTATAGGGGAGGAAGGAAGGATGGCACGGTGGGGCAATGGTTAGCACTGCTGCCTACGGCACTGAGGACCCGATTTCGATCCCACCCCCGGGTCACTGTCTGTGTGGGGTTTGCACATTCTCCCCATGTCTGTGTGTGTGTAACCCCCACAACCCAAAAGATGTGCAGGGTAGGTGAATTGGCCACTCTAAATTGCCCCTTAATTGGAAAAAAAATAATTGGGTACTCCTCTAAATTTATTTTTAAAAAGAAAAAAAAATTGTGGGAAGGGGGTAGAGGCAGGTAAAGGGGAGGAGGGGGATAGCGAGAAAGAGGGTTACAACCACTTATAGAGGTAATGTGGGGGGAGGGAAGAGAAGAGAGTGTGGATGGGTTAGAGCCAGGGATAGAGGAGAAGGAGGTAGCGAGCCAATTTTGACTTTTCGATTATGGGAATATGCCCTTTAGAATGTATCTCCAATTTTCGCCTTCCCCAGTATGTCTGACAAACCTTTCTTCCTCCTGAAGTGGATGGAAGTCTTGTTCCAGTTGTTGTGGGAAATTGCGGTCAAGGGGCCCTGAGGAACCCATCCCAAGGACAAAGTGGGTTGTGGTAGGCAGGGGGAGGTTTTGAGGCATTTACCATCATGGGACAGTGGTTAGGAAAAGACACCGATGTAGTGAACACAGCAGGAGTTCCATGGGTTCCAGTTCACAAGAAACCTTTCAGGTCCTTTGGGCTTCACCCACTCTCATCCTCGCATTGAGAATTTTTCACCTTGGAGAGCAGTGGTCCTCCAAAGATGTCTTTCTGGTACCAACCTCACTGATTCAGACATGATTCTTCGTGAAGGTGTGTGTCCTGCATTGTGCCCAATTTTGCATCCTTGGAGATTTGGGAATTTGACTTTGCCATATGTACTGGAACAGTTACAATTCCTGAGTCTGTTTACTGGCCACAGCCTGACAGTATGTTGGTGTGATTTGGAATTATGCTGATAACTAAAATCCAGATGCAGAAAAACTTTATTTGCACTGTGCACTGTTGGGTATGTGTTATGTTCATGCATCTGTCCGGGCACCAGATTTAAACAGTGAATAAGTGCTGCTGACTGGCCCGAGATGATTCACTCCCTTTTGTCTTCTGGCCAGTGACTCTGAAAGAATGCTATGTTAATCATGTGTCAAAATAGCTTCTGGAATTGGACAGAAACCATTGATTGCTTGCAGATGTTGAAGAGCAGCAGACCAAAGATTTTCTGTAGCTCTGTGCACAAAATGACTCGAAGTCAATTTTTTGAAGAGGACATGGGTTCATTAGATTAGGCTTTCGTTTATTAATTTTTAGGCCTCGATATATGGCTCTTCCAAGTTGTCATTCCTTGTGCGAATCTAGTCTGCGAGTGCCAGCAGACTACTATTTTTTAAAATAAATTTAGTGTACCCAATTGTGTTTTTTTTCCAATTAAGGGGCAATCCAATTAATGGCCAATTCACCTATCCTGCCGGGATCGATCCCTGGGTCCTTGGCTCCGTGAGACCGCAATGCTTTTTTCTATAAATGTTTTTTATTGGGTTTTTGAACAAAGTATATTTACGGTTATGTACACCGAATAAGATCTTATATATAGAAGAGAAGGGCACACACGAACATACCAAGAAAAAAAAGTAATAATAAAAAAGAATATAAAATAAAAGAAAGTAACTGGTAAGGTATTATGCACCAGCTCAACAGCAGCAACTCTGTACAATTGGCAATATTATTTACAACACATAAGTAGGCATCTGTTTGTATGTGGGGGGCCCGGCGGGGGGGGGGGGGGGGGGGGGGGGGGGGGGGGGTGGGGGGTGGGGAAGACTGGGAGGTAGATATACATTTAGGTGCCGGAGAAACAATTACAGAGGGCAATACTCGAATGGGTCTGGTGTTGCTTCTCCCGGACGGATTTCGCTGCCGTTGTCATAGAACATAGAACATAAGAACATAGAACAATACAGCGCAGTACAGGCCCTTTGGCCCACGATGTTGCACCGAAACAAAAGCCATCTAACCTACACTATGCCATTATCATCCATATGTTTATCCAATAAACTTTTAAATGCCCTCAATGTTGGCGAGCAGGTAGGGCATTCCACGGCCTCACTACTCTTTGCGTAAAGAACCTACCTCTGACCTCTGTCCTATATCTATTACCCCTCAGTTTAAAGTTATGTCCCCTCGTGCCAGCCATATCCATCCGCGGGAGAAGGCTCTCACTGTCCACCCTATCCAACCCCCCTGATCATTTTGTATGCCTCTATTAAGTCTCCTCTTAACCTTCTTCTCTCCAACGAAAACAACCTCAAGTCCGTCAGCCTTTCCCTCATAAGATTTTCCCTCCATACCAGGCAACATCCTGGTAAATCTCCTCTGCACCCGCTCCAAAGCCTCCACGTCCTTCCTATAATGCGGTGACCAGAACTGTACGCAATACTCCAAATGCGGCCGGACCAGAGTTCTGTACAGCTCGTGTTCACCTCCGCTTCAGCCGTTCGTTCCGTCTTTCGCCTGGATTCTCCTTGCTCTCAGTTCCTGTAGCATGTAGATGCCAAGTTTGTTATCGTTTCCCGTGCCTTTCCTTCCGGCTATCATTCCCCTGCCCCTCCCCCACCTCCCTGGTTCTCCTCTATTGTTCCCTGTCTCTTCACCTTGCCCCCCACCCCCCACTTCTGCCCTCTCGCCGCCTCCTGTGGTTCGCCTTTCTTTCCTCTTGGGTTTAGCTGCCCCCCCCCCCCTCTCCCGGTCTATCTCTCCCTCTCACGCCTTGGCTACTTTCCCCTGATTCTTGGCTACCTGGCTATTCTTCTCCTTGTTCGTTGGCCACAAACAGGCCCCCGGAACAATTGGGTGAATGGCTCCCACGTTCTGTGGAAGCCGTCGTCTGACCCTCACATGGGGAATTTGATTTTCTCCATTTGGAGAGATTCTAAGAGGTCGGACAGCCAGTCTGCAGCTTTGGGTGGTGCGGCTGACCGCCAGCCAAACAGGATTCTACGGCGGGCGATCAGGAGGGCAAAGGCAAGGGCGTCAGCCCTCTTCCCCAGGAATAGATTTGGCTGGTCTGGTACCCCCGAAGACCGCCATTTTCGGGCATGGTTCCACCCTCATCCCCACCACTTTGGACATTGCCTCGAAGAAGGCTGTCCAGTGCCCCGCAAGTCTGGGGTAAGACCAGAACATGTGGGCGAGTTGGCCGGGCCTCCTTGGCACCGTTCACATCTATCCTCCACCTCCGGGAAGAACCTACTCAGACTGGTTCTTGTTAAATGGGCTCTATGTACCACTTTTAGTTGCGTCAGGCTGAGCCTTGCGCACGTGGCGGCGGAGTTGACGTTTTGCGGTGCTTCGTTCCAAAGTCCCCACCCTATTTCAATCCCATGGGTCTTCCTCCCATTTCTTTCTTGTTGCACCCAGTACGGTGTCGGCCCTTTCTACCAGTCGGTCATACATGTCTCTACAGTTCCCTTTATCTAGGATGCTTGCGTCCAGTAACTCTTCCAGTACTGTCTTTCGTGGCGGTTGTGGGTACGTCCTTGTCTCCTTTCGTCGGAAATTTTTGAGTTGCAGGTACCTTAGTTCGTTCCCCCTGGCTAGCTGAAATTTCTGTCAGTTTGTCCAGTGTTGCGATCCTGCCGTCCGTGTATAGATCCCTGACTGTCAGTGTCCCTCTGTCCTGTCCCCATTTTTTGAAGGTGGCGTCAGTCAGCGCTGGTGTGAACCTATGGTTGTTGCAGATGGGAGCTTTGTCCGACATTAAGGTCAAGCCAAATTGCTGCCGTAGTTGGTTCCAGGACTGGAGGGTGGCTATCACCACCGGACTGCTGAAGTATTTTTCGGGGGGGGAATGGGAGTGCCGCCGTGGCGAGGGGCCCGGAGGCAGGTCCCCATGCAGGAGGCCTCTTCCGCGCTCACCCACTCGGCTTCTGGCTCCTTGATCCATCCCCTTATTTGCGCGGCCGTCGCCGCCCTGTGGTAGAATTGTAGGTTTGGGAGGGCTAGCCCCACCCCCTGGATTTTGTTTTTGTAGGACCTTCTTTGGGATCCTAGCATTCTTCCTCCCTCCATACGAACGCCATGATTAGTTTGTCTAGTGCTTTGAAAAAGGCCTTGGGGATGTAGATCGGGATGGATCTAAGTAGGAAGAGGTACCTGGGCAGTACGTTCATTTTTATCGTCTGGACTCTCCCCACGAGGGAGAGTGGCGAGTGTGTTCCATCTTTGCAGGTCCTTTTTTTACTTCCTCTTTCAGACTGGTGAGGTTCCATTTGTGGATCCCTTCCAGTCATGGGCTATTTGGATCCCCAGGTAGCGGAATTTGTGTTGGCTTGTTTAAACGGCAGTCCTGTTAGTCCTGCCCCCCCACTAGTGGGTGGTACCGGGAAGATCTCGTTTTGCTCATGTTGAGTTTGTAGCCTGAGAAGGTGCCAAACACTTTCAGGAGCGCGATGATTCCGTCCATGCTGCTTTGTGGGTCTGAAATGTAGAGGAGCAGGTCATCTGCATAGAGTGAGACTCTCAGCTCTCTGCCGCCCCTTCGATCCCCCTCCAGCTTTTTGCTGCTCTGAGCGCGATTGCTAGTGGTTCGATCCCTGGAGAAAACAGCAGCAGGGGACAGTGGGCATCCTTGTCTGGTGCCCCTGTGCAGCTGGAAGTATCGGGAGTTGGTGTTGTTGATCCGTACGCTACGCTCTACCTTTGACAAAGCCCATCTGGTCCTTTGCGACCACCTCTGGTACGCAGTCTTCTAGCCTTTTGGCTAGGATTATGGCCAGTATTTTGGCATCTGCGTTCAGCAGTGAGATGGGTTTGTATGACTCACATTCCGTTGGGTCTTTATCTTTCTTAGGTTATCAGCGAGATTGAGGCCTGTGCTAGCGTGGATGGTAGTGCGCCCCTAGCTAGCGAGTCTGTGAACATCTCCCGCAGGTGCGGGGGCAGTGCTGTCGCAAATTTTTTGTAGAGGTCCGCCGGGAACCCAATTGGTCCCTGCGCCTTCCCCGCCTGCATGGAGCTAATGCCTATCCATGATCTCTCCCAGTGCTAGTGATGCTTCCAGGCCCTGTTTTCTGCCCTCCCCACGACTGGTATGTCCAGTCCATCAAGGAACCGTTTCATCCCGGACACCCCCCTTTGGGGGCTCTGAGGTGTACAGCCTTGGTAGAAGGCCTTGAAGGTTTTGTTGATCTTTTCTGGTTCTGTTTCTAATGTGCCTCTGGTATCCCTGATTTGTGCAATTTCTCAGGTGGCTGCCTGCTTTCTCAGCTGGTGTGCCAACAGGTGGCTGGCTTTGTCTCCGTGTTCGTATAGGGTCCGACGTGCCTGGCGGAGTTGGTGCACTGCTTTCCTGGTGGAGAGCAGATCAAAGTTCCTTTGTAGCTCTTTCCTCTCCGCTCGGAGCTCTACAGTCGGGGCCTCAGAATATTTACGCCTACCTCCAGTATGGAGTCGACAGCTGCTGCCTAGCTGCCCTTTCCTCCCTATCTCTTTGTGCTTTGAAAGCGATGATTTCCCCTCTTAGTACGGCCTTTAGTGCTTCCCAGAATGTGGAGGGTGAGACCTCCGCGTTCTGGTTGTTCTCCGTGTACTCTGCTGTGGCCTGCGATATCTTTTCGTTGAAGGCCTTGTCAGCTAGTAGGGCAATGTCCCAACCTCCATGTGGGGCGTTGGGCCCTGCCCATCACCAGTCCATGTAGTGTGGAGCGTGGTCGGATATCACAATTGTGGAGTATTCCACTTTGTCTGTCCCCGGAAGCACCGTTTTCCCCACTACACAGAAGTAAATTCTGGTGTATACATTGTGTATTGGGGAGAAAAAGGAGAACTCCTCCTCCCCTGGGTGGTGAACCTCCAGGGGCCACCGCTCCCATCTGTTCCATAAAGTGACCGAGTTCCCTCGCCATGCTTGAGGTTTTCCCCGTTTTGGGGCTTGATCTGTCAGTCGTTGGATCCTGTACACAATTGAAGTCGTCCCCCCCCCCCCCACCCCCCCCCCCCCCCCCCCCCCCCCCCCCCCCCCACATGATTAGTCGGTGCATCGCTATGTCAGGAATTTCTGCCATGGTCTTTTTGATTAAGCTCGTGTCATCCCAGTTGGGCGCGTACACGTACACTAGTACTACTGGTGCCCTATGTCGCCCTAAACATTGTCCTCTTGCTGATCAGTACTGCCTCCCGCCTGGCCCTCGTCCTATAGCAGGAATGGTAGGTTTGTCCCACCCAGCCCTTTCGTACCCGCAGTCGGTCCTGCTCTCTTGGGTGTGTTTCTTGGAGGAAGATTATGCCGGCCTTCATATTTCTTAGGTGGGTGAGGACTCTGGATCTTTTCACTGGGCCGTTGAGTCCCCTTAAGTTCCAGGTGACTATCCTGGTGGGGGGCTTTTGTCCCCTCACTCATGTGGGATTAACCATACCTACCTGGTGTACGCGCCCCTGCCCTTCGTGGTTTCCCTTTGTTAGGGGGCCGTCCAGGATGGCCGCTGTCACTGCTCTCTCCATGCGGTCGGGTCGCTGCGCTCTGAGGTTTCCCTTTGTCCAGGGGGCACCCGACATGGCCGCCCACTGTGCGTCCACCACGCGTAGTTCCCTGCACTCTGGAGTCTCCCTTCACCCAGAGACCGTACTGGGTGGGTGCTTGCAGCAATTCCTTGTTCCGCGCCCTTGGTTGTGGCACTTCGTAGCCCTATTGTTCTTCCCTTTGTAGCTCCCCGGTCCCTCCCTCCCTGCGCCCCCCCCCCGGTCGATCCCTCCCTCCCTGCGAGTCCCCCCCCCGGTCCGTCCCTCCTTCTCTTCCCCCCCCCCCCCCCCCCTTTTCCCCCCTCTCCCGTATACCCCTCATTTGACCCTCTTTCCCTGGAGCGCTACGGCCCTGCTTTGTTGCATGTCCCCAGTGCCTGCTCTTCCCCCATCCTACCCTGCCCCCCCCCCCGGGTCGGCATGCTGTTGCCCCTTGCCAGGGGCCCCTTATTTCTACCCGAGCTGTTGGTTTTCCAGCCCGTGTTCCTCGACAAACTTGTTTGCTTCGGCGGGGACTGTGAAGAAGTACTCTCTTTCTTGGTATGTGACAGAGTTTAGCTGGGTACAGCATACCAAAACGCACATCGTTCTTGTGAAGAGCTGCTTTCGCTCCATTGAATTTGGCCCGTCTCCTGGCTAGGTCTGCCCCAATGTCCTCGTAAACTCTAATGAAGTGTCCTTCCCATTTGCAGGTTCCGTTTTGCGTTGACCAGCGCAGGATTGTTTCTCTGTCTTGGTACCGGTGCAGTTTAGCTATAACTGCCCTCAGTTGATCCCCTGCCATGGGCTTTGGGCGCAACGCCCGGTGTGCTCTGTCCATTTCTGGTGGGTTGGGGAAAGTTTTCCTCCCCACTAAGTTGCCCAGCATCTCAGCCACATATGCTGTGGGGTTTCTACCCTCGATCCCCTCTGGTAGGCCCACTGTCCTGACATTTTGCCTTCTCAAGCGGTTTTCCTGATCATCCACTCTTCCCTTTCAAGCTCCCCTGCGTTGTGCCCAGTCTCGCCACCTCCTTCTCCAGGGCCGTGATCAGGTCGCTCACGTCAGTCGCAGCTTTTTCCAGCTCCTTAATAGTCGCATCTTGGGCTTCCAATTTCTCCTCTTGGGCTTTCAGTTTCTCCTCTGCTCTGCCCAGAGCGAGCTGCAGCTCCACCAGGGCCTTGGCCATTGCTGCCTGCACTGTGGCCTCTATGTCTGCTCTGGCCTCTGCCTTGTTTTACTGCTGATGTTCCCTCAGCGCCTCGGCAAAGGCTTCCAGTTCCAGTTCCCCCTGGCCCATGGGGAAAATGCTCTTGTCTGTCGAGTTCTTTTTGTTGCGGCGAACCTTCCGTTCCGCCACATCATGCTCCGATTATCTCGTCTGAACAGGCTAGCCCATTGCCCCGTCTGCTTTTGGTGCCCTTTCTCCCTCTGCTTTGGCTCCCTCCTGGCATTTTTTTTTCTTCCCCTTTTTTGTATCCCTTTTTTTTTTTCTTTTACACCCCCCTTTTCTTTCCCCCTCCCTTTTCTCCTTTAACACTTTTGTTTTTACAAAACTCCTTTCAAGAATTTTTTTTTTAAAAAGGGAAAAAATTCTTTCTCTTTAAAAGTTTTCTTTTCAAAGTTTTTTTTTGAAAAAGGGTAGTTCTTTTTTGTTTCCCTTCACTCACCCAGGGTTGAGAGAGAGAGGCTTCTGGTCGGGTCGGGAAACCCTCTTTGTTCCGCCGCCTGCCTCGTGGTCGCCGGGGGGGAGGGGGGGCGTCGTTGTTTGCTGGCTCGGTCCCCACAGGAGCTCCTCCGCCAGCGACCACTCTCTTCCCCCGCCGGAAGCCGAAATCAGACAGCAATGCTAACCACTGAGCCACCACCAGCAGACTACTAGGTTGGTTTCTGAAACATTCATATTCGACTCGAAACGCTATCTCTGTTTCTGTCGACACAGACCTTCTACTTATTTCTGGCAATTTTTGTTTCCATTTCAGATTTCCTGTATCTGTGGTATTTTGCTTTTATTTGTGTGTCTCTGTTTTCTTTGCATGCATTAAGCCTAATCCTGTCCCTTCCAATTTCCCACAGGTTCACCACCTCTACTTTAAATAGCTGTTATAAGGTTAGCAGGGTTGTAGTGTTGAGCTGTAAGGTTGCTTTCTTGTGCAGTGGCCTTCAGTACCAGATTTGCCATTGTCCTCTTGTCATGGAGGTCTACAGCACAGAAAAGCCCTTCGGCCTATCACGTCTGCGCCAGTCAAAAAACACCTTTTCTCACCCCATTTTCCGGCACTTGGCCCTTAACCTTGTATGCTTTGGCATCACAAATGAATATCTAAATACTTGTTAAATGTTATGAGCATCTCTGCCTCCACCACCCTTTCAGACAGTAAGTTACAGATTCCCACCATCCTCTGGGTGAAAATGTTTTTCTTCGACATCCCCTCTAAACCTCTTTCCCCTTACCTTAAATCTATGCCCCCTGCTCATTGATCCATCCACGAAGGGCAAACTCTATGCACCTCATAATTTTATACATCTCACTCATGTCCCCCCTCAGTCTCCTCTGCTCGAAGGGAAGCAACCCAGTTTATCAATTCGTTCTTCATGGCTAAAACTCTCCGCCGAGGCAACATTATCGTAAGTCTCTGCACCTTTTCCAGTGCTATCACATCCCTCCTACAATGTGGATTACTGCACACAATACTCTAGCTGTGGCCTAACCAACATTATACAGTTCCAGCGTAATCTCCCTGCTTTTATACAATATGCCTCAGGCTATTAAAGGCAAATATACCATATGCCTTCTTAATCACTTTGTCCACCTGCCCTGCTACCTTAAGGGACCGGTGTAACATGCATACTAAGGCCCCTTTGAACCTCAGTGCTTCCCAAATTCCTGCTGTTTATCATGTATTCCCTTGCTTTGTTTGTCCTGCCCAAGTACAGCACTTCATACTTGTACGGATTGAATTCCATTTGCCACTGATCAGCCGACCTGACCAGTCTGTCTATATCCTGTAATCAAAGGCTATCCTCCTCACTATCATACCACCAATTTTCGTATCATCTGAGAACTTACTGACCAACCCTCCTACATTCAAGTCCAAATCATTTATATAACCGTAAGGGCCCTAACACTGATCCCTGTGGGACCCCACTGGTCACAGGCTTCCAGTCAGAAAAAAAAAAACCTCAACCATCACCCTCTGTTTCCTGTCACTCAGACAATTCTGGATCAAATTTGCCAAATTTCCTTGGGTCCCATGGGCTCTTACTTTTGCTATCAGTCTCCCATGTGGGACCTTGGCAAAGGTCTTGCTGAGGTCCAAGTAGACTACGTCAAATGCATTACCCTCATCTACACACCTGGTCACCTCTTTGAAAAATCCAATCCAGTTGGTCAGACATGACCTTAATAAATCCATGCTGACTGTTCTTGATTAATCCCTGCCTCTCCAAATGCAGATTAATTCTGTGTCTCAGAATTGTTTCCAATAGTTTACCCACCATTGAGATTAGACTGACTGGCCTGTAGTTTCCCGGTTTACCCTTCCTCCTTTCTTGAATAATGGTATACATCGCCAACCTTCAGTCCTCCAGCACCTCTCCTGTGGCCAGAGAGGAATTGAAAATTATTGCCAATGCCTTTGCTATTTCCTCCCTTTCCCCACTCAACAGTCTGGGATGCATTTCATCCAGCCCTGGAGATGTATCTACTTTTAAGCCTGCCAGACCACTCAGAACCTCCACTTTGTTTATGTTAATTTCTTTAATTTTATCACAGTCCGCCCCCCGATTTACATAGAATTTACAGTGCAGAAGGAGGCCATTCGGCCCATCGAGTCTGCACCGGCTCTTGGAAAGAGCACCCTACCCAAGGTCAACACCTCCACCCTATCCCCATAACCCAGTAACCCCACCCAACACTAAGGGCAATTTTGGACACTAACGGCAATTTATCATGGCCAATCCACCTAACCCGCACATCTTTGGACTGTGGGAGGAAACCAGAGCACCCGGAGGAAACCCATGCACACACGGGGAGAATGTGCAGACTCCGCACAGACAGTGACCCAAGCCAGGAATCGAACCTGGGACCCTGGAGCTGTGAAGCAATTGTGCTATCCACAATGCTACCGTGCTGCCCTGATGTTTATAGCCACACCGACCCTCTCATGAGTGAACATCAACACAAAATATTCATTTAGAACCCTACCTGCATCCTCCAGTTTCACACACCCACCACCACTGTGGTGAATAATTAGCCTTGCTCTTTTCCTAGTTGGCTTTTTACCCTTAATATACTTGTAAAGCAACTTAGGATTTTCCTTTATTTTGCCGACCCAGTATCCTTTCATATCCCCTTTTTTTGCTCCCCTAATTTCCTTTTTTAGTTCCCTCTTGTATATTCTATACTGTCGAGCTTTTGCTGTTTTGAGCCCTCGATGTCTGCCATAAGCCTCCCTTTTTCTCTTTATCAAATGCTGAATCTCCCTTGATATGTGTTTGTTGGTTCCAGCCTTTTTCTTTATTGGGACATGTTAGTTCTGTAATTTACCTAAAAGTGTCTGCTCCTGAGGATTCTTTTGCAGCCAGTCCGGATGAAATGATCAGTCGAACACCTCGTTACTTTAACATATGTTTATTTCTCGGCCGGGACTTGAGCACTGTACATCAGAGTATCTACAGATGCAAGTCGAAGTTAATACAGCAGATAATTACTTATATAATAAAATGACAATGTTTCCTTCCCAAGGACAGCCCCTTTAGAAGAGGTCTGAGAAATACAGCATTTTGTGGCACTCGGCTAAAATAAAGTTATCTGTAGAAATAGAAACGATTCCCAAGGCCATGTTTTGTTACTGCAACTGTCTAGCACAAAAACATAAGAGATAACATAAATTCCGTTAAACCAAAAAGTTCTTTTTGACATTTCATTTTCCCATCAAGCTTGATTCTAGATCCAAACTAAAACTCGGTTTGACATCCAGTAGCTTGATCCATATTCTCACTCCCAGTCCACTCTGGCCAAATCATTTTTGGTCATAACCCTCATTACTGTGGCAGATTGGAGAGCCTTGGCTGTGAGTCAGCAAGTTCACCTAGGTCAGGGATTGAATTAGAGATCTTTGGAAGCTTCACTACTGGGCTTTGTAGAACCTTCCTTTAGTAGGTCATTGCTGTTTCTATTTTGCACAAATTATTGAAAAGATGAGTCGGGCTACATGTCTGAAACATTTGCGCTTCTTGAGAGCATGCTTTGATGTGTCAGTTAAATCAGATATGGCACTTCACAGTTGAAGGCCTGCTGGTCATATGTAATATTTATCACTCTTGAGTGCTCCATTGAAAATATCTTTATCTGGATTCTGAGCTTGCCAGGCTGACTGATGTACAAATCTTCCCCAACAAACTCACCTACGCACCCAGAATGATTCAGAGTCGGATGGACCAGGAAGTCCCAGTTTTGATCCCTGGTCTGTGCTCAATTAGCTAAACTCATCCATTTGAGTGCCAACAGTTAGCCAAGGTGCCACTGGATCTGGGACAGGCCTACCTCGCTCTCCAATGAACCTTCGCTGCTAAGAGACTGCAGCTTGTGTAGATGTTGGTGAGCAGAAAAGCAGACGTGATTGTGTTGCCCCCCCCATCCCATCCGAGTTGAATAGCTGGTAAACACACAAGATCTCTGGTCACACATGATTAATTTGATCATTTGGGTGAGATGTCAGGAGATTTTGACTCTTGTGGCCTGGCTCCTAGCACAACAACATGCTCCTCCCTACTCCAGAACTGACCAGACCAACGGCCCTAACAGAGAATCCTCTCGACTGGAGCTGACAAATGTTAGTGCTGTCAGCTCCCATGGGTAGAAACTGCTGGATTCTTATTGACGGGTTGTGTTGTTGTAGAGTCAGATTTGAATACCCCAGAATGCGATGGATGTTGGGACAGTGAATAAAATTAAGGAGTTAGACAGATTTTTAATTAGTAATGGGTTGAAGGGTTATGGAGAACGGGCAGGACAGTGGAGATGAGGCCATGATGAGATCAGCCATGACCATGTTGAACCGTGGAGCAGGCTCGAGAGGCTAAATTGCCTACTCCTGCTCCTAGTTGTTAAGTTCTAAGAAAGAACTATTCTGTCTGTAGGTAACAGCACCTCATGCACAAGTCTGGTGTACTTGATTAATACGGGGATTTCTTGGTTAATAAGGGGAATCGGGTTATAAGGAGAAGGCAGGAGAATGAGGATGAGGAACGTATCAGCCATCATCAAATGGCGGAGCAGACCCAACGGGCCGAATGGCCTAATTCTGCTCCTATATCTTCTGGAATCCTGCATCTACGAGCATATGCACTTGGCCTGGTTTTAAGGGAAGTGAACTTGCAGCATTCACATTGTGATTGATGTGTGCTCGCCACACTTGCGATTGCTGTCATGTTAGAGCCTGCACAAAGATTGTACATGAAACAAAATAATTTGTATTTGTACCTCGCCATTTCCAACCTTAGGACCTAAAGTACAACCAATCAATCATTTTTGGAAGTGAAATCATTTTTGTAATGTAGGAAATGTGGCAGCCAAATTGTACACAACCTGATGCCACAAACAACTCTGAGATACTGACCACATCTGATGCTCTGGATGTTGGTTGGGAGATGAACAATGACCAGGGAACAATCTCCCTGCACCTCTTTAAAATAATGCCATGGGAACAAGGTAACATAAATAATATGTATATTATCTTTCTCCATTGTGTGGAATTATACACCTGATAACATCTGGAAATACTCAGCAAACAGCATCTGTGGAGCGAGAAACAGAAGGCAACATTTCAGGTCCTTTTCTGCCGAAAGATCATTTACCCTTAATGTGTGTTTCTCTTTGTCTGACTCGCTAAGCAGTTCCAGCATTTTCTTTTTTGCGATCCACTATCTGCAGTATTTTCCTTTTTGTTTTGCTCATTGATTGGCAAGATATACTCTTAATGCCTCGCCAGATGAGCAGAAACACAAAGACTTCATTGTCTATTCATATATGTTACATTCTATTTTGCTGAACCTTTTTTGTTCGGCCTCTGGACTGGAGCTGTGCAAGAGTCTGGGTGGTTCATCAGGGATTTTCTGTGCAAGTTAATCAGGAGGAAAAGCCCATCTTCTTCCATTCTTCATCACATCACTGCCTTGAGACCAGCCTCCTTCCCCTTTGTTTTCCTGTGCAGGATGTGGCTCGCAAATTCAAGCCTCCTTTTTTTTTTCCGGCTCGAGCAATCCGGTGTGAGTGGGGTGACCGCGGTGAACCAGAGTCACACGCATGGGGGCAATGTGTGGGCAACCCCCTACGCTCAGCCTGGCAATGTAATCCTCCTGCCATTGCTTACCGTGCTTCGATCAGCGTTGCCAGGGAGACCGTGTTCTGGTGACAGCAACTGCATGCAGAGCTGATTGTTTAATTAATCTGTCAATTTAGATGCAGAGACGCTGATTTTTCGCAAAGGCCGAGGAGCAATTACTATCGTCAGAGTATAATGGATGCAGGGGTTCTGTGAGTTGGCTTCTCACGGAATGTGGCTCCTTCTCTGATCTGTCAAATTACACTTCGATCATGATTAATGGGAGTGTTGGATAATTTAGCTGGCGGAATATGGAATATTGTTACCTAATATAACAATTCATTTTAATTTTTAAAAACCATGTTAATGCCCCTTGTCTACAGCAAGGCTTTTTTCAGCTGACTCCAAATCCTTTACGCATGCTTGCTCCATGCCTGTTGTGGTAGCTTCCCCGTTAATGTGAATCTTTGTGGATGTGGCTCAATTGGTATAGGTAAGGTGGTATAGGAAAGGTAGTAAGGGGTGATAAAACTCTCAATGGAAAAACAGGAGACTGCTGAGGCTTTCTTCATTTCTTCATAATCAGTGGACCACCAAAACAGATTGCATAGCCAGAGACCCACCGTTGGAAGTTTGCTGTTCCCTTATTTCATTCGCGGGTCATTAGTTACAGAGAAGTGCGGGTGTCCTGCTATTGTTCACTGCAAGTTTTGGGCTTATTGTGCTGAGAAGATGGTAGATCCAAATGCACCACTCAAATTCTCAACCTCGACCAAGCTGCTCAGGATATGCTGGATGAAAGCTCTCAAGGAAGCGGGGGAGCTAAATGAACAAACCTTCCAAGCCTTGTGTGAACCTTTAAGCAATTTAAGTAACATTGGTCAAGGCTTGGTGCACGTAGTTTTTGCTCATGGCCACTGGTGAAGTGTGCGTATCGAGGGTGGGGAAGTTCCATATTATGTACATGGCCGACATATGGTAGTACAGCTGATGATGCACCTGTTGTGGTCAGGACTTCCTTAGCGGCCTACATGGAGACTTTGGAGAAAATTCTTTCCATTCGGGAAGGACAGTAGGAAGCAGTTTTTGACCCACAACTGGAAGCAATTAATTATTTTCTCCTGAGGCTGTGACTGTTTGATCGTTTGGAGCCTTCAAGGCTGTTTCTTCCACTGAAGAAAGACAGAGGGAACCTTATTGCTTGAGAATTTTGTCTACGTTGTGTACGTACAATGGATTTGAAAATCGGAATTGCTATAGGAGAAAAGACCAAGGTCCATCTGGTTTGCTTTCAACCTTTGCCTCAGAATATTCTGCCTATTAAAATGTTAATCACATCATATTAAAATGTTAAATCACTTATGTAAATTGACACTTTGTAGTGAGTTTTAGCCTGAGCAAGTTTGCTTCAGTCTCGCTGGATGAACAGAGGAAGTCCCACTTAAATTCCAAGATGCTTGCACTAATTGTGGAATTTTGAACAAGTGCACTTCCAGTCTTTGTCTGCTCACGCTGGTTTAAGCAGGGAACCATGTTCTAAATACCTGAACCAAGATCAATATGTCTAACGGTGATTGCAAGCACCCTGCAACTCAGCTCAGTTGGCTATTTGGAGAAGATCATCTCTTTTAATCTTGGTTTCACGTTGGGGGTCCCCACACTGTTCTAGGCTGATCTCTGAATAGGCTTTCTCATATTTCGTTATTTGATTTAGTTGCCTTTTTATAACTCCACTCTGAACAGCTATTTTAAGGCGCATAAGGGGAATCAAATTGACATCATAAGTACTAACATTAATTATTTAAAGGTGTACTTTTAAGTGGGGTTGAAAAATGAAAACCAAGGCCTCTTCCATTCTTGCTCAGAATAATATTTTAATCCAAATGGAAAGTGGTGGGAGGAGTTTGAATTAACTTTTAATAGGAGAGGCGATGGCGTAGTGGAGTTGTCAGGGTAAAGCTCTGTGGACCCGGGTTCAAATCTCACCAGCGCAGGTGCTGAAATTTCAATTCAATAATGATATGGAATTAAAAGGCCTAATGGAGATATGATACCATTGTTGATTGTCATTAAAAAGGCATCTGATTCACTGATGTGCTTTAGGAATGGAATCTGCTGACATTACTTGGTCTGGCCTACAAGTGACTCCGAATAGATCCAAAGCAATGTGGTTGACTTTTAAATTCGCTCTGAAATGGCCTAGCTCTGAAATACTCTGATCAACCGCAAGTGGAGATGGGCATCAAATGCTGGCCCAAATAGGAACACCCACATCCCATGAATGAATAAAACAAAACCCTGTGTTCATCACCCCCATTTCAAATTTCTTCTTGCTCTTTTCCACCCTGAAAGGGGGAGATCCTGGGGAATCTTCTGTGACAACTCGACTGCATTGTACCAGCCAACCTAGCCAACTGTTATTCTCTAGTGCTGTCCCATCCCACCCATTAAACCAACTTCCTGTGATTCTCTGAACACAATAGAAATCTTAAGAAGCAGCAACTATTGGACTGGTGGCTTTTCTCCAAAGCAACTGTTGTTTTTTTAAATAAATTTAGAGTACCCAATTTTTTTTTTTCCCAATTAAGGGGCAATTTAGTGTGTCCAATCCACCTAACCTACACATCTTTGGGTTGTGGGGGTGAAACCCACGTAGACACGGGGAGAATGTGCAAACTCCACACGGACAGTGACCCAGGGCCGGGATTCGAACCCGGGTCCTCAGCGCCGTAGTCCCTGTGCTAACCACTGTGCCACTGAGCTGCCCGGCAACTGTTTTTAATACCACATAATTAGCATGAAGGGCTACCTCACTCATCCATTCATTTGGGTGCAAGTTCTGTCCATTTCTAACTCCCACTGCTTTAGTGTTGGTCTTGTCAGATATTTTGCTCCTTTTTGTTATTTTTAATACTTCAATCTGCATCCAGCATTGTGGCGGACAGATTGTTGTTTGTTTAACCCTGCAGTTTGCTGCTCTCCATATTGGCTTTTAGATGACGGTTCTACCTCATTTACAATTCCCATTTAGCAGTCTGATTTGGTTGATATTTCTACTTATTTAAGGTAAGGGATCTCAATAATTTAGTGCTTGCATGGTGGATGCTTTTCAATTTTGGGTTCCCAGTTTCACCATTCAGCATTCCACAGTCGGTTTTAATATAAATGTGAAATAAAGATCACTCTCTATGTTACTTCAACAATATACCTCGATGCCAAGAATTTGCTGCTGTGACATTTTCTAATTCTCACATTTCTGGGAAGTGTCTCAGCTTGAATGCAGCTCTATGCCGGGGCTCTGTGTCCATTGGGAAATGCTTTCGCTGTAGGACCATGACATAAGAACATAAGAACTAGGAGCAGGAGTAGGCCATCTGGCCCCTCGAGCCTGCTCCACCATTCAATGAGATCATGGCTGATCTTTTGTGGACTCAGCTCCACTTTCCGGCCCGCACACCATAATCCCTATATTCTTCAATAAACTATCTATCTTTATCTTAAAAACATTTAATGAAGGAGCCTCTACTGCTTCACTGGGCAAGGAATTCCATAGATTCACAACCCTTTGGGTGAAGAAGTTCCTCCTAAACTCAGTCCTAAATCTACTTCCCCTTATTTTGAGGCTATGCCCCCTAGTTCTGCTTTAGCCCGCCAGTGGAAACAACCTGCCCGCATCTATCCTATCTATTCCCTTCATAATCTTATATGTTTCTATAAGATCCCCCCTCATCCTTCTAAATTCCAACGAGTACAGTCCCAGTCTACTCAACCTCTCCTCGTAATCCAACCCCTTCAGCTCTGGGATTAACCTAGTGAATCTCCTCTGCACACCCTCCAGTGCCAGTATGTCCTTTCTCAAGTAAGGAGACCAAAACTGAACACAATACTCCAGGTGTGGCCTCACTAACACCTTATACAATTGCAGCAGAACCTCCCTAGTCTTAAACTCCATCCCTCTAGCAATGAAGGACAAAATTCCATTTGCCTTCTTAATCACCTGTTGCACCTATAAACCAACTTTTTGCGACTCATGCACTAGCACATCCAGGTCTCTCTGCAAAGCAGCATGTTTTAATATTTTATCATTTAAATAATAATCCCTTTTGCTGTTATTCCTACCAAAATGGATAACCTCACATTTGTCAACATTGTATTCCATCTGCCAGACCCTAGCCCATTCACTTAGCCTATCCAAATCCCTCTGCAGACTTCCAGTATCCTCTGCACATTTTGCTTTACCACTTATCTTAGTGTCGTCTGCAAACTTGGACACATTGCCCTTGGTCCCCAACTCCAAATCATCTATGTAAATTGTGAACAGTTGTGGGCCCAACACTGATCCCTGAGGGACACCACTAGCTACTGATTGCCAACCAGAGAAACACCCATTAATCCCCACTCTTTGCTTTCTATTAATTAACCAATCCTCTATCCATGCTACTACTTTCCCCTTAATGCCATGCATCTTTATCTTATGCAACAATCTTTTGTGTGGCACCTTGTCAAAGGCTTTCTGGAAATCCAGATATACCACATCCATTGGCTCCCCGTTATCTACCGCACTGTTAATGTCCTCAAAAATTCCACTAAATTAGTTAGGCACGTGATCCTAAATCCCATAGAAGTAACCAAAATGCAGCATGCTGACCTAGTACACCATTTGTTTTCAGGGACCCAGGCATTACTGATTTTCCTTCATGTCCTGCTTTACAGATCACTAACAGTTTGTTCGCAACAAGCTTCTACTCTGACCTTGGCACGATGGACCACTGCTTTAAAATGTGGCCTGTGCCAGTCAGTGAGCCGTCTATTCTTGAATGGCGGGTGGAAGATGGTGGAGAGGTGGGTGGGGAGATTGAATCCCATTAAACACAAAGTCGACTCAGCAAGTTTCTGCTATACCCATATCACAGCAACAAATTATATTTTGTTGACAAGATTTTTGCAGCACATTGATGCACCTTTACCAATCTTTTCTCCAGCTTGTGAACTTTGGGAGCTGTGACCTGTCATTTCCGAGGCCATTAGATGCATTTACTGCCAAGGCAGCAGTAACTCTACGAAAAGCCACTGTTAGATCATTCTGCTTCGGTGTCGAGTAACATTCTTGAGTGATCTTAATTAATTGCCCAGTTTGTTCCCACTGCACATTGACTCTAGTTTTGAAGTTAGAGGATAGTTCTCATTAATGATTCTTCATAATAGACTCACAACATCTATGTCAAGTGTTCATAGATTTATTAAAAATACAGTAATTACCAGCAATATCAAAAATGAACCCTAAACTAAACAGTAATACCTGAGACAAAAGCTTGCCAGTTCTACCTAAGAAATTCAAAATGTGTTACAGTTCTAAGATTGATGCTCGGTCAGATTTTTGAATTCCAAAGTATTTCCCCCAGCACCCACTCTCTCCTTTTTCACAACTGGTATGTAACAATTTGGATGTTCCACAGTATTGCCTACTATACAGTAATCATTTGATACTGATTTGACTGACCTGTCTTGGATCCATCCTAACTGCATAACTTTTCAGACCAATCGTCTTTCTCAGGCAGGCGCTTCTGCAAAGTCTTAAATGAAGAAATCGTTTCTGCCTGTTCTGTCCCTAAGCTATAACTTTCTGCCTGTTCTGTATCTGAGCGGTAACTTGCTGCCTGTCCTGTCTCCGAGCGATAACTTGCTGCATGTTCTGTCTCCGAGCGATAACTTGGTGCCTGTTCTGTCTCCGAGCGATAACTTACTGCCTGTTCTGTCTCCAAGTGATAACTTGTTGCCTGTTCTGTCTCCTTGCGGTAACTTGCTGCCTGTTCTGTCTCCGAGCGATAACGTGCTGCCTGTTCTGTCTCCGAGCGATAACGTGGTGCCTGTTCTGTCTCCGAGCGGTAACTTGCTGCCTGTTCTGTCTCCGAGTGATAACTTGCTGCCTGTTCTGTCTCCAAACGATAACTTGCTGCCTGTTCTGTCTCCGAGCGGTAACTTGCTGCCTGTTCTGTCTCCGAGCGATAACTTGCTGCCTGTTCTGTCTCCAAACGATAACTTGCTGCCTGTTCTGTCTCCGAGCGATAACTTGCTGCCTGTTCTGTCGCCGAGCGATAACTTGCTGCCTGTTCTGTCTCCAAATGATAACTTGCTGCCTGTTCTGTCTCCGAGCGATAACTTGCTGCTTGTCCTGTCTCGAGCGATAACTTGCTGCCTGTTCTGTCTCTGAACAATAACTTACTGTTAGCTGTAATTCTCTTACCAAAATGCCTTCTAAATCTATTTTATTGTCAAAACTTGTTTTTTTACTGTATTCCATAGATAATAAAATAAAGCAAGCCTTTATTGCGATTACAGGTGCAATGTTTTAGCGGACCCAATCAACAGCAAAAGCTAAAAGTTTGATACGATATCAAGATTATGCCTAATCTGGCCAAACATGACTTCAATTGAAAGATAAACTGGGAAGGAATCACATTGCGCTAGCAGAGTTTATCATCTTGTGTTGCTGCTGACCCTGTTCCATATCCTCCCAGCTAAGCTTAGAAAGAAAACTCTGGGAACTTATTCTCTGATTATCTTGGGAAAGGTGGTGTGTCTTGACTTTCCCTGGGAAAGAGGGTGCTGCTGAGAAAGATTCCGTAAGTCTATTTTAACATTTGTTTGTGCTCTAGGACCTCGAACATTGGAATGTTCCCCCTTGACTCCCACCATGAACTCCTATTTCTTTAAGTTCATGATCAACTTGCTGAAGCAGTTCAACAGTGAGAAGAAGCTGCTGGAAATGAGAGGGGCTTTCATCATCCGGTAGGTGCACAGTCTGTTTTGTTTAGTGATCTGATATCCATTTTCCTCAGTATGAGCACTTCAGAATTTGTATATTTTGGGTACTAACGTAATGGATTCAATGATCCGTGTTTTTAAGTGTTAATAGGGAATGCAATTAGCCTTGTTTAGGGTATCTTAAAGTTAATCTCACCATTTTGTGTTGACAAGATGAGGAGTATGTCCAAACTTGATGCCTAATTCTTCTGCTCTCCCACGCATTCTCTTCTAATTGGACTTCAAATGTTTAACATTTCCCATTGCAGTGTGTAGTATCGGATTTTTGTTGTTTGTTTCTCAATGTGAGGGGTTCACTTTACTAATTCAGCAATCCATGCTCAACATCAAGCACTCTCATGTGAATTATATCCGAGTATTTGAGCTCCTTTTAGAAATATAGGGAAGTACAATTCATTGTGGATCACTAATATGAAGATTCAACGTTGAGATTATTTTTTTTTAAATGTAATCCATTGCATGCAACTAATTTGGCAATAGTAACCTATTGAGATAGATGGTGTGAGATGTAAAGCCTCACTTAGAGAGGGTCACCTTCTGAGACTGTTGTTGATTGAGACGTGACCTGGGGGTGGGGAGGGGGGGTGCTAAAATGAGCATCACTATGTCTGTGTTAAACTGCACCTTATTTGAGAGTACTTAATGCTAGCATTCAGAAAAAAAATGTTCTCATCTCCTTGAGACAAATGAACTGACACAAATAATCATCAAATAAAGCAAGCTAACCACCAGGAACATTAAGCATACATTGTGGTTATCTGTTCAACCACCAGTCAATGTTATGGTTGGTTAATCCAGAGGTTTTGATTTCATGATACTGGGATTCTTCAATTGCAGACTTGTTGAATTAGTTTTGTTTGGAGGACCATTGGCCTCCTCCCCGTATGGGCTGGATACTCATGGGTGGGAATAATCCGAGCCCCCAGTGATAGGTAAGACAACTGCTGGTATCATCCATGAGCCAGACTCTAGTGCTCCCTCCAAACCCACATGTGTCAGACATTTCCATATTGAGTTTGCCATGAGGTCTGACTTGACTTGATGTTGCTATCGTCAGCTGTGTCCCACCTAGATCGAAAGACCACCAGCTTTATTCTTGCCCCCCTGCCACTACCCGAAGATGATACTCAATATCTCATCATTATTTCTGTCCCAGTTTTAATTGACTAGCTATCCCGATTAATGCATTTGACTCCCCTCAAATTACACTATCACAAACTCATTTTCATCCCATACAATGTTTCTGAAATAGTCTTACCCTGGTGCATTGCCTGTCTTGCAGACATTCATAGCATTTATAGCACTAGGGAATCTATTCTACAGCCTGTTTCTAATTAACTTGAAAAATGTACATTCCATTTCAGTGTCGAACATGTACTCACGTTCCACACAGTCTAACGTTAGGGATTAGTGGATCTAATCTGTCTTTTCATTGATTTGCATATGTAAACGAGGCTTAGTGGGCAGTGTGACATGACCCAGGTTTTAATCAGAACCTGGGTTAAAGCTTTCTGTTATTGGTGCAGCTCTGGTTATTTGGATTGACCTGACATTTAACCTGGCTTCATGAGACAAAAAAACGTGGAGAAAGAAATCGGAACCTTTCGTACTTTCCCATTTTGAATGGTTTCCTAAGAAACGGATAGACAATTCTCATAATATGTCTTCATTGTCTCCCCATACTTGATGTGTCAGCAGGACGTTCAGGCTTTCCGCACTAACCCCATAGGATGAGCTTTCAAAGCTGCTGATTCCACTTTTACTGGAAGATGACAGCGATTAATGCCCTAACAGTGTGAATAACGGCACTGACTCTCCAAACAGATGGTTATGCTTCAGGTTTTTATATAGTCGAGTCCCCTCCATTTTTACTTGAAAAAAACTGCCAAGGCATCTTGTGCTTGCAGGAGTTCTAAATGCTCTGATTGATTAGAGTAGCCTGCTTGCCCAATCGTGCTTTAACTTGAATAAAAAGAAAATCCGCAAGACCTCGAGGTGAATACCCAGGCTCTGTTGAGTTAGCTGATCTCAGTCGTGTCTACAGATCTGATGCTAAAACTCTCATCTTAAACTGGTTAAGCAACTTACCAGCTTTCATGGTCAGATATGAAGCTTGGTTACTCGAGGGCTGATTACTGCCCTTGGCCAAGCATTGAGATTAGGGCGATCAAATCCTCTAACATGATCCTATGTGACACAGCCCACAGTGCATTATTCTTCCATGTCCTCCCCGCAGCATTTGGCACATTCAATTGCTCCATTCCTTTCCACTGTCCCGATTCTGTGTCCCACTTCCGTGGAACTGCTCTAGCTTGGTTCCTACCACTTCCAAGGAATCCATTGTATCTTCTTGTAACAAAAGCTCGAAAGGTCACAAACTTCAAACATTAACCCTGTTTCTCTCGTCACTGGTGCTGCCGGACTTGTTGAGTCTTTGCAGCATTTTCTTTACAATTTCCAACAGTACTTTACTTTATGTTTTCTGAAGTGTCCTCCCCTCCCTTCCCCACACAGTCCCAACTCCATGTGTCCAAACGCTCCACCATTGGTCCCATTACTTTCCTTGGCTGTATGTTGTCCCACAGTGGCATTCATAGACATGGGAAACAGCTTATGTATGCATGTTTATAACATTCACTGGTAATTATTTGTGACCACTCCGCTTCTTGATCGTCACCGGCCTATTTGGCTGCTTAGCTAATATCAGTTCCTGGCTGAGCAAGGATTACTTTCAACTTAGTGCTGCCAAGACCCGAGTCATGCAATTTAGCTTGTATCTATCCCGCCGCTGCTCCCAACTGAGCCCATCCCTTTCCCTCATGGTTTGCTTATCTAATGTGCACCATTGGTGTCCCTTGATTTGATGGGAAGAAAGTGCTCCCCCAGCAACATATTAACCACCTGTCTGGCTTCATTCCCCAGAATTAGGTCCAGAACTGCACCGTCTCTTGTTGGACCCTGTACAAATTGTGCTAAAAAGTTATCCTGAATCCAATTAATGTTGGGAAAGTTGAAATCGCCTTGTATAATTACCCTATTATTATTTTTGCACACCTCTGCGAATTGCGCATATATCTGTGCCTCAATTTCCCGCTGAGTATCTGGGGGTCTATAATAAACACCTAGTAACGTGGTTGTTCCCTTTTTGTTCCTGAGCTCTACCCACAAAGCTTAATTTGATGTCCCCTCCAAGAGATCATTTCTCCTTACCGCAATAACTGACTCCTTAACTAATAATGCAATGCCTCCACCTCTTTTACCTCTGTCTCGCCTGAAGATTCTATATCCCAGAATGTTGAGCTGCCAATCCTGCCCCTCCCTCAATCATGTCTCCGTGATGGCTACTATATCACAATTCCACGTGTCAATCCTCGCCCTTAACTCATGTTACTTTTACCTGTAATACTCCGGGCATTAATGTAGAGGTCATCCAGCCTTGTCTTACTACCGTGAAACTTGTTACCACTGTATTCCCTCTGACTTGAGTGCTTTTCTATGTTATGCTGTGTCCCTATTCTGTTAACAGTTTGTGTACCCTCCCCCTGCCTAATTAGTTTGAACACCTCCCAATAGCACTAGCAAACCCGCCAGCAAGGACATTAGTCCTGCTCTGATTCAGATGTAGACCGTCCTGCTTGTAAAGGTCCCACCTTCTCCAGAAAAGGTCCCAGTGGTCCAAGAATCTAAAACTCTCCCTCCTGCACCAACTTTTAAGCCACGCATTCATCTGCGCTATTCTCCTTTTTATGTTGTACAGGTTTAAGAGATGAGAGTCCAGTTAATGTAGCATTAATTAGCAGTGAATGTTAAGGGCTTCCTGACCCGAATGGATTGAGTTTATATGAGATTGAATGTACAGCTTTGCCCAATTAAACAAAGCTCTAGGTGGTCGTTAGGCCCTGAATTGAAGCTCCACACCTGCTGGGCAGTGTTATCTGCTCGCTTTTGTGTAGCTGGGCACCTAATTTTGACTATGTAGGTTTTTTTTCCCAAGGGTATATCTCAGATAGAGGCTTTATTAGGTCTTCTAATGTATTTCTTCGATTGGATCCCCTTGTGCAGTGCATCCCTGCTGTGAGTCAGAGATCACTACCACCACCGAGATTAATTGGAACTGTCATTGCCTGTCAAAGCGCTCACAGCTTTATGAAGCCTGTGTTTATGTGGAAATTCGGTTGTCGTTACATCCGGACTTTTTAAGTAGTTGACGTCTGATGTGGCATCCATGGAAACGGACTGAATTTTCATCATAGTGTACATTAGTAAACTAGAGCAATGAGCAGATATAACCTGGGCATTAAAAGGTACAGAGGTGATCTAATTGCACATCTTGTGGCACTTTCATTCCAACACCCATGAACTCCACTCCCATATGTGTTTGTTGTATGTTTAGTCAGGAGCAACTGTAATTTGACAAATGTTACAGAGAAACGCACTTGGTTGTCGGCTAATTGGTTCTCAACCTTGTTGAGAAAACAGTTTCCTCTGATAAGTTTGGCTCATCAGCGGAGGGCGTCCCACTAACGCAGCAGCTGTTTTCATCATCTGCTACGTTCCTCAACAGCTAGTGCTCTCTAACTAGAGCAGAGGGTTTGAGATACCTGTTAAAAGCTTCCTGGCAAGTTGACACGAGCTTGGCAGAGAGTGTAGTTCAATTAAATTCTCCCCACAATAGCTTGAACTTTTTGCTGCTATAAATAGAACACTGAAAGCATTAGTAAGTTGTTTCTTCCTCTGACGGCATCTGATATTCTCCCTCCCTGCCTGAGGAGGTCCCCAGGCATTCTGCGTGCAAGGCTCATTCAGTTCCACACTCTAATAGCTTACACAAAGAAGAACGTGCATTTTGTGATGCCTGCAAAGCACTTTTCAGCCAATGTAGTACTTTTGAAATGTAGTCATTCTTTTAATGCAGGAAACACGGTGGACAATTTACGCACAGCAAGATCCCAAAATGTTATAATGACCAGCTAACCTGCTATGGGATATTTTATGTCTCTCTTAGACGATAGACAGGGATTCCGTTAAATATCAATCTGAAAGACGACACCTCTGACTGTGCAGCACTCCCTGAGCATTGCAAAGCTGAGCCTTTATGCATAAATCTCGTGTGGGGTAATTTAGATTTTAAGAAAGGTGGTGTGTTCTTCTGCGTAACAATCACAGTGCCGGTAATGGAAAACTAGCACTTTGTAAGCAAAGAGAATTTGTGTGGGTGAACATCAGCCTGGTCTGTCCATGCATACACCTCATTTGTAAAGGTCGCCGTCAAACCAGACTTTTCCAGTCTCATACATTACCTCAAAATTACTGAGCAGCTGCTCTCGAGGCCAGGCGGCCCAATTGAAAAGATGATTTATACATATAGATGCTGTATTATCAGCATCCTGCGGGTTACCATTAATCAGAAACTGAACTGGAGTAGCCAGATAAATAATGTGGTTCCCACAGCAGGTCAGAGGTTAGGAATCCTGGGCCGAGGACTAATCTCCTGAGTTCCCAAAAGCCCATCCACCATCTACAAGGCACAAGTCAGGAGTGAGATGAAATACTCCCCACTTGCATGGATGGGAGAAGCTTGACTACACTGAAGAAGCTTGACATCATCCAGGACAAAGCAGTCCGATTGATTGCTACCCCTTCCTCAAACATTCACTACCTCCACCACCGATGCACAATAGGAGCCGTGTGTACCATCTGCAAGGTGCACTGTAGGAACTCACCAAGGTTCCTTCGGCAGCACCTTCCAAACCCACAAGCACTATCATCTATAAGGACAAAAGCAGCAGATACATGTGAACATCACCACCTGGAGGTTTCTCTCCAAATTACTCCCCATCCTAACTTGGAAATATATCACCATTCCTTCACTGTCGCTGGTCACAATCCCGGAATTCCCTCCCTAACAGCACTGTGACTGTACCTACACTTTGGGGACTGCCGCGGTTCAATAAGGTAGCTCACCACCACCTTTGAAGGGCAACTAGAGATGGGCGATAAATGATGGCCTAAGCAGCGATGCCCATAACCAATTAATTAACTTTAATGTTTTTTTAAAACTTCATTGTGAAGTAGGGCCAATGACCCGGAGTCAATTCTGGCCTTGGACGATTGTGTGGAGTTTGTACATTCACCCCATGTCTGCATGGGTTTCCCCCGGGTGCTCCGTTTTCCTCACACAGGCTGAAGATGTGCAGGTTAGGTGGATTGGCCGCACTAAATTGGCCCTTAGTGTCCAAGGATGTGTAGGTTAACTGGGGTTACGGGGATAGGGTGGGGGAGTGGGCCTAGGTAGGGTGCTCTATCAGAGGGTCGCTGCAGACTCGATGAGCCGAATGGCCTACTTTCTGCACTGTAGGGATTCTATGGTTCTATTGTCCGGTCCCAACTTTGACTTGCCCACCCTGAAGATTATTAAAATGAACTTGAAGCATGAATTGAACATCATTTTGAATGTGTCTAAATGTTTTCAAATGGGACAAAGTTCACGTTCTGGAAATACAATGCAGGCAGATGGTCTAGTTTGCTATTTGTAACTATCTGAACGAGCATTTATGCTAGTGCCACATTCCTTTGCATTCTTTGGAATGGAACTGTCATTTTTTTCTAACTACATCAGTGCTTCAAACTGACCACATATTGAATTAATAACATTGTAGACAAAATTACATTACAGGAAGAATTAGAATTTGGCAGGAAGAAGACTGACTTCCTGCCATCTAATGAGAAGAATTAATGACTCTTTAACGAGGATTGGGGGGGGGGGGGGGGGGGGGTTGGCGTCATTAGCTTCATGTTAAAGTTCAAAAACTGAAGTGAGAACTCTCATGAGAGCTCAGTTGGTGAAGGTCAGTGTGTAACTGAGCCGTACAGAGCAGAAGTTCCAAACATCATCCCTGATCTGTGCTTAGCTGGCTGATCCCAAATGGGGCCACAGTAAAGAGTTCTTTACCATTGGCCTTCATGCCGGAAGATTACAGCAGGGCCCTGTTGGAAGAGTGTCGAGGGCAAGTTCAGGCTCAGCTATGACTCCCTCTCATTGGTCTTGTTTGTGAACCTGATGCCTGATGGAACCGCTCCTTCAGAAGCGAGAATTGACCCAGAACAAAATTAGTTGTGCGACTAATTGGTGTCATTTTTTTGTTATTTCTTTTTTTTTAAATTTAGAATACCCAATTCTTTTTTTTCAAATTAAGGGGCAATGTAGCATGTCCAATCCACCTATCCTGTACATCTTTGGGTTGTGAGGGTGACACCTACACAGATATAATAATAATAGTAGCACAGTGGTTAGCACTGTTACTTCACAGCGCCAGGGACCCAGGTTTGATTCCCGGCTTGGGTCACTGTGCTGTGCGGAGTCTGCACATTCACTCCATTGCTGCTCCAGTTCCCTCTGGGTGCTCCGGTTTCCTCCCACAAGTCCTGAAAGATGTGCTTGTTAGGTGAACTGGACATTCTGAATTCTCCCTCAGTGTACCCGAACAGGCGCAGAGTATGGCGATTAGGGAATTTTCACAGCACCTTCATTGCAGTGTAATCTTTAGTGTCACAAGTAGGCTAACAACACTGCAATGAAGTTACTGTGAAAATCCCCTAGTCACCACACTCCGGCACCTGTTTGGGTACACCGAGGAAGAATTCAGAATGTCCAATTCACCTAACAAACACGTCTTTCAGGACTTGTGGGAGGAAACTGGAGCACCCGGAGGAAATCCATGCAGACATGGGGAGAACATTCCGACTCCGCACAGCCAGTGACGCATGCCGGGAATTGAACCCAGGTCCCTGGAGCCGTGAAGCGACAGTGCTAACCACTGTGCTACCGTGCCGCCCATGCTGCTTTAATGTCAATTGCAGTCACTCTCGCTTCATCTCCTGAATTTAGCTCCTTTGTCCATTTTTGGGCCAGGATTGTATCGACATCCGGAGCCAAGTGACCCTGCCGGAATCTGAACGTAGCCAGTGATACCTTCCATCACTTTGCTGCTGATTAAGAATAGGCTGCTTGGGCAGTAATTGGTCGAATCCTGCGTTTTATGGATGTACGTGTTTTTTACATTCCAGGTAGTTGCTGGTGTTGACTGTACTGGAACAGCCTGGCGAGAGGCACAGCTAGGTCAGGAGTGCAAATCTATTTAACTGCCGCTGGGACATTGTAGACACCCATCACCGTTCGCATATCCAGCCTGTCCAGCTGTTTCATCATGCCATGTGGATTACCATTCATGGCTGGGCAGGACTGCAGGGCTTTGTGTTTCATTGGTTGTGGGAATCATCGAACGGTCTTGTTTTCTTTTCTGCTCTCAGTTTCTTTGGAGTCTGCTGCTGTGTGGTGAAGGAATGAAGCATTGCAGGTTCTGCAAAGCACAAGCCTGAGTCAATTGTGGGGCATGTAAGCAGCACTTGTCATCTGTTGACTTTTGGGTAAAGGGCCCCAGAGCTGGAGGGCAGGACCTCATCAAGAATAGCAACGAAGGAGGCACATAAACCAGTTGTGATTAAGTGACTCTGAGCTTTGGGATTGAAAACCTAGAGGAAAAATGGAAAACTGAGAAAGCAAAGGATTTCCACAGCTTTTGAAATCAATGAAATGAAAATCGCTTATTGTCACAAGTAGGCTTCAATGAAGTTACTGTGAAAAGCCCCTAGTCGCCATATTCCAGCGCCTGTTCGGGGAGGCTGTTGCGGGAATTGAACCGTGCTGCTGGCCTGCCTTGGTCTGCATTCAAAGCCAGCGATTTAGCCCTGTGCTAAACAGCCCCTTGAGGCCTTGGGTGAGAATATTGGGTGAAAGAAGGATCTGCAGTTACAGAAACAGTGAGAGCAATTGCTATTTCACACAATTTGGTGAGGTGAGGAATGAATATGGGGTGGTCACTGAAGTCAGCTTGGCTTATAGAATGTGCATGCACTGTCCCAACCAAAACAATATTAAACTGCTGAGGAAGAATATGTATCAATCAATTGAGAGAGCTAGTTTGGCACATGTATCGTTTTCAGGATTACCGTCTGTAGAAGACAACACTTGCATCGGAACCTGCCTTCCATCAGTCGAATGTCTGAGGCTGTGCCAGTGATGGGGGATTAATGAACCAGAATGTGCATCAGCCTATCAAACAAATTAATGATTTATAGCACTCAGCCCAGCTCAATGTTTAATGTTAGATATATGCATTTCTTTGGCTGAATTGAATATTTAATGTGCCTGCAGGTAAATGCCTTTTTCTTCATCTGGTGAGTAGGTATTTCTAGAGCAAACCGCTCCTTATGAAAGGGAGAGAAACTGGACTTTACAAACATGCCAGCTGCATGAAGTACAGCCCCATGGTAATACACTGGAGGCAGGGAACTCCACGCGCTCTGCATGCTAATCGCTCTTGGGCATTGTTGTACGTTCCCAACAGCACCCATTTCCAGTTGTGTGGCTAAAAGCTTCTTTTATTAAAATTTTGATGAATTGCTCATCAAAATTATTCATCCCGTGTTTCAAATGAGAACAGTGTTCTCGGGAATTGCCTCTGAATGTTTGAATTTTGAAAGGGAGGTGATATGTACAGTTCTTACTCCTTCTCAATCAACAGCTAGTGTTGTGTGCTGCTGGTAAAGACTGTAAGCTGCCATTTTTAGTGAAGCTCTCTTTCCGGGACAATGTGACGGAAGTAAGGCTTGCATTTATATAGCACCGTTTACAACATCAGGAATTTCCAATTGCACCCATAGAAGTGCCTTTGAATTGTCGTCACTGTTATAAAACAGCAAAGTAGCAGTCAAAGCAAACAGCAGTGAATTTAAAAAAAATAAATTTAGATACCCAAATGTAATATATTTTTCCAATTAAGAGGCAATTTAGCATGGCCAATCCACCTAACCTGCACATCTTTGAGTCATGGGGATGAAACTCATACAGACACGGGGAGAATGTGCCAACTCCACACTGGCAGTGACCCAGAACCGGGATTGAACCCAGATCCTCAGCAGTGTTAACCACTGCGCCACCCCCGCAAACAGCAGTGAAATGAATGCTTTTACAGACGTGTTCATTAAAGGACAAAATTAGCCAAGATTTTGGGAATAACTCCCCTACTCTAAAATGGTGCCTTGGAATCTGAGAAGGCTGCCGGGTCCTTGGTTTATTGACTCGCCCAAAATATGTCATTTCTGACACTGCGGGACTTCACTGAAGTAACATTAAAAAGATGTCATGGACAGAAATGTTCATTTGTGTTCAGTGGAGCACAAGTGCTCTCAGGCTGCCTCTAAGCACAGTATGTGTGTTGGAGGGACATCACAGAGTGCGGATCTTTCCCTCTGTACGTGAAGAAATGACGTGATGTTCTTTGTTCAAATTAATATTATTACGGTTGTAGTGTTGCTGCAAAGAACATGCTAACTTCATACTAAATCAAAGCTAATTTATTTACACTACACTATAAATTGTGAATTATTAAGCATGCTGAAAAAGCTAAGTATTTGATTAAATAATTACAGTGCACAGAGCTACTGAAAAACACGACTGACCCCTAACCCTCTCTACTAACTCACTCCCCAAGATCATGTGGACCACCCATGGGTTGTGAGATGTGCTCTTAGT
Source organism: Scyliorhinus torazame (assembly GCF_047496885.1). Lineage (NCBI taxonomy): Eukaryota > Metazoa > Chordata > Chondrichthyes > Carcharhiniformes > Scyliorhinidae > Scyliorhinus > Scyliorhinus torazame. The sequence continues at coordinate 109,665,989 of NC_092716.1, forward strand.
ACACCTATTGGCTGGATGCTGTAATTACACACTATTCTACATGATCATTCATACAGACAAAGATGATATGCTACATATCATTACATCCCCCTTTCTTTGCAAATTTTGAAGTTACATTACGTTCAAAATGTATATTTACAATTAAATTCACTTAGAGGATGATCATGTTTCAATAAACATGCAAAATGTTCAAAGATTTAGCTGATCAGGCTTCTTCCTAATTCGTTACGATCTTCTCAGTACTCTAGTCGGACTTGATATAGATTGCTGTGGAATTGGTGTCGCAGCCTGAACATCTTCCTTGAGATTTGTTGTCGTCTCTTCACTTGCTTCAAATACTTTTTTCAACTGAATCAGTTTGATCTACAATTCAAGGCAATTGCCTTTCATGTGGCTTCTCTCTCTCTAGGGACTCAATACTATGCTGAAAGGAGTTCATAAGACCATAAGACATAGGAGTGGAAGTAAGGCCATTCGGCCCATCGAGTCCACTCCACCATTCAATCATGGCTGATTTCAACTCCATTTACCCGTTCTCTCTCCATAGCCCTTAATTCCTCGAGAAATCAAGAATTTATCAACTTCTGTCTTAAAGACACTCAACATCCCGGCCTCCACCGCCCTCTGTGGCAATGAATTCCACAGACCCACCACTCTCTGGCTGAAGAAATTTCTCCTCATCTCTGTTCTAAAGTGACTCCCTTTTATTCTAAGGCTGTGCCCCCGGGTCCTAGTCTCCCCTGTTAATGGAAACAACTTCCCTACATCTACCCTATCTAAGCCATTCATTATCTTGTAAGTTTCTATTCGATCTCCCCTCAACCTCCTAAACTCCAATGAATATAATCCCAGGATCCTCAGACGTTCATCGTATGTTAGGCCTACCATTCCTGGGATCATCAATGTGAATCTCCGCTGGACCCGCTCCAGTGCCAGTATGTCCTTCCTGAGGTGTGGGGCCCAAAATTGCTCACAGTATTCTAAATGGGGCCTAACTAATGCTTTGTAAAGCTTCAGAAGTACATCCCTGCTTTTATATTCCAAGCCTCTTGAGATGAATGACAACATTGCATTTGCTTTCTTAATTACGGACTCAACCTGCAAGTTTACCTTTAGAGAATCCTGGACTAGGACTCCCAAGTCCCTTTGCACTTCAGCATTATGAATCTTGTCACCGTTTAGAAAATAGTCCACGCCTCTATTCTTTTTTCCAAAGTGCAAGACCTCGCACTTGCCCACGTTGAATTTCATCAGCCATTTCTTGGACCACTCTCCTGAACTGTCTAAATCTTTCTGAAGCCTCCCCACTTCCTCCATACTACCTGCCCCTCCACCTATCTTCGTATCATCGGCAAACTTAGCCAGAATGCCCTCAGTCCCGTCATCTAGATCGTTAATATATAAAGAGAACAGCTGTGGCCCCAACACTGAACCCTGCGGGACACCACTCGTCACCGGTTGCCATTCCGAAAAAGAACCTTTTATCCCAACTCTCTGCCTTCTGCCTGACAGCCAATCGTCAGTCCATGTTAGTACCTTGCCTCGAATACCATGGGCCCTTATTTTACTCAGCAGTCTCCCGTGAGGCACCTTATCAAAGGCCTTTTGGAAGTCAAGATAGATAACATCCATTGGCTCTCCTTGGTCCAACCTATTTGTTATCTCTTCAAAGAACTAAATCTTTGTGTTCAGCTGGTTTAGGACTTGCCGATCCTTCTCGAGCTGTTTCTGGTGTACTATTTCTGCTTGTTGAAACTGAGAGGCAAGTTGCAGGGTTTCTAGTTTCCTCTTCTCCTCCAGTAGCACAGCTTGTGTCCTCTCCAGTTCCTTCATTTCTAGCTTATGGTACTGTTTCAATTCCAAAAGTTCATTATTTTCTTTCATGAGGCCATGCTATGCTACACATGTTTCTCCAGAACCCGTAGAGTCATCTTCTAAAGCAGCCTTTGGCTTCGCTTTGAAGACTTTGTTTTTGTCGACTTCCGACCTGGTATTTCTGAATTGTTTCACACTCTCGAGGTCACCCGTATCTTCTAGGTCCACCACCCTTTCAGTAGAACCTTCTTTGTCATTCGCTGTGTGCAGAGTCTTAGATTGTTCCTCTGGAGTCTGTACTGACTTTGCATTCATGGCTGCCGTGTGCACCATTGGTATGTAGTCGGTGTCTACATCTTCGGTGTCAGTATAGTCGGCGTCTGTATCGAATAATCGTTGTACTAGCTGCAGTGACTCTCATGCTGCTGCGCCTAGCAGTGATTGCTTGTCTGCTTTAACAATTGCAAATTTAACTGTGAATAACTGCACTTCGACTTGCAGGTTGCATGTTCCCGACGTCTTGATTGGTGCGCTGTGGTAGTTGGTCAAATTGCAAACATTATCCTCTATTCATGGTTGAATCCACACCTTTAGCAGGTCTACTTCGTTGATTAAATTTGCTCTGGCAGCTGTGTCCAGTTTGATGTTTGTGCTGGTTTTATTAATTATGAGTGGAATTGTCCAATTATCCAAGTGGTTTGCTATTTCTTCTTCTATTCCTGGGTTTTGTTGTTCAGCACCTTCATTGATCATGTCCAGGAAAAAAGAACCTTCCAGGCCATCTGCTGCATCATTAAACTCAGCTTGTCTGTTCAGGGCTGCACTTTGCATAATTGACGAATCACTAATGTTTTAGCCTCGGTTATTTCATTAACGCTCCTAGGTTGCTGCATTCTTTCAATCGACAGGCATTGCTGGGCAAAATAGTTTCTCTTGGAGCATCTGGTGCACGTTTTTGCAGGGCATTTTCTCGGGCCATGCGTTCTGCCGCACCTCCGACATAAAATGGCGTCCTCTGAAAATGTTTCAAAATGGCCGCCACACGGACCACGTTTCTGATCCTGCTGCGACACAACAAAAATGGTATTGGTCGCGCCCTTTTTTTTCCCCGCCACTTTCTTGTGTCTGTATCTCAGTGATTTGCGTTTGTGCAATCTCACTGGCCTTGCACATTTCTATGGCATCAGCTAATTATAAATCGTTTTCCCTCAGCAATCGTTCATGTAATTTATCACATTGCAGACCGTATACAATTTGGTTTTTTAATCAAGGTCTGCAAAATTGCAGGATTGCGCTTTGAGACGAAGATCCGTGACAAAACAGTCACATTTTGCCTGAATTTTGCAGTCTCATCCTGAAGACGTAGCGTTCGAAGGTTTCGTTTTTTTGCGGATGGCAATAGTAATCGAATTGCTCGATTATTTTTGAGTAGCTCTTCATGTCTTCCTCTGAAGCAAACTGAAAATTATTATGCAGATCAATTGGGGACCGACGACTGCCATTAGGAGCGCTATTTGTCTCTCGTCCAAAGCTTCATGAAGACCAGGAGCTTGCACGTAAAAAGTGAACTGTTGCTTGAAAGCACGCCAGTTCGCATCTACATTACCAGTCGTGAGAAGTTGGCTGGGTATTCTTCAGTGCTTCCGTCCCGCTTAGACGATCCTGGTAGTATTTCATTTTACTCCCGATTTTTTTTTCTTCCCGATACTCCGCTTGTCCGCTTGTGTCTTCTCAACGTAGCTAACTTCCCCTAACTGTTCTCTTTCGACGTCCACTCCAAAGGCACCATGTAATGTTCTTTGATTGGCTGATGGGGAATCTCGTTATTGGCGTTTGAACAAAGAACATTAGACTTTGTTATAAACCATGTTATTGGGGGCAGCACGTGGCACAGTGGTTAGCACTGCTGTCTACGGCGCTTAGGGCCCGGGTTCGATCCCGGCCCTGGGTCACTGTCCGTGTGGAGTTTGCACATTCTCCTCGTGTTTCTGTGGGTCTCACCGTCGCAACCCAAAGATGTGCGGGTTAGGTGGATTGGCCACGCTAAATTGCCCCTCAATTGGAAAACAAAAAGAATTGGACACTTTAAATTTATTTTTAAAAAGATGTGGAATTCTCTTCCCCAGAGCAGCGGGGACACTGTCATTGGAATGCTGAGTTAGATTCCTGATTAACAAGGGAGTCAAAGGTTATGGGGGGTAGGCAGAAAAGTAGAAATCATAGAATCCATACAGTGCAGAAGGAAGCCATTTGGTCCATTGAGTCTGCACCGACCCTCTGAAAGAGCACCCTACACAGACTCAATCCCCTGCCCTAGCCCTAGCCATGATCTTATCAAATTGCGGAACTGGCTCAATGGGTCGAATGGCCCACTACTCCTAATTTGCATGCATCTCCACAGGAGCCAAAGGTGGTAAGAAGTCATTTCACTGATGTCTCCCAGCTCTGTCTATACTAAGTTGACAGAACTAAACATGATAAGCGTGTGGAGCCAAGTTTTTAAATACTGCCTGCCTACTCTCATTCCATGGATTTTCCTGTTTGGAACTCAACTTGACCAGCTGGTATTGATGCTAGCAATGACATTGGTAGTGTTTTTGACAAAGTTTCTTAATGCTGCACTTTGCTTAAGCATTGAATGCAGACCAGGTACAGCTAAGCCAGCATTAAGTGCCTTTTGGCACTTCCACCAAGGGTCCCTTCCTCTGGCACAAACCTTGAAGGTGATCAAAAGTAATGGACAGGACTATGGGAAACATTATAACCTGGTCCAACCGCATCCAAACACAGATGTCCAGACTCATTTCTGCCCCAGTCCTAGGATCGTGACTGAGGGAGAAAGCCCTGATTGAAATCGCTGTTATCCTCTCCCCGAGCCCAGAGTGATGAGATCATTGGGCTGTTTCCATTGCTTAAGTTTGTTGCTTCCTCATTATGAGAACTTCTTAGATTACATTTTAATGCAGTTGCTGTTATGCGCAGATGCAAGACAGCTGCAGTGTATACCTGTGATAAGATCTCAAAGAATGAGACAAATGACAGGTTAATCAATGATGGTTGTGTTGCCCATTGACTGCACTTAAGTATGTCAAAATCATCTTGTTGCCGATGGTCATTGCTTGACACTTGTGTGATGTGAATGTTGCTTGTCATTTATCAGCCCAAATCTGAATATTGTTCTGGTCTTGCTACATATGGGCACAGGTTGCTTTAGTATCTGAGGAGTGGAAATGGTGCTGAACACTGTGCAGTTATCCACAAACATCCTTACTTTTGACCTGATAATGGGAGGTCATTGATGAAGCAGCTGAAGATGATTGAGTCCAGGAAGCTATCCTTAGGAATTCCTGCAATGATATCCTGGGGCTGAAATGATTGACTTCCAACGATCACAACCTTTGTGCCAGGTATGACTCCAACCAGTGGAGAATTTTCTTCCTGGTCTCATTGACTTCGGTTTTGCTAGGGCTCCTTGATGTCGAAGGCAGTCACTCTCACCACACCTCTTAGTTCAGCTCTTTTGTCCATGTTTGGACCAAGGCTGTAATGAGGTCAAGAACTGAGTGGACGAGGCAGGAGCTTGGTTGGTGTTTCTGTCCCTGATTAGTGTCCATGATTCCCCCATTGCATGTGTATTACCATTGGTTGAGCACAGCAATGTGCCTTTCACAATTGAATTGGCTGCTGAACTAAAATGACCATTAAGCTAAATTTATGGTGCTACGAACTTGTATGGAACTGAAAACTGTCAGAGCAGTTAGATTTCAAGACTCGAATGGCCAGGACCGTGAGATATTTTAATTGACTTTTGCATGGGATGTGGGAGTTGCTTGCAAAGCTACCATATGCTGCCCATTTCTAATTGCCTTTGATGGCAGTTAAGAGTCTGGAGTAACACATTAGGCCAGATCTGGTAGGGGTGGCAGATTTCCTTCCCGAAAGGACTTAAGTGAGTCACATGGGTTTTCATAACAGTCAATAGTTTTGTGCTTGCCATTACTGAGGCTATCTTTATATTCCAGATTGATTCATTGAATTTAAATTTTGCCCGCATATGTGGTGGGATTTGAACCCATGCCCTCTGAACATTAGCCTAGGTCTCTGGATTACTAGTTGAGTGACATTACCACTACACCACTGTTTCCCACACTCCCTCGCTGCTCTTTGAATTGTACTATGGGATTTTTACTGACCATCAGAAAGAGTAGGCAGGGCCTTGGTTGAATGGCTCATTCGAAAGATGGCACCTCAGACAGTCTGGCACTCCTCCAGTACAGTGTTACCCATTTGATCTGTCACTTCATACTTCTGAACTTCTAGCTCTATATGAGCCAACTGAGCAAGTGGCTCTGGCTAATGCTATAATTGTTGTAAAATCCTGATGCCTGCTGACATTTAAAGTGCTGTACTGAGAATCAAAGGTGATTCCATTTGTGGATGCCCCTGAACTGCTTTCTTTTACTTCTGGAAGGATCCTCTCCTGATCCAGTAGAAAGTAGAAGCTTGAGCAAGATGCCCGTCAGAAACTTGCCAAATAGTCAAATTTGCCTGACCTGTGAGGGAAGTGCCTGAGTCAAACTTAGTGTTTGATGGGTGTCACAGATTCTGCGCACCCTCTCCTGTTCACTTTCCGAGCCAAGGAAGGGGAGTGAATGGTGCAGAAAGTAATGCTGCAGGGCTTTCTGCTCCAAGTATTTTACGTGACATTCCAGCCACTGTCATTTGAAAAGCCCTTATCTAATTATTCTTCTGGCTCGTACGCACTCAGCTAACAAATCCTGATGACAGGAAAGAGGGAGGCAAGACAAACAGCAGAACGAAGGATGGAGAATGTTCTGCAGCTCCGAGAAAGCAATACAAGGGATAGTGACTGGAAAAATATGTCGATTACAATTAAATCTGACGTTATCTAAAGCAGGAGGGAAGTCGAATAAGAACAGTGCTAATGAGAATGGTAAAATAGAAAGATTGCAATTACTCATGAAGCTTAAATCCAATGTCGAAGTTATTCCATTCATAACACATCTGAGATGGGGTGAGAGTTCCTCTGCTAACTACATGATGAAGCGTTGATGAAGATGTCCTGCGTTCAGTGTTTCTAGTAAAGTGCTTCTGATGTTCTTGGCTACAATCAGCATAGGAAATCTTTACAAATGCATTTACAATGTTGCACCCAGTGATCAGAGGCCTCCAAGGGCACAATTCCTGAAGCTCCGATATTGCTTATATTTTTCACAACATGCCTTTTCTTTTCTTTTGGAGCGATTATGATTCTATCATGCAATCATCTCCTGTTCTGCATTACATCGCTTTACAGATCATTCTTCTTGCATGTGTAGACATTTTTCCCACCGCCCGTTTTCACTTGCGCACTCGTTCCTCATAAACTGCTCGTCCGTAACACCTTACAGTTCTCGCGCCAAATCAAAGACCTGATACTTTTAACGAACCTTTTTCCACTCTCTGCATAAGTTGCCTGATCTGCTGAGTGCATCCAGAATTTTATGCTTTTAGTTTCAGGTACCCACCATTTGTAACCTATTTTAGTTCACTCCGGTGTAGATTGCTGTATAAAATGGACCCTGATTTTGCTGAAATTTTATAGTCTGTCACCTACCAAGAGAATTTTAGCAAAGCTCGTTTGTGTGTGTGTATAAATTTTCCTTAGCATGTCCAATTAAATTGAAAGCTGCACCAGCAATGGAACTGTTTTATTTCCAACTCTGCGCTGTACCTTATATCTGTCTAACACTGGGATTAAATGCAGCTCATTGTGTGCCTGTTGCTAATAACAGGAGCAATTTGAGTTGGTGAATAAGAGTTTGGCTTTGTGAGTGTAGAAAAAGTCGAATCCTCACTCCGTGTTTGAGTGTTTCACTATTGCCCAGTGCTGTGCCAGGGTGCCCACATCCATGTGCCAGCCTACCTACTTGGCCTTCAGGGATGTTATACCATAACATCTATGGATGTTATGCCGTAAACTCCAGGCCTTCCGCAACTCCAGAGGAAGAGGAACTACTCGGCTTGTGAAATGTGTGTTCGTCTGAAAAGGTCTAAGGCACCTTCAAACGGCAACACAGTGGTTAGCACTGTTGCTTCACCGCATCAGGGTTCTAGGTTTGATTCCCAGCTTGGGTAACTGTGTGGAGTCTGCACGTCCTCCCCGTGTCTGCGTGGGTTTCCCCTGGGTGCTCCGGTTTCCTATCACAAGTGCCAAAAGATGTGCTTGTTAGATGAATTGGACATTCTGAATTCTCCCTCTGTCTACCAAACTGGCGCCGGAGTGTGGCAACTAGGGGCTTTTCACAGTACTTCATTGAAATGGAATGAAAATGAAATGAAAATCGCTTATTGTCACAAGTAGGCTTCAATGAAGTTACTGAAAAGCCCCTAGTCGCCACATTCCGGCGCCTGTTCGGGGAGGCTGGTACAGGATTGCAATGTTAATGTAAGCTTACTTGTGACACTAAGAAAGATTATTATTGTTATAAATGCATGGCCATCTTGTAACTTGCATTGACAACTCTGGACCTCCTGGAACCAAAAAGAAAATGCTGGAAAATCTCAGCAGGTCTGACAGCATCTGTAGGGAGAGAAAAGAGCTAATCTTTCGTGTCCAGAAGACCCTTTGTCAAAGGGACCTCCTGGATTTCTTTTCACATAATATTCTTTATTGGTGTCACAAGAAGGCTTACATTAACACACCAATGAAGTTACTGTGAAAACCCCCTAATTGGCACACTCCGGCGCCTGTTCGGGTACACAGAGGGAGAATTCAGAATGTCCAATTCACCTAACAGCACGTCTTTCAGACTATTGTGGGAGGAAACCGGAGCACCCGGAGGAAACCCACGCCGATGTGGGGAGAACTGCAGACACCGCACAGACAGTGACCCAAGCGAGAATCAAACCCGGGTACTTGGCACTGTGAAGTAACAGTGCTAACCTCTGTGCTACCTTCAACCACCCTGTCTTTTTTTTAAATTTAGAGTATCTAATTCATTTTTTCTAATTAAGGGGCAATTTAGCGTGGCCAATTCATCTACCCTGCACATCTTTTGGGTTGTGGGGGCGAAACCCGCGCAAACGCGGGGAGAATGTGCAACCTCCACCCAGGATCAAACCTGGGACTTCGGCGCCGTGAGGCTGCAGTGCTAACCACTGCGCCACCGTGCTGCCCGAACCACCCTGTCTTTGGCCACTTGACATGGTTGACTGACGGTCCAGAATCATTCAGACAGCTTTTCTTTCTGATCCCAATATTTTTGTAATAAATAAATGCCAGTGGCCAAAGGCGATGGGAGTGGAAAACAATTTTATATGTCCTTGTGATTTTTCCCCTGGGTTGCTGTGAGCAGTGCCTAGGAAAATAGTCCTGGAGGTTTCAGGATTGTGCGACCCATGTCACGTTCCTGCGCATGCCTTTGATATGTCAGTTATGCTGTCTTTATTTAAAATGAACTGGTTCATGCCTGCACAAAACCAGGGTGCATAGGAATTTAGTACACAGCCTCATGCTGGCACATCTTTCACTGGATTAGCCAACTCTGGATGAATGTGATCCTCGAGATTTCATCCATGTACTCCTCCAAACCCAGTCAAACGCTCTTGCCCCCAAACCCACCGCCCCCATCAATGTTCTTAAAGCTAGTAAACAAGTACTCCAAGAAAGTGATGGTACATTTTTTTAAATTTTCCTTTGATTTTTAAAAAAAGACTTCCCAGAGATGCGCACAGCAGTGTCCTGGACGTTAAACCTTCATTCCCAGAGACTGCAAGACAATCCTGGAGGCCTGGCAGCCCTGTCATGCTGTTTTAAAGTGATGTTTTGAGCAGCTGTTGTGAACTCGGCTGTTTGCTGTGGCCTTAAAACAGCCGCGGGGGTGGGGAAATAAACTCTTGCTCGAGATGTTTGCCATGTGTTTTGCAAATGGAGTGCGGTCCCCTAATCCACAATGCAGCAAACCTGCATCAGCCCCTGAGATTTGTGTTCCCAAGTATTTGTGTGACTCATGTTTGTTTTGATCTGGTCTGTGGACAATACTTTACAGGCTGGCTCTGCCGATTCCCATAGACGTTTGTCTAGCTTCCAGCAGCTCTAGCCTACTTTGAATTGTTGGCGTGCGGTTTAGTTTCTGTAGTGGCTTGACATTTCCTACTCTTCCTCTCCGAGGTAGTGGTGGAACCGGTGATCCTATCCAAGTTCCAACATCTGCTCTGAATCCACAAACATTATGTGGACCATCTATGTTGGAGGTTTGAACCCCATTTCCCCAAAACAAGCCTGCAGTGTAATGGGAAAAGAACTATGTAAGTGAAGACATTGCGCTATCTTTCCTTTCTGTCCTGACAGAAGTGGAACATTGGACCAAAACAGACTCGTGGATTACCAGTAAGCCACTAAGTTAGACAGCCAAGATAAAAAAAATTGTACAATTTCTTTAAAGCTGACAACTTGCCCACATACGTAGAAACGGGGAAGGCTGATGGTAATGAGCACTCCAGTTATCTGCAATGTACTGTGATTATGCGGCATTAATTTAAGCAGAGGCCACTTGTATAAAGTTAGGAACTGAGTGTTTTGATGATATAGGAGCTGGAGCTGGCCATTAAGCTTCTTGAACATTTTCCAATATTAATTCCGATCACAACTGATCTGTATCGACTTAATCCACCCATGTTAACTCCATGGATATTTCTTGATCTATATTAATGATCTATATGATCTTGATCTATATTAAAGCCTTTGGCGTTATTGGGCTCATTTTCAAAATTTGCAGATAATGCAAAACTTAGAGGTATTGTGAACTGAGAAGGGTTGGTTTCCTCCAGGTGCTCAGATTTCCTCCCACAGTCCAAAAATGTACAGATTATGGGGTTACAGAGATAGGGTGGGGGAGTGGGCCTAGGTAGGTTGCTCTTTCAGAGGGTTGGTGCAGATTTGATGGGCTGAAGGCCTCCTTTTGCACTGTAAGAATTCTATGATAGTGACAGACGCCAAGAGAACATAGACTGTTGGAATGGATAGACATGTGGCAGATGAAATTTATTGCAGACAAGTGTGGTGTGGTACATTTTGGTAAGATGGAAAAGCTGTATAAAATAATGGCCGCAAGTTGAGTGGGTGCAGCAACAGAGAGGCCTGGTGTTTTGTGTCTATAGTTCATTGAAGGCGGAAGGGCAGGTTGAGAAAGTGGTTAAAATGGCATATGGGAGTGCGGCACGGTGGCGCAGTGGTTAGCACTGCCGGCTCACAGCGCCGAAGACCCGGGTTCAATCCTGGCCCTGGGTCAATGTCTGTGAGGAGTTTGCACATTCTCCCCGCGTCTGCGTGGGTCTCACCCCCACAACCAAAAGTTATGCAGGGTAGGTGGATTTGGCCATGCTAAATTGCTCCTTAATTTTAAAAAATGGCATATGGCATCCTGGGCTTTATTAGAGACATAAAGTGCAAAAGCAAGGAAGGTATGATGAACCTGAAAAAACACTTGTTTCAGCCTTCACTGGAATATTGTGCCCAATTCTGGGCACCAAACCAGGTAGAGTTTGAAGGCATTAGAGAGGAGGTAGTAAAGATTTGTGAGACTGGTTTAAGGGATGAGGGACTTCAGTTACCTCGATAGATTGGAGAAGCGGGATGTGTTATCCTGAGAGGAGATCTAATAGAAATGTTCAACATCACAAAGGTTACAGATGCCTATAGCGATCAAATCTCATTGACAGGAGAGCCAAGAACCATAGCAGACTTATGGAGGTGATTGACAAAAGAATCAATGGTAATATAAGGAAAATCCTTTTTACATAACTAGTGGTTAGGATCTGGAGTGCATTCATTGCCTGAGGGTGTGATGGAGGCAGATACCACTGGGTCTTTCAAAAGGGAATTGGATAATTACCTGAAGAGAGAACATTTTCATGGCTATGGGGGAAAAGGGTGGGGAAGTGGAACTAACTGAATTACTTTTGCAGAGAGCTGGGCATGCCAGCCATGAATGCTGCCTCCTACACTGTAACCTTTCTATGATCATACATCTTTCATACTCTTAACCTTTTAAAGTCGACCAATGTCAATTTTGGAAATTTCCAATTGATTCAACGTCCACAGCTTTTTAACCATCCTATCACTTCAACTAACTGCTTTACAATTGAAACTTCAACGTTGAAACCCAGCTGAAGAAAAAGGATAAAAATTGTATTTGACGTTTTCCCTGCTGGCGCTTGTCTAGTCATTATGGATTTGGAATTAAAATGCATTTAATGAGGCCCACTAGCTGGGATTGTGAAGCAGTGGAATCCTGATAAGGGGGTCAATGCATCCTGCCCCTTTTAATCATGTCATGTACATGTGTGCGCACACTTTCACACACTCACTCTCACACACACTCACTCTGACACACACTCACTCTCTCACTGTCATTCGCTCACTCACTCTTGCCACCTTCATCCAGGCCCCTGCCACAGCGTATCTGTTGCTGAAACTGTCATTCATGCCTTTGTTATCTCTGGACTATTGCAGCATGTGCCTGGCCAGCCTTCCATTTTACACCCTCCTGAAATTTAAATTAATCTAAAACTCTGCCTGTATCCTAATTCACACTTGGCTCCTGGTTAGCAACAACTCAATCTTAAAATACTCATCCATGTTTTCAAATCTGCCCCCCCCCCCCACCTATATCTGTAATACCCTCCAGCCTTAAAACTCTCCGGTGTCTGTGCCCCTCCAATTATGACTGTTTGTGGCATCCACAATTTGAATCATTCCACCTTTAGGGGCCTCAGCTCTGGAATTCCCTCCCTAAATCTTTCTTTCTCCCTTTACTCCTTTAAGATGCTCCTTAAAACCTCTCTCTTTGGCTAAGCCTTTGATTGCATGTCCTCAAATCTCTGTGGCTTGGTGCCAGATCTTGTTTGATATCACTCCGTTATATTGGTGAGAGGGGTTTGGCACAGTACCCACTATCTCTCTGTAAACAGTGTTCTTTAAGCACAGCAGATAAGGAATTATTCAATACAAGTGCCCCCTCACTTGATACCACGTGGAAATAGACAACCAAAGCAGCATTGAATCATAGAAACATAGAATTTACAGTGCAGAAGGAGGCCATTTGACCCATCGGTTCTGCACTGGCCCCTGGAAGGAGCACCCTACCTAAGCCCCTACCTCCACTCTATCCCCTCATCTCCACCCTATCCCCAAAACCCCACCTAACCGTTTTTTTGGATACTGAGGGCAATTGGTAGGACTATTTATGCTTCTGGAGTTGCCTTTGGTTTCAAATTCTGGTCTGATACCAGACGGTAATGGAGGGAAGATTAAATTGTTTGGTGTTGGATCTGATCTGATTGTAACTATTCCAGGGATATCCTCTGTTCATTTGTATTCCCCGGTGATCCCATTCCAAATCGTGTAACAAGACCCATATGGAGTTCCTGCTTCAACTTGCATTTTCTTTTCTCTCTCAAAGCTGGGAAGCCGTCCTTGCCCAGTACCTGTATTTCAATACTGGTGAGGACACATTTCTCTTCCTTGCTGTGCCCCACAGTAATCACTGCAGCAGTGCTGGAAAACTTCATCTTCCCTCACCAAAGATGGTCTTGAGCCAGTCCGAGGCCTAAGTTAATTAAGACTGCCACTGTTTCTGGCTTTTTGCAATTTAGATAGCGCCCTGTTTGATCCTTTTTAGTCCAAAATGAATCACCACGTGTCTGCCATTTTTTCCCATTCATTTAGTCTATTAATTGTCCTTTGTAATTTTATGCTTCTATCTACACTACTTAAAATGTCGCCTAACTATGTGATGATTAAATCTGGGGAATATTTGAGGCCCCAATGCAGATCCTTGGCAGAAAACGAATAGTCACATTCTGCCAATTAGGACAACTCCCCGGGACCCATATTCTCTGCCTTGCGGCACTCAGCTAACTTTCTATCCAGGTCAGTAACTTGCCTTCAGTTCCATAAGCTTGAACGTCAGCTGAACAATCTCTTGTGAAGGACTTTATCAGAAGACTTGTGGAAATTCAGATAAATTAACATTTAAGCAGATTCCTTTCTTTGGTGCTATACCGACGATCCCACCACTGGCATTTCTCCCCTCCCAGATTCCGGCAGGAGCCTACCTAGCACAGCCCAGGAAAGAAAGTCAGAGCCTTGGGTGGGCAGGGGAAAGTTTTTTTTTTTTCTTTAAATTTTTCCAGTTAAGGGGCAATTTAGCAGGTCCAATCCACCTACCCTGCACAACTTTGGGTTGTGGGGGTGAGACCCAAGCAGGCACGGGAGAATGTGCAAACTCCAGATGGACAGTGACTCGGGGCCGGGATTGAACCTCGGCGCTGTGATGCAGCAGTGCTAACCGCTGTGCCGCCCCAGGCAAGGAAAAGTTGAAGCCACAATGTCTCGCTCTCTCTCTCACTCCTTCCTCCATCTCCAAAAGGTAACAAACAGTACCAATATCAGCATATCAAATATCAGTATATCTCGGGCTGGATTCTCCGCTCTGCCGCGCCACATTTCTGCCCCAACCCACCAGCGGGATTCTCCGTTATGCTGGCCAGTCAGTGGGGTTTCCCATTATGGGGCAGCCCCATGCCGTCGGGAAACCCCGGGCGCCGGCAAAACGGAGGATCCCGACCCAGGTTCTTTGATCAAGTGGTGATGTGGCTGATGGTGAAAATGGGCTTTCAAAAGAAATATGATAATGTACCACATCATAGGCTTGGTTAGCAAAACGTAAAGCCCATGGGATTAAACAGACGGTGGCGGTGTGGATATGAAATTATCTACGGGTCAGAAAACGAGGAGTATTGGTAAATGGATGTTTTTAAACTGGAGAGAAGTCAACAGTGGGGTTCCCCAGGAGTCAGTATCCAAACCTCTGACCTTTTTGACACAAAATCAGTGACCTGAATGTGCGTATATTGAGGAAATAATTTTGACACTTGGGAATGTAGTGGACAATGAGGAGGACAATTCAACAGGTCACTTAACAGGCTAGTGAAATGGGAAGACACATGACAGACAAAATTAAATGTTGAGAAGTGGGAAGTGAGCACTTTAAAGGGAATAATGGCACTAGGTGATGTGAAAGGAATTGTACAATTTTAAGAGGTGCAGCTTTAAAGAGATCTGGGAGAACACATACGTAAACCTTTGAAGTTGTAGGGCCAACAACTTGAATTTATTACTGCCTTTAACAAAGTAAACCCTCTTAAGGCACATTGCAGAATGTGGAATAAATAAAATTTGATTTGAACCATTGAAGGAGATTTTAGTGTATGGGGGCATTTTAGCTCAGTTGGCTGGACAGCTGGTTCTTGATGCAGAGCGAGACCAACAGCACAGGTTCAATTCCCATGCCAGCTGAGGTCATCCATGAAGGCCCTGCTTTCTCAAACTTGCCTCTCGTGGTGACGCTCAGATTAAATCATCACCAGTCAGCTCTCTGTCCCTCAAAGGGGAAAGCAGCCTATGGTCACCTGGGACTATGGTGACTTTACTCACTGGTGTAAATGACCAACGGCTTGGTCAAAGAGGTAAGTTTTAATGAGTGTCATAATAAGAGAAGCAAGCTAGAGGAGCAGAGAAGTTGAGGATTGAATTCGATAGCTTCAGGGCAGCTGAAGGCTGGAGGAACAGTTAAAATATGAAATGTGAAGGACGGCATGTGGCACAATGGTTAGCACTGCTGCCTCACGGCGCTGAGGACCCAGGTTCGAATCCCGGCCCTGGTCACTGTCTATGTGGAGTTTGCACATTCTCCCCATGTTTGCGTGGGTTTCACCCACACAACCCAAAGTTGTGTATGTTAGGTGGATTGGCCTCACTAAATTGTACCTTAATTGGAAAAGAAAAATAATTGGGTACTCTAAAAAAATTTTTTTTTAAATGTGAAATGGGCATGTGGTCAGAGTTGGAGGATCAAAGATAACTTGGACGTTTGAGGAGCTGGATAGGGAGGGATGAGGCCATGAGGGACCTGAAAACAAAAATGTGAATTTTAAAATTGAAGCATTACTCAGCCCGGAATCAGGGAGCACAGAGGTGATTTAGGACACAGCCAGCAGAGCTTTGGTTACCCGTAAATATATGGGGAGTAACATGTGGGAGACCGGCAGCAGCATGATGAAATAAGTCACAAGGTAACAAAAGGATTTTCACAGTAACTCCACTGCAGTGTTAATGTAAGCCTGCTTGTGACACCAATAAAGATTATTATTGGATGAGGACGAGTGTTTCAGTATCAGATGAGCTGGGGTAGGAGTGGAGTTAGAGTTGACAGAAAGTGGCCTTAAATACTGTAGTTAAATATTTGGAAGCTGATACTGGGTCAAGTATGATGAGAAGGTTCTGGACAGTCTGGTTGAGCCTTAGACAGTTACCAGGGAGAGGGAAGAGCTTCAATTACTTGGGAATAGTGTTAGTAGCACAAATTAAATTCTTTGACTTTGGAAAAGAGACTGTATAAAACCAAGAATATTATGGTAATGTTCAATAAATTACTGGTTAGGCCTCATCTAGATTATTGTGTAATTCTGGGCACCACACTTTAAGAAGAATATCAAGGTCTTAGAAGTGGATGAAAGGATTTATCGGAATGATACGCGAGATGTCTGAATTCAGTTATGTGGAGAGATTGAACAAGCTGGAGCAAAGATGGTTCGGGGACATTTGATAGAATCTTGAAGAGTTTTGATGGTGAGAAAGTTGCACGTAGCAAAGTCACATAGATAGCCATGTAATCATTTTTTAGCGTTGACGATTGAAGACTAAATATTGGCCGGGACATCGAGGACAACTGCTCTGCTGTCTTTAGATGGAATGGGATTTTCTATTTTCACATTGGTTTAACGTCTCATCCAAAATATGACACCTCCAACCGTGCAGCACTCCATCATTGGGAGTGTCAGCCTAGATTTTGTGCTCAAGTTCTGATTGGGAATTGAACCCGCAACCTTCTAACAGGAAAGTGGGAGAATGGGATGTCTGTCGTTGCGTTCCTGTTTCTGGCTCGCAATTTTTTTGTTTCAATTACAATTGCACATATGGCCCAACTGAAAATTTCAGAGATTACAGACATGCATTGATCATTGAAGGAGAGATAACATGGAAAATGTAGTTCCAAATTGTGAAATTGGTACGTCTTGGGGGAAATCAAGTCTGTCATAACGGAGCTGGAGGCCATTCAGCCCATTTGAGACCATGCCAGTTCTCTGTACAACAATCCAGTGAGTCCCATTCCCTGTAAATTCATCTAGCTCTGGTGCCCATCCAGATTTCTTTTGAAATCATTCATCATCTTCATTTCCAGCACCCTCGTAGGCAGCAACTTTAAGATCAGTGCCACTTGCTGCTCTTCCTTTGCATCTCTTGCCCAAAACCTTAACTCTCTGTCTCCTAGTCCTTTTTAAAAAATTCTTTCATGGGCCGTGGATGTCGCTGGCTAGGACAGCATTTGTTGCCCACCCCTATTTGCCCTTGAGACAGTGGTGGTGAGCCACCGCCTTGAACTGCTACAATCCATCTTGTACGACTGAGTGAATTAGTGGACCATTTCAGAGGACATTAGAGTCAACCACACGGTGTGGGACTGGAGTCACATTTAGGCCCGATCAGGTAAAGATGGTAGAGTTCCTTCCCCAAAGGTTAGAAGTGAACCAGAAGGGTTTTTACGACAAATGGTGATAGTTTCATGGTTATCATTACTAAGATGAGCTTTTCAATTCAAATAAGTTGATTTATTTAGCAATTGAATTAATTAGTTCATTGGATTTATACGAGTGAGCTGATTCTTTTTGGAATGGAGAGAGTGGTCCCAATTGATTTTTTTAAAAATCCCATCCTGAAAGTTACAAAGCAAATGCGCAGAGTGGACAGCACAAGCCCTTAATCCATCTCATTGCTTGCTCCGAAAAACAATTCAAATTGAAGCCAATTCACAGGTATTCAGTTACGTTATTATCATCATCCCCACCATGTAACACAATGTCATCTGTAAATGTCATTGACCATGGCACTTCCTGCCCTGCTTGCCCAGTTAGAAAATCCATGGCAAACAGGAAGAGGAACTCTGCTGATCCCTCGTGTAATCCATCTTTGACTTCGAAATTCTCACTCATCCCCACACAGAGATTTGCTCTTGTCTAGTATTCCTTGTACATGTCCTGTAATAGTTGTGCGTGTATCTCAAGGACGGCATCAATTCTGGCACATTTCCAGACTTCTTCCCTAGGTTCCTTACCCAGATTAATAAATTGTCAGATTTAGGTCCAGGAATCCCACATTGCCCAAGAAGACAGTGGAGCTCATAGTGAAGTAGTTTTCCAAGAAGCAACAGCTTCATTTAGATATAATTCATGAGCTAAATAATCAGAAAAAGCATATGATCTGTGACAGGTGAGAGCGGTTTACTAATCCTGGAGGACAGGTGGATGTAGCCAAGGAAGCTGACCTTTGCAGCTGGAGGTGGCATTCTTTTGCTTTCATCCCTTTGATGTTTGCCTTTTCAAGCTGGTTGACATATTAGGAAGCTAGTCTTTTGCCTGGTGTGAATTAACCTCATCGACCCCATAGCACCCATTAATATACCTTATTTCTCGGGGCCGGTTGTTTACCCAATGTCACTCACTTGTTTGAGAGCTCTGACCAATGGCCAAAGAACAGGTACCCACGGTGTCTTGCTGAAGCTGAATGGCATGGTCCCCTTATTTGTGACGTCTAAGATGTGTTTAAAGCTGTTCGCAACTTGCCCACCTTGGGGCTTCTGAGGCGCTGTGATCTGGTGATTCGTACTAGGATAAAGCAGGTACAAGCTCCAGAAGAGTCACGATGTGGGGATGCCGGCGTTGGACTGGAGTGAGCACAGTACGATGTCTTACAACACCAGGTTAAAGTCCAACAGGTTTGTTTAAATGTCACTAGCTTTCGGAGTTCTGCTCCTTCCTCAGGTGAATGAAGAGGTATGTTCCAGAAATATATATATAGACAAATTCAAAGATGCCAGACAATGCTTGGAATGCGACCATTAGCAGGTGATTAAATCTTTACAGATCGAGAGATGGGGTAACCCCAGGTTAAAGAGATGTGAATTGTGTCAAGCCAGGACAGTTGGTAGGATTTCACAGGCCAGATGGTGGGGGATGAATGTAATGCGACATGAATCCCAGGTCCCGGTTGAGGCCGCACTCATGTGTTGTTTGGCATCTTTGAATTTGTCTATATATATGTTTCTGGAACATACCTCTTCATTCACCTGAGGAAGGAGCAGAACTCCGAAAGCTAGTGACATCGAAACAAACCTGTTGGACTTTAACCTGGTGTCAGAAGAGTCACATCAGTGTTTGAAAAGTGCCTCACCTGCACGACGCAGTCCCTTCTTTCCCCCAATCCCAGATGGCAGACCTAGTTTTGAATTCTGGCTTTGGGGTTGACTGTACAAATGAAAACTGAAACCTGAGAACTGAAAAATGGAAATTCTTGGAAAATGTCATTCTTTCAAGGGAAGATTGCAAAATAGTTTCCTTTAAAAATAACTGTCAGAAAACCCAGTGTCTCTTTTTTTCCACACTTTATATGAAAGCTTAATACCCCGAATTAATCCAAGTGCGTATCCCTGCTCCCTTTAATTTGATAAACCAGTGCCACACTATGACAGGAGTGTAATCTCATAAGAATGCACATGTTACATAATTGTGTGTTAATTAGCCTTTAGGCATATTTCGCAAGTTTACCATGCACCATGGTTTGTGGTGCAGCAGTATAGGGAACAGGCCTTTCCCAGGTAAGGGTCTGCTTTTCCAGCGTATCCCAGTGAATCAGAGCAGTTACACTGTTCTCATTGCACCAACTAGCTGGCCCATTAATTTCATCCGATGAAATTGATGGGAATGAGAATCAGTTGAGATTAGATTAGTTAATTCTATTTAAAATGTAACATTGAACGATGTATTGGTATCAGACTGAAGAGGCAATGAGACCTGTATTCTTCAGGCCATATTTATCTCACTTTGTGGGTCTTTGGCAAAGTATTTAATGGTTTTATGAAGGGATTTGGAAAAGGGTAATTTATTAATTAAATTGTATAATGACTGTCCATGATAACTGACAGACTGCCTGACACACAACAGTGATCTTGTTCATAGAATTCCACATCAAAGAGGGAGGCCACTGGGTGGATGTCTTGCTGGCTCTTTGAAGGCGATTCAATTAATCCTGATGCCCAATCATTTTCCCCAGAGCCCTGCAAATTTTTCATTTTTAAGTATTTTTCCAATTTCCTTTTCAAAGAAATGATTGGATCTGCTCCCACCAATTGTGGTCAGTGCATTCCAAATCATCGTTGCTTGCTGTGTTTAATAAAAGTATTCTCCACATCTTCTCTCTCCATTCTCTCTATCTCTTTCTTCAACCCCCTGCCCCTCATTCTTGGGCCAATTAAAACTGCATCCTCTGGTTTTGAACTCGGATGCCAGTCAGAACAGTTTCTCCTCATTTATTCTCTCAAAACTGCTCATGATTTTAAACACCCCTATTTAATCTCCCTCTAACCTTCTCTGCTACAAGGGGGACAATCCCAGTTTCTCTGTTGATGATTGCTACATTTACAACAAAAGCTGAAGAAATCGTGCTGAGTCCTAACATACATGTCCCGCTCCCAGGATTCCTATGGTCTAATGTAAGGCTTGGCCACCCTGAGGCAGTGAATGGTGAAACCCTGTCTTCAAACTGCTGATGGTGTGGGCGGGTGCCAGAGGGTACCGTGCTTCATCGGTAAGAGAAGCTGCATGTGAAACTTCAGTCTTTGCATTCTGAGTATGTGTTAACGTGGACTGATGCAAACATTGAGCTGCAGCTGCAGGAGGTCAATGTTGCTGTCAGAAATGTGCAATTCCTACTTATCTGCCTACAACACCCATGCCTCAGTTGTGATCTTGACAGTGCATTCTGTCATCCCAGTACTGAAGGCAGTGATGGAGCCAGGAATAAGGGATGGATTCTCTCTCTTCTGCAAGTTTGGGCCGCCATTGTCCTATCTCGGGTAGTCATTGCTAAACATTAAGGGGTGACTGGAGGGGTCGGAGAAGGGGGGGAAAATCAAACTCTTTTAAAGCTATCACCTCCTGATTTTCCCAACTATTTTGGTTACCGATTTGCCCAGTGTCAATTAGACGTGATAGCAAAGGCAAGAAGCTCAAAGAGTTTTGGAACATGTAAGTGTGGTGATGTGCATCAATGTAAATGCATGTAGGCTAGCTAGCCACTAGATGGAGCACCAGAGACATCACACACACACTCAACCAATAGATCAGTTAGATAGGACACGACCAATGGACATTTACGATACACACAGAGGTGACACGACCACAAGAGGGCATTACACCAACCCATATATAAAGGACACCACACACATGATCTGCCACTTTCCAGTGGAGACAGTCAGTGAGTACAGACACAGGGTTGATTCAATATTACACCCACCACGTGGATTGCAGCAGCTGGTTAGTCAGTCTGGGTAGCTATAGTAGGATTAGCAGTAGTGTCGCACCCGAGAAAAATAAGTGTAAATAGTTTAATAAACGTGTTGAAGTTACCTCCACGTCTGAACCTTCCTTTGTCAAGTGCACCACAAGGAAGCCGCTTATGTTACACCTAGAACATAACAAATCAGTAAGTATAATAATCTTTATTGTCACAAGTAGGCTTGCATTAACACCTCAATGAAGTAACTGTGAAAAGCCCCTAGTCGCCACATTCCGGCGCCTGTTCGGGTACACAGAGGGAGAATTCAGAATGTCCAAATTACCTAACAGCACGTCTTTCGAGACTTGAGGGGGGGAACCGGAGCACCCGGAGGAAACCCACGCAGACTCCGCACCGACAGCCACCCAAGCCGGGAATCGAACCTGGGTCCCTGGCACTGTGAAGCAACAGTGCTAACCACTGTGCTACCGTGCCACCTTGTAGAAGTGTGTTGGCACATCACAGGCACTTATTAATATGGGAGATGAAGCAGCTGAAAGAAGATTTGAATTGCTCCCCGAGGGAAGAGGTCCTGCAAAGACAATTCAGGGACCTATACAAGAAGGACAGGTTGCACCTGAACTGGAGGGGCACCAATATCCTAGGCAGGAGGTTTGCTAGTGCTGTTTGGGAGGGTTTAAACTAGTGTGGCAGGGGGCTGTTAACTGGAACAGCAGGCCAATAAGTCTAGAAACGGGGGGGAAAGGGAGACTGAGATAAACATAGCGCAGAGTAAAAGTAGGCAGAGGGAAGCCGCAGCGGAACTGTAGGTCTGGAGTCCGTTTGCTTCAATGCAAGAAGTTTAACCAGTAAAACAGATTAATCGAGAGCCTGGATTACTGCATGGAACTATGATGTAATTGCAATTACGGAAGCATGGTTAAAGGAGGGACAGGACTGGTAGTTTAACATTCTGAGCTATAGTTGTTTTAGACAGGAGAGATGGGGAAACAAAAGAGGTAAGGGAGTTGCATTGCTGATTAGGGAGCGGACCACAGCTGTGTTGAGGGAGGACACATTGGAGGGATCTTATAGTGAGGCATTACGGGTTTACTTCCGGAATAAGGAGGGTGAAATCACAATGTTGGGAGTGTACTAAAGACCTCCCAACAGCCCGCTGGAGACAGAGGAGCAGTCGTGTAGTCAGATACTGAAGGGACGTGAAAAAAGCAGGATAGTTATGATGGTGATTTTTAACTTCCCCCATATTGACTGAGAATCGCTTACAGTCAGGGGCTCGGATGGAGAGGTTCTTTAGATGTGTCCAGGAGGGCGTTTTGATACTGTATGTTGACAATCCAAACAGGGAGGGGGCCATACTACACTTGTTATTGGGGAATGAGCCAGGCCAGCTAATTGAAGTTTCAGTGGGGGAGCATTTGGGGCTCAGCGACCATAATTCCATAACATTTCGAGTAGTCATGGATAAGGACAAGAGTGGCCCCTGGTTGAGGGTGCTTATTTGGGCGAGGGCCAATTACATCCAAATTAGACATGAACTGGGGAATGTGGAATGGGAGCGGTTGGCACTGTTACATCCCAGGTTTCTCCGGGTGCTCCGGTTTCCTCCCACAATCCAAAGATGTGCAGGTTAGATGGATTGACCATGCTAAATTGCCCTTGCTGTCCAAAAAGGATAGGTGGAGTTATTGGGTTACAAGATAGGGTGGAGGTGTGGGCTTAAGTGGGGTGTTCTTTCCAAGGGACGGTGCAGACTCGATGGGTCGAATGGACTCCTTCTGCACTGTAAATTCTATGATATGATTCTGGTCACCACATTATCTGAAGGTTGTGGAAGCTTTGGAGAGACTGCAAAGAAGGTTCACCAGGATGTTGCCTGATCTCGAGGGTGTTGGCTATGAGGAGAGGTTGAATAAACTAAGATTCTTTTCACTGGAAAGATGGAGGCTGAGGGGAGTCCTGATAGAGATCTAAAAAATTGAGAGGAATAGACAGGGTGGATAGTCAGAGGCTTTTTCCAAGGGTAGACGTGTCAATTACAAGGGGACAAAGATTCAAGGTGAGAGGGGGAAAAGTTAAAAGGAGATGTATGGGGTACATTTTTGACGCAGAGAGTGGTGGGTGCCTGGAACGTGCTGCCAGAGGATGTGGTGGAAGCAGGCACATTAACATCATTTAAGAGGCATCTAGATGGGTACATGAATAGGGAGGAAATAGAGGGATATGGACCGAGTAAGGGCAGAAGGTTTTTTTTTAAAATTAGGGCATCATGATCGGTACTCGCTTGGTGGGCCAAAGGGCCTGTTCCTGTGCTGTACTTTTCTTTGTTCTTTGTTCTTTGTTCTTCATCCATATTGCAGTGGTTAGATTTCTGTGCATCCTCCAGGATACATAGAGATATGAATGACAATGAGGACTGGATTACCTTGTTCTGATGTTAACTTTGGTCAAATAGAAAGAAATACTTATTTCCTGTTCTTTCATGTCCCCAGGATGTCCGAAGGTCCTTCATAGAGTTTTACAGCACAGAATGAAGCCCTTTGGTCCATCGTGTTTGCATTGACCATCAAACACCTATCTATTCTAATCCCATTTTCCAGCGCTTGGTCCGTAGCCTTGGCTGCTCTGGCATTTCAAATGCTCACCTAAATGCTTCTTAAATATTGTGAGGGTTGCCGCCTCTACCACCCGTTCAGGCAGTGAGTTCCAGATTCCCACCACCCTCTAGGTGAAAATGTTTTTCCTCCAATCCCCTCAATCTCCTGCTGATTACCTTAAATCTGGATATTGGCCCCTCAACTCAGGGGAAAAGTTTCTTCCTATCTACCCTATCAATGAAACTCATAATTTTGTACAGCTTCACAGTCAATTAAGTGCTTTTTAAATTATAATTTGCAATTTAAGATAATTAGTCTAGCTCGTAAAGTGGCTTATTTGTGCTGGCTAGAAGTGACATACATTAATATGCAGCAATGCATTCCCAGCAAACAAAAGGAATATGTTCAAACCTTGCTCGTTTTTTGAATTCCCTGGGAGCTTGAGGAGCCTATGGGTCCCCTTGCTTTCTCCACGGCAACACCTTGGCCAATGAGAGTCAGCTTGCCAACCAATCCGTATCATTTTCTACTGTAGTATAAGTGGTTGAGATCATTTGAAATTTGGCATTCTTGCCTTTGTCCTTTTGAGTGCAAGATGAAAGGCTTCAGCAATATGACCATTTTATTTGTAGTCACTTAGCATGGAGGAATTTACCATGCAGCCAATTTGCACACAGTAATGTCAAACAAAAACATAAAATAAATAACCAGATCATCTGTTTCAGTGATGTTGGGTATTAGCTGATTAAACTCACTGTGGAACACCACTACCTACATTTACCCATCTTTGATTCAAATCGCTTGATACCATACCCAACGTCAAAATCGGTCCTGAAGATTTTGGTACACCCGGAATTCACATCCTTTTCCGAGAGTTCCAGATTCTACTACTGCTTATATTTGAAGTGCTTGCTGATTTCCCTCATACCGACATAAAGCTCATGCCCCCCTGTTTTGGATTTTCATTAGCAGAGAAAATAGTTTCTGCTCATTGACCCCATCAAATCAACTTTATAATTTTTAACATCTCAACCAAATGTAACTTAATCCATTTTGCATCGGTAACATTTTGATATTAAGAACTGAACATCAAGAGAAATTTGACTGCAGGAGGCATCACAAATGAACGCAACACTGACCACTTCCTAAAAGAGGACAAGCAAAATGCCTGCTTGATATCTATTTAAGCTGGTAAATAAGCCCCTCACTACATTAACTGACCTGGGATCCTGAGCTGTGTTGCCACCCTTGTCCTACTTATGTGATCTGTGTTGCAGAAGTTTATAACGTGCACTTTATCTCATTCTGCAAAAATCATAAACTGCTCAGAATAGCCAATCCCAAAAGGTAATAGAAATCTGATGCTCTTTCTCCCTCCTCAACCACCCTCACCCCCAGCCAATAAAATGCTGCTGAGGGTCAGTTGAAAGTTGTGCAATTAAGATTTATGAGTTTTTACTGTGCCATGAGTATTACGAAATGAAATGAAAGGAAAATCGAGAAGCCAGTTATTTAACCCTGTGCTAAACCAGCCCCGACGAGACATAACTGAGCAATTTTCCTCATTACTGGGTGGATGCCAGTGTTGTAGCTGTACTTGAACAGCTTGGCTAGGGCTTCAACAAGTTCTGGAGCACAAGTCTTTCATCTTTTGCCCAAATATTGTTAAGGTCCATAGTCTTTGCAGTATCCAGTACCTCCAGCCATTTCGTGATATCACTAGGAGTGAATCAAATTGGTTGAAGACTGACATGTGCAGCACGGTAGCACAGTGGATATCACAGTTGCTTCACAGCTCCAGGGTCCCAGGTTCG
Organism: Scyliorhinus torazame; assembly: GCF_047496885.1. Taxonomy (NCBI): domain Eukaryota; kingdom Metazoa; phylum Chordata; class Chondrichthyes; order Carcharhiniformes; family Scyliorhinidae; genus Scyliorhinus; species Scyliorhinus torazame. The sequence continues at coordinate 109,691,692 of NC_092716.1, forward strand.
ATTCCCAGCGTGGGTCACTGTCTGTACGGAGTCTGCACGTTCTCGCCGTGTCTGCGTGGGTTCCTCCGGGCGCTCCGGTTTCCTCCCACAGTCCAAAGATGTGCGGGTTAGGTGGATTGGCCATGATAAATTGCCCTTAGTGTCCAAAAGGTTAGGTGCGGCTGCTGGGTTACGGGGATAGGGTGGAGGCATGGGCTTAAGGAGGGCGCTCTTTCCAAGAGCCGCTGCAGACTCGATGGGCCGAATGGCCTCCTGCACAGTAAATTCTATGATATGTGATGCTGGGGACCTCCGGAGGAGACCGAGATGGATCATCCACTCGGCATCTCTGGCTGTTGCGAATGCTTCAACCTTGTTTTTTGCACTGATTTGCTGGGCTCCTCCATCATTGTGAATGGGGATATTTGTGGAGCCGTCTCCTCCAGTGAGTTGTTTAATTGTTCACTGCCATTCACGACTGGATGTGGTAGGACTGCAGAGCTTAGATCTGATCCATTGGCTGTGGAATTGCTTAGCTCTGTCTATCACTTGCTGCTCATGCTGTTTGGCATGCAAGTAGTCCTGTGCTGTAGCTTCACCAGGTCAATATCTCATTTTTCGGTATGCCTGATGTTGCACCTGGCATGCTCTCCTGCACTCTACGTTGAACCAGGGTTGAGCCCCTGCTTGGTGGTAATGGTAGAGTGGGGATATGCTGGGCCATTGGTTGCAAATTGTGGCTGAGTACAATTCTGTTGCTGCTGATGGCCCACAGCGCCTCAAGGATGCCCAGTTGCTGTCCCAGTCTAGCAGCTATGTCCTTCAGGACCCAGACAGCTCGGTCTGTAATGGTACTGCCACTCAGAATGATCAGTCACAGGGAAGAGGCATGACTACTTTAAAAGTGAAAGAATCATGGATAAACATTTTCAGATAGGAGGGAAGTTTAAAATGGCTGCAGCTCCTGTTGTCTAGAGTTATGAAATGTTAGTTTTAGAAGTCTACTGCCGGAAATTTCTCTCTCTCTCGCTCTCTCTCTCTCTCTCATATCTCCCTCTCCTCTCTCTTTCCTCTCTCTTTCCCACTCCCCTGAACATAGAAGCAAGAGTTGGCCAATAAACCTCTCGAGCTTGCTGTGCCATTTCATCTACGTCAGTGCCATTTTCCAGTCCCATCCCCATATCCTTTGATGTCATTAGTATCTGGAAGTCTATCAATTTCTGTCGTGAATGTACTCGAAGCCTGAGCTAACATGACACTCTGGATAAGGGAATTTCAAAGATTCGCCGCAATGAGTGAAAAAATTCCTCCTCATCTTCGTCCTAAATGAAGCATTCCTTATCCTGGGACTGTGTCTCCTGGTTCTAGACAACTCCCCAGAGCCAGCGGAAACATCCTTTCTACATCTACCCTGACAAGCCCCTTAAACGTACAATTGAAGCAAGGCATCTTTGCTCCTGTACTCAAATCCTCTTGCAGTGAAGGCCAACAAACCATTTGCCTTCCTAACTTCACCCGCACATTAGCTTTGTAACTTATAGGTCACCCAGGTCCCTTCAGACATTAACATTTCCCAATCTCTCACCATTTAAAAATGACTCTGCATCTGAAGAATATTGAATCTATCGCCATTATACTTTTCATTCATTAGAGTGTGTGATTGCCAGTAAGGCTGGCATTTATTGTCCATCCTCAGCTGCCCTGAGAAGGCAGAGGCAGGCTATTGCCTTGGGGTTCATTGGGCTTGCCCGGTCATTTCAGAGGGAAGTGGAATTGGAGTCCTGTATAGGCCCAGACCAGGTAAGGACAGCACCTTTCCTTCCCGAGAAGACATCCTACCTTTTGGGTTTTTCCAACAATAAATAGTTTTATGGTCACTTTTTCCTTTGCACATGAGGCATGGTTGGAGGTGGATGACAACGAGGGACCTGTAGCCCAGGCAGCATTGGCAGTTTTTCAAGGATTAATGATTGTGGTTATATCAAGGCATTCAAGTGACAGAAATTGCACAGATGTGGCTCTGGTGGCTTTGCAGTACATGAGTCATTGCAACCTGTACTTTCTTTAATGCACTAAGAGAACCATTTCATGCCATTTTGTTGTGTAACCTGGTCTGTGTTGAACACTTACCTAGGGTAATTACTTCATTTTTGAGTGACCTGCAGCTTATTGCCAGGAAATGTAACATTAAGGTAACGAGGATGAGTTTAAAGGATATAATCAAACTCCTTGGCTTAGATGTCGCACACAAACTGCTTAAGCTTCATTCTCCTGGGTTTTGGTGTTGTTGAAGTGCTTTCAATAGATCACTGACCTTGTTCATGCTCTCAAGTGATTCTGCAGATTATTCCACGTCCGATCTTTCAGCAACAGATCGGTATTTAATCGTAATGGTTGTTTGAGCTTTGTACATTGGCAGGCTGTCAATATAATTATTAAGTCTGAAGTAATGACATGCCACAAGATGTCACCAGCATACTTGTTAAATGTCATATCTGATATATGGTGAAAATATTGTCAGTACAGCAATTGATGTAACAGCATCTCCCATTCTACTCCCTATAGTCCTGTTGCACTGTGCATTTGGTAAACTTGTATCGATATATGAAAGCAAAACCCACACGAGGTAAAATACTTTAAAAAAACTGATATACATCTGTTTTGATGCTCTCAATTTGTTCCTTCAAAACACTCCACAGTGACTATCTCCAATGACCAACTTAAAGCCACAACTAATTTACCCTAGAGCTATACAGCTCAAAGTACTCCATCCAGGCTCAGTCCCAGTTTGGAAGGACAGAGTCTACAATTATAGAGCTGGATGTGTTTTGCAATTTTAGTGGGTACTCTGCCAACCCATCGCATTACATTTTACTGTTGAGAAGACTACACTGGACATCTGGATAGAGTGCCTTGTTCCAAAATGCTGGATATATCTTTCCATAAAATAGTTGCCGGTTATTTATTACTAAGGAATCAGCGTCGTCTGATGCCACTGGATTTCTGCTTTTCGATGAACAAATAACGTTCTTTATATTGCCATGTAGAAATGTGATCTGCCACAGTCGTCTTCCACTTCAAAGAGTGTTGCCTCCCTTTGCCAATCAATCCCTCTACATTTGGCAGCATGGGCAGGCAGAGAGAAACTCCTCTTGTTTCATTCCTGAATGATTCACCAATGTTCCCATGAATGATGGTCAGTGCCTATCCACCCAGCCACACCTGGTTTATACTGTGAGTTCAGTCCTGGCGAATCACATTCCTTTCGTATCCTCAATCTTTTGACTTGTCAAGAGGGAGGTTTGGGAAGAGGTGAGTATTACTATATTTCAATTTGTTGTGTGTGTAAGGTGCAACACCGCTTCTTGGTTCTAATGCAGTAATGCAGAAGTAATACTTCTGGTTCTCCCAAGTGCATTTGTGGCTGACACTTTGGCAGATTTTCTGTTCAACCTAACTTTGGACTGGGGTTCGCAACCCTCTTAGATTGGCTAGGAGTCTCCTAGAATGCAAGATTCATCCCTCAGACATGGCTACAAGCTAGGTGAAGCCAGTTCCTGCACGCATCTTGCGTAAGAGCTACTGATGTGAAACTCGCTTGGTGTCCCTATTCAGAGCCAGAGCTTGGCTCCGCATTCAACTTTTGCCTTGGACTCCTGGCTGTTTTCTGCCTGCCCATTTAAGAAACAGCTTGAAATGTCCTGTTAGTTGGTCCAGCCGCACTTCTGACATAGCGTCACGAGGAAATTGCCAGTCAACTGTCTTTAAAAGTGCACTGTTTTTTCATTTGGAGGGTGAGCTGCTCAAAGCTACCTGACCTCACTGTGGGGAATCGCTGGCACTGACTGGATGTATGGCATTCCTCAGCGTGTCCCTTAGGCGAGACAGCAGTTGCGATTGTGCCTCTGGCAATAGATCAGTACCTAACATTGTTACTGTGTGAAAGGGACCTAAAGAAGGCACAGTTAAAAAGGAGTACTGTCCTCTGGTGCCAGAATGTTCTCTCTCTCTTTCCTTCGCTCATTTCTTCACCCCATAATACTCCTTGGCTCCCATTGACTGTTCAGTTGTGAAGTAATGGCTTTAAGGCTAGATTTCTTCATGGCTCCCGTCAATACTGATTGGGGATTTCACACTGACAAAGGTTGTCCACTCCCATGAAGCAAAGCTAGCATCGTCTTCTCATTGCTGGGGGATAGATTCAATTATAGGTTGCCCTTTCAAAGATAGAGCTGATGCTTCGCCAGACTGTGTCTGGCATATATGTCTTATATATACTCTGGCTGCTCTCTCAGTCTGACACTTGACTGAATTTTCTTAGCCCTTGCAGTCCATAAAGCAAGGTGCCTCAGACGCAGTTTGCCACTTCACTGTTGTTGACAGCGTCAAATTGGTTTCATGAAGCCCAATTACCTTTTTAAGGTCCCTGACGCTGACAGATTGCCTCTTGACAATGTAATTGTTTTCAGCCTTCAGGAACCAAGCATGTTTGGAAAAAAAAGTGTTGCTATCTTCATGCATTGCTCCCAAACCACTTCTCACTTTTTTTGATGAATTGGATAATTTTGTACTCCCTAGTGTCAGTGCTCTATCCATTTCATGTTTGCGAATGCTTGGTTGTGCTGATCATTGAATGGAATTAATATTACGCATTGAGTGACAAAGGGAGTTTAGGAGAAATGGGCCCTTAGCCCATTCAAACTCATCGTTCAGAAGAACAATTCTCAAAAGTACAGCCGTGATATCTCCAGGAATTAAAGATTAATTTACTCGACACTGTAGAGAGCAACCCAGGAGAAAAATCTTAGTGACAGTCAAACTGGATATGTTAACAATTGAGCACTTCTCTTTATTAGTAATAAAAATACTTAAGTAGCACAAAAGGACTGTTTAACTGGGCGGGACAGTTGTGACGAGGTTGTGTGATGAAATCCCTGAGAATATCTCCAGTCAGGATCGGTAATGTTGGGCCATGGGGTGGTATCTCATTCAAAGGGGAAGCACCCCTCATAGTGCAGCACTCCATTTGAGTGTCATCTTCGATTTGGCTGTCTGATGCTAGGTTTGGGGCAGAGTCGTCGGTGCTGAAGACTGAAGGGGGTGTTGACAATGAGAACTATGTCTGATCCTATGCCTATGAAGAGCTTAAAATAGGAAGAATCCAGTTTTCCCCAGCTTTAAGATTCTCACTTTAATGAGCACCATTCCTTTTGATCCTCCATTCTATGGCCGCCTCTTCCTCCCCTTACTCGGACCAGCTTTAATCAGTTTCAGGAAAGCAAGGCAGGAAGAAACTAACTGTCAGCTCCTGCTGTTACTTTTTTGAATGCCGCTGTGAATCATCACAAACCCTATCCCTGTTCAGATGTGGATTGGGCAAACGTGGCACTGTGTATTCATACTGATAAGCTATTGGCAGTCATACTGCCAACTTGCCGTTATTTGGCACTCAAGACTGGGCTATCCATTGTAAGCCCTGCTACACAGCAAGTGAAGCCAAGCTGACTATTAAACAAAAATATTGGAACAAATAGTGCGATACATCATGTATATATGAGCACTTGGCTGTTTATGCACCGAGTTCAACTTGAGTTGGCCTAGAGTTCAGAGCAATAGGGTGACAGAGGTAGAGAGCGAAGAAACAATGTAGTCTCAACCTTCATTGTAAAAGAAGCTTCAGGCCTAGTGTGTTTCCAAGACATACAGGCCAGATCAGTCACCCGCTGCAACTCTGGGGATTTGGAAGGTTGCATACTTGTTCTATATACAGCAACTCATGGAAAGTTGTTGGGTCATGTATGTGCTGGGTCACTGTTTGAGGGCAAACTTCCTGTTCACTTCAATTACTGTCAGCCTTTGACAATCTCGAGAGCTCTGCCTTTTGGCAAGTGACATTTCCCTCGAACTTGAAGCCTGGGAGAAGCCTGAAGTGTAGCTCACAGTTCAACTCTGATTGAAACAGTTTAAACAGTTCCCTGAGGAACAATAAAAATAGCTGCTGGGAAAATGCATGTTGACAATCCATCCCATTCTCCTTCATTTTCTAGGTATTAGAGCGGATGGAAAGTCTGTCTGTAAGTGTAACATAAACTCTGACTATGTGCATGTGTGTTTCACTCAGTCGCTCACTGTCTATCTTGACCATTTGTGTCTTGTTGCCTGTGTGGATTTGATTCATCAGTTTTGACTCCCAGGCTGGAATGATATCAGGGATGCTTGACCAGTTTTGACAGCTGGGCATCATTCTTGTGCCACCTGCCAACTCCTGGAGCAAAACGGATGGGAATCTGGGGATTACCTATTAAAATGGGGTGACAAGAGGCTGCACCAAAGACCCCAGGTGAACGGTCTCCAGGACAAGCTTCAGGAGGGGAATCTCAAACATGGGTGCAAGAACGAAGCCTGGAAAAAGTAGGTCCAAGGTTTGCCTGTGTGGCCCAGAAGAGCATTCATTTTCCTTCAGGTCTACAACCAAACTAAAACCGAAAGTTTACTAGATCTATCTGACTTGTTCAGACCCTGAATGAAATTCCCTGCGATGTTTTGCCTGGTAAGTAAGCCACAACAGTTACCTCAGTTAAACATTAAAATAGGACTTTGGGTCCCAGTGACATTATCAGAACACTATCTGCATTATTAAAAGAGTTCCCACCAGCTTGGGGCCAGATTGAGGTGAGAAAGGAGTGGGTAATTACACCCTCAATCCATTTTAACTGTCCATCTACCTGGTTTCCAATAGAAAGGGGAAATTAAAATAGATCCTGTATTTTCCCCCCCCCTCTTTTAATTTCTCTTTCTGTCTTTACCTCTCAGTATGTGCACATGGGTCTTTGGAAGCACTTTTCACATCCATTTGTTGGGGGCTACCATTAACTAGAAATTTAACTGGACCACATAAATACTGTGGCTACAAGAACATGGTGGAGTAACTTGCCATCTGACTCCCCAAAGCCTGCCCACCTGCTACAAGGCACAAGTCAGGAGTGTCATGGTATATCATCCTAGATGAGTGCAAGTCCAACAACACCCAAGTTAGACACCATCCAGGGCAAAGCAGGATGCTTGATTGGTACCCCATCCACTAAAGATGCGCAATGGCAGCAGTGTGTACCACCGACGAGATGCACTGCAGGAACTCACCAAGGCTACTTTGAGAGCACCTTCCAAACCCACCATCTCTCAGCATGGTAATACCACCAACTGCAAATTCCCCTCCAAGCCACTCCCCATTCTGTCTTGTCACTGGGTCAAAATCCTGGAACTCCCTTCCTAACAGCACTATGGATGTACCTGCACCACATGGACTGCAGCGGTTCAAGAAGGCAGCTCACTACCACCTCAGTGGCGATAAGGATGGGCAATGAATGCAGGTCTTATCAGTGATGCCCACAACCCAATGAACAAATTAAAAATACATGGGCAGAAAATAGTGAGTGGACACCTGGGCTTGGGAATAAAGGAAGAGAAAAGTCAGCAAGCACCAAGTTAAACAACAACTTGCCTTTATGGAGCGCTTTTAACATCATAAAATGTCCCAGCATTATCAAGCTAAGTTTGGTGCTAGGGATAACTGGACAGGGAAGAGATATGTTTTAAGATGTATCTTAAAGAAAGAATGAAGAACAGAGGTGAAAGGAGAGAAATTCAGAGCTTGAGGCCGAGTTAGCAGAAGCCCGAGCTGCCAATTGATGAAATCATTTAAAATCAGGGCGCGCAAGAAGCTCGAATTGTAGGAACTTCGATATCAGCACTGGAGGAAGTTACAAAGATGGCGTTGAGTGGAATGGTAAGGTCATGGAGGAATTTGGGGGCAAGGATGCAAATTTCAAATTGAAGATATGACTAGACTGGGAGCCAGTGCAGGTCAGTGAACATGGGTGGAATGAATGAAGTATAATTCAATTACAAACATCGTACAAGTTGGGGAGGAGTTTGTTCCAAAGTCCTTGGAGAGGGAGGGAGGTGGCATAGTCAAGGTGCTGAAGGGGATGGTTCAAGAAGATGGAGGTTGTTGGAGAGTAGTAATGGAGTAGATGGAGCCAAGATCAAGAAGGATCTCTGCTCAGGTTCACACACACTCATTGAACTGGAGGAGAGAAGGGAGCTATGCGTGCCAGATGGCGCCGGAGCGTGGGGACTCTCTGCGACTCTGCCAGCTCTCCCAACAGATCCTCTTTTTACTTATCTTATAGTCGTTCTAAGTTTTAAAATTTAATTCTAAGACTAACATTATTATTGACCTTTATGTAGTTACATTGTGTACCTTGTGTTGCCCTATTATGTATTTTATTTTATTTTATTTTCATGTACCTAATAATCTGTTGAGCTGCTCGCAGAAAAATACTTTTCACTGTACCTCGGTACATGTGACAATAAACAAAATCCAATCCAATGTGTATGGCTGTGTGTGTAGGATTCTGACTGAGGAGGTGAGCATCTTGTTGGGACACACTGAGCCATTGAGACTTGGTCAGCACAGCATGATAATATAGGACTTAAGAAGCAGCATTTTAAAATATATGATTGAAGCTCTCATATTTAATCAATTCTAATAGCTGGACTAAATCAGACTCATTATACTTTTTAGTGCAATAATACTTTTGGCCTGACAATAGTGATTTGGACTTTAATTAATTAACAGCGTGCAGGCTCAAGTTAAATTATCTAGTAATATAATATACAGCATAAATCTGCATTGTCATGCTACAAACTTCAGGATGGTGTGAAATGTGAAGGGTAACTTGACATACTGTATTGAAAGAAACTGACCTGTTTTGCACTTGTTGGCGATGTCATTGCTTGGCACTTGTGTTACTGTCCAATTATCATCCCAAGTCTGAATGTTGTCCCGGTCTTCCTGAATGCAGACTCATTTCCTTCATTATTTGAGGAATGCCATGTGGAATTGAATCTTATGTTGCTTGGCGTCGTCTCTTGTGCTGTTGTTGGGTAGGGTGAGGGGATGCTTTTTTTCATTGTTTTAGTGAACTATTTTGAGTAAAAGAGCCTAATTTTGAGTTCTTAGGAGGAGTCCACCTTTTGTGCGGCCGTTCAGCACATCCCTGTCACTGAAAGTTAGTTTGGAACATACATAATGATCCAGCCTCTTCAGCTCACTGCGATATAGAATTCCACAGATTCACTACCTTCTGAGAAGGAATTCCTCCTCATCTCTGACTTAAATGGGTAATCTTGACATTATGCCCTCTGGTCCTAGACTCTCTCACAAGAGGAACGTCCTCTCATCATCTGCTCTGTCAAGCCCCTGAGAACCCTATATGCCTTAGTAAGGTTGCCTTTCATTCTTCTAAACTCCAATGAGTACAGTCCCAATCTACTCAGAAGAAAATCCCTCCATATCCAGGATCAACCGTGAACTTCTCTGGGTTGCCTCCAATGTCAGTGTATCGTTCCTTGGATAAGGGGACCCGAACTGTACACAATATTCCAGGTGTGGTCTAACTAGTGCCATGTATAGTTTTAGCAAGACTTACCAATTTCTATGCTCCATCCTCTTTGAAATGAAGGCCAATATTCCATTGTCTTACCAATTAGCTGCTGAACTTGCATGCTGGCTGTTTGAGATTCATGCACGAGGATCCCCAACTCCTTCCATGCTGCAGTTTTCTACAGTCTTTCTGCATTTAAATGTACTGTAAAGATTTAATCACCTGCTAATGGTCGCATTCCAAGCATTGTTTGGCATCTTTGAATCTGTCTAGATATATGTTTCTGGAACATACCTCTTCATTCACCTGAGGAAGGAGCAGCGCTCCGAAAGCTAGTGACATCGAAACAAACCTGTTGGGCTTTAACCTGGTGTTGTAAGACTTTGTACTGTGCTCACCCCAGTCCAACGCCGGCATCTCCACATCATGCATTTAAATGTTCAGCTTCTTTATTCTTCATACCAAATTGAATAACCTTACATTTTCTTACATTACATTCCATCTGCCAAGATTTTGCCCACCCACCTAACCTGTCTGTAGACTCTGAGTGTCATCCTCTCCACTTGCCTTCACACCTATTTTTGTGTCAATGCAAACTTGGCATAATAGTGCATTCACTTCCTTCCTCCAAGTCATTAATATATATCTTGTAAATTATTGTGGCCCCAGCACGGATCCCTGTGGCACTCGACTAGTTACAGGTTACCATCCTGAAAATGCCCCTCTTAAGAACATAGAACATACAGTGCAGAAGGAGGCCATTTGGCGCATCGAGTCTGCACCAACTCACCCAAGCCCTCACTTCAACCCCATCCCCCTAACACAATAACCCCCCCTAACCTTTTTGGACACTAAGGACAATTTAGCATGGCCAATCCACCTAACCTGCACGTCTTTGGACTGTGGGAGGAAACCGGAGCACCCGGAGGAAACCCACGCAGACACGGAGAGAACTTGCAGACTCCGCACAGATAGTGACCCAGCAGGGAATCGAACCTGGGACCCTGGAGCTGTGAAGACATAGTGCTAACAACTATGCTACCGTGCTGCCCTTATCCCAACTCTCTGTCTTCTATCAGTTGACCAAACCTCTATCCATGCTAATATACTACCCCCAACACCATGGGCTCCTATCTTACCAAGTAGCCTTTTGTACCTTATTGAACGCAATTTTGGAAATGCAAGTATATTACATCTACTGGTTCCCCTTCATCTGTCCTGCTCGTTACCACCTCAAAGAATTCTAATAATTTTGTCAGGCTTGATTTTCCTTCATGATGCCATGCTGACTTTGCTCGATTATATTGTGCACTTCTTATTTTTTTTAAATAAATTTAGAGTACCCAATTAATTTCTTCCAATTAAGGGGCAATTTAGCATGGCCAATCCACCTACCCAGCACATCTTTGGGTTGTGGGGGGCGAAACCCACGCAAACACAGGGTGGGGGCGAAACCCACGCAAACACAGGGAGAATGTGCAAACTCCACACGGTCAGTGACCCAGAGCCGGGATCGAACCTGGGACCTCGGCTCCGTGAGGCAGCAATGCTAACCACTGCCCCATCGTGCTGCCCATTTGTGCATTTCTAAATGCTCTGCTATTACCATCCTTTATAATGGACTTTTACATTTTCCCAATGCCTGAAGTTAAGCTAACTAGTTACTTGCTCTCGGTCTCCCTCCTTTTTTGAATAAGGTATTACATTGGCAGTTTTCCAATCCTTTGGAATTTTTCCAGAAGTTATGATACTTGGAAGATTACTACCTGTGCATCCACTATCTCTAGCTAATTACTTTAATATCCTGGGATGCAACTTACCAGGCCCAGGGGACTTATCAGCCTTTAGCTCCATTAGTTTCCCTTGTACTTTTTCTCTAGTGGTAGTTATTGTAGTTATTTCTCCACCTACTTCTGCCTCTTGATTATTTCGTATTTTTGGAAAGTTATTTGTGTCTTCCACCATGAAAACGGATGCGAAGTACTTGTTTAACTCCTGCCATTTCCTGGTTCTCCATTCATAGAATTACATAGAATTTACAGTGCACAAGAGGGCCATTTGGCCCATGGCTCTTTGAAAGAACACCCTACTTAAGCCCACACCTCTACCCTATCCCAGTAACCCCACCTAACCTTTTTAGCAATTTAGCCAATCTACCTTTGGGCTGTGGGAGGAAATCGGAGCACCCGGAGAAAACTCACGCAGACACAGGGAGAAAGTGCAAACTCTACACAGACAGTCACCCGAGGCCGGAAATGAACCAGGGACCCTGGAGTTGTGAGGCAGCAATGCTAACCACTGTGCCACCATGCCGCCCCTGGGGAATTATTGTTTCCCCAGTCTCATTCTCTAAGGGGTGTATGTTCACTTTGGCTCTCTCTTCCTTTTTATATATTTTAAAAAAGCTCTTGCTGTCTGTTTTATATTACTTGATAATTTAATAATAATCGCTTATTGTCACAAGTAGGCTTCAATGAAGTTACTGTTAAAAGCCCCTAGTCGCCACATTCCGGCGCCTGCTCGGGGATGCCGGTACGGGAATTGAACCGGCCCTGCTGGCATTGTTCAGCATTACAAGCCAGCTGTTTAGCCCACTGTGCTAAACCGACCCCTCCCCTCATGGTTTATCTTCTCCCTCTTTATTTTTTGTGCTCACCTTTTGTTGTTTTTTTTAGAACTTTTGTAATCCTCTGGCTTACCACTGATCGTTGCAACATTATATCGGGGCTATTCTCCATGGCGCAGACCAAGTGCCCGCGCCGTTGTGAACGCGATGGCGCGTTTCACGACGGCGCGAACAGGGCCCGGGCACGACCTAATCTGGCCCCCACGGGGGCCAGCACAGCGCTGGAGCGGTTCACGCCGCTCCAGCGTCGGTGCCGCGCCAACCCGCACATGCGCAGTTGGGCCGCACTATCCTGCGCATGCGCGGGGAACTTCTTACGCGCGCTGGCCCCTCACCAACATGGCGGCGGTGTTCTGGGTTCACGCATGGAAGGAGGTAGGCCCGGTGGGGGAGGGGGGGGGAGGCACGCCCGCCGATTGGTGGGCCCCGATCGCGGGCCAGACCCCATTGGAGGCCCCCCCCCCACAGCCCATCCCCCCCCAGCGTTCCCGCCGGCAACGGCCAGGGGTGGACGGCGCCGGCGGGAACCTGTCGTGGCGTAGCGGCCGCTCGGCCTATCCAGGCCGGAGAATCTGCGCTCGCTGTTTGCGCCGATTCTCCGAGCGGCCCGGCGCGAATCGTGCGCCGCTGGTTTCGGGGGGGTGTGGCACGATTCGCGCACGACCCGGCGATTCTCCCATCCGGCGTGGGGGGGGGGGGGAATTACGCCCTATATCTTTGTTGTGAGTCATGAACTATTTTCAGAAATGTCTGCCATTGTTGATCAACAATCTTTCCTGCTAAACTCCTGTTCCTGTCAACGCCAACACCAACTCTGCCCTCATTCTTTTATAATTGCTCCTATTTAGGTGTTGCACAGGTTGTTCCTGACCCAAGTTTCTCATTCACAAATTGGATGCCAAATTCTACCATGTTATGGTCACTGTTTCCTCGGGGATCTTTACTCTGAGATTGTTTATTAAATCTGCCGCATTATACATTACCAAATCCAAAATAAAGTTATCCCTGGTTGTCTCCACACATATTACTCGAGGAATCTGTCCTGAATGCACTATGCACTCTTCCTCACAGCTATCTCTGTCGGTGTGAGTTTCCCAATCTACATGAAGATTAAAGTACTGTCTTTTTTACATTGCCTTTATTATCTCCTGATTTATTCTCCAACCTACAGCATAAATACTGTTTGGGGGCCTGTAGATTACTCCCACCAGTGTTTTCTTCCCCTTGTTATTTCTTACCCACGTCCATATGGATTCTACATCTTTTCATCCAAGATCATTTCTTACTATTGTACTTATTCCATCTTGTACTAACAAAGCTACCCCACCACCTTTACAAAAAGACCCATACCCCTGAATATTTAGTTCCCAGTTTTGATCTCTTGGTAACCACATCTCTATAACTGCTGTAAGATCATACTCTTTAACCTAAATTTGTGTCATTAATTCATTTATTTTGTGCCTAATACTACATGCATTTAAGTAAAGAGCCGTTAATTTTATCTTGTTACCATTTTTACCTATTTCGAACCGATTTTGTTTTTTTTATGTTCATACATTCTGGGCGGGATTCTCCGCCGGCGGGATTCTCCGTTTTGCCGGCGCACGGTGGTTACCCGATGGCGTGGGACCGCCCTACAATGGGAAACCACATTGACCGGCCGGCCAAATGGAGAATCCCGCCATCGGGGCGGGGCTGAAATGTGGCACGACGGGGTGGAGAATCCAGCTCTCTGTATCTTCCTGTCACACTCTGGGTATCATTACTTAAATAGCTGCCTTGTAATTTTGTCACATCCTTTTATTTTGTAACCCTGTACATCCCCTTGACAGAATTCTCCCCAACCCTCCCCATTTAGTTTAAAGCCCCCTCCACTTCCCCAATTATGCTGTTTGCAAGAACACTGGTCTCAACACGGTTCAGTTATAGACCGTCCCACTTTCCCCAATACCGATGCTAGAGCCGCACGAACTGAAACCAACTTTTCCCACACCAGTCTTTGAGCCATGTATTCATCCCTCGATTTACCCTCTGGCAATTTGCACGTGGCTCAAGTAATAATCCAGAGATTATAACCTTGGAGGCTCTGTTGTTTAATTTAGTGCCTAGCTCCTCAAACTCTCTATGCAGAACCCTTTTCCTCATTTTACCTATGTAGAACATCTTATGGTGGCACAGTGGTTAGCACTGCTGCCTCAGCACCAGGGACCTGGGTTCACTTCCAGCCTTTGTTGACTGGCCGTGTGGAGTTTGCACATTTTTCTCCGGGTGCTTTGCTTTCCTCCCACAGTCCAAGGTGTGCACATTAGGTGGAATTGGCCATGCTAAATTGACCCTTAGTGTCCAAAGATGTACAGGTTGGGTGGGGTTGCGGAGATACTGTGGAGCCGAGGTAGGGTGCTCTTTCAAAGCGTTGGTGCAGACTCAATGGGCTGAATGGCCTCCTTCTGCACTGTAGGGATTCTATGATTTCATGGTACCTACGTGGACCAAGCCAACAGGATCCTCCTCCTCCCACTGCAAGTTCCTCTCCAACCTTGAACAGATGCCGTGAACCCTGGCATTCAGCCTTTGGGACTCTCAATCCTGGCTATGGAGAACAGTGCTATTCCTTAACTATACTATTCCCGACTACGACTAATTTATCTTTTCTCCCCCAGTTTGAATGGCTCCTTGTACCATGATGCAATGGTCAATTTGCTCATCACCCCCCCCCACCGCAAATAATCTCTCAGATCTAACTTCCGCCACCGGTATTGTATCAACCATTTCAACATTCCCAGGGACCCATCAGCCCCTCCTCAACCAGTCTTTCTCAATATCCAGACACATCGACAACCTTTATAACCAACATTAAAGAGGGTGAGAGCATCTTCTGTTTGAACAGGGCAAATTGTTAAAGGCAACCTCTGCTCTTGTAAGTCTGTGTTTGTGCTATCATGTTGTAGAGTGTTTGGTGAAGGCCCTTGGGTGATGCCCATTAAAGAGACCACTGATCCTGAAGCTCATCTATTACTGAACCTCAGTAGAGATATATCTGCAGAGCCTCTGCAAATCATCTGCATTTAGATTCGGTGAATTGTATGTCTGAGCTCATAATTTTAATTCTTTCACAAAAGGCCCATCATTCTTGTGCCAGTTCTTAAAAAGAGCATTTCCATTTTCCCACTCCCTGGTCCTTTCTCATAACCTGACAAATGTTTCCTTTTCAAGTGCATATCGCATGTTGTAAGTTACTATTGATTCTGCATCTACCATATACCCGAGTGGACTTATTTCTGACTTTCGTGAACAGGCCTTCACTAAACACCAACTGCTTGTTGTAATCCTCCTCACAGCCATCATCTCTGCCCACCACTATTTTTGCCCCATTTCTTCTGAAAGCACTTGGTTACAGGACCCCCCCCCCCCACCCCCCCAAAAACCCAAGGCCCAAGCATCACCCAAGTGGCTACTTGTCATTTGAGAGTAGTTCAGAGTACTACAAGCTACAGAGCATGTCACAACTGAGATTAATCCTCTTTTCCCCCACAGAAACGCGTCATCTTTTCCAACTAACTGCTGCTCCGAGGACTCCTTATTTCCAGCCTATTCCAAATATTTCCCAGCCAGCCTTCAATCTTCTACCCTCTGTAAACTTGAGCTCAACCATAGACTCTGTCCTAACTCTCAACAAGTCCCATTTGCCTCAAATTTAAAATTCTCATTCTTATGTTCAAATTCCTCACGGCCTCGCCTCACCTTGGTAACCCCTTCCAGCCCTGAAACACTGAGAGGAACCTTTGAATTTGGGCCCCTTGTCCATCCCCCACTACGTTTTCCCATGCTGTAGATAGCTATAGCTTCAGCTGGCTAGATCCTAACGTTCCAGAGCTCTCTCCCCAAGTCCTCTTCATTTTGACATGCTCCTAGGAATCTACCTTTGCCAAATCTTTGATCACCTGTCCTAATCTCCTAAGGGGGGAGATGGTGGCACAGTGGAAATGTTACTGGACCAGGAAGCCAGAGGCCCAGGTCTAATGCTCAGGGGACAACATGGCAGCTGGTAGAATTTAAATTCAATTAATAAAAGCTATTCTTAGAAATAATGTCCATGAAACCATTGCCGATTGTCGTCAAAACCCATCTGATTCACAAATGTCCTTTAGGGAAGGAAATCTGCCATCCTTATCTGGTCTGGCTGACATGTGACCCCAGACCCACAGCAATGTGGTTGACTCTGAAATGCCCTCTGAAATAGCCCAGGAAGGTGTTCAGTTCGAAGGGTAATTAGGGATGGACAACAAATATTGCTTAAATCTCAAATAGACCCTACTCTTTTAAATGTTCTTCCACATTTTGTGCTTTTAAAATCCTTTATCATTTTCCTTTTTCCAAATCCTTTTTTCTATTTTTAATACTGACTTTCTTTTATGTTAATGCCCTAGATTTGTTCAATCCTCTTGGAATCTTATTTTAATTTATCTGCTCACTTAATGCCCAGATTATTATGCATTTCCTTTACTTCACTCTCTGTTTCCCATTGAAACGCCTTCGGTTTGTACATTAAGTCTGATTCAATCTCATTGTTTGTCCACTGTCTTATCTGCCAGTTATTTTTGCCAGTTTATTAGATTGGTTTTCTTATCCTGCTCAAGTTGGTTTTTTTCCAGTCAAGCTCTTTCTTCTTGGCCTGTCCACTCATCAATTCCTGTATCAAACCTAATGGTGATCTGGGGCGGGATTCTCCCCTACCCGGCGAAGCAGGGGGTCCCGGCGGGATGGACTGGCGTGAACCACTCCGGCCTCGTTCCGCACCTTTAGGGGCTAGGCCCGCCCCGGAGTGGTTAGTGCCCCGCCGGTTGGCGTGGAAGGCCTTTGGCGCCACATCAGCCAGGGCCGAAGGGACTCCGCTGGCTGGCGGGAGTCCGCGCATGTGCGGGGAGCATCAGCGGCTGCTGAAGTCATCCCCGCGCATGCAACCCCCCCGACAACTCCCCCCGACAACTCCCCCCCCCCCCCCCTCGACCGCTCCCCCCCTCGACCGCTCCCCCCTCGACCGCTCCCCCCTCGACCGCTCCCCCCTCGACCGCTCCCCCCTCGACCGCTCCCCCCTCGACCGCTCCCCCCTCGACCGCTCCCCCCTCGACCGCTCCCCCCTCGACCGCTCCCCCCTCGACCGCTCCCCCCTCGACCGCTCCCCCCTCGACCGCTCCCCCCTCGACCGCTCCCCCCTCGACCGCTCCCCCCTCGACCGCTCCCCCCTCGACCGCTCCCCCCTCGACCGCTCCCCCCTCGACCGCTCCCCCCTCGACCGCTCCCCCCTCGACCGCTCCCCCCTCGACCGCTCCCCCCTCGACCGCTCCCCCCTCGACCGCTCCCCCCTCGACCGCTCCCCCCTCGACCGCTCCCCCCTCGACCGCTCCCCCCTCGACCGCTCCCCCCTCGACCGCTCCCCCCTCGACCGCTCCCCCCTCGACCGCTCCCCCGTCGACCGCTCCCCCCGTCGACCACTCCGTGTTCCCCCCCCCCCATTGGACACTCCGCCCCTCGACCGCTGGGCCCCCTCGACCGCTGGCCCCCCTCCTCGACCAGCCTTTTTTTTAAAAAACATTTTATGAAACCATTTGTGATTTTTTTTTTTAGAATAATTTCGAGTGCAAACATAACACAGTAAATAAAACCCCCCTCAACCAACAACCATACCCTGTCAACATGGCTTGCGCACACAGTTCCCCGGTGCCTCCTCCTCCTATCGCGGATCACACGTCGACTAACGCCAACCCACCCCCCCCCCCCCCCCCCACCCCCTTCATCGTATCTGCTAACAGCTTAACCTTTCCCGAAGAAGTCGATAAACAGCTGCCAACTCCAGGCGAACCCTGTGCAGAGGCTATGTGCAGACTTGATGGACGAATGGGCAGCACAGTAGCATAGTGGTTAACACAATTGTTTCACAGCTCCTGGGTCCCAGGTTCGCTTCCCGGCTTGGGTCACTGTCTGTGCGGAGTCTGCACATCCTCCCAGTGTCTGCGTGTGTTTCCTCCGGGTGCTCCGGTTTCCTCCCACAGTCCAAAGATCTGCAGGTTAGGTGGATTGGCCATGCTAAATTGCCCTTGGTGTCCAAAAGTGCCCTTAGTATTGGGTGGGGTTACTGGGTTATGGGGATAGGGTGGAGGGTGTGGGCTTGGGTAGGGTGCTCTTTCCAAGATCTGGTACAGACTCGATGGGCCGATGTACTGTAAATCCTATGAACGGCACTGTAGGGATTCTATGAAATATCTTTTCCCACTTTTATCTCAGACTCCATTGTCCTCAGCACCTCTTTGGACTCAACCTTTCCAAAATATAAAAATATTTCTTGTTTTCCTATTATCTCTACATTCAGGTCAAATGAAATTTAACTGTTTACTTGAGAAACCAGTAAAAGTTATAAAAAGTTCTTAAATCCCCCTTTGAAATTTAACATCTGAAAAGCCAAATCTATCTCCTGATGCAATTTTTAAAAACCCAGTCTATTTACTTATAAATCTAAGATAACCACAGCCTCTCATTACAAATGCATGCATCTAGCACTTCAATCCTTTTATCTCTCAGCTCTCACAGACAAGCTGTCTTTAAAGTTCCCCCAGTTTGTTTAATCATGAACACACAGCCTTCTTTACTGAATACCAACATATTCCCAAAAATATTTTATGAAAAAGACACATCCATCCTCACAAATGTATCATCACAGCTATTGCCCTGGTAAAAAAATAAGCATACAGACCCAGAGGGATCCACATTCATGCAGTAAGGGCACAGTAAAAGGAGAAACATTGTGTTGAATAAATTGGAACCGGCTGATGTATTTTATCTGTACTATGCATGTTTGCTCACTCCGTGCATCTTCCTGCATATCAATAGCGTGAATAATAGCTCAAAATCTTGGTTAATGTTTAATATTGAGCCTTTCTGATTGTTGCCTTCCAAGATCCCCATTCAGCTCTGAATCCTTCCCTTGGTGCTTCTGTTTGTTGTATAGAAAAGCATTCATCTCCTTGTCCCCCTCCTCTCACTCTCAACCATCTACTTTTCCTGGGATACAGAGCAGTGCTCATCAGCCAGTGCCTGGTTGCCGAGCAACAGCTCTTCCAGCTCAATGCTTGCCGATGTCTCCGTGCGGGAAGAGATGGCATTTCAACCTCCTGCAGACAAATCATTCACGGCTCAGTGTGATTTATTGAGCCTCAGGCAGCAGCAGTTTGTTGTAATTAAAATCACAGAGTCAACTAGTGCGCGGGGCAAATTCTCTCCATCATTTGCGATAAGTCATACAATTCATACTTTGTATACGTTGAACAGCCTGTTTCTTAAAAAAAAAACTAACTCCGATTCACTGAGCAACTGAACCACTTCAAATGAGGAATGCTACAGGCGCAGGTTTGGTAGCTGCTGAGAGAACCTGCAATCTTGGTGTTACTGGTCAGAGGTTGTTGAGGTTGATGACTATACTTCTCCGTTAGCATTGGACCTGGGAGCCAAAGGCAGCTTGATGCATGGTTTAAAATCAGCTTCAGCCTCTTATTCCAGCTGTGTCTTGTGAGACTAACTCATGGGATGGGATCGCAAGACTGAAGTTGGGTAGCTTTACCCTACCAATTGTAGTACATGGTTCGCATCAATGTCAAGCCAATGCTGGTTCACATCAATCTTGAACCACAGTATATGAAGGATGAGGGCACTGAGGATTAGAGCACAATGAGAGGGTTCTCTGGTCCTAAATGAGATTGAGAAAAGATTAAAGTAAGTTTGAGTCTTTTTGCTGTGCTGCAACGCCAACCCATTCCCATGAGCTCCTCACTGTTTCCAGTTGTGCTCTGCCCTGTGTTAACACAACTGCTATGAGCACATAGTTTGAGGTACAGCTTCCATAGAATCCCCACAGTGCAGGAGGAGGCCATTCGGCCCATTGGGTCTGCACCAACCCACCAAAAGAGAACTCTAATTAGGGTCCAACCTACCCTATCCCAATAACCCTGTAACCTATCCTGCACATATCAAGATACTATGGGACATTTTAGTATGGCCAGTACACCTAACCTAACTGTGGGAGGAAACTGGAGCAGACATGGGGAAAAAATGCAAACCCTACACAGGCAATCAACCAAGGCCTAATTGAACCCAGCTCCCTTGTGCTGTGAAGCAGCAGTGCTAACTGTCATGTTATACATCCTGGGGTAACACAGACTGCAACACGATGCAGTTAAATGATGAAGCATACACCAGACGTAGGCGTTGGTTCAATAAGATTTATTGAACTTCAGTAACGAAGCACACAGCTGCCTGTGGGTTGATTCACTGCTACTCTAAATAAACTAACATTAACTATCTAGACCAGTCTAGCTCTGATCCACGTGTAGAAGGTGCTGACTGATATATACACCCTGACTGTGTGTTTTATAGTTGGAAGTCCCCTCTGGTGTTCTGTCTGGTGATTGGTCGTGTTCTGTTCTGTATGTTGATTGGCTCACCTGGGTGTCTGTCGCTGCCTGCTTTTACCTCATGATGTGCATGGTTGCATATTATGACATCCCCCCCCCCTTTTCTTAAAAATTTGTCGGCTGCTTCGAGCACATACGACATATTTACAAAAGTAACTATATACAACAATTCGTGAGTGAATGGTTATGTGCATGTAAGGTGTCTAGCATGCAGAAACTTAACAGTATATATACAAAGGAACTATTTATAAGTCCGGTCGTTGAGGCTGTCGTTGAATTCTTCTGGACCGCCTGAGAGGTGGAGACGGGGATGATGGTGTCTTGACAGGTTGGCATGCAACCAAATTGGAGGCCTCATGGAGCGAGGTGTCCGGATAAGGCAGAACGACATCTGGGAACGTGAGATCCGGTGGTGGGCAGGCAAGTTTGCGTAGTGCCCTTCTGTTGCATTGGACAATAGATCCATCAGCCATGCGAACCACGAACGACCTGGGAGCAGCCTGTCGAACAACAACAGCTGGAGCTGACCAGCCTCCACCAGGCAACTTGACGCGAACAGCGTCCTTTGGAGAGCGCATGAGCATCATATGTCAGCTTTTGCCGGGTTCTGATCTGCTGCATCTTTTGCAGCACTGGAAGGTGATCCAAGTTATGTACATGAATGGCCGGAACAGTCGCCCTCTGGATACGTGACGGGATCAGGTTCCAAATCCAGCAGCCCTTGCTGCACACTTCGAACGAATCTGCGTTGGAACTGGGATCGCTGGCCCCCTATCGGAGGTGCAGACCTGCACAAAGCCGCATAATGGCTAAGCTTCTTGCAGTTGAGACATCACCTGCCCGTTGCAGAGCATTGCCGCTTTAAATGGGCGGTGCCGCAGTTTGGGCACGTCATCACGTCGACGTCGTGAGGCTCGGTGCGTCGTCGCACATGCGCAGTGTGGTCAGCCACCGCTCGCACCTGCGCAGTGTATTTTCGGCCGCTTCGTTCTCCCGACCGTGGTGCGCATGCGTGGGACCCCTGGAAAAGCGCGTGAAATGGCCGCCTTCATCGATGCTCGGGCGCCGCATTCGGTTCGATGGCCTGTAGACTCTGTTGCTCGTTTTAGCCTTAGTTCAATTGCTCTTATTCTGGCACCTTTGCTCTTGAGTCGCCAGGTATCTTTCTGATACCACCACGTGGTTCAAGTCCGAGTAATGATTAATAATCCAACACACCGCTTAGTAAGAGTTAAATCAACGCTCATTTATTATATACAGCAATTAATACTTATACATTAATTCTACTTCTAAGCTACTTCCTACATCTAACAGGTCAATACTTAACTTTGGAAATGGCCCACCAGGTCAGGGAAACAAATGGCCTTTCGTATGGGTTCTGAGCCTGCGGGATTCAAAGCTGGTACAGGTCGATAGTCAGGAGTGCCTATCTTGTAGCGATCGTTGGAGTAAGACTTACGTTTCTCACGGCTGTTGCAGAGGGTCTCGAAGGGTGCGGAGAGGAGAAGAAGGGTCGATTTGAACTTGGCCCCTATTCTTATAGTCCCCAGGGGCTTCCCGCCTCTCGGGGCAGACCTTGTACCTGGTTCCAAGTGATTGGACTTGGTCCCGATCACTTGGTTCGATATTCTCCAATGCTAGAGCGATTCCTTGATCAAGGGGTGGTCGTTTACCTCTCTTTGTGTCAGCTCCTGCTGGCGCCGAAAGGTCTGGGTCGGCTTTGTGTTACTAATTTGTAGCATATTGTTCCCGGGATTGCTACTTTATATGCAGATGGCTGGGGTGTTGTTATGTTGATGGCTGCAGGTATCGATTCGGTCTGGCTTCCCCAGAGGCGAATACACTGTTTTACCTGCAGCTGTCTGTTTGAGTCCTGTTGGCTGATTTTCCCATCAGCCTCTTCCGTTCGCCATTTTAAATCGGGGTTTGGCCATTCTACTCGGGAGTTAGCCATTTTACATGGCTACAACTCTCAGCCTTGTGAGAGGCACGTTAGTCCTGCCCTGCCGACTTAAGGCTGGAATAGCGACTTTTTGCCTGTTCGTGGACTTTGCACGTCTCGATGTCCACTGGCAGGGTCATATTTTTTATTTTTAGGAGCTGCACCCGCAGGGCGTCGGAGTGGACGCCAACACGATCTGATCCCTGAGGAAGGAGTCAGCGGTGTCACTTTAGTTGCAGGATTGCACTAGAATGCGAAGATGAGTGAGAAAAGACTGGAAAGGCTCATCCTTACCCTGAAGGCGCTGCTGGAAGACGTAATGCTCGAAGCTTTCGTTCGTCTCAACCTCACAGTGACTGTCGAATTTGGCTAAGACGGTCTGGAACTTGGTCTTGTCCTCACCATCGGCAAAAGTGAGCGAATTGAAGATTTGGATGGCCTGGTCCCCCGCGGTCGACAGTAGCAGCGCGATTTTTCGGGCATCGGACGCACTTTAGAGGCCCGAGGCCTCAAAGTATAGACTGAATTTCTGCTTGAAGACCCGCCAGTTGGTGCCAAGGTTCCCGGAGATCCAGAGCTGTGGAGGTGCCTGGATCTTTTCCATGCCACTGGAAGGCAGTTGCTGGATGTCAGTGAATTTCCGAAGGTAAATTACTTAGAAGCAGTAGCCACTCCTGGTATCATGTTGTGTTATTCACCCTGGGGTAATACAGACTGCAACACGATGCAGTTAAATGGTGAAGCATACACCAAACGTAGGCATTGGTTCAATAAGATTTATTCAACTTCAGTAACTAAGCACACAGCTGCCTGTGGTTGACTCTCTACTACTCTGAGTAAACTAACATTAACTATCTAGACCAGGCAAGCTCTGATCCACGTGTAGAAGGTGTTGAATGATTTGTACACCCTGACTGTCACTACAGTTGTCACCAGTGGAAAGTGGCAGATGCTTCATGTGTTTTATAGTTGGAAGCCCCCCTCTGGTGTTCTGTCTGGTGATTGGCCGAGTTCTGTTCTGTATGTTGATTGGCTCACCTGGGTGTCTGTCACTATCTGTTTTTCCCTCATGATGTGCATGGGTGCATATTATGACACTAACCACTGTACCGCTCCCACTGCATGTAAGAACAATTTACAGCCTAGAAATGCACCATTCAACCAGTTGATCTAGGTCAGTATTTATGCTCCACACAAGCAATGTTCTGTAAACTGCGCAACAATCCAAAAGTCAATATCCAAATTAGGACACGAGAAGGCCACTCGGCCCCGAGAGCCTGCTCTGCTATTCAATAAGATCATAGTTGATCTGATTGTATCCTCAACTAACATTCCTGTCTGCCCCGATAACCTTTCACACCCTTGTTTAATCAAGAATCTATCTGGCTCTGTCATAAAAATATTCAAAGACTCTGCTTCCATTGCCTTTTCATGAAAAAAGTTCCAAAAACCCTCGACCCTCAGAGGGATCCTCCTACAAAAGGAAACATTCTTACCATATCCATCTTGTCAAGACCCCTCAGGATCTTTTATGTTATATGCGGGGCGACTATATACGTTGTACGGTCCCCTCACAGACAAATTAACTGTTTTAAGTTACTGCATGTGAACAGTTGTGCAACAAGATTTAAAGCCCCCCACTTAAATAAATCACCTGCGCTCTCCAAAAATAAATTTGCGGAAAAGTTTGCACACATGCGTCCTCCCACCTTGCCCTCGTGATATATACTCCTATTGTTCCACATATACTAATCTGTGTTCCCCTTAAATACATCTGGACTATTTGCCTCTACTATTTATGGTAGTAAGTTGCACATTCTCACCATAAAGCAGTGTCTCTTTAATTCCTTATTGGACTTTTCAGTGGCTGCCTTTTATTTATGATACTTAGTTTTGGATCTCTCATAAATGGAAACCTAGGACGGCATATGGTGCAGTGGTTAGCACTGGGACTGCGGCACTAAGGACCTGGGTTCGAATCCCGGCTCTGGGTCACTGACCGCGTGGAGTTTGCACATTCTCTCCATGTCTGCGTGGGTTTCACCCCCACAACCCAAAGATGTGCAGGGTAGGTGGATTGGCCACGCTAAATTGCCCCTTAATTGGAGAAAACACCCCCCCACACACACACACACATATACACACACACCCCCAGCTTTTGTATTATTCCACTGGCATTAATGAACAGTTTGGTCATAACTGATCTTGATTGCTCTGCCAAGCATGAAAATAAATTAAACTGTTTGATCCACACTGATCGCTCAGATCACTTTCAATCTGAAAATGCACTTCTTACAAGCATCTTGCCACGATAACCTGACTCTGCTGCAGGATTGGCAATATAAATCTCCCTTTAGTTTTGGTGATTTGTTTGACCCAAGGATGAGGCATATAGGTTGGAAGGTTTTGGGTGGCTTTTGATTGTTCCCCCGGCTCTGTTTTCTTGACTTATCCATAACTGTGTACTGGCAAATGGCATCAAGATTTGTTAATGATGCTTCTGTGATCTAATAGTTTGCTTACACATGCAGTCCATGACTAATTGGCCATTTGGGTGAAGTTAAGGTGGGCTGTAACCAGCATGGACCATTGTAAGAGCTGCTGTGTCATGTCTGGGTTTATATTGGATGTAGGATGTGACCTGCACTTTTCAAGCTACTCTGGGAAAATAATGCTTACGTGATCGAGTGATCAATCCATGGAACCTGCTCCCTAGGGAGATGATGGGAACTATTAGTATTGACATATTCAAATGCAAATTACATTTCTGGATACAGCATAAGTGTAATTTGAGACATGACCTATGTTAAGTGTCACTGATTTATGGTGGCCCAGTGATTAACACAGCTGCCTCACGGCGCCGAGGTCACAGGTTCGATCCCGGCTCTGGGTCTCTGTCCATGTGGAGTCTGCCAAGATGGCAGAAGGCAATCTGGATGAACCATGGTCTTTTCTCATCGAGCAATTCCTACACTTTTATGGGCATCATCTCTACAGTCCTTGTAAAGGTAAACAGCGATTAAACCGTGTATTTCCAAACTAGTTTTTTTTCATGGAGCTGAAGGTTCTCTCAAAGAGCAAATGGCTGGTCTTACATGGCCAGCCTCCCTACTCTAGGTATTCTTCACACAGCAAACATGGACCTTCTGCCCAATTGAGAGAAAAAGAGAGGCACGCACTGACCCACCCATTCATGCATGCATTTTTTCACACTCTTAAATGCACCTAAGCTATACTGCACGTGATGGGGCTATGAACTAAAAACAGAAAATGCTGGAAAAATTCAGCAGGTTTGGCAGCATCTGTGGAGAGAAAAATAGAGTTAACGTTTCGAGTGCTCCACAGATGTCACTGAGTTTTTCCAGTATTTTCTGTTTTCATTTAAGTCCTCAACTGCTCCATGTTGTATAAACATCCACATTCTAACTACCCTCTGAGTCAAGAAGCATTCTGTTGAATTCTTTATTGGACGTATCAGTATATGGCTCCTCCAAAAGTGGGAAGACGAGGGGCGGGATTCTCCATTGCCCAACGGCAATATCGTAAACGGCAATCGGGCGGAGAATCGACTCTGCCCATATCGGAGCAAACGCCAGTTTGACGCCAGTCAGCCAAGCTCCACCCCCTCGGAAATGGCATCATCCCACGCAACAGCATTGGCTCGTCATCGGCCGGCCCTCCCACAGTGCTCCGCACCCGATGGGCCGAGTTCCCGACGGTGCAGGACACATATGCTCTCTGCCATGCGGGAACACGGCGTGGCGATTGCGGGCTGTCCAACGCCGCCACACTCGGTCGGGATCAGTGCCGCTAGCCAGGTGGGCTTCCACGAGGGCTGGGGGGACTGTTGGGGGGTGGGCTGTGGGGGTCGCGGATAGCGGGTCGGGTCTGCGCATGGCCGGTGCCCTGTTGTACGTCACGACCACTGCAAGTCATCAGCTGTGCGTATGCGTGCCCAGGGACCCGGCCATTTTCGGCACGGGAGCCGGGACCCTGCACCGCTGCTAGCCCCTCACCAGTCCCGGAATCGGTGAGGGTGTCACGCAGAATGCTTGATTGTAAAAGACCACACATGCTCCTTTTGCATCAACATTCGGTCGCTGAAACGGAGAATCCAGCCCGTTTTCTATATGTGCCCTCTGAATACTTTCCAGCATTATAAAGACCTCTTTGGTCACTAAAGGTGCAATATAATTGCAAGTATTTCTCCTTCTGGTCCACTCTAACCCCCTTCTGTCTTGTGTTGTATTGAGTGGGGAAGAGTGAAGTTGCTGGAAGGATTAGAAAATTGCTTCCAAATTGGGATTGATAGTAGCATAGGTGTTTTTGATAGACGAGATCATTACTGTTGAGAATGTAGCTGTGAAAGTTTAGTGTCCAGCTAATAAAGGTGAGTATACTACCTTATCAATGGCATTTTGCATTAGACAGCCACTGAAGTGACTGTCTCTGACTGAGCTCCACATAAATACCCTGTCCGAATGACTCATTTTTAAAATTTGTTTTTAGACTTCATTTTAAATTTTGCCTTGGTGCATGTGTCACTCATTGAGTTTTAGCTATTTTGCTAGCTTGCTTCATAAAGTCCCACTTAGTGTTGCCTGAATTTTGTCCTTATGATCCAAGAATTGGCATGTGCGGCAACAGCTCTATAAGCAAATAGCTGCTTAAAGAGGAGTCTTGACATCAGCACCACCCATGAAAATAGAACTTTTAAGTGAGTTGAGGTTAAATCCATGATTGTTCTGCACAGTGATGAGTTCTGAGCATTTTTAAAAAATATTTTTATTCTCCTTTTTCATATTTTCATAATATTTACAACAACAATAATTAACAATAACAACAAATACAGTAGCAATCCACTAGCCATCAATCCCCTCATCCCACCCACCCTCAAATAGCTCCCAACATTTTGAATACAAAACACCAATGAAAAAGAATCATCATTAATTTATACATTCCAAACGCCCCCCTAATGTTCAATGTCATCCAATTTGTGAAAATGCATGGTGAACTAGGCCTATGAGTTGTGGTACCCTTCCATCCTCCCCCTCAACTCGAACTTTACTTTCTCGAGTGCAGGTCCCTCCGCCAAGCCAAGGCACAGGTGGAGAAGCCGACCTCCACCCGAACAGAATCCGCCTTCGGGCAATCAGCGAGGCGAAGGCTAAGACATCTGCCTCCGCACCCGCTTCTAACCCTGGCCGATCTGGCATACCGAATATGGCTTCTAAGGGACCTGATTCAAGCCTCACATGCACCACCCTTGAGATTACCCAAAAGACCTCCCTCCAATACCCCTCCAGTTTTGGGCCAGACCAAAACAAATGAACGTGATTTGGCCCCCCCCCCCAGCGTTCACAAACATCCTCCACCCTCTCAAAAGAGTCAGCTCATCCTCGCCTTGTGAGGTGCGCCCTATACACTTTCAACTGTATCAGCCCCAACCTCGCGAATGAAGTTGAGGCATTCACCCTCCAATGCACCTCACACCACAATCCCTCCTCCATGCCCTCCCCCCAACTCTTCCTCCCACTTTGCCTTAATCCCGTCGAGTGATACCTTATCTTCTCCCAGAATAACCCCATAAATCGCCGTCACCATCCTTTTCTCCAATCTCCCAGCCGTCAATATCTCTTCCAACAATATGGGGGCCAGTGCAATCGGAAAGCTCTGTACCTCCTTCCTGGCAAAATTTCGGACCTACATATATCTAAACATCTCCCCTTGCCCCAACCCATATTTCTCTCCCACTGCGGCGCTATCTGTGTGGGGTTTGCACATTCTCCGTGTCTGCATGGGCTTCACCCCCACAACCCAAAGATGTGCAGGTTAGATGGATTGGACACGCTACGTTGCCCCCAAATTGGAAGAAAAATAATTGGGTACTCCAAATTTATAAAAATATATATATTTCTTCCCCAGCTCCTCCAATTTCGCAAACCGGCCTCCCAGAAACAAATCCTTTAATACTCTAACTCCCCTCTCCCCCATACTCCAAAAATTCACATCCCACTGTTTTGTTACCTGTCTGGTAGGTAACATGTGCTACTCAATCCTTGGTTAATGATGAGGTATTCTGAATCCCGATGAAGAAGATTCAAACTCTTCCAGTCGTAACAAAAGGTTTATCGAGTAACTACAACAATATTTACATGAGTTCTTTACTTTAACTTTGATACTAGTGATAAGGTTAACAAGATCTAACTATGATAACTATACGTAACTCCACTGGCCATCTAAACTAGTCTGCTGTTGCGTTGATCACAGTGCACCCAAGAGAGAGAGACCCAATGTGCCTGCCTTTTATACCCCTGTTGGTCCGGCCATCTAGTGATCATGTGGTGCTACTGATGACACATTAACCCCTTGTGTACATGCACACATAGAGATCACTACACCCACCTCCCAGGTTCAAATCTATGGAGTTTTGATCATTGAAGTGAAGCTCAGCAATACAGAGGGGACAATCCAAGACTCCAACATGCTCTGTTCATAGTTTCTGATGCTGGTTGTCAGCGAGCCTTTACCATTGTCACCCTGTACACAGCGTATTTCAGCATCGGAAAGATCGTGGCCTTTGTAAATTTGTCCAGCGCATTTAGCTTTTGGTTTAGCCAAATATATAATATGGCAGCAATGGAACTGTATTGTATTGTAAGAGTGTCTCCAGTTGGTCCCAGCTGAGGCAGTATTAGTTTTACAATAGGTCTCCATAGCCAGGCTTGGGAGGGGAGAAGAACAGCAATGGGCCCTTGTAGCCTCTGCTGCAAAATTTGAGCATCAGGTAAGAGGATAAGAGTGAGACCCCCTCCTCCAATCTTCATTACCCTGTCGTCCTTCTCCTCTTCTCCCCTTTTACTTGACTTTCGCCCATCCCGCCCTGACACTCCCCACCCCTCCCGGTTCCTCTTGGTTCCTGTCCTTTCCTTGGGTTTCATTCTCCTCCCTCGCTCGTCCCTGCTGTTCCTCATGTCCCTGACCCCCGCTCCCTTTTTCATTCCCTCCTTGTAAAAGTTGAATGTTCTGCCAATCCTCTGCCTAATCTCAGACATGATGTCCCTTGGATGAGGTGACTGAGTTTTGCAGACATTGTGGATCTACAGGAGGCATTGCTTCAGGACAGAGTTAGAAGTTTCACATTCTATTTTTTATTCCTGTGCTTCATTTTGTACTGAGTTGTAACATTTTGCAGGAACGCTTAAATTCACGAGTAATTTGTAAAAGCATTTTAATGTGTAATTTATTGCAGGTACACGAGGTATCTCACAATTCTTTGAATGTTCTCTCCGGCTAATACATTCAGTTTATTATGTTTACAGAGCACGCTCTATGCCTGCACTGTCATTTGCTACGTAGGCGGTAATAGGAGTATGTGTGAATTTGAGTGCATTGTGGTTGGCTGCAGCACCGACCATATTGGTATGTGCATGTGTGGGGGGGTGGGCACTCTGCACCCCCCCCCCTTTGGGAATATATTTATTATTCTGTAAATCTTTTATGATCTGTAGTTCTCGTCCTTGTTCTCAATCTTACTCCTACCTACCTCTGTAACCTCCGCCAACCGTACAACTCTGAGATATCTGGGTTCCTCCAGTTCTGGCTGGTTGTGCATCCTTTACCCCTCAATTGATGGCCATGCCTTCAGTTCTGGAATTCCCTCCCTAAATCTCTCCACCTCTAATACCTACCTCTTTGACCACATTTTTACTTGGGTTATCTGCCCCAAATCTCATGTGATTTGGTGTCACATTCTTTTTTTTTAAATAAATTTAGAATACCCAATTCTTTTATCCAATTAAGGGGCAATTTAGCATGGCAAATCCACCTAACCTGCACATATTTGGGTTGTGGAGACGAAACCCACACAGACACGAGGAGAATGTGCAAACTCCACATGGACAGTGACCCAGGGCCGGGATCGAACTTGGGACCTCGGCGCCGTGATCGGTGTCACATTCTGTCTGATAACGTTCTTTTGAAACGCCTTGGAATGATGTACTGCATTAAAAGTACTGTGTAAATGCATGTCGTTGTTAAATGGGTCACAGTTTTAACCCAAACTGTACTAAACTTTCCTCTAACATCTCCCTCATTTCCTATTCCCAGGCAGCTGTGCCTCCTGTTAAACGCCGAGAACATCTTTCATTCCATGGCTGAAATCCTCCATCGGGAAGAAGACCTCAAGTTTGCTTCCACCATGGTCCAAACTCTCAACTCCATTCTCTTAACATCAACAGAACTCTTCCAGCTACGAAACCAGCTGAAGGATCTGCGTACCACGGTGAGGAGCATGTCACAGTGTACATGAATCCAGCCCAAGTGGGTGGGTAGATGGGATTTGGTCAGTGTGGTGCATTGAGAGCAAGAAGTACTACACCTTTGCTCCATTAGTCACCCACTTGATGAAGGTACCTGTAGGTATTCTGGTTCACAGAGAATGCCAAGTTCTAGTTTTGATTCGTTGTGTGGGTGAGTTGGCATGTTTAAGCTCAGAGACCAGTGATAACGCTGCAATTGTTGGCTCTGACGTGCTTTTTCTCCAAATACATTAACCTTCCTGACTGCCATTTCCGGCGATGTACTATGGTATAGCTTGATGTCTGAGCCCAAGGTGAGTTTCCTTCACCACGTCTCTTCAGTTCCCAAGACCCCTGAAGGACACTGCCTCTTCCAACAGCTGCTAAGGCTCTGACCCCTGCCTTCAATAGCTAGAGACACGATTTCTCTCATGCTGTCTCCATCTAGCCTTCTGCATGTCTCAGATCTGATGTGCACAAAGAGTAACTTAAATTCTGGGTGTCGTTTCATTTTTACTGCTGGGCTGCAGTGGATCTGCTATCCATTTTACATTCTGTTTGATTCCCGTTAATGAAAAAGGGATAGCAGGCACATTTTGAAATGGGCAGCCCATCCTCTGCTGACTGTTCTCCATACAAAGGAAACCTGAAAACCTATCCCTCGGTTTTACTGCACGGACCATGGTAAGGTCCTGCCTATTAACTCTGAAGCACATCATAGCAGGTTGTTCTTTACATCAGGCCTTTGTGTATTCAAAAGAGATCTGCATTTATGCAAGCCTGTTGTTGAGTTTCTTAGAAAAAGTACAAAATGCTAACATTTATTAGCTTAATTTGACGTACTTTGACTTCTTTATTGACTTATATATAAAAAAAACGATTTGGACGTGAACATGGGAGAACGATTGGGAAATTTGCAGATGGCACAAAGATTGGTGAACAGTGTAGAGGACAGTTCTAATCATCAAAATTACAGAGATGGGTTGGTAGAGTGGGCAATAAATGGCAGATGGAATTTAACACAAGTGTGAGGTCATGCATTCAGGGAGGTCAAGCAGTTATAGGGAGTACACAATAAATGGGAATACACTAAGAGGGATAGATGAAGTGAGAGATCTTGGCGTACAGGTACATAGGTCTCTAAAGGCAGCAGTTCAAGTAGGCATGGTTGTTAAGAAAGCATATGGAATGCTCTCCTTCATAGGCAGAGATATAATTGTATAAAACACTGGTGAGGCCGCACTGAAGTATTGTGTGCTATTCTCAGGAAGGACGTAATTGCTCTTGAGAGAGTGCAGGGTGGTTTACAAGAATGTTGCCAGGGCTAGAAAAGTGTAGTTACAAGGCGAGATTGGATAGGTTGGTGTTATTTTCCTTGGAACAAAGAAGGCTGAGGGGTTACTTAATTGAGGTGTACAAAATTATGAGGGGAAGAGATAGAGTGGACAGGATAAAATTTGGTGGAGAATTCTAGAACCAGTGGTCATAGATTCAAGGTAAGTGGCAGAAGGTGTAGAGAGGACATGAAGAAGAACCTTTTTATGCAGAGGTTAGTGGGAGTCTGGATTTTGCTGCCCAAGTTAGTGGTAGAGGCAGAGATCCTAAACTCTTTTTAAAAAGTACCTGTGCTGTAAGCTACAGGGCTGTGGGTCGGGTGCAGGAAGTTGGGATTATAAAGGGCACCTGGGTGTCCTCAGGCTGGCACGACTGAATGGCCTCCTTCTGTGCTGTAAATTTTATATGGCTTTTACTTTTCAATATATATATGGCACATTTTACATTTGGTCCATCGCACTTGTACGAGCTCTCTGACTGAATTATCCACTTAATCCCTTTTCTCATGTACTCTTGATTTATTTTCTCATGTTTACCAACTTGGCTTTAAAACCAGCAGCTCTCTGGATTGAAAATACAAATGAATTATTCTCCTAATCTGCCCCTTTGCTCTTTTGATGATGATTTATGCCCTTTAGTACCAATTGATGAATAGTGGAAATAACTTTTCTCAGTTTGTCTGATCAGAAACACCTCTGAATTTTCAGCACCTTTATCGTATTCCTCTTGGCCTCCAATTTTCAAATGAAGAGAGCCCCACCTTCTCTCATGCTTCTTCCTAACTAAGCCCTCTCCAAGCAGACTCTCTCCTTTAAATAGTCTGCAAATTCATTGGTAAGAGCCCTAACATGCCGCATGGGATGGGAGCCGCTGCGCACGACAGAGCAGCTTGGAAAATTCTGGATTTTGTGCCGTTTAGTTTGTAATCTCTGCAAGTGCAGGAAAATTGCTTTCGCTCCCTGACTTCACTTCCAACTGCAACACAGCCAGTTCGATGCTCCCATTATGATTCCAAGGGTCGCGGTATCATGGGCAAAGAGCTGACTTTCATGTATATTTATACATAAGACAATCATTTGAGAACCAGACCAGACATTTCTTAAGTGAATAGTGGCATTATCCTCTCTCAGGTGTGGTAGAGGGCAGCCCCACATCAATCTTAGAGACCGCGCAGGGCAACAAGTCAGCCCACTCAGCAAACAAGAGTTAGAGCGAACATTGGTGTTAATGGAGATTATTTCCTTTCCCCTCCATAAAACAATGGTCAATTTGATTTGTACATGAGGGTTAAGTTTCTCCTAAAGAGTAAGAAGACCATCTCCAATCGGCAATCCATCTTTATAACAGTTGGTGCTGTGATGTCCGATTTATGAGTCAACTTCTTTTGTTCTGTGTTCAAGGGCTTTAGAAAGGTTCTAAATGAGTGTGCTGCGCACCACAGTTTGAAGCCATTGTTTGAGGGGAGTTATGTATTGTTTGTTGGTTGTTTTTAAATATTGTTCCCTTGTGTTTGTCGCCTGTAGGAAAGCTGCAATCTGTTCTGTGGCTTGTATCGTTCATGGTGCCACAACCCTGTCGCCACAGTCTCTCTCTGCTTCCTCACGCAGAACTACAAACACGCCTATGAACTCATTCAGAAGTTGTATCCTTTTGTTCTAATTTGTGAGTTGGGCAGCTCGGTTCTCTTCCAAATGTTTGAAGCAGTCAGCAGCATTCCTGCCTTGGTGGTCAAAAGGCTATGGGGTCGAGCCCAGTGCAAGCTTGAGATCATAGTTAAGTTTGACACTATTACTTGAATGTTACTTTAGATGAAATATAATAATAATAATCTTTATTGTTACAAGTAGGCTTACATTAGCACCGCAATGAAGTTACTGTGAAAAGCCCCTCGTCGCCAATTTCGGCGCCTGTTCAGGTACACGGAAGGAGAATTCGGAGTGTCCAACTCACCTAACCTGCACATCTTTCAGGACTTGTGGGAGGAAACCGGAGCACCCGGAGGAAACCCACGCAGACACGGGGAGAACGTGCAGACTCCGCACAGACAGTGACCCAAGCCGGGAATTGAACCTGGGACCCTGGTGCTGTGAAGCAACAATGCTAACCACTGTGCTACCATGCTGCCCATATTATTAAACTGAGGTTGAGGTGAATATTGTAAAGGTTCCATGGAACTATTCAGAAAGCAGGGAGTTGTCTCGGTTTTCCCAATGTTCCTTACCCAACTTTAACTACCAGCAAAGAAAACAATAGAAAGTGCTGGAAATACTCAGCAGGTCGGGCAAGATGTGTGGCGAGAGAAGCAAAGTTTAAAAATAAATAAATTTAGAGTACCCAATTCATTTTTTCCAATTAAGGGTCAATTTAGTGTGGCCAATCCACCTACCCTGCACATCTTTGGGTTGTGAGGGTGAAACCCACGCAAACACAGGGAGAATGTGCAAACTCCACACGGACAGTGACCCGGGGGCGGGATCGAACCTGGGGCTTTGGCGCCGTGAGGCAGCAGTGCTAACTACTGCCCCACCGTGCTGCCCGGAGAGAAACAAAGTTAATGTTTCAGGCCAAGGACCCTTTCATCGGAACTGGGAAAAGTTAGAGATGTAGTCGGTTTTGAGCAAGGAGTGGATGGGGCAAGGACAAAAGGAAGGTCTGTGATTGGGTGGAAGACCAGAGAGGTTGAATGACATGAGAGTTAGTCTTCCAGTGCCAAAGGAAATGGTGATGGGGCAGGAACAACAACGAAGGAACAAAATGCGTGCCTGGAGCAGATGTGCTGCAGACTAAAAGCAAAAGTGAGGGGGGGGGGGAAGAGATTTTTTAAAAAAAAAAGTAAAACTGCAACATGCAAAGAAAAGCTAACAAAATGGGATAACCGTCTGAAATTGTTGAACTTCATTTTGGGGCTAGAAGGCTGTAAAATGCCTAATTGAATGATGAGATGCCGCTTTACGAGCTTGTATTGAGCTTCACTGGAACAGTGCAGCAGGCCAAGGGCAGGGATGTCAACATGGGAGCAAGGTGGAGAATAAAAATGGCAGGTCACCAGAGGCTCATGGTCATATTGCAGACTTGATATTCTGCAAAGTGGTCACCCTATGTATGCATTTTATCTCCCCAGTGCAGAAGAGGCCGCATTGTATGCAGCAAATATATAGACTAGATTGAATTAAGTATACATAAATCACTGTTTCACCTTGAAATGAGTATTTTGGGGCCGTAGTGAGGAGAAAGAGGAGGTAGATGGTGTATCCTGTGCATTTGAATGGAAAGTGTAGTAGGCAGCGGACAGGGTGTTGGGTAACTGAGGAGTAGCTCAGGGTACAACGGAGGGAATTCTCCCTTCAGAATGCTGGGAGTGGAGCGTGGAACTTGTGTTTACTTGTGATAGCACACTGGAGGTGGCAGATAATCTGCTGAATGCGGATACTGATTGGCTGGAAGGTGGGGATAAGAAGAACCCTACCATGGGTCCGGAAGAGAGGCGGGGAGGTGAGAGCAGAAGTGTGGGAAATGGGATGGACACCGGCGAGGCACTCAACCACAGCAAGGGTGATCTCAGGTTTCCAGCATCTGCAATATTCTGCTTTGCAACAAAAAAAGCAATGACTTGATCATCCATCCCATTCTGTCTATGGACTGTTCCTGACACCGAATGGTTGGTACATTTTGTCTACGTAAGTCACAGCATTTCAAAGCAAATACAATTTGTTTAATGTGCATTGTGTTGCTATAATTAAATCAAATTTACAGCATAAGTGCTGATATTTGTACTTCACATGAGCCTTCTCTCTCCCTACTTTATTTCACCCTATTGACATATCTTTGTTCTTCTCTCCCTTATGTACTTCTCTAACTTCCCCTTAAATGTCATTTGCTCCTTATGTAGGTTTCAACTAAACGGGTGAGGTGTCAAAGGCAGTTGTCTGGGAGGCTCTAAAGGCGGTGGTGAGGTACTTTTGTTCAAGGCCAGGGTGGACAAAGAGGAGAGGTTGGAGCGGCAGAGGGTAATAGATGAGATGTTGGAGGTAGATAGGAGGTATGCAGAGGATGGGGACCCAGCGAAGCTGGAAAAGAGGAAGGAACTACAGGCGAGCTTCAACCGACTGTCTACCAGGAAGGTGGTGTGGCAACTGAGATGAGCAAGGGGTGCAGTTTATGAACATGAAGATATGTTAGCAGGTCAGCTCCAGAGGGAAGCAGTGGCAAGGGAAATTCTTCAGGTGAGGGACAGGGCAGGGAAGTTGGTGGTGGCTCCGGATCTGATTAACAAGGTTTTTGAGGAGTTTTATGAGAGGTTGTACAGGTCAGAGCCACCTGGGGGAGACCGTGAGATGCAGGAATTTCTAGATGGGTTGGAGTACCCGAGGCTAGGGGAGGGGACAAGGCTACATTAGAAGGAGCGATAGTGGAGCAGGAGATAAAGGATGCGATTGGGAGGATGCAGTCGGGAAAGGTGGCAGGGCCGGGTGGGTTTCCGGTGGAATATTATAACAAATTCAAGGATAAGCTGGCGCCCCTGATGGTGGGAATGTTTGAAGAGGCGATAGGGAAGGGGGTGTTGCAACAAACCTTGGGGCAGGCACGATTTCACTGTTGCTAAAAAAAGATAAGTATACGAGTGTGGGTCGTATCGGCCCATATCACTTCGGAATGTGGACGCAAAAGTATTGGCTGGCGGAGTGTCTCCCGAAGGTGATAGGTGAGGATCAGACGGGGTTCGTGAGAGGGAGGCAGCTCTTTTCGAACATTAGGAGGGTATTGAACGTCGTTATGGCACCGGCGGAGGGGAAGGAAACAGAGGTGGTTGTGGCATTGGACGCCGAGAAGGCGTTTGACCGGGTAGAATGTGGGTACTTGATGGCAGTTCTGGAGTGGTTTGGGATTGGACCAAAATTTGTGAACTGGGTAAAGCTACTATATAAGGAGCCGAGGGCGAGTGTCCACACAAACAACATCAGCTCAAGATACTTTTCTCTCCACCATGGTACGAGGCAGGGATGTCCTATGTACCCCCTGCTGTATGCACTTGCGACTGAGCCGTTGGCCATCGCATTAAGAAGATCGGGAGCATGGAAAGGGATAGTGCGGGGGGGGGATAGAGCACAGGGTGTCCTTATATGCCGACGACTTGCTGTTATATGTGTCAGAACCGAGTGTGTCGCTAGGGGGAATACTGGAGCTACTTCGAGTATTTGGGTCTTTCTTGGGGTACAAGCTGAATCTAGACGAGAGTGAGTATTTTGTGTTGTCTCGGCCGGGGGTGGGGCAGGAGTGGGGGGGGGCTGCCATTCCGTAGGGCATGGACTCACTTTAGGTATCCGGGAGGGGAGGGGGGGGGGGGGGCTTCGCAGGTACAACATCTCTAGTTTGGTGGGGAGAGTGAAAGCTGATCTGGCAAGGTGGGACGGCGTTCCTCTGTCACTGGCGGGTCGGGTACAGGCGGTTAAAATGAATGTGTTGCTGCGATTTCTGTTTATTTTTCAATGCCTACCGATTTTCCTGCCAAAGGCTTTTTTCAGAGAGATTGAGGGAAGGATTACCTTGTTGATATGGGGAGAGAAGGTGACCAGAGTGAGAAAGGTGCTGCTACAGAGGAGAAGGCAGGCAGGGGATTTGGGTCTTCCGAACCTGATGTACTACAACTGGGCGGCGAATATGGAGAAGGTGCAGAGCTGGGTCAGAGGGGTTGACTCCCAGTGGGTCAGAATGGAGAGTTTGTGCAGGGGGACGGGACTGAAAGCACTAGCAACAGTGCCGCTCCCGATAGCTCCGGGGAAATACTCAGGGAGTCCGGTAATAATAGCTTCATTGAGAATTTGGAGGCAGTTTCGCCAACACTTCGGGTTGGGGGCAGGGTCAAGGGAAATGCCGATTCGGGGGAACCACAGATTTGAGCCAGAGAGGTGGGATGGAAATTTTCGGAAATGGGAGGAGAAGGGGATTAAGGCGCTAAAAGATTTGTTTCTTGGGGCCGGTTTGCAAGACTGAAGGGGCTGGAAGCGAAGTATGGACTGGAGTGTGGGGGGGGGGGGGCGGCGGCGGCGGGGGGGCGTTTAGATACATGCAGGTTCGAGATTTTGCCAGAAAGGAGATACAGAGCTTCCCTGAGGAACCGGCCTCCACATTGCTGGAGGAGGTGCTGACGACAGGGGGACTGGAGAAGCGGGTAGTCTTAGCGGTTTACGGAGCTATTTTGGAAGAGGATAAGGCACCTCTGGAAGGGATCAAAGCAAAGTAGGAGGAAGAGTTGGGAGTGGGTATGGAGAAGGGGTTCTGGTGTGAGGTGCTCCGGAGAGAAAATGCCTCCACCTCGTGTGCAAGGTTGGGGCTGATATAGCTGAAGATGGTATACAGAGCACACCTCACGAGGGTGAGGATGAGCCGATTCTTTGAAGGAATAGAAGATGTGTGTGAGCGTTGTGGGGGGGCCCCCGCTAATCACATTCATATGTTTTGGTCCTGTCCAAAGCTAGAGGATTACTGGAAGGAGATTTTTAGGGTAATTTCCAAGGTGGTGCACGTGAAACTGGACCCGGCCCCTGGGAGGCCATATTTTGGGTGTCGGACCAGCCAGGGTTGGAAATAGGGGCAGAGGCAGATATTGAAGCCTTCGCCTTGTTGATCGCCCAAAGGCGGATCCTGTTGGGATGGAGAGCAGCCTCTCCACCCTGTGCCCTGGCGTGGCGGGGGGACCTGTTGGAATTCTTGACTCTTGAGAAGGTTAAGTTTGAACTGAGGGGTAGGATGGAGGGGTTCTACAATTCATGGGCATTATTCATTATGCACTTTCAAGAACTGGATAACATTGAACATTAGTTGGGGGGTGGGTGGGAGGGTTGGAGGGGGTGGGGGTGGTGCTGTGTGTATTTAGGGTGACTATGGGTGATCCCTGATTCCTTCTTGTCATTTGTTTATGTAAACATGCGGGCTGATGTTTGGGGTTTGGTGGAGGATGGGATCGTTGTTATTGATATGGGGATTGACATTTGTTGCTGATTATTGTTTATTGTTGTTGGGGGTAAATTTGGGAGAAAATATGAAAAAGGAGGAGAATTTTAAAAATGTTTTTAATAAAATGTCAATAGCTTCTACCCAGCTTGTGGTTCCACATTCTCGCCATTCTCTGGGTAAAGAAGGTTCTTTTGATTTCTTTATTAGATTCATCGGGAACCACCTTATATTTATGACCTCTAGTATTCATCAAAACACTGGAAACATCATTCTTGTGTCTACCCAATCAAACCATTTTGTTATCTTAGACTTCTATCAAGCCACCCCTCAATCTTCTCTTTTCTAAAGAAAGTCTTGGTCTGTTCAGTCTTTGGTGATCGTTAAAGCCTCTGAGTTTGGGTATCTTGTAAATCTTGACCTGAGGTGTTGTATGAATGCAAGTGGCCTTGTTATAAATGATCTGGATTGCAGCTTTGATGATCTGATTGTGTGTTTCCCAGAAAGAGGTGGGAGTGCACAATATGCTGTGTGCAGGATTTCATGCTGTCATTTTCACATTGAGCGGTCATTAATGGGAACACGTATGCACCCATTGCCAACATCTCATGATCACTGGATCTCCCCGCCTTCGATGATGTCCAGATTGCTAACTTTCCAAAAGTAAGAAAAAAAGGCAGTGAGCCACTTGGCAGCTGTTGGTCTACACACAACTGTCTCTTTTCCGGCGTTCTATAGCCTGTACAAATAAAGGCACCCTCCATAATGCAGTAGAAATTGCAACATGCCATCAGGGGTGTACTATAAGGCATCACAGCCAGGAATGAGTGTACACTGAACGATGGGTAAGCAACTGTGGGATGGGTACACTTCTGGTTGTGACACAGAGTTTGGGTCTTCAATAAACACAGCAATGTCACATCGTACAGCAACCAGAAGAGGTACCATTCAATTTATGATTTTAACAGGTCTAGAGAGGGCACTTGAGTGCAGGGCCATCTCCATGCAGGTGATCTGATGGATTGTGACTGACAAAGATGTGAAAATGATGGTCCTAACTTGTTTAGAATACTTTTCAGTTTACTTTCGAATTAGCATGGACAAGGTTCCAATGGAAGGCAACTTTTAAGTTATACTGAGGCTGAGATGTAACATTTTCCAGGACACTTGGTATTTCACTAAGGCAACTCCCATCCCAACTATTGCACTTAAAAATAAATACTTGGGCTTTTTGAGGCACTTTGAATAACTGTCACTTCTAACAGCCCATTGTCTCACTCATGGACTCTGGTCCTGAAATTGAGCAGCTTATGCATCTTTCAGCCCTCGCCTCAAGGCCAGACAAGACCAGAATTGGCAAAAGAATGTGTCACAGATTCCTCTGCAAGACCATATAGACAGACATTAGCACCAGCAGCTGCTCTCTGTGTTTTTAATCTCTTCCATTTATAGGTAAAAGTCTAATGTGAAAATACCACAACTTCATTCAGTCAGACGTTTATTAGCTTTAGACAAAGCACTTTGTCTTTTCTTTTTGATCACACTGCTTATGTGTTGGGACTGTGCAGTTTCAGCCTGTTTACAGGGTTATGTAAGCTCTGTCTGTGTTGAGTTCGCTGACGGGGGCCAATGGGGGGCCTGCAGGACTTCCTAATTTACCATGGGCTTGGGAGGAGGGCAAATCAATCATGTTCCTGCTCTTGGTTAACATCTAATAACAATCCCCCTACACCGCTACTCTGCTGGAAAGAGAATGTGAGGGGTAGGGCCTGTGGAGGTTGGGCATGGGTGTGATATCCCCCCCTGGGTTGGATAGCCCGCCATAATTCTCTCTCAGGCACTTCAGGTGACGGCCGTGATCTGAGCGGTCGCACGAAAGGTTGCTCTCATCTCAGAAATATGATTATGGCCTTTTAACCCCAAAGGTACTTCTTAAACCACCCATCGACCACACTGCCAAACAGGATGGGGAAAAAGCCAACCGCCCAGCTGAAAAGCCAGTGGAGTCAAGGAGAGGGAAACCTCAGAATCTGAGCAGGGAACCACATGTGGAAACGTGGAGCTGGAAAGGGTCGACTCTGCGGGGCTCACAGCACAGACCCAGGTGCTCATGGACAAATGGACAAACGTCATCACCTCTGAGCTCTGGAGACACAGGGCGAAAATGAGAGGAGACTTCCTAGCAGCCATCGAGATGGCAATGGAAGCCGTGACAGCCCACATAAAGAAGGCAATGGATAATATGGAGCGGAGACTAAAGGTCCAGGAGAAAACGACTAAGCACCTTGAAAAAGTCACCACGGACCATGGGAACCGGATCGCAGCACTCTAGTAGCGAACCTGGTCAGGACCCCAGAAGGTGCTAAAGGACAAAATCAGTGACCAGAAAAACCGATCACATCGGCAGAACCTGAGAATCATGGGGCTGCGGAGGAGCGAAACCCAACCGAACACGTAGCAGTGATGCTCTGGAAGCTGATCGGCAAGGAGGACTTTGCCAAGCCCCTACCCTACACCCCCTCCCAATCGGATTGTAACATGGAACATGAGGGACCTCAATGAGCCAGTGAAGAGATCCAGAATCCTCGCCAATCTCAAGAGTCTGAGTGTGGAAGTAGACTCCCTACAGGGGACACACTTGAGAGAAAAGGAACAACTGCGAGTAAGGAAAGGCTGCGTGGGGAGGGCAGGGTTGATACGTGATGGTCAATGGGACCCTGGAAGGGGCCCCGGTAGTCTTGGTAAATATATACGCCCCAAATGGGATGATGCAGAATTCGTCAAGAAGACGATGGCCGAAATCCCGGACCTAGACACTCACCAACTTATCATGGGGCAGGAAGAGGGGGGTGGGGGGGGGGGGGGGGGGGGGGGGGGGGGTGACATTAAGTTTGTATAGGATGGGAATCGTGTCAGCTATGCCACAAATTAAATGCCTTTATGGAGCAGATGGGGGAGGGGGGGTGAAATACTCCGTGATTGTAATCTCCGACCACATGCCACACTCACATGGACATAAGGTTGGAGAAGGGCTGGGCCCACGCGCCCCCCCCCCCCCCCCCCCCTCATGGAAGCTGGATGCATCTCTCCTCACCAATAAGGAATTCTGCACAAAGATATCCTAAACCATTGACGGTTATGTAACCTATAACCAGAAGGGGGAGATCTCACCCTCCACATTATGGGAGGCACTGAAGGTGGTGATTAGGGGCAAAATCAAAACCATGTAGGGCCCTTAGGGATAAGAAAGAAAGGGCAGTCAAGCAGCGGCTGATCGACTCCATATTGCAGGTGGACTCCACAGCCCCAACAGTGGAACTGCTGGCGGAGAGGAAAAAGCTGCAGATAGAATGTGACCTGCAGTCTACAAGGAAGGCAGACCACCAGCTCTGCCAGATGCAGGGGGGCCTTCTACCAGCACGGAGAAGAGGTCAGCGCATGCTGGCACACCAGTTGAGAAAACAGGCAGCTGTGAAAGAGAGAGCGCAGGTTAGAGACAGAATGGTAGCAGATGCAAAAGAAGTTAACAGGGCCTCTGGAAACATCTACCGAGGGATATACACCCCCGAGACCCCAGAAGGGGTGCTCAGGGATAGAACAATTAATTGATGAACTAGGATTCGCAAGACCACCTTACAACGAGGGCAACACGTAGGAGGCCTAGCCCAACCGAACCTATATTACCACTGGGTGACAAATGTGGAGAGGGTGGCTAAGGGAATCGGAGGTGGACTGGGTCCAAATGGAGGAGGCCTCCTGCACGGGGATGTCTCACCAAGTGTTGGCCTCTGCACCGCTCCCAGCCTCCCCTCACACACACCCCAGGAGCCCGGTGGTAGTGGCCACACTACGGACAGGGAAACAGTTCAGGTGTCATTTCAAGCTTGTTGAGATATCCATAGAGGCCCCCATCTGCAATAACCATAGGTTCACACACCGGTGAGAATAGACATTTGGGACATGGACGGAGGACAGAGAGACACAGAGTGAGGGACTTGTACGCGAATGATAGAATGGCACTCCTGGGGGGACTCTGAGTCTTCAACTCCCAAAAGGAACGGGTTCAGGTACCTTCAACTGCGTGATTTTCACTGCAAGGAGACA
This sequence comes from Scyliorhinus torazame, assembly GCF_047496885.1. Classification (NCBI taxonomy): domain Eukaryota; kingdom Metazoa; phylum Chordata; class Chondrichthyes; order Carcharhiniformes; family Scyliorhinidae; genus Scyliorhinus; species Scyliorhinus torazame. The sequence continues at coordinate 109,734,840 of NC_092716.1, forward strand.
CAAACATTCCCCCAGGGACCCAGACACACATTTCTGGACACAGGGTAGGGCTGGACTGGCTAGGGGACGGCAAGTGTAGCGACATATACAGACGATTCATGGAAGAGGTCAGGATCCCACTGAACAAAATCAGACGGAAATGGGAGGAGGAGCTAGGCATGGAGATAGGGGGAGGACTCTGGATCCTGAGATGCTGCACAGGATCAACTCCCCCTCCTGCGCCAGGCTGAGCCTGTTGCAACTCCGGATGATGCACAGAGCGCACCTCACAAAGACACGCATGAGCGTGTACTTCCTGGCGGTGGAGGATAAGTTTGCGCGGTGTCAGGGGAGCCAAGCCAACCACACCCACATGTTCTGCTCCTTCCCTCAGACTCGGGGAGTTCTGGACGGCCTTTTTTGAGGCCACGTCCAGGGTGGTGGGGATCAAGATGAAGTTGCCAACCATCTGTGACAGTCTTTGGGGTGGCAGAGCATTCAGAACTCTGGGCAGGGAAGTGGGCTGATGCCCTGGCCATCGCTGCATTGATGGAGGGGGTGGTGCGTGGCAGAGAACAGTGCCTGGATGAAAGGAAGCCTGCAGATAGAGCAGAAGGAACAGGGAGGGATGCCATTGGCAGCAAGAGATCTGGAACCCTCCCACATGGGCCAAACAACTGGAAGAGGAGACCTGTCTGCCCCCCCTCCCCCCCCCCCCCCCCCCCCCCACCTACCATAAAAATATTTTTCAAAAAATTGCCTCGCACCCTGCCCGCCTGGTGCCTCGCACCCTGCCCGCCTGGCGCCTCGCACCCTGCCCGCCTGGCGCCTCGCACCCTGCCCACCTGGTGCCTCGCACCCTGCCCGCCCGGCGCCTCGCACCCTGCCCGCCTGGCGCCTCGCACCCTGCCCGCCTGGCGCCTCGCACCCTGCCCGCCTGGCGCCTCGCACCCTGCCCGCCTGGCGCCTCGCACCCTGCCCGCCTGGCGCTTCTCACCCTGCCCGCCTGGCACCTCGCACCCTGCCCGCCTGGCGCCTCGCACCCTGCCCGCCTGGCGCCTCGCACCCTGCCCGCCTGGCGCCTCGCACCCTGCCCGCCTGGCGCCTCGCACCCTGCCCGCCTGGCGCCTCGCACCCTACCCGCCTGGCGCCTCGCACCCTGCCCGCCCGGCGCCTCGCACCCTGCCCGCCCGGCGCCTCGCACCCTGCCCGCCCGGCGCCTCGCACCCTGCCCGCCCGGCGCCTCGCACCCTGCCCGCCCGGCGCCTCGCACCCTGCCCGCCCGGCGCCTCGCACCCTGCCCGCCCGGCGCCTCGCACCCTGCCCGCCCGGCGCCTCGCACCCTGCCCGCCCGGCGCCTCGCACCCTGCCCGCCCGGCGCCTCGCACCCTGCCCGCCCGGCGCCTCGCACCCTGCCCGCCCGGCGCCTCGCACCCTGCCCGCCCGGCGCCTCGCACCCTGCCCGCCCGGCGCCTCGCACCCTGCCCGCCCGGCGCCTCGCACCCTGCCCGCCCGGCGCCTCGCACCCTGCCCGCCCGGCGCCTCGCACCCTGCCCGCCCGGCGCCTCGCACCCTGCCCGCCCGGCGCCTCGCACCCTGCCCGCCTGGCGCCTCTCCCCGTGCCTGCCCCGCGCCCCAGGAATGGAGGCAGCAAGTGCAAAGCCAAGGGAGGGACGTGGTGAGTAGGAGGGCCGATCCAAGAGGGCCTGAATTATGTCACTTAAAGTGCATCGGCTCTGGCACAAATCGGTCCTAAAGCGGAAGTCTCAACTTAGTGTGTGACACTGAATGAGGCAACTTAAAAAGGAGACGTATTGTGCTGTACTCTTCCAGATAAGGCATTAAACCGAGGCAACGTCAGAGTTCAGGCCAATACCTGTTTTTCAAACAGTTTCACTAAAACACATTATCGGATTACTGTTTGTGGAATCTTGCTGTGTGATAATTGGCACATTTCCTACACCACAGCAGTGTCTAGACTTGGCTGCAACGAGATTGGGATGTTTGTAGGTTTTGCACGGCACTATATAAATACAAAACTTGCTTTTTATGGACTTCTACCCGAGTAAGTGTTGGCACCTTCTATATAGTTGGATTCCTGCAATTAATTCAATTATTCTTTGAAATCTTCTAACTGCTATCTCTACTCCATCATTTTGGTTAAACTGACAAAGGAGGTGATTCTTTGACCCAAAACATAAGCTGTCAGGCCAAGAATGTTTCCAGTAGCTGATTTGAAACAAAGGATTTTTTTAACAAAAGGATAACAGGGCAGGAGAAAGAGGGAGACTGAGGCACTGACTTCAAATGAACTGAGAGTTTGACTCAACAAAGTAAATTTTTATTGGTGTTTTTTTGGAGTGGGCTGCTCAGAATACTCTACCCCGATATTGTCTACTGGCTGTTTGTCAAAGGTTTGCATAGCTGAAACTCTGCCTCGGTTAGAGCTGAGATTTGTTGCTTGCCTTTGGTATGAACGTTTTGAGGCCTGACCCCAATTGACAGCTAGCTTGCTGTAAAGCCTGACATATGGATGTAAGGGCCGTTCCCAAAGGATTCCACTAATGGCTCAATGACTTCATCTGGGGAGCAGTTAAACCAGAATAAAGATGTGCCTAGTTTGACCCCAGACGATTGTAAAGTAGTTAATTTCAGCCAGAGACCTGGTAAAAGATACTCGACAAATGGCTTCTGCACTCCTGGCTAAGGGGAGGAATTACTTGGCAGTGTCGCCGCTCCTTAATTATCAATCAATGTAAAACCCCTACCAATAAAAGCTCCAGATGTGGGCATCCACCGAGTTTAGATTATCATAGATTATCATAGAATTTACAGTGCAGAAGGAGGCCATTCGGCCCATCGAGTCTGCACCGGCTCTTGGAAAGAGCACCCTACCCAAGGTCAACACCTCCACCCTATCCCCATAACCCAGTAACCCCACCCAACACTAAGGGTAATTTTGGACACTAAGGGCAATTTATCCCTTTTTAGAATTTTAGAATGTGGCTGGGATGTGAAGCGTTCCAGATCCAAATAGTCTAACCGCTTAGTTTTCTGTGTTACTAATGACGAATTATATGTTCAGCTGGCGAATCATTTAGCAGTGAGAGCTTTATTGGTGCAGAAAGAACCTGTCATTTCAATGACGAGCTCAGTTTAGAACAGTATAGACCCTCCCTGGCTACGCCGCCCCCTCCCCAGCCTCACCGCGCCCCCCACCCCCTCCCCTGCCGCGCCGCCCCCTCCCCGGCCGCGCCGCCCCCTCCCCGGCCGCGCCCTCCCCGGCCGCGCCCCCCCCCGGCCGCGCCCCCCCCCTCCCCGGCCTCGCCGCCCCCTCCCCGGCCTCGCCGCCCCCTCCCCGGCCTCGCCGCCCCCTCCCGCGCCGCCCCGCCCCCTCCCGCGCCGCCCCGCCCCCTCCCGTGCCGCCCTGCCCCCTCCCGTGCCGCCCCGCCCCCTCCTGCGCCGCCCCCTCCCCGGCCACACCGCCCCATCCCAGGCGCCCCCTCCCCGGCCGTGCCCCCCCGGTCCTCGCCCACCAGCCGCGCTGCCCCCTCCCCCACTCCCCCAACCGTGCTGACCCCTCCCCGCCCACCGGCCGCACCACCCCCTCCCCTGCCTCCGGCCGCGCCGCCCCCTCCCCGCCCCCGACCGCGCCGCCCCCTCCCCTGCCCCCGGCCGCGCCGCCCCCTCCCCTGCCCCCGGCCGCGCCGCCCCTTCCCTGTCCCCGGCCGCGCCACCCCCTCCTCTGCCCCCGGCCGCGCCGCCCCCTCCGCTGCCCCCGGCCGCGCCGCCCCCTCCGCTGCCCCCGGCCGTGCCGCCCCCTCCGCTGCCCCCGGCCACACCGCCCCCTCCCCTGCCCCCGGCCGCGCCGCCCCCCCCCCCCGCCTCCGGCCGTGCCGCCCCCTCCTCTGCCTCCGGCCGTGCCGCCCCCTCCTCTGCCTCCGGCCGTGCCGCCCCCTCCTCTGCCCCCGGCCGTGCCGCCCCCTCCTCTGCCTCCGGCCGTGCCGCCCCCTCCTCTGCCCCCGGCCGTGCCGCCCCCTCCCCTGCCCCCGGCCGCGCCGCCCCCTTCCCTGCCGCGCCGCCCCCTCCCCTGCTCCCGTGCCCCCGGCCTCGCCCATCCCCCCTGCCCGTGGCCGCGCCGCCCCCTCTCCGGCCGTGCCGCCTCCACCCGGCCGCACCGCCCCCTCCCCAGCCACCGGCTCGTCTTCGTAGTTCCCTTCAGCAAGTTGAAACCGCTCTTGTCAACCTCTCTTCGATTCTGGCCTAGGGTCCATATCTCCTATTCTTTGCCTCACGATTGGCTGCCCTGCCTTCAGCTACCTGTCCTGAAATTTTCACCTTAAATTTTCTGCATCGTAAAATCTGTCTGCTCCTCTTGAAGGCCTTTTAAAATCCATTTCTTTGTGCCTATGTCTTTCTGATTGCCTCTCCTGATAACTTAATTAATTCGCTCAGTCACTACATGCTTCTGTGAAGCACTTTGAGGCATGTTTCTGTGTTAAAACTTCTATACAAATTCAAATTGTTGTAACTTATGCTCCTATTTATTTGCCTTGACATCCTATATCCTTTTTTGCTTTACAGTTTTGCTGTCTTGTCCTCCCCTAGCTCAGGGCCTGCTAACAGTACAGACTGGGCATTGAACCTGGAACCTCCCATTTGATACCATTTCCCAGTATGACATTGGATCAGCTTAAAATATATTAAGTATCTAGCTTGATGGCAATCAACTGGAACGCTAAGAAAAAAAAACAATTTACAGCAATGCAGAATGTGACTAATGTATGAATAGGGTCATTAATATTGCAACATGCAATTATGGAAAATTAATGAGCAATGTTTACTAGGTCGCCTCAAATGAGAGTCACAGATAATTGTGTGTACAGATTGTTGCAGCTGATGTGATGGATATGACTGTAGTGCTGGAGTGTCCTATTACAGACACTGCAGGGATCACAACCACTGGGACTGTGTTGATTTTCCTCCTCCCTGAGGTATAGCGCAATGTAGCGTCTCATTTAAGGAGCTCGCACTTCGCCTGCTGATTGTCACTAGCTTGTGCCCCAGGAGCTGCAGGCTACTCATATCCAACAGTCATCCACAAAAAGATTTATTTAAAAAACTGGGAAAAAAACTGAATTGCACAGGTAATCCGCCAGCATCACTTATTAAGCTGTGATCATTTAAGAGTTCAGGAGGCAGGAACAACAGCTCACCTTGATATAACACCCATTAACGGAGTAAGGCATCCCAATGGACATCACAGCTAGACAATCAGACAAAAATTAACCTAGAGCCAAATAATGAGACATTAGGAAGTGGTAGGTTTTAAAGAGTGGAGGTGGAGAAGCAGAGAGGTTTCAGGAGCCAATTCCAGAGCATAAGGCCTAAATAGCTGAAGTGCAGCCGCCAGTGGTGAGGTAAATAAGGTAGGGATGGACAAGAGGCCAGAGTTGAAGGAATGCAAGAACTAGCAGAGGTTTTAGGACTGGAGCAGGTTGCAGGGATGGAAAATGGGAGGCCATGGAGGGGAATTTTAAAGCCAATCTGTTTGGGAACCAGGAGCAAGTGTAAGTCAGTGAGCAAATGGATGATGGGTGGGCAGGATTTTGTGTGAGTCAGGCTGTGGGACCCTGTAGCTGAAACATTAGTTGTCCTTTCTCTACACAGACTGCAATAGACCTGCAGTGTATTTTCAGTTTTTGTATGCAAAGGTTGCCTCATTTCTTTCTCTACCTGTTGGTGACTTAACAATTTACGGTGTGGGAAGGTAAAGCAAGAGGAAATCTGCAATCTTCTATAGTTAATGCATTCACATAGGAGGCCTGTATGAGGGGTGCTTGCTATGACGAGACACTTGATCAAATTTAACCTGCAGGGAATTTCGATAGAGTGGGCAAGGGGCATGTCGCTTACGAAACATGCTCTCTGGCATAGGTTTCAATCCCAGTACAGGGAACTGATCTTTTCCCTGTAGAACACTATTCACGACTTTCTATGCTGCTCTTGCTCATGTATTTGCTTTGTTTGGCCCCTTGTTCCGCACTGTAACCAATCACTATTTGTCGATGTACCATTTGTCAGTGTACTCGGTCGATTCTTCTTTTTTTGTCTACTGTGTACATAGAACATAGAAAATACAGCACAGAACAGGCCCTTCGGCCCACGATGTTGTGCCGAACCTTTGTCCTAGATTAATCATAGATTATCATTGAATTTACAGTGCAGAAGGAGGCCATTCGGCCCCATGAGTCTGCACCGGCTCTTGGAAAGAGCACCCCACCCAAACTCAACACCTCCGCCCAACACCAAGGGCAATTTTGGACACTAAGGGCAATTTATCATGGCCAATCCACCTACCCTGCACATCTTTGGACTGTGGGAGGAAACTGGAGCACCCGGAGGAAACCCACGCAGACACGGGGAGGACGTGCAGACTCCGCACAGACAGTGACCCAAGCCGGAATCGAACCTGGGACCCTGGAGCTGTGAAGCAATTGTGCTATCCACAATGCTACCGTGCTGCCCTTAAAAACAAATAAATCTACACTATATCATTTTACCGTAATCCATGTACCTATCCAATAGCTGCTTGAAGGTCCCTAATGTTTCCGATTCAACTACTTCCGCAGGCAGTGCATTCCATGCCCCCACTACTCTCTGGGTAAAGAACCTACCTCTGATATCCCTCCTATATCTTCCACCTTTCACCTTAAATTTATGTCCCCTTGTAATGGTTTGTTCCACCCGGGGAAAAAGTCTCTGACTGTCTACTCTATCTATCCCCCTGATCATCTTATAAACCTCTATCAAGTCGCTCCTCGTCCTCCGTTCTAATGAGAAAAGGCCTAGCACCCTCAACCTTTCCTCGTAAGACGTACTCTCCATTCCAGGTAACATCCTGGTAAATCTTCTTTGCACCTTTTCCAAAGCTTCCACATCCTTCCTAAAATGAGGTGACCAGAATGTGTACATTCCCTCGGCCACAGAAAAGTACTTTTCACTGTACTTCGGTACATGTGACAACAAATCAAATCAGTTAACTTCAATTAAATGCCATCAGTTCCTGTCTCTTATGGGTCAGAAGAGGGCACAGAGCAGGCAAGGGCTGGTATCCAGGTAAGTGGTAGGGAGGGGCTTTCAGGAAGAAAGGGGAGAATGCTGGAGAGGGAAGAGCATTGCTATCCTATGGAGCCACTCCTCCTGGCTGCTGAGATTCTTCCACTTGTCAGGAGGGCCACTCATTCTTAATAGCCATTAACCAACTTCAGCATGATAGAAAAGCCTTATTGGTGTATTAAGCTCCCTGTGTCCAGAGGTTCATGAGGCCCTGGTCTGTTTTAGTAGCTGTCCTGGCTCATGTTAATATCGGGAGAACAAAACAAGGCAGTTTCCAAGCAGTTAAGTGACTTTTGTTTAACTGTCCCGCTGCTTGGCTCTCTGTGGATGGGTAGAGGTTAATTTGGAGCTGTTGGTCTTTCACATCAAGAAGTCTCACAACACCAGGTTAAAGTCCAACAGGTTTATTTGGAATCACTAGCTTTGAAGTGACTCACCTGATGAAGGAGCTACACTCCGAAAGCTCGTGATTCCAAATAAATCTGTTGGACTTTAATCTGGTGTTGTAAGACTTCTTATTGTGCTCACCCCAGTCCAACGCCGACAACTCCACATCATGTCTCTCTTCTTCACTCAAGAGTCTCTACTCCAAAACTATGGACTGAATTATGTAAAGAGCCAAAAGATAACATTTGGCCTGACTTTGTGGAATACCGAAAAGTTTTTACTCCAAAATCTATTGCATTTAATGTTTAGTATTGACATTCGCCAGAACTCTACCATGTGTTTAAGGGAATATTTTGAAGGAAGAAGTGCCTCTGAATTGGGGAACCGACTGTCATTCACAAATTAGATTCACTGGACTTGTAATCTAGAGGTCCAGGTTAATGCTCTGGGGACAGGGGTTCAAATCCCACCACAGCAGCTGGGGGAATTTAAATTCAGTTAAAAGTTTGATTTATTAATTTTTCCAATTTTAAGGGGCAATTTAGCGTGGCCAATCCACCTACCCTACACATCTTTGAATTGTGAAGGTGAGACCCACATAGACACGGGAGAATGTTCAAACTCCAAACAAACAGTGACCCGGGTCCTTGGCGCCATGAGGCAGCAGTGCTAACCACTGCACCACCGTGCTGCCCTGAATTCAATTAATAAATTAAAATATCAAGCTGGTCTCAGTAATGGTGCCCAGAAAACTATCATTAATTCTTGGTAAAAACCCATCTGGTTCACTAATGCCTTTTCGGGATGGAAATCGGCAGTCCTTACTGGGTCTGGCCTCCGTGTGACTCCAGACCCACAGCACCATGGTTGACTCTTAACTGCTTTTTGAAAAGACCTAGCAAGCCACTCAATTCAAGTGCAGTTATGGGCAGGCAATAAATGCTGGCCCAGCCATCGATGCCCACATCCCATGAAAAAAAATGTAAATATCAAGTTGACTTTGCAGTTAGATTCCAGCTCATGAACTTGATACTTGGGTCTGGCATTCAAGTACTGACAAAATGGCGCAATGTGTGAATTAATGTATTGTTGTTCCCTTCATAAATGGAATATACAACAACAGGGAGCTTCTTATAGGCACTGGGAGTAGAATCAATCATAGAATCCCTACAGTGCAGAAGGAGGCCAGTCAGCCCATGGAGACAGTACTGACCCTCCAGAAAGCGCACCCCACCTAAGCCCAATCACTGCCCAACCTCCATGACCTCATCCAACCTTTGGCCAGTTAAGGGAAAATTTAGGGTGTCTTGGAAATTTACTCAAGTGGTTTCACCAAATACTGCTTTCAACCAGATAGCAAGATCCAGCCTTGTGCTTGCGAGACGGGGTGTTTCTGCGACTTGAATTCCCAACAGACATGGGATAAACATTTACCACTAGCTTTGGTGAAATCAGTTGCTGGTGAGGCCACAGCAATGAGCTGCCTGTAGCTGTATATATTCCCCGTGGGTTGGGACCACCAAGATTGGCAGTCTGCAAAATGGAAATGTTGCAAAGGTGCTCTTATCGGCGAGCTATTAACTGGGTGGTTCATAGTAAAGTCGGGAGCTCTAATGTTGAAAGAACTTTTTTATTCTGAGGCACCAGCATCCACATGGTTGTAATGTGTGGTCGAACAGTTATGAAGATAATTGTCAGGACAGAGTTACAGATAGGAAACAGTTGGGGTAAAAGGTGGTGTTCAGATTTGTGATAGGTTAGAAGTGGGGCAACCCAGAGTCTTATTTCAGGTCCCATTTTTTGTGCATTGTACAACTGGTTCAGGCATAGAAACAAACATAGAGAATAGAAGCAGGAGGAGGCCATTCGGCCTTTTAAACCTGCTCTGCCATTTATTATAATCATGGCTGACCATCGAGAACACGGTCTCAAAACTTTATGACCAAAGGAGAACATTTGACAAATGGTGAGGACCTTGAGCACCTCACGAAGAGGCAGGTTTGCAGGATGAACCGGCAGATGTAATTCAAAGTGAACAATTCAGGGTGAACAAGTGTATGATACAGTTTAAGAAGAGAAAACAGAATGGGAGTGCGCACTCAGTAGAAAAATGCTGGAAAATGTGATAGAACAGAGAGACCTAAAGTTTTAAACACCATTCCCTGAAGTACGAATCCAGATAAATAAAACCCCCAAAAAAGGGCAAGAGCGTTTTCAGGTTTATAAATGTGGCGTAAGGAACAAAACAATGTAAAGCAATGTATTTAGGGGCGGCACGTGGCACAGTGGTTAGCACTGAGACTCCAGCGCTGAGGATCCGAGTTCGAACCCCGGCCCTGGGTCACTGTCCGTGTGGAGTTTGCACATTCTCCTCATGTCTGCGTGGGTTTCACCCCCACAACCCAAAGACGTGCAGGTTAGGTGGATTGGCCACTCTAAATTGCCCCTTAATTGGAAAAAAATATAATTGGCAACTCTAAATTTATTTTTAAAAAGCAATGTATTTAATAAAAGCATTGACTTGACTAAAGACGACTATGTGCTGGCTTGGATGTGTCATGTTGTAATTGAGATTAAAGTTGTGGGGAACATGGATGTTTACGCTTCAAGCGCCATTCCACAGGTTTCATTATTTTTTTAGATAAATTTAGAATACCCAATTATTTTTTTTCCAGTTAAGGAGCAATTTAGCGTGGCCAATCCATCTACCCCGCACATCTTTGGGGTGTGGGGGTGAGACTCCACTGACACGGGGAGAATGTGCAAACTCCACATGGACAGTGACCCGGGGCCGGGATCGAACCCGGGTCCTGAATGCCGTAGGCAGCAGTGCTAACCACTGTGCCGCCGTGCTGCCCTCATTCCATAGATTTCAACACGTACTCCAGACTGACCCATCAGTGCGGTGCTGAGGGAGTGCTATAATGTCGGAGCCACCATTGTTCAGATGAACATAAAAGATTCCATATGACTATTAGAACAGCAGAGGAATTTTCCCTGTGTCCTGGCCAATACTTAGCTCTCAACCAACATTACTTGACATGGATAATTTGATCACCTGGAGGACTTTACTATGAGCAAATTGGCTGCTGTGTTTGCTGCATTACCATAGTGCCTGCACTTTAAAAGTACTTCATTAGCTGTAAAGTGCTTTGTAATGTCCTGAAGTCATGCAAGGCACAATGTAAATGCAAATCTTTCTTTAGATATTTAATCTGTATTTTGCTGGCAGCAATGATCTATTCTGAGTTGAAGGTCCATGATAATGAATAGAATTCCATTAGCAAAGTCCCCAGTTTATATTAATTCTGCAGTAATCGGCCACACAGTAATTGAATTGATATTCTAGAATATACTGTAGGCCTGTTATAAATTATGCAATTTCACAACTTTAATGGATCCACAAATAGCTTTGCTCGGGTTATTTTCTTCTAGTTTCCATGCTGTTCTCTTCATTCTTCGGATCGTGATGTGTGTAGCTCAGGTTGGTTCCACAGGGACTGCCAATCTGCTGATAATCTCCCGCCACCATTATTAACCCTCTGATAATCTCCCGTCTCCATCATTAATCCATTTGTGGAACTCTTCTGTGTGCAAATTGGCTACCATGTTTCTGCCATAACAAACTACACTTCAAAAATGTATTATTTCGTGGGCAACGTGATGGTGCAGTGGTTAGCACTGCTGCCTCACGGAGCACTGCTGCCTCACGGCGCCGAGGTCCCAGGTTCGATCCCAGATCTGGGTCACTGTCCCTGTGGAGTTTGAACATTCTCCCTGTGTTTGCGTGGGTTTCACCCCCACAACCCAGAAGATGTGCAGGGTAGATGGATTGACCATGCTGAATTGCCCCATAATTATAAAAATGAGGCTTTGGAGAGTCGGTAATGAGTGACTCACCACAGAATTCCCAGCCTTTGGTCTGCTCTCGTAGTCACAGTATTTATACAGGTTGGTCCAATTAAGTTTCTCATCAATGGTAACCAGCTTGTTGATCATGGGGAATTCAGTGATGAAATACTCTCCAGTTGTCTGGAGAATTTCAACTCCCAGTAACACCCTAGGACAAAACAGACCACTTGATAAGGATACCCATCCCTTAAACAATCACTCCCTTCACCACCAGCACACAGTGGCAGCAGTATGTACCAGCTACAAGATGCATTGCAGCAATCTGCCCAAGGCTCCTTTTGACAGCACCTTCCAAACCTGCTAGTACCTCCAAAAGACAAGGGAAAGTAGACGCATGGGATTGCGGCCCCCTGCAAGTTCCCCTTTTAGTCACACACCATCCTGACTCGGAGTATTCTCCATTCCTTCAGTGGCACAGTTTCAGGATAAGGAGCCAATTTAGGACTGAGGTGAGGAAATTGTCTTCACCAAAGGATTGCAAATCTTTGGACGATTTTACCCCAGAGAGTTATGGATGCTCCAATGATCAATACATTTACAGCGAGGATAAACTGATTTTTTTGGTCTTTCAGGGAATCAAGGGATATTGGGAGCGTGTGCGACAATGAAGCTGAAACCCAAGAGCAGCCATGCTTGTGTTGAATGGCGGAGCAGGCACGAGGAACCGTCTTAGTCTTCTCCTATTTCTTATGTTTTTGTGTTTTTAAGGTGGGCTCACCACCACCTTTTCAAGGGGAAATAAGGATGGCAACGAATGCTGGCCTTGTTGGCAACGCTCACATCTCGTGAACCAAATTTTTAAAACTCTGTTTCGTCTGAGGAAACCTAAATCGAGTTTCCAAACAAGGTTTTATTGATTCCAAAAATAAAACAGCAACTGGAAAATTGCGGCTTCCAGGATTGGCGCTGGGGAGGAGTTCAGTGCTGAGAATTTTTCTCTCCGGGATAGGGGATAGTCACTCAAATACAGGTTGATAGAAAGTGAGCATTGGGATAGAAAAGGAACAAGTGTAAGTTCAAATCATTAAGTTTATAATGCACTGAACAAAAGATAAATTTGGAGAGCACGATTAGATGATTCTTTTCAAGTCTTGGTGGAGAATGGAGGCAGTCATGAGTCAGCTGGTCCTCTTTAGTGAGTCTCCATATTATTAATCATTCTCGGTTTGTGAACTTTTTGGTACTATCTCTATTAGCCTTTTATAGATGGTCAGTCTCCCAATGAGCCAGATGGTCAGAACTCTACTAATTTTTGGCCCTTGTAGATTATTACTCCCATTTTTATTTTAAACAAATATTTTTATTGAAGATTTTCCAATTGTATAATACATTTTACAATAAAACTCATATTACCACACCAAATGACACACAAAAATCAACACAACTAAAACCCCGACAAATCATGCCCACCCTATAGAACAGCACAGAACAGGCCCTTCGGCTCTTGATGTTGTGCCAAGCATTGTCCTAAACCAAGATCAAGCTATCCCACTCCCTGTCATTCTGGTGTGCTCCATGTGCCTATCCAATAACCGCTTGAAAGTTCCGAATGTGTCCGACTCCACTATCACAGCAGGCAGTCCATTCCACACCCTCACCACTCTCTGAGTAAAGAATCTACTTTGGACATTCCTCCTATATCGCCCACCCTGAACCTTATAGTTATGCCCCTTTGTAACAGCTACATCCACTCGAGGAAATAGTCTCTGAAAGTCCACCCTATCTATCCCCCTCATCATCTTATAAACCTCTATTAAGTCGCCTCTCATCCTCCTCCGTTCCAAAGAGAAAAGCCCTAGCTCCCTCAACCTTTCCTCCTAAGACCTATCCTGCAAACCAGGCAGCATCCTGGTAAATCTCCTTTGCACCCTTTCCAATGCTTCCACATCCTTCCTATAGTGAGGTGACCAGAACTGCACACACTACTCCAAATGTGGTCTCACCAGGGTCATGTACAGTTGCAGCATAACCCCGCGGCTCTTAAACTCAAGCCCCCTGTTAATAAATGCTAACGCACTATAGGCCTTCTTCACGGCTCTATCCACTTGAGTGGCAACCTTCAGAGATCTGTGGACATGAACCCCAAGATCTCTCTGTTCCTCCACACTCCTCAGAACCCTGCCGTTGACCTTGTAATCCGCATTCAAATATTTTCTACCAAAATGAATCACCTCACACTTATCAAGGTTAAACTCCATCTGCCATTTTTCGGCCCAGCTCTGCATCCTATCAATGTCTCTTTGCAGCCTACAACAGCCCTCCACCTCATCCACTACTCCACCAATCTTGGTGTCATCAGCATATTTACTGACCCACCCTTCAGCACCTCCTCCAAATCATTGATAAAAATCACAAATAGCAGAGGACCCAGCACTGATCCCTGTGGTACACCGCTGGTAACTGGTCTCCAGTCTGAAAATTTTCCATCCACCACCACCCTCTGTCTTCTATGTGATAGCCAGTTACTTATCCAATTGGCCAAATTTCCCTCTATCCCACACCTCCTTACTTTCTTCATAAGCCAACCTGGGGAAACCTTATCAAACGCCTTATAAAATCCATGTATATGACATCAACTGCTTTACCTTCATCTATACACTTAGTTACCTCCTCCAAGAATTCAGTCAAATTTGTGAAGTAAGACTTGCCCTTCACGAATCCGTGTTGACTATCCCGGATTAAGCTGCATCTTTCCAAATGGTCATAAATCCTATCCTTCAGGACCTTTTCCATTAACTTACCGACCACCAAAGTAAGACTAACCAGCCTATAATTACCAGGTTCATTCCTATTTCCTTTCTTGAACAGAGGAACAACATTCACCACTCTCCAGTCCTCTGGCACTATCCCCGTGGACAGTGAGGACCCAAAGATCAAAGCCAAAGGCTCTGCAATCTCATCCCTTGCCTCCCAAAGAATCCTTGGATATATTCCATCTGGCCCAGGGGACTTGTCGACCCTAATGTTTTTCAAAATTGCTAATGCATCCTTACTCAGAGCATCAACCTCTTCCAGCCTACCTGCCTGTATCACACTCTCATCCTCAAAAAAATGGTCCCTCTCCTTGGTGAACACAGAAGAAAAGTATTCATTCAAGGCCTCTCCTATTTCTTCTGACTCCATGCACAAGTTCCCACTACTGCCCTTGACTGGCCCTAACCTCACCCTGGTCATTCTTTTAGTTCTCACATAAGAGTAAAAAGCCTTGGGGTTTTCCTTGATCCGACCCGCCAAGGACTTCCCATGCTCCATCCTAGCTCTCCTGAGCCCTTTTTTTTAAGCTCATTCCTTGCTACCTTGTAACTCTCAAGTGACCCAACTGAAGCTTGTTTTCTCATCCTTACATACACTTCCTTTTTCCTCTTGACAAGACATTCAACCCATTTTGTGAAACATTGTTCCCTCACATGACCATTTCCTCCCTGCCTGACAGGGACATACCTATCAAGGACACACAGTATTTGTTCCTTGAACAAGCTCCACTTTTCATTTGTGCCTTTCCCTGACAGTTTCTGTTCCCATCTTATGCTCCCTAATTCTTGCCTTATCGCATCATAATTACCCCTCCCCCAATTATAAACCTTGCCCTGCCGTATGGCCCTATCCCTCTCCATTGCAATAGTGAAAGACACCGAATTGTGGTCACTATCTCCAAAGTGTTCTCCCTCAAACAAATCTAACACTAAGCCCGGTTCATTACCCAGTACCAAATCCAATGTGGCTCCCCCCTCTTGTCAGCCTATTCACATATTGTGTCAGGAAACACACTGGACCAAAACTGCCCCATCTGAACTGTTCAACCTATAGAGGTTCCAATCAATATTTGGAAAGTTAAAGTCACCCATGACAACTACCCTGAGACCTCCACACCTATCCATAACCTGTTTTGCAATTACATCCTCCACATCTCTATTACTATTTGGGGGCCTATAGAAAACTCCTAACAACGTGACTGCTCCTTTCCTATTTCTAACTTCGGCCCATATTACCTCAGTAGGCAGATCCCCTTTGAACTGCCTTTCTGCAGCGGTTAAACTATCCTTGATTAACAATGCTACTCCGCCACCTCTTTTGCCACCTTCCCTACTCTTACTGAAACATCTGTACCCCGGAACTTCCAACAACCATTCCTGTACCTGTTCTACCCATGTCTCCGTAATGGCCACAACATCGTAGTCCCAAGTACCAATCCACGCTACAAGTTCACCTACCTTATTCTGGATGCTCCTTGCATTGAAGTAGACACACTTCAACTCACCTTTCTGTCTGCCGGTACACTCCTTCGACCTTGATACCCTCCTCAGTACCTCACTACTCTCAACACTGGCTTCTGGACTACAGCTCGTTTTCCCAGCCCTCTGACAAATTAGTTGAAACCCCCCCCCCGAAGAGTCGTAGCAAATTTCCCTCCCAGGATATTGGTGCCCCTCTGGTTCACGTTCAAATCATCCTGTCTGTACAGGTCCCACTTTCCTCCGAATGTGCTCCAATTATCCACGTACCTGAAACCCTCCTTCCTACACCATCCCTGCAGCCACGTGTTTATCTGCACTCTCTCCCTGTTCCTCACCTCACTAGCACGTGGCACCGGCAACAAACCAGAGATGACAACATGGTTTGTCCTGGCTATCAGCTTCCACCCTAGCTCCCTAAATTCCTGTTTTAAATCCCCGTCTCTTCTCTTACTTATGTCGTTGGTACCGATGTGTACCATGACTTGTGACTGTTCCCCCTCCCCCTTAAGGATTCTGAAAACACGGTCCGAGACGTCACGGACCCTGGCACCCGGGAGGCAACATACCATCCGTGAGTCTCTTATCGTTGCCACAGAACCGTCTATCTGTCCCTCTAACTATCGAGTCCCCAATAACTATTGCTCTCCTGCTCACACCTGACTCATTCACTCACACCTGTCTTCTACCTCCAGGGGAATAAAACACGCAACCTAGTTTTGGTCAGGTGCGCATATGGCACACCTTAAGGTGGATTAGACCAAGCCGGGCGCAAGAAGATGTGGAGTTCACCCTGCGCAGGGCCTCAATCCACACCTCATCATCCACTATTGCGCCTGCTCCTTCTCCCACTTTGTCTTCACTCCATCTGCCATGTCTGCATCCTCAGATTATTGCTCCCAATGGTGGAAAAGGTAATCGGCCTGGAATATTATTTCATTTTCGCTCTCTGCAGATGCTGCCAGGCCTTTTGAGAATTTCCAGCATATTCTGTTATTATAACTCCATTTGTTCATTAATTTTGTTCTGATTGTCCTTTCACAAGATGCTCCACAGCCCCACCCTAGAAAGGTGAAAGCTGAGGCTGAGATTAGGAGCTGTGTTTTCTGTCAATGGGATAAATCTCTAAATTTGTCCGTTTATGTGTGGATCCATTATCCCCAACAGATCAATTTAACATTGTCATGCCACATCATATTACATCGATCTTGTTGAGAGATATAAATATGTTTTTATGGCAGTTTTCAGCAGAATAAAACCAGCTAAAAGAGTTAAATTATGATAACTGGTTGCGTAGACCAAGCTTGTGAGTTTTTTTGAGTGTAGCAGACTGAGGGGTCATCTAATTAAGGTGCTTGAGATAATTAAATGATATGATAGGGTAGATTTCCCCCCCCCCCCCCCCCATACCACCACCACCACCAAAAAAGCTGTTGAGACTGGGTATCAATTGAAACTGTGTTTGATAGATTTTTGTTAGGAAAGGGTTAACAAATTAAGATGGGAAGATGAAGTTAAAATACAGAGCGGTCATTGTATAATTGAATATTTTTTTATTCATTTATGGGTTGTGGGCATCACTGGCTAGGCCAGCATTTATTGCCCATCCCTCATTGCACTTGCGAAGGTGGCAGTGAGCTGTCTTCTTGAATTGTGACAGTGCATATGGTGTAGGAACACCCACAATGTTGTTTGGGAGGACACGCCAGGATTTTGACCTCGCGACAATGAAGGAACGGCAATATATTTCCAAGTCAGGATGGTGTGTGGCCTGGAGAGGAAGTTTCAGATGGTTCTCCATGTGACAGCTGCCCTTGTTCTTCTGGATGGTACGGTTGTGGGTTTAGAAGGCGCTATCTAAGGAGTCTTGTTGAGTTCCTGCAGTGCATCTTGTAGATGGTACACTCGGGTGCCATTCGTTGGTGGTGGAGAGAGACTGTAAATAGGGTACCAATCAAAGGGACTGCTTTTCCTGGAAGGTGGAACTGACTTGAAGGGCTGAATGGTTTGCTTTTGTTCCTTAGTTCCTTGGCACCAAAATGTTTTATTTGAAGAAAATGGAAAGTCGAACCCTCATTCGGCGTACTGCTGGGACTCTCGGTTTCATTGAAAGAATGGGCTCAGTGATGCCAAAGTAGGTCAAAATATAACTTACAATTAGATGTGTGTGCAACCGTTCTTCAGCAACCGAGAGGCATATTCAATATTTTGAGTTTTATTTTGAATGGCGATGTGGGGGTGGGGGGGAGCAAGGGTACTATGGAAAAATGCAAGTGAATGCATGTCAAATGTTTTAAAATCAATTAACAGTAAAGATAAGTCCTGCCATTGTAAACTGGTAAATGCACAGCCAGTGTCAGTTCTGTTCATTCAAATGAGTTCAGAGGCACACTTCCTGTCCCCTTTGCAAATTGGGTGGGCTCGTACAGAAGTAATTTCTATGTCTGAGACCTCGATACCGATCACAATCAGCTATTTCAAATGAGCTGTGCATTTAAGTGCACAACCCAAATCTTAGCCCAGGAAGGAAGAAAATATCTCTTCTCCAGTATACCCTTTTTTCCCCTTAAATTAACTTTTTTTTAAAAATCTGTGTCAGTCTGTTTTTGTCCCGAGTTCACACTCCCGAACGCTGCAGTCTCTACGATTAAAAGTATAATCTATCTGGGCTATGGCTCTTTTCTTAATTTTCTTTTCCCCTTCCCTTCAGGGCAGCAAGATGGCACAGTGGTTAGCATTGCTGCCTCTCAGCTGCAGAGTCCCAGGTTTAATTCCAGCCTCGGGTGTTCTTTCCAAGGGCCGGTGCAGACTCGATGGGCCGAATGGCCTCCTTCTTCAATGATTGTTCTATAATTCTAGCCATGATGTGGAGATGCCGGCGTTGGACTGGGGTGAGCACAGTACGAAGTCTTACAACACCAGGTTAAAGTCCAACAGATTTGTTTCGATGTCACTAGCTTTCGGAGCGCTGCTCCTTCCTCAGGTGAATGAAGAGGTATGTTCCAGAAACACATATATAGCCAGATTCAAAGATGCCAAACAATGCTTGGAATGCGACCATTAGCAGGTGATTAAATCTTTACAGATCCAGAGATGGGGTAACCCCAGGTTAAAGAGGTGTGAATTGTCTCAAGCCAGGACAGTTGGTAGGATTTCGCAGGCCAGATGGTGGGGGATGAATGTAATGCGACATGAATCCCAGGTCCCGGTTGAGGCCGCACTCATGTGTACGGAACTTGGCTATAAGTTTCTGCTCGGCGATTCTGCGTTGTCGCGCGTCCTGAAGGCCGCCTTGGAGAACGCTTACCCGGAGATCAGAGGCTGAATGCCCTTGACTGTTGAAGTGTTCCCCGACTGGAAGGGAACATTCCTGCCTGGTGATTGTTGCGCGATGTCCGTTCATTCGTTGTCGCAGCGTCTGCATGGTCTCGCCAATGTACCACGCTTCGGGACATCCTTTCCTGCAGCGTATGAGGTAGACAACGTTGGCCGAGTCGCACGAGTATGTACCGCGTACCTGGTGGGTGGTGTTCTCACGTGTAATAGTGGTATCCATGTCGATGATCTGGAACGTCTTGCAGAGATTGCCATGGCAGGGTTGTGTGGTGTCATGGTCACTGTTCTGAAGACTGGGTAGTTTGCTGCAAACAATGGTTCGTTTGAAGTTGCGCGGTTGTTTGAAGGCAAGTAGTGGGGGTGTGGGGATGACCTTGGCAAGATGTTCATCGTCATCAATGACGTGTTGAAGGCTGTGAAGAAGATGACGTAGTTTCTCCGCTCCGGGGAAGTACTGGACGACGAAGGGTGTTCTGTCGGTTGTGTCCCATGTTTGTCTTCTGAGGAGGTTGGTGCGGTTTTTCGCTGTGGCGCGTTGGAACTCATCGATCGATGAGTCGAGTGTCATATCCCGTTCGTACGAGGACATCTTTCAATGTCTGTAGATGTCTGTTACGCTTCTCCTCGTCTGAGCAAATCCTGTGTATACGGAGCGCTTGTCCATAGGGGATGGCTTCTTTAATGTGTTTAGGGTAGAAGCTTGAAAAGTGGAGCATCGTGAGGTTATCCGTGGGTTTGCGGTAAAGCGAAGTGCTGAGGTGACCGTCCTTGATGGAGACGAGTGTGTCCAATAATGCAACTGATTTTGGAGAGTAGTCCATGGTGAGTCTGATGGTTGGATGGAACTTATTAATGTCATCGTGTAGTCGTTTCAGTGATTCTTCGCCGTGGGTCCAAAGGAAAAAAATGTCATCGATGTATCTGGTGTATAACGTCGGTTGAAGGTCCTGTGCGGTGAGTAGGTCCTGTTCAAACTTGTGCATGAAGATGTTGGCGTATTGGGTTGCGAATTTCGTCCCCATGGCTGTTCCGTGCGTCTGGATGAAGAACTTGTTGTCGAAGGTGAAGACATTGTGATCCAGAATGAAGCGGATGAGTTGCAGAATTGCGTCTGGAGATTGGCAGTTGTCGGTGTTGAGTACTGAGGCTGTTGCAGCAATGCCGTCGTCATGGGGGATGCTGGTGTAGAGTGCCGAGACGTCCATTGTGACGAGGAATGTTCCTGGTTCAACTGTCGCTCAACAATCACCAGGCAGGAATGTTCCCTTCCAGTCGGGGAACACTTCAACAGTCAAGGGCATTCAGCCTCTGATCTCCGGGTAAGCGTTCTCCAAGGCGGCCTTCAGGACGCGCGACAACGCAGAATCGCCGAGCAGAAACTTATAGCCAAGTTCCGTACACATGAGTGCGGCCTCAACCGGGACCTGGGATTCATGTCGCATTACATTCATCCCCCACCATCTGGCCTGCGAAATCCTACCAACTGTCCTGGCTTGAGACAATTCACACCTCTTTAACCTGGGGTTACCCCATCTCTGGATCTGTAAAGATTTAATCACCTGCTAATGGTCGCATTCCAAGCATTGTTTGGCATCTTTGAATCTGGCTATATATGTGTTTCTGGAACATACCTCTTCATTCACCTGAGGAAGGAGCAGCGCTCCGAAAGCTAGTGACATCGAAACAAACCTGTTGGACTTTAACCTGGTGTTGTAAGGCTTCGTACTATAATTATAGGTGAGTGTAAAAGATCCCACAACTCTATTTATAAGAGGCAGGATTCTCCCTGTTGGCCTAGCCAATATTAATCCCTCAATCAACGTCACTCAAGCAGATTATTTGGCCAATTGTGGAACTTTACTGTGTGAAAATTGGCTGCCACTTTACAACAGTGACTAAATGTCAAAAGTACTTAATTGTGACACAATTATTGGTACTGCTGCCTCACAGTGCCAGCGACCCGGGTTCAATTCGGCCTTGGGTGACTGTGTGGAGCTTGCATGTTCTCCCCTTGTCTGCGTGATCTTCCTCCGGGTACTCCAGTTTCCTCCCACAGTCCAAAGATGTGCAGGTTAGGTGGATTGGTCATGCTCAAATTGCCCCTTAGTGTCCAAAGTGTGCAGGTAAGGTGGGGTTACGGAGATAGGGTGGGGGAGTGAGCGTGGTAGGTTGCTGTTTCAAAGGGTTGGTGCAGACTCAATGGGCCGAAAGGCCGCTTTCTGTACTGTAGGAATTCTTTGATCATGTAAAGGCAAGGTCTTTCACATTCTTTGATAGCATCGTCTAACAAAGTGCTATCTATCATCCCAAAAGCCTCAATTGTCACAGCGTTCGTAACCTTTTGGAGAGTGAGTTCCAGATAGCCACTACACCTCGAGTGGTAAAAAGCACTTTCTGATTTCATTCTTGAATGGCCAAGCTAACTCAAACTGAAGATTTAGGCCCCTTTTTTCTGGATTCCCACGCAAGGGATATATTCTCCCTTTCCAACCTTTCAAATCCCTTTAATCATTTAAGCATTTTGGGATGTTCTGAGGTTGTGAAAAGTGCTATACAAATGTGAGGCTATGTTTCTGTCTGTTATTAAAAGCTCAGTCCCGTAATGGTTGTATCAAACATCTGAACTCTAGCCTAGTGCTATCTGAATTTGCCTGTTGTGGTCCTCAAACTTCACTCCTGTAGCCAGCTAACCTCACAACCCCATTTCTTCTGTTGGGTGAAGCCACAGGAGGAGGGTTTCTCCAGTGCTGAAGAAAATGCTGTTCAAAATGCTGGACGCTTTGACTTGTGCTCCTTAGCCAATTGCAACGGTGTGTATGCATATAAATATATATAATATGTGTGTGTGCATGTATGAGTTCATTTGTTCCAAGGCACATAACAGAAACACAAGGAAAACATCAATCTTGGGCCAAAAGGGTTGAGGTTTTAAGAAGCTTCCTAAAAAAGAGAGTGGTGGAGAGGCACAGGTGTTTATGGAGTGAATTTGAGAGTTTAACTCTTAGACGGTTGAACGCACAGCCACCAATGTAGGACAGATGGAATGGAGAATGCCCAAGAGGTCAGAATTGAAGGAACAGAGACTGGGGGAGGTTCTTCGGCTGGCAGATATTGATGATAGAAGCTAGACATATTGAACAGGCAACAGCTTTCATCTTCAAGCATTTAGCAGGCATTTACAGCCCACCAAAGACTTGGTGTCGAATAAGCTGTCTGGCCATGCAGAGGCAATAGAGTGATTGAGTGGTTATGACCCATTGATAGGACAAGCATGGTAGCACAGTGGGTAGCACTTTGCTTCATGGCTCCAGGGTCCCAGGTTTGATTCCCGGCTTGGGTCGCTATCTGTGTGGAGTCTGCACGTTCTCCCCGTGTCTGTGTGGGTTTCCTCCGGGTGCTCTGGTTTCCTCCCACAAGTCCCAAAAGATGTGCAGGTTAGGTGTGTTGGACACTCTGAATTCTCCTTCCGTGTACCCGAACAGGTGGCGGAATGTGGCGACTAGGGACTTTTCACAGTAATTTCATTGGAGTGCCAATGTCAGCCTACTTGTGATAATAAAGATTATTATTATTAAGGCTGCAAAGGCAGATACAGAGGTTCCACAGTTTTGGAAGGAGCAGTGTTATCTGTATCAGTCAAGAGCCTTCCTTGGCATGTTAGGATCCCTCGGCTTCAATAGCAGTCCCTCCCCAGGCAGTTGTGTAACATCATGTCTCAACAGCACTCGAGCAAGCAGCAAAAGAGCAGTAGGCATAGTTCAAATCAATCAGTGAAGATTGCATTTATATGTTAATTGGCCACTTCCCTCGAGGTCATGGAATAGAAAAGTACTGTGGATGCTGGAAAGCTGAACTGTAAACACAAAGGACGCGTTTCTCCGGCCTCGTTACGCGCTTGCTCAAGCGAAATGAGGCCGGTGAATAGCAGGAGAGGCTAGAAATGAGAACCGAGCCAGGCGCCATACAATTTGGGATGCAACTGGCCCGCTCCCATAGGCAAAATCGAGATCTCGCCATAGCACGGCGAGAAGCCAATTATCACCACTTAAGCCCTCTTTCCATACAATTAACGAGAGCCACTCCATATCCAATGGCCTCCTGTCAGTCACCGGCCTCCCCAGCAAGTGGTCACACTGGCAACGATTAGTACTCCTTTTGAAAAACGTGACCCTGGTGGAAGGACTTCTGTGGGGAGCCGAGGAGGTGAGTAGCCATCTTTGCTCACAGGCAAAGAGCCCGGGGGCACTGGGATTACTGCTCCTGTGCTCGGCAGTGGGTGGTGGGCCGCCATAGGAGGGTGGGGAGGAAGGCACTGGGGGGCAACTGCTCGCAGAACCACAATGCAATACCCTAGATCGTGTTTACCCATTCTGGGGACAGCACTTGTCCCTGCCTGTCAGCCTCACCGATCACCCATAACCCCACCGACTCCCGAGGCTTCTGGCCGTGCAGCTGAAGGCTATTGCTAATAGGGAATTGGCAATCGTAGTTAAGCGAGCACTACACACAACCCAAGTGGATTCCCATGGATGGATGTGCCATGCAGTATGTGAGAGTCGTTGTCTAGCAGCCCAATCCGCCTTTGTGCCTGAACACTGAGGGAGGCAACACCACACATGCAGCATCCGGGGAGGGGGGGCGGGTGGTGGCGGCGTCGCACTGTTTGTGCAGAAACATGTTTAATGTGTAATAGAAGTCCCCGCTCTCCCGATTGTGTTGTCCCCCACCCCCTCTCCTGGTGCCCTCGGTGATCCTCAACGTGCTTGGCCCTCCTAGCTCTACAGCTACGTCCAGGAGCCTCCCCAGAATGCAGATCTGAGGTGGAGGCAGCCAGCTGCTTACCACGTCCCATGGCCTTCGATGCCCCTGGTGAGTGTCCTCTGGGGACTCTGAGGCCAGAGGATCCCGGCTCACTTGGCGGCACATGCGCAGCCCTATCCCGTGTGCTGGCTTCGAGACGCAGCCTCATCAGAGGGGTGGAACCCGGGGGAGCTGGTGGCTACTGTCCCCACTGTTAAGTAATGGGTTAAGAGACATTGCAATTAGTTGTCTCATTTATGTTAAGTATCCATTAATTGACACATATGTAAAGGGGCTTCAGGTGGCCTCTGTCGGGTGGTGTGTTAAGAGTTTTGAGCAGAGACTGTGGAAGTGAAATAAATGGTGTTTGGTGAAAAGGAACAAGAACTTTAGACTCTTCATTTCATAGCAACTAAAACGTCTAACAATGGTAGCAGAGGATGGTTGCTGTGCAAATGTGAAGGGTTGATAGATACAACTTTTCCAGATCAAACCAAGGAGTGAGTGAGAAAAGGAAAAAAATAAAAAGGAATATATGGCTGAACCGAGGATAAAGATGGCTGGATATGACTATTCTCCCTTATTTTCTGAAAGGGAATCGTACGACCAATGGAGAAGTGCAGTAGTTATGTGGACTAAAGTAACTGCTTTGGGAAAGAGAAAACAAGGTATGGCATTGGCTCTTTCTCTACCATATGGCAGTAAAATCCGAAACAAAGTACATTCTGAGCTGGAATTGGAAGAGTTAGACTCAGAAGAAGGTCTGGAGACTTTATTACATTATATGGATAAGATTTATAAGAAAGATGACTTGTTAAGTGCGTATGAAGCATGGTCGGATTTTGATAAGTTCCGGAAGATGGAGGATATCTCCATGGAAGACTATGTAATGGAATTTGGCAGACTATATAAAAGGCTGCAGAAACACAACCTGGAATTTCCACAGTCTGTGTTGGCCTTTAAATTACTTGACTGTGCTAGAGTGAGCAACATGGAAAGGCTCCTGGTTTTGACAGGAGTTCAGTTTACTGATAAGGATACCTTATTCGAACAGATGACAAAAGCTTTACAAAAGTTTCTGGGGAAACATTCGATTCCGATGGCTCTGATGACCCAAATAGGTCAGCCTGCAATAAGGCAGAATATGGAAGATGCACTAGTAACAGGATGGCGAAATCGTATGGCTACGAACAGGGCTCATGACTATAGACGGAGACCGAGACAAGGAAATTATGAAGACAGAAACCCAGTTAGAACCTACAATAGGAAGATGAACCACAGAAATGCACGGGGCATGATAAATCAATGTTTTCGATGTGACTCTCAATGCCATTATGCTTTCAACTGTCCAACTCGTTATGATAGAGTGTTTGAAGCGACACATGACACGGAAGAGTCAGAAGAGGAAAAAGATAGTGACCAGAAAGAAGGCATTGTCCTATTGACAAGCAGTTTTACGCCGGTAATGAGGGTGTTGGTTGCAGAATCCTTCAACTGTGCTGTATTGGACAGTGGCTGCACATCTACTGTGTGTGGAATTGACTGGTTAAAATGTTACCTGGACTCCTTGAATGCTGAAAATCGTAACAAGGTTAAGGAATTTGAAAGTTCCACAAGTTTCAGGTTTGGGGATGAGAATACTCTGAAGTCGCTGAAAAGAGTGGTGATCCCTTGCAATATTGCCGGAATGAATCATTTCATTAGCACGGATGTTGTATCAAATGAGATACCTTTGCTTCTGAGCAGACCGTCGATGAAGAAAGCACACATGAAACTGGATATGGAACGGGATAAGGCAACAGTTTTTGGAAAGATGGTGGACTTAGAATTTACACAGTCGAGACACTATTGTATTCCATTACTGACAAATAATTTTTCAAGTAGAGTGTGTAGCCACCTAAAATGGCTGATTCCCTATTAATTTGGCCAAAACACGATATAAAATGGTTAACCGAAAAGGCTGATGGGAAAAGCAGCCAACAGGACACAAACGGACAGCTGCAGACAAAATAGCGTATTCGGCTCTGGGGAAGTCGGTCCAGATCGATACCTATGACTATTAGCAGCACATCAACACAGACATCTGCAGTTTAATCGGCTATCCCCGGGAACAATTGCAACATATTAGCAATTGAATGCCGGGCCAGACTTCTCGGCGCCAGCAGTAGCCGAAACAAAGACAGGTGAACGACCACCCCCGATCGAGGAATCGCCCCATTATTGGAGCATATCGAACCCAGTGATTGGAAACAAGTCCAATCACTTGGGACTCAGGGTCAAGGGCCGCCCCGAGAGGCGGGAAGCCCATGGCCCCTATAAAAATAGGGGCCAAGTTCAGATCTCGCTCTCTCTCCCTTCTTCTCCTGCTCGCAACCTTCGCAAGAACATCGACCAGAAATCGTAAGTTTGACTCCAGCGATTGCTACCCGATAGAGACTCCTAGCCATCGACCCGTATCAGCCTTTTGAATCCCGCAGGCCAGACCCAATTCGATAAACCATTTGTTTCCCTGACCTGGTGGGCCATTCCTAAAGTTAAGTATTGGCCAGTAGTGGTAGGTTTTGATATAGACAGTAGGATTATTGTGTAAGCATTTATTGTTGTACATAATAAATGACCGTTGATTTCAATCTTATTAAGCGGTGTGCTGACTTATTAATCATAACTCGAGCTTGAACCACGTGGCGGTATCCGAAAGATACCTGGCGACTCGTGAGCAAAGGTGACATAATCAGAGCTAATAAAACTAAGGCTAATAAGAGCAACAAGTGGTTAATGGCAGTTGAAAATGGGACTTTAGCTGATAAAAAGCTTGTGGTATTAAAACTGCATAGGCAATTTGCACATCCGTCTCCTCGGAGGCTGAAAAAATGTATTAAAGGATGCAGGGGTAAGGGATGACGACTATACTAAACTGATAGAACAGGTTAGTGACCGCTGTGAAGTTTGTAGGAAGTACAGAAGGACACCAGCACGACCGATAGTAACCCTACCTTTGGCCAGGAATTTTAACGACATTGTGGCCATGGACCTGTAGATCTGGGACAAAGCAAATAATATATTTATTTTGCATTTTGTAGATTTAGCAACCAGATTTAGTCAATCAACGATTGTACAAAGTAAAGAAAAGAGAGCAATTCTGGATCAAATCGTGGAAAAATGGTTAGGGACAGGAATGGGTCCACCGGCAAAATTCCTTACGGACAATGGGGGAGAATTTGCTTATGATGAGTTCAGGGATATGTGTGAAAACATGAATATCAGAGTCATGAATACGGCTGCAGAAAGCCCGATTAGTAATGGTGTCTGTGAAAGAAATCATGCTGTCATCGATGACATGCTTCGGACAATTTTGGCAGATCGACCAAATTGTAGGCTAAATTCAGCTTTAGCATGGGCAGTACATACAAAGAATTCATTGCAGATGGTTGGGGGCTATAGTCCTTATCAATTAGTGTTTGGTAGAAATCCTAAAATTCCGTCCATTTTGGATGACCAGCCTCCAGCTTGGGAGGGGACTACAATTAGCTCTGGTTTTGCTGAACATTTAAATGCATTACATAGCAGTAGAAAAGCTTTTTTGGAAGCAGAAGTCTCTGAAAGAATTCACAGAGCTTTATGACATAACGTACGGCCATCAGATGCCGTTTTTCAGCAAGGAGGCATGGTATACTATAAGAGAGACAAATCTAATGACTGGAAAGGCCCAGGGAAGATCATAGGCATAGATGGCAAAACAATTATTTTGCAACATGGTAATCAAACTGTTAGGGTCCATTCATCAAGGATAATGGGTACAGATTACAAATTTTCAAATTTAGACAGAGCAGACAGACATGACAAGGAACCAGAGTCATCTGGTACACATGTGTTACAGAACTATGAGGACCAATTAAATGATATAGACACGGTTTCAGTGGAGGAACAAAACACTTCTGGTGAATTAAAACAGGCCATTTGTCCGAAAGGGCAACTGCCAAAAGTTGGTACAAAAGTGACATACTTGCCTGAAGGGTCTAGTCAATGGAAGGATGCAACTGTTATTAGTAGAGCAGGGAAGGCCACTGGAAAGTATAAACATTGGTTGAATGTACAGCATTCAGGGGAAGGAGTCCAGACAATGGATTGGGAAAACTAAGTTCAAAAATGGAAGGTACAGAAACGCAGTGCCAGTTCAGATAGTACATCGGATAGTGAACAGGTCCGCAGGAAAAGGTCGAGAACTATTGAAAGGACATCCCACAGCAGAAGGGAAAGATCTAGCAGTAGCAGTACAGAACGAGATACCAGGCGGGAGAGGGGACGTAGTTTGTCAAGATCTCGGAACATGAGTAAAACTACGAATACTAATAGGAGTAGAAGTCCACATGCACGTGAGATTTTGGTGGCTTCAAATAAATTAGATGAAAAAGTTATTAAAGAAGCTAAACAGCAAGAATTGCATAGTTGGAGTGAATTTGGGGTATACACGGAAGTACCGGATAGTGGACAAAGAGCTCTATCTCACAGATGGATTTGCACGGAAAAGGTTCTTCCGGATGGAACTTATAAGGCAAAGGCCAGGCTTGTGGCAAGGGGATTTGAAGAAAACTTAGAAGATCAGGATTTAAGGGTAGATTCACCTACAGCAGGAAAGGTTATTTTAAAGATCTTCTTGGCTCTATTAGCCACAAAAAGGCATGGGAATGCAAATCTATAGATATAAAAGCTGCCTTTTTGCAGGAGCATCAGCTCCAGAGAGACATTTTTCTCCGTCCTCCTAAAGAAGCAGCTAACACATAAGGGGCACTCTGGAAGTTGAACAAATGTGTATATGGATTAAATGATGCATCTAGAGTCTGGTATTTTTCGGTAAGGTCAGTTTTGTTAAAGTTAGGCTGTTGCCAGGTGAAAGCAGATCCTGCAATGTTTTACTGGCACTATAAAGGAAATCTTTCTGGCATTTTTATGATTCATGTCGATGATTTTTTTGTGGAGTGGGACTAGTGATTTTGAAGCTATTGTAATCTCTGGTTTGAGGAAAGAATTCAGGGTTGGAAGTCAGGCTTCCGGTGCATTTAAATATATTGGACTGGAAATTGGACAGACTAAGTTAGGGGCAACTTTGCATCAGCAATCTTATTTGGAAAGCATCACCCCAATAGCAATTAGTCATGGCCGAGTTTCACAAAAAGACACAATGGTTTCAAAGATAGAAAAAGAGCAACTGCGAAGTTTAATTGGGCAACTGAACTGGTCAGGTAGACAGACTAGACCGGATGAGTTTTGATGTCTTAGAGTTGAGTACAAAATGAAAGATCCCAAAGTGGAAGACATAATAAGAGCAAATAAAGCGTTGGCCAAACTAAAAATGCAGGAGTGTGTTTTGAAGTTCCCGGTTTTAGCTGACCTTGGGCACTTGAAACTCATAGTTTATAGTGATGCGTCCTACGCAAATTTATGTGATGGGGTTTCAAGCGCAGGAGGTTTTATAATTTTCCTTTTGGGGAACAATGGTAAATGTTGCCCGCTTGTGTGGGAAGCAAAGAAAATAAGGAGAGTGGTAAAAAGCACTTTGGCTGCTGAGACGTTAAGCCTTGTAGAGGCGGTGGATATGGCCTTTTATATAAGTATGATATTGACAGAAATTTTGGGATTAGGGGATTTGGGTAATATACCTATTGACTGTCACATTGACAATAAATCCCTGTGGGAAAATGTGCACTCTACAAAAAGTGTCAATGAAAAGAGGTTGCGGATAGACATCGCAAGTTTGAAGCAGATGTTGGACAGAGGGGAAATAACAAAAATTAAATGGGTCGACAGGATCTATCAACTGTCAGACTGTTTTACGAAAAGAGGGGCGTATTCACAGAAACTTTTGGATATTGTTAATGAAGGGCGTTTGGTTCTGTGACTTTTTTTTCTCTCGTCCAAACAAAAAAAAAAGGGAGGACATCATTTGTGTGTTTTTGAGTTTCTTGAAACTTTGTTTTCACCTAATTATTATTTTTTCTCCAAGGAAGGGGAGACTGTTAAGTAATGGGTTAAGAGACATTAGTTTGAGTCTGGGAGCGCTGACGGAAAAATATGGGTTGCCCCAAGGGAATGCATTTCGGTACATGCAACTGAGGGCTTTCGCGAGGCAACAGGTGAGGGAATTCCTGCAGCTCCCGACGCAGGAGGTGCAGGATAGAGTGATCTCAGAGACATGGGTGGGGGATGGTAGGGTGTCGGACATATACAGGGAAATGAGGGACGAGGGGGAGATCATGGTGGATGAGCTGAAAGGGAAGTGGGAAGGGGAGCTGGGGGAGGAGATTGAGGAGGAGCTGTGGGCTGATGCCGTACGTAGGGTAAACTCATCGTCCTCGTGTGCCAGGTTAAGCCTGATACAATTTAAGGTGTTACACAGGGCGCATATGACAGGAGCACGGCTCAGTAAATTTTTTGGGGTAGAGGATAGATGTGCGAGATGCTCGAGAGGCCCAGCGAATCACACCCACATGTTCTGGTCATGTCCGGCACTACAGGGGTTCTGGGTGGGGGTGGCAAGTGTGCTTTCGAAGGTGGTGGGGGTCCGGGTCGAACCAAGCTGGGGGTTGGCTATATTTGGGGTTGCAGAAGAGCCGGGAGTGCAGGAGGCGAGAGAGGCTGACGTGTTGGCCTTTGCGTCCCTAGTAGCCCGGCGCAGGATATTGTTAATGTGGAAGGAAGCCATACCCCCGGGTGTGGAGACCTGGATAAACGACATGGCAGGGTTTATAAAGTTAGAACGGATTAAGTTCGTGTTAAGGGGTTCGGCTCAGGGATTCACCAGGCGGTGGCAACCGTTCGTCGATTACCTCACAGAAAGAGGGAATGGAAAAGAAGTAGACAACAGCAGCAACCCAGGGGGGAGGGGGGGGAGGAATCGAACGGACTCTCAGAGATGTTATTGTATAGGTATAATATGTATAGGTAGTTGTTATAGGTAATTGTATATTGGATTGCTGGATTGTATTTTTGGAGAGTATTTATTTTGGACAAGGCAGTTGCCATTCAGTTACGTTTTTGTTTATATATTATTTATCTATTTGTTTAAAACTGGCCACTGTTATTTAGAGTGCTTTATTGTGTAAAAGAAACACTACGTACTATTATGTTTGGCCAAAAATCCTGAATAAAATATATATTTTTTAAAAAAGAGACATTAGTTGTCTCATTTATGTTAAGTATCCATTAATTGACACTGATATGTAAAGGGGCTTCAGGTGGCCTCTGTCGGGTGGTGTGTTCTTAAGAGTTTTGAGTAGAGACTGTGGAAGTGAAATAAATGGTGTTTGGTGAAAAGGAACAAGAACTTTAGACTCTTCATATCACAGCAACTAAAACGGCTAACACCCATTCCATATGATGGGTCCAGGTTGTTTCTCAGCGCCCCCTCCTTCCGGTCGGTAGTGGCCCATAGTGCCCTGGGGTCACCTTTGGATGGAGAGGGACCTGGTTCCAGCTCCAGCTGCCCTGCATCATCTGGTTCTGCCAGCCCTGGTGGTGCCCCATGATCTGCGCCATGGTGTCGATGTCCTCAGTGATGCTCTTTTGTGACTGGGACATGCTCTGCAGCGCCTCGGCAATGTCCACCTGTGACTGGGCCAAGCTACGCAGTGCCTCGGCCATTCCCATCTGAAAGCGGGACATGTCCCGCAAAACCTCATCAACAACAGCCTGGTACTGGGTGACATTCCTCAGCGAGGCAGGCATCCTGTCAAGACCCTCAGCCATGGCCGTCACCGACTGCGCAACGCCTTAGACACCTTCACTGATGGTGCCGACGTCGTGCACCAGGCTCTCCACTGCGGTCACCACCCTAGCAGTGTTGGCCTCGGTGCCACGCATTGCCGGTGACATCTCCTGCACCTGCAGCCTCTGGGATCCTTCCAATCCACTACGGATCTGCTGGAATGACGCTGACATCTCCCTCTGAATGACACGTTTGCTCACTATCGTTTCCCGACACAGTTGCTCCCTATCGTCTCCCAACAGCTCTGGGTAACTCTGTTCCACAGGCTCAGCATCTGACTGGGACCCAGCATGGATAGAGTGGATAGCCAGAAGCTTTTTCCCAGGGTGGAAAAGTCAATTACTAAGGGACATAGGTTTAAGGTGCGAGGGGCAAAGTTTAGAGATGTGCGAGGCATGTTATTTTCACCGAGGGTGGTGAGTGCCAGGGAGAATGGTGGAAACAGGTTTGATAGCGAGTTCAAGAGGCATCTTGACAAATACGTGAATAGGATGGGAATGGAGGGATACGGAACCCGGAAGTGCAGAAGGTTTTAGTTTAGACAGGCATCTTGATCGATGCAGGCTTGGAGGGCTGAAGGGCCTGTCCCTGTGCTGTATTCTTCGAGAGAGAAACAGAGTTAATGTTTCATGTAGAGGCCTTTCATCAGGGCAGAAAGGCCATTGACCTAAAACATTAACTCTAACTTAGTTTTTCCAGCATTTTCTGTTTTTATTCCCTCAAGGCGAAGACCCCTTAGCCCCCCAAGGGAAGGGTGCCATTCAGTTCCATCTACATCTAAAATTGCTGCATTTTCTGGTACCAAGTTCCACCTCTTTACTTTCTAGCATTTCAAGATGAACATCTTCCCATTTGAGGCAGGGAATTGGAATTGTGCTGCATGTGTGTGGAGATATCTCTGAATAATTGAAGATAACTGCCTGAGCAGTTATCCTTTGTTCTGAGCACCTTTTCTCATTCAGATTTTACATTTGTTTGGTGTATTACTTACCATTCACCTTTGCCATCGGTCGCGGAGTGTAATTGTACTACGTGATGGCTGCATCCAAAAGGGTTTAATGACCTTTCTGTTTCAATCACTGTTACTGTTTCAAACATGCCTATACTGCTCGTCTTTTACCGCTGAATCCACGTTAATTGGAGCTGAAAGCTCAGTTCCAGCAGCTCCCTTTGGAGTCTTGGTGATGAATGTCATTGCCACGGAATGGAATGTTCTCTGTGCCAATTAATTACCTTTTCAAATGTATTCCTGCTGTAATAAACATAGCAAGAGCATCACAAACAAAAACACAAAATACTGGACAATCACAGCAGGTCTGACAGCATCTGTGGAGAGAGAAGGGGGCTAACGTTTCGAGTCTGGGTGACTCTTTGTCAAAGTTAGAGAGAACTGAAAATAGGGTCTCAGTGGGGGGGGGGGGGGGGGGGGGGGGGTCGTGGAGCTGGATAGGGGGCCAGCGATAGTTGGAGATTTGACAAAGATGTCATGGACAGAAAGAGAAAAGGAACGCAAATGGGAGTGATTAAGGCTAAGAAGGGTGCCGATATGGCACATAGAGATTAGACTGTGTGAATGGCAGAACAAAGGTGAGCAGTGTGTCAAAGGGCAACTAGGAACAGATGGCCCAAGTAGGGATGGGGAGAGGGAGAACAAGGTGAGGGGGAAACCAGATCGATGGAAGAAATGAAAATAAATAGATGGAAATAAAACTGGGGTAAAGGTGGAGGCAAGAGTTCACCGCCTGAAGTTGTTGAATTCAATGTTAAGTCCGGAAGGCTGTAATGTGCCTAATCGGAAGATGAGATGCTGTTCCTCCAGCTTACACTGGGCATCACTAGAACATTGCAGCAGGCCAAAGGCGGACACGTGGACGTGCGAGCAGGACGGTGAGTTGAAATACCAAGCGACTGGTAAGGTCTGGGTCCTGCTTGCAGACGGACTGGTCTGCGTTTAGCCTCTCCAATGTAGAGTAGACTACATTGGGAGCACTGCTTCACCTGAAAAGAGTGTTTCAGCCCTTGAGCAGAGAGGTGGTAAAGAAGCAGGTATTACACCATCTGCAATGGGAAGGTGCTATGGGAAAAGGGTGTTGGGGGTGATGGAGGAGTGGACCAGGGTATCCCAGAGGGAATGATCCCTGCAAAATTCTGATGGGGGAGTGACGGGAAGATGTGTTTGGTGGTGGAATCATGCTGGAGGTGGTGGAATTGGTGGAGGATGATTCTTTGAATGCGGAGACTGGTGGGGTGAAAAATGAGGACAAGGGGGACCCTATCATGGTTCTAAGAGGGAAGGGGGAGTGAGAGCAGAGATGCGGGAGATGGGTCGGACACGGTTGAGAGCCCTGTCGGCCGCAGTAGGTGTGAAACCATGATTAAGAAAGAATTAAGACGTGTCAGCAGCACCATTTTGGAAAGAGGGATCATTCAAACAGATGCGACCAAGGCGAAGGAACTGGGAGAATGGGATTGAGTTTTTACAGGATGTTGGTGTGAATAGCTTTAGCCGAGGTAGCTGCGAGTCTGTAAGTTAGTAATGGATATTAATGGGCTGTTTATCCCCAGAAATTGAAATAGGAATGCCAAGAGAGGGAAGAGATGGACCATGTGAAGATGATAGAGGGATGGAAATTGGAAGCAAAATTAATGCATTTTTCCAGGTCCAGATGGGAACATGAAGCGGCACCGAAACTGTCATCGACGTACCGATAAAAGTGTTCTGGAATGGGCCCGGAGTAGGGCTGGAACAAGGAATGTTCCACATACCCCATAAAGAGACGGGCATAACTGTGACTGTTGCAAATACCCATAGCCACACTTTTGGTTTGGAGGAAATGAGACATGTTAAAGGAGAAATTGTTCAGTGAGAGGACAAGTTCAGCCAGATGGAGGAGAGTTTGTGGATGTGGATTGTTTGGGCCTCAGTTCGAGGAAGAAACGGAGAGCCTCAGCCCATCCCGGTGGGGAATAGCGGTATAGAGGAATTGGACATCCATTGTAAAGAGGAGGCGGTTAGGGCCGGAGAACTAGATGTTGTTGATATGATGTAGGACATCAGAGGAATAGTGAATGTAGGTAGGAAGGGACTGGACAAGAGGAGAGAGAATGGAGTCAAGGTAATATGGAAGCAATGGGTTTGGTGGGGCAGAAACAGGCTGACACGATGAGCCTACCGGAACAGTCCTGTTTGTGGATTTTGTGGAGGAGGTAGAAGCGGGCTTTCTGGGTTTGGGAGATTGAGGTTGGAAGCTGTGGAGGGAAGATCTCCAGAGGAGATTAAAGAATATCTACAATGCAGAAGGAGGACATTCGGCCCATCACTGGCACTGACCCCTCGAAAGACCACTCTACCTGGGCCCAATCCCCGCCGACCTATTCCAGCGACCTCACCCTAAGGGGCAATTTAGCCTGACCAATCCACCTAACTTGCAGATCTTTGGACTGAGAGAGGAAACTGGAGCACCTGGAGGAAACCCACTGGGAGAATCTGCAAACTCCACAAAGATAGTCACCCGAGGTCGGAATCGAGCCCGGGTCCCTGGCTCCATGATGCAGCAGTGCTAACCATTGTGCCACTGTGTCGCCCACCGAGATGAGGTCAGTGAGAGAGTATCAATTGCAATGGCTTGTCTTTTTGTATCCAAAATTTTACGTCTGGTATCCCTCAAGCATCTACCCTTGTCTCCTTCTTATTTCCCATCAACATACTGCCCTTTGTGACATCAGCGAAAGGCACAGCATTAGTTTTCACATGTACATTGATGACACTGAGCTCTACCTCACCATCAACACCTCCCTAGTCTCAACCACTATATTAAATTATCAAACTACTTATCTGACATTCAGTACTGGATGAGCAGAAATGTCCTCCAGTTAAATATCGGGGAGAATTTAGCCATTCTTTTTCGATTTCTCTAAACTCATTTCCTAAGCTATTATCTCCATCCATTCCTCCTTGAGATTATGTCAGTCGGTTTGCAATTTTAATGTCGTGTTTGATCCCAAGATGAGCCTCCGGCCTCATATTTGTGTCATCACTAGGACTGCCTTTTCCACCTGCATAACATTGGCCAACTTCACCCCGCCTCAGTTCATCTCCTGAAATCTTTGTCCTGCCTTTGTTATCTCTACAGACTTGACTATCACATTGCACTGTTGTCTGGTCTCACACTTCTAACCACTGTAAACTTGAAGTCCTGAAAGACTCTCCTCATATCTTAACGCCCGAGTCACCTATCTCCTGTGCTCACTGACCTACATTTGTGTGGCACGGTGGCACAGCGGTTAGCAGTGTTGTCTCACAGCGCCAGAGACCCAGGTTCAATTCCTGTCTTGGGTGACTCTACGTGGAATTTGCACATTCTCCCATGTCTGCGTGGGTTTCCTGCGGGTGCTCCGGTTTCCTCCCACAGCCCAAAGATGTGCACGTTAGGTGGATTGGCCAAGATAAAATTGCTCATTAGTGACCAGGGATGTGTAGGTTAGATAGGGTTACGGGGTTAAGACAGGGAGTAGGCCTACGTAGGGTGCCCTTTCAGAGGGACGGTGCCGACTCGATGGGCCAAATGGCCTCCTTCTGCACTGTAGGGATTCTATGGTTCTATGGCTCCTTATCATACCACAACTTGATTTTAATATTTTTGTCCTTGTTTTCAAATGTCCCCACAACCTCCAACCCTCGGAGATATCTGGTCTCATCTAATTCTAATCTCTTGAACGTCCCCCATTTTTATCGTTCCATCATTGGTGGCCATGCTTTCACTTGCTTCAGCCCTAAGCTCTGGAGTTCCCCTCCCGACACCTTTCTGCCTTTCTCACTCACTTTCGTCCCTTAAGACATTCTTGAAAATATACCTCTTTTGCCAAGCTCTTAAGTCATCTGAGCAGCATATCCTCATATAATGTGGTATCATTTTTTTTTTAAATAGTCCTGTGAAGTGCAGAAATATAAATATAAGTTGTTGTAATAAAGCACTTTGGGAAGCTCCTGAGGTTTGGTACCATATCAATCCAAGTTTTGTTCTGAGTGAGGGCATGCTGATGGTGCTGGGATATGTGGTGGATCAGCATAAATAGAAAACCAGACAACTGCAGCAGCTTTGGAAGTAGAACTTGACCCAGGGGCATTAGCATGAACTCGGAAACCTTGCTTTGAAGTGAAATGTTTGCCCAAGCAGCAGAAGTTCTGATATAAAATGTGCTTGCTGTAATGTTCGGTGGAGTGTAGAATGAAGTAGCTTTTAGAAGACGTGGACTCAGCTCTCTGCTTTGATATGATAGCTTGCATCTGGTTTCAATCCCTCTTTGCAATTCCATCTTCAACATTTCAGTTGAGAGCAGTGAATATTAATAATGCAACCATTATTAAACCAACTATGCATTTTTCTACACCTCCAGAGTTGAGATTAGTGCAAAGAATGGAATATAGAATTAGGAAAGGACCGGCAGTG
This sequence comes from Scyliorhinus torazame, assembly GCF_047496885.1. NCBI lineage: Eukaryota > Metazoa > Chordata > Chondrichthyes > Carcharhiniformes > Scyliorhinidae > Scyliorhinus > Scyliorhinus torazame. The sequence continues at coordinate 109,771,817 of NC_092716.1, forward strand.
AACTGAGACCGATTGATTGTTGGATTAAAGTACAAGGCTTGCGTGGGGAGAGAATGGTGGTCGGCCGGCGGGGGTTGGCGGGTGCAGTGAAATGGGCATGGTCACACATTCTACAGCCTTTGATTAAACATATCACAGGTAGTTCACCTTTGCTTCAGGACTGTTTTGCTTTTGAAAATGGGATTGAACAGATGAGAGGTGGTGCATTTTACCCAGACTGAGATGGCTTTTGCGTGCACCCTGTTAATGTCAGGGCAGCATTGCAGGCATTGCTTTACTTTTGAATTTAGTGCTTTCAATAACTGTGTAAAATATAGGAATTAGGCTGACATAGGAATGAACTGGCACCGTTTCATCCCAGTGTTGTGTGCCTATCGAGTCACTCCTTCCTTGGGTAGTCCAAGTGGGAATTTGTTCTTTGTACTGTTCGATAGGGGGTATTCGCTCACAATTCAACTGTGCAATTAACCTCCTCCTGGTAGAATTTAGCTTTGAGCTTCAGATGACCCAATTGTGTTACACAAAGAGCATGGACAGATGGAGAGCAGTGGTGTTTAATCTACTAGTCAACAACGCATTTGTAAATCACTTGTCCATTGGCATTTTGTGAGCTGATTGGCATTTACTCCTATGTTGATACTGGAGGCTCGCCCTTCCCCCTTCTATATCCTCCTTTCTCATGGTGCTCTCAACATTGTGCAGATGGTGAGTTTTTTCAGCCATGTGTTATGTACCTGACATCAACAGTAGGGAAAGCATAAACATGCTAGCAATTATTGCTCAGAACCAACTAGTAACAATATGCGTAGCAGTAGACTGCATCATTTATGTTGGATTGCAAGCAGATCCTACAATGAAATTAATTCAGAACAAAGCTTATATTCATGAAAATCTTTTCACTCTGCTTGATCTGACTTTATGAAACGATTGTTTTTTGGTGGGTAGAGGATGGAGGGATTTAATCCCATTGTGTAGTTCAGAGTAAATCTCCCTTGGACAAAACAAAGGCACAGGTAATGTGACTGGTGTGTATCAGCTACATGATGCGCTGCAGCAACTTCCCAATGCAGCTTGTACAGGACAGCACGGTAGCATGGTGGTTAGCACAATTGCTTCACAGCTCCAGGATCGCAGGTTCGATTCCCGCTTGGGTCACTGTCTGTGCGGAGTCTGCACGTTCTCCCCGTGTGTGCGTGGGTTTCCTCCGGGTGCTCCGGTTTCCTCCCACAGTCCAAATATGTGCAGGTTAGGAGGATTGGCCATGACAAATTGCCCTTAGTGTCCAAAATTGCCCTTAGTGTTGGGTGGGGTTACTGGGTTATGGGGATAGGGTGGAGGTGTGGGCTTGGGTAGGGTGCTCTTTCAAAGAGCCACTGCAGACTCGATGGGCCGAATGGCCTCCTTCTGCACTGTAAATTCTATGATTACAGCCCTTCCAGCCAGATGGTCAAGATAGCTGGCACATGGGAGCAAGTTCCTCTCCAGTCTCACAATCCCTGTCTTGGAAATATATCTTCGTTCCTATATTGTCGCTGGGTCACTACCTTGGGGCTCCTTTTCTAACAGCACTGTAGGTGCACCTACACCACATGGATTGCAGCAGCTCAAGAAGGTGATCAATAAATGCAAGCCTTGTTGACATTACCCCACCCCACAAACGAATGAAAAAACACATGGACTGCAGGCGATGACAAAGTAATATTAAAAATGTTTCCTCCCTTCCCCTGATGAGTGTTAAATAACACTGCTTAATTGCAGGATCCTCTTTCAAGCAGTTCCCCACCTTCACTTCTTTCTGGAGATGCCAAGCACTTTTATATTCCTGAACCATGTGATCGTTCTTCATATATGAGCCTCAGTGTTGACAATTGTTTAGGCTGTAGCGGGCATCATTGCTTGATGCTGCCATCACCAAATATCCATATGTGCATGGCCCCAACAGGGATCACTGGATAGGGATCAAAAGATGGAAATCTGACTTTTTGTTCCATTGTCACTTCAGTCCAGAGATCAGACTGGGGCATTGGTGGTCAGTTAGGTTTAGCTGCTTTAACCCAATGAGTTATCAGGAAATTGGGTCAGGCTGCTAGTTACTGGTTAATATGATGACCCTAACGCATTGAGATATCATGTAGTGTCTAGCCAGATATGCTTTGAGAAGTAGAGCGAGTAGCCATTGAATTCTGATGTTCAGAAACATCACTTCCATTATATCTGCTTGGTTTAGTTGAAAACACTCGACGTTCCCACCCCTGGTATTTATTATTATTGCTCAGATGTGAGTGATTCTTCCTTGTCCTGAGAAGGAGGTTGGGTGTGGACATCTTGAGCAAGTGTTTGTAAAGCTGAATGCCATCCAAGGTTATTAAGAGTCTGCCCCATAGTATAGAACTGGCACATGAGTGGCCAAACCAAGTAGGAAGTGATGGATTCCCAATGGGTTCTCATGTAAAAATGTCAATCATGGTATTAGATTTGGAATCAGAGCTGATAAGCCTCTGGGTTGCTTGTCCTTTCCCATAACTACTACACCACCATATCTATTGTGACTTAGACAAATATAAGAAATAGTACCAGGAGACTAAATGGCCCCTTCAACCTGCTCTGCCATTAAGTACAATCCTGGGTGATTCTTGGCCTCACCTCCACTTTCTTGGCCGCTCTGTGTATTCCGTGACCAAAGAGAAAATGCTGGAAAATCTCAGCAGGTCTGGCAGCATCTGTAGGGAGAGAAAAGAGTAACGTTTCGAGTCCAGATGACCCTTTGTCAAAGCTGAGCTTCTAAACGTTAGCTCTTTTCCCTCCCTACAGATGCTGCCAGACCTGCTGAGATATTCCAGCATTTTCTCTTTGGTTTCAGATTCCAGCATCTGCAGTAATTTGCTTTTATCCTTGTATCCCATGATTCCCTTAGCGAATGAAAATCTGACATCCAAATGGAGCATTTTTTTAAAATTCATTTATGGGTGTGTGCATCGCTTGCTGAGCCAACATGTATTACCCACCTCTAATTACCCTTGGACTAAGTGGCTTGCTATGCTATTTCAGGGGGAATTTTAAGAGTCAACCAGATTGCTGTGGATGTGGGGTCACATATAGGCCAGACCAGATAAGGACAGAAGATTTCCTTCCCTAAAGGGCATTCATGAACCAGATGGGTTTTTTTGATTCCAGATTTTTATTGAATTCAAATTTCATCATCTGCCATGGTAGGATTCAAACCTGGTTCCCCGGGGCATTACCCTGGGTCTCTGGGTAACTAGTTCAGTGGCAATACCTCTACGCCATCGGCTCCCCATATGGAACATCCACAACCCTCTGGGGTACAGAATTCCAAAGATTCCCAACCCTTTCAGTGAAGAAGCCTTTGGCTCACAATAGTCTTGAACACGTCTTGAAATGGGTCTCTAAAACAGTGTTTGACCTGCATGCTCCGGTAGATGCAAAAGAGTGTTCTCCATGTTACCTACTCAACATGTGTACCTCAAATAACACCAAAAGAATTATTTGGTCATTCTTTAATTTGTTACTTATAGGATTTAACATAAATATTACAACCACGTTTTCCTTTACAGCATTAACTCCACATGAAAAGTAATTTATTGACAAAAGTATTTTGAGACGTCCTGAGCATGTAATTTTGTGCTATATGAAATGTAAGTTCTTTATTACTTTTATTTCCTATTGGATTTCTACTTCAATAAATCATTGCTGTTTCAACTCTCATGCTGTCATGTTCCATTCCACCTCGTCATTTGCCTTAACTAATACTCCAGTGGGGACCTTGAGGTGACGATTGATTTTCTGACCGAGGTGGACAAGCTGGTGCAGCTGATCGAGTGTCCAATCTTCACATGTAAGTAAACCCTGCAACACATAATGTTTCCGCATATTCTGTTGGAGTTCCATGTGTGGAAGTAATGTTGTTTCAGGAAACGGGGCAGAAGGAATGAGTGCTGACTGGCAGCTGCATAAAACTGGGAGCAGACCAAACTAGGAAGCAGCTTAAAAGCCCTGACTCTTCTGGAGCGTGTTAAAGATGCAAAATGATTTGTCGTTTACTGTTTCTTGTAAAAGCTTCTTTCTGCACCCCTCTGGCTCTCTTGGTTCAGGCAGCATGCAATGAAGTAACGTGGATACATGACGTGTTCCCCAGTCTGCCCTGAGTCGACTGACCTCAACCCAGACAGTCACAAGATCAGGGCCTTTGGTTCTAGAAGCAATCGTTAGCTGTGGGAAAAGTGCTTGCAAGGAGCCTTCTGGACCGGCAATCTGAAAATATTGGAAAATCCTGTCCTTTCCATTACGTTTCCTGACGAGTGGAATTCTACCTCTCTTCCCACTAAATAAAAATACCCACTTAACCTTCCTTTACACTAAGAGCTGCACCCTCTGGCTAGGTTATAAAATTCCCATTTGTACAGTGAGTAACTCCACACAGATGAAGTCTAAATTCATTTGAGAAAGGGGATGTCTGCAGGCACTGTGCACAAATCTGGCTTGCTCATGCCCTTTTGTATCCATAGACTATTGTGTGCAATTTTGGTCACCTTTTCTGAGGAAGGATGTTCTTGCTCTCGAGGGAGTGCAGCGAAGGTTTACCAGACTGATTCCAGAGATGGCGGGACTGTCATATGAGGAGAGATTGATTAGGTTAGGATTGTTCTTGCTGGAGTTAAGAAGAATGAGGGGGATCTCATAGAGACTTATAAAATTCTAACAGGACTAGACAGGGTAGATGCAGGGAAGATGTTCCCGATGGTGGGTGTGTCCAGAACCAAGGGTCACAGTCTGAGGAATTGGGGTAAACTATTTCGGACAGAGGTGAGGAGATGTTTCTTCATCCAAAGAGTGGTGAGCCTGTGAAATTCATTACTACATGAAGTAGTTGATGCTAAAAGATTGAATATATTCAAGAGGCGGCTAGATATAGCACTTGGGACGAATTGGATCAAAGGTTAAGGGGAGAAACCAGGATTAGGCTATTGAGTTGGATGATCGTGATAAATGGCAGAGCAGGCTCGGAGGGCCAAAAGGCCTCCCCCTTCTCCTATCTTCTGTGTGTCTATGAATCTCTATAGTGCAGAAGGAGGCCATTCAGCCAATTAAGTCTGTACCAACCCTCCGAAAGGGCCCCATGACCAATCCACCTAATCTGCACATCTTTGGGCTCAGAGGCAGCAGTGATAACCACAGTGCCAACATGCTTAAATTGGGGGGTGGGGGGGGGGACATAATTTTCATTTTTCAAGTGATTGAATGGTCAATGGGTGGGGGGGGGGGGGGTGGAGGAGTGTCACCGATTCATGGTGACCTACGGCAACTTGGCATTGCTGCTCCGCTACAAGTGTTTGCATCTTCACCTGCCAAGGTCTTAGACTCTGGAATTCCTTCCCTAAACCGCTCTGCCTCTCACCTCCTTTAAATCCTTCCTGAAACCCTACCTCTGACCAATGACCTCTCCTAACCTCGCCAAATGACCCAGTGTCAAATTTTGGCCAATAACCCCTCCCCTGCCATGAAACCCCTTGGGACATTTTTATGATGTTGCAGATGCTGTATAAATGTAAGTTTATAATTGTTCATTTCTCTCCGATTCTCCATTTCAGATCTGAGGTTACAGCTCCTTGATGTTGAAAATAATCCCTACCTGATCAAAGCCTTGTACGGACTCCTCATGCTGTTGCCCCAGAGCAAAGCTTTCCAGCTCCTCTCGCATCGACTGCAGTGCGTGCCCAACCCAGAACTTATGCGAACCACGTGAGTAACAAGAAGCGTCTTCAGTGATTCGTGGCACATTGCTGATCAGTCAACTGCAATTGGTGATGCAGGTTTTAACCTACAGCAGAATAGCTGAGGTACCACCCTTCACCATGAGATCATTACCCTCATGGCATGGGAGAACTGACCCATTCTGTGAATTATATACATGGGAGATGGATAGTGCCCTTCCTTCTCTCTCCTCTCGCTCCCTCGCAACCTATGTTTAATGCACTCTCCTTTTCCATCCCCAGGTTCCCCTTACACCACGTGCAGCTTCTCCAACCTGAGATGGCAGGCAGGGCTCCTAGGCCTCTTCTGATGCTGTTCTTGAATTGGGTGATCCGAGGTGCAAGGAATGTTGAGTTACTTTTAATTTGAACTTCTCCCCACTCTCCCTCCCTAGCACCATCCATTCAGCATCCCCTCCCACAAATGCCTGTGGAGAGACACGTGCCCTTTTTGCTCTGCACCTTTGTCTGGTACCATCAAGATTTCTAGGTGGAAGCCTCACCTTAATGCACCATATGGCCTATCCTTAACTCTCTGCTTCCTTCCTTGCACTGACTGATGCATTTTTTAAACAGATTCTGCATAGTGGCATGCTCATTACAGCAGGCAGCGGCTGTGTGGGAACATCACTACCTCAAAATATCCCTTCCAAGTCACGCAGATTCCTGACTTGGACATATATTTAGGTTCCTTCATCGTCGCTAGGTCAAAATCTTGGAACTCCCTCCCTAACAGCACAGTGGGTGTACCTACATCACAAGACTGCAGCACCACCCACCTTCTCAAAGGCAATTCTGGATGGGCAATAAATGCTGGCCTAGCTAGCGACACCCACATTGTGAATTTTCAGATTGAGTGATGGTGACAGGGGCCAGCACTAAATCCCAAGCTGCATCCTCTGCACTGATTCACATTGATAACCTTTTTAATTAAGGAAACAGTCTAATTAAAAGGCACAAAAGTGTTGTTATTGACACAGAACAAAAGCCAGATTTATGTATCGGAGGGTTTATTGAGTGTTAATGATTCAATAAGGACTTGTATCAATCAGAGAATTGTGCAAGTGGGCTCGACTAGACTATGCTTGAATTACATGTTTAACCACACGCGTGTGCACAGTGAGAGGTTCAAGTCAAAATGTTGGGCATTTGCTGTTCAAATTTTCGATCTGGAAATCACACCTTCATGAATACTTTATGTGGTATAGAGGGAAAAGGAATTTGTACTTTCATATGGTAGGTATACAAGGAGCTATCATACATAGGCGCTCGACCAGCAAAAGAAACAAAACAATGACTAAATATGCGATTGGTCAATCTTTCATAATGGAACTCAATTTCTTACTTAATCTCTGTTCTTCAGTCCCTGGTATGTTTTACCAGGGACTAAAGATCAGGGCAGAATGGTAGCACAGTGGTTAGCACAGTTGCTTCACAGCTCCAGCGTCCCGGGTTCGATTCCTGGCTTGGCTCACTGTTTGTGTGGAGTCTGCACGTTCCCCCTGTGTCTGCATTGGTTTCCTCCGGGTGCTCCGGTTTCCTCCCACAGTCCAAAGATGTGCACGTTAGGTGGATACTAAATTGCCCTTCGTGTCCAAACAAGGTTAGATGGGGTTACTGGGTTACGGGGATAACGGGGCGAGGGTGGAGGCGCAGGGCTTAAGTAAGGTGTTCTTTCCAAGGGTTGATGCGGACTTGATGGGCCGAATGGCCCCCTTCTGCACTGTAAATTCTATGTTTTCTATCTTGGTACCTTGGTGGTCTAATTTGATAAGTGAAGGCCAGAAAGGAAGTATTTGGTAAACTGATCTCTTTGGCTCACTGGGGCTGGGGGTGGCAACGTGGCACAGTGAATAGCATTGCTGCCTCACAGCATCAGAGACCCGGGTTCAATTCCGGCCTTGGGTGGTGGTCTGTGTGGAGTTAGCACGTTCTCTTCGTGTCTGTGTGGGTTTCCTCTGGGTGCTCCGGTTTCCTCCCACAGTCCAAAGATGTGCTGGCCATGATAAAATTGCCCAGGGATTTGCAGGTTTAGTTGGAGTTACAGGGATAGGGTGGGGAATGAGCCTAGGTGGGGTGCTCTTTCAGGGTTTTGGTGCAGACCTGATGGGCCAAATAGCCACCTTCGGCACTGTAGGGGTTCTATGGTTCAATAGATAAAGCAAGATTGCCTTGCTGATTCCAGGTATTGCACCCGCAAATGAATTGGTAATTCCATTGATGGGTCTGAATGGTTTATTATTCATTCCAAACATTCGTCTTAAATTCAGTTGATACTTCCAAAAACAAAGACTTTGTGATTACATGTTCCCCCATATCAAAGGAAATCCCTCCCAGCATAATGGTTTTACAAGCTAGCCTGTTAATGGTAGGACCCTCTGAGCACAGTAACCTCTGATCATAGAAACGTAGAAAATAGAAGCTGGAGGAGGCCATTCAGCCCTTAGAGCCTGCTCCGCCATTCATTATGATCATAGCTGATCATCAAGTTCAATACTGGCAACACAGTAGCACTGTTAGCACTGTTGCTTATAGCGCCAGGGTCCTGTGTTCGATTCCAGGCTTGGGTCACTGTCCTTGAGGAGCCTGCACGTTCCCCCCCATGCCTGCATGGATTCCCTCCGGGTGCTCCGGTTTCCTCCCACAAGTCCTGAAAGAGGTGCTGTTAGGTAATTTGGACATTCTGAATTCTCGCGAACAGGCTCCGGAATGTGGCAACGAGGGTCTTTTGACAGTAACTTCATTACAGTGTTAATGCAAGCCTACTTGTGACAGTAAAGATTATTATTGTTATTACATCCCTTGATTCCTTTAGCCCCAAGAGCTTTATTTAATTCCTTCCTGAAATTACACAACGTTTTGGCCTCAACTACTTTCTGTGGTAGCGAAATCCACAGGTTCACCACTCTCTGGGTGGAGAAGGACACCAAAACTACACACAATACTCCAGGTGTGGCCTCACCAATGCCCTACAATTTCAGTAAAACATCTCTATTTCTATACTCCGATCTTCTCGCTATGAAAGCCAATGTGCCATTTGCCATCTTTACAGCCTGCTATGCCTGCGCGCTTACTTTCAGCGACTGTTGCACGAGGACACCAAGGTCTTGCTGAGTATCCATCTCTTTCAATTTACACCCATTCAAATAATCTTCATTCCTATTTTTGCTACCGAAGCAGATAACCTCACATTTATTCACATTATACCTCATCTGCCATTCAGGTGTCCACTCACTCAGCCTGTCCAAATCCTGCTGAAGCATCTCTGCATTCTCACAGCTCACCTTCCCACCCAACTTTGTATCATCTGCAAATTTGGAGGTAATACACTTAGTCCCCTTATCCAAATCATTAATATATAATATGAACAGTTAGGGTCCTAGCACAGATCTCTGCAGTACCCCACTAGTCACTACCTGCCAATCAGAAAAAGACCCATTTATTCCAACTTTTTGCTTTTGTCTGCTAAACAGCGCTCTATCCATCTCAAGACATTACCCGTAATCCCATGTGCTTTAACTTTGTCGGAAGTCTAGTAGTTTGTCAAACATGATTTCCCTCGGGCAGCACGGTGGTGCAGTGGGTTAGCCCTGCTGCCTCACTACGCCGAGGTCCCAGGTTCGATCCTGGCTCTGGGTCACTGTCCGTGTGGAGTTTACACATTCTCACCGTGTTTGCGTAGGTTTCACTCCCACAACCCAAAGATGTGCAGGCTAGGTGGATTGGCCACACTAAATTGTCCCTTAATTGGAAAAAATGAATTGGGTACTCTAAATTTTTTTTTAAAAGCATGATTTCCCTTTTGCAAATCCATGCTGACTTTGTCCGATTTCACCACTGCTCTCCAAACGCTGTGCCATGAAATCCTTGATGATGTACCCCAGCAACGTCCCTACTACCGGCATTAGATTCACTGGTCTATAGTTCCCTGTTTCCTCTCTACCTCCCGTTTTGAATAGCGGGGTTACATTCGCTATCCTCCAATCTGTAGGAACCATTCCAGAGTCCAACGAATTTTGGAAAATTACAACCAATGGATCTACTATTTCTAGGGTCACTTCCTTAAGTACTCTGGGATGAGGGCAGCACGGTGGCGCAGTGGATAGCTCTGCTGCCTCACGGCGCCAAGGTCCCAGGTTCGATCCCTACTTTGGGTCACTGTCCGTGTGGAATTTGCACATTCTCCCTGTGTTTGCGTGGGTTTCGCCCCCACACCCAAAAGATGTGCAGGGTAGGTGGATTGGCCACACTAAATTACTCCTTAATTGGAAAAAATTAATTGTGTACTCTAAATTTTTTTTTTTTTAAAGTACGCTGGGATGAAGATTATCAGGCCCTGAAGATTTGTCTGCCTTCAATCCCATTAATTTCCCCCAAACTATTTCTTTACTAATATTAATTCCCTTCAGCTCACCACTAAAACTTGTGTTTCTCAGAACTTTTGGTACGTTATTTATGTCTCCCTTTGTGAAGATAGAAGCTAAGTACAAATTTAGTTCCTCAACCATTTCTTTGTTCCCTGTTATGAATTCCCTGTTTCTGACTGTAAGGGGCCTTCATTTGTTTTTACGATCTTTTTCGCTTTACATACCTGTAGAAACATTTACAGTCGTTTTTTATGTTCACTACTAGTTTACCTTCAAATTTTATTTTCGCCTTAATCTCTCGTTCTGCCTTTGCTGAATTTTAAACTGTTCCCAATCCTCAGGCCTATTGCTTTTTCTAGCCAATTTGTATGCCTCTTCTTTGAATCTAATACTATCTCTAATTTGCCTTGTAAACCGTGGTATGGCCACCGTTCCCTTTCTACTCTTGCAGCAAATAGGAATAAGCAACTTTTGGAGTTCACCTATTCGTTCCTGAATGCCTGCCATTAACCTGTCCATTGTCCTTCCTTTCACTAATGTTTCCCAGTCCGTCATCTTATCGTCTTTCCTGTGCCTTCATATGGGCAGCTGCTTGGTACCATGTGAAAGGCATGATCTGTAACTGGGTATGTGTTTACCAGACTCCGCATGTTGGGCTACCCTGAGTGTGGTAATATACATCACTGTAAGTACACAAAGGGTTAATGTACATACACTACACCTAGCTAGACACTAGAGGGAACACCAGAGAGATGACACACATACAGTCAACCAATAGGTCAGTAAGATAGGACACAACCAATGGGCAGTCACAATACCCACAGAGGTGACACTACCACAGGAGGGCATTACACCAATCCAAAAAAAAGGACACATCAGACATGCTCAGTCTCTTTCCAGTGGAGACACTCAGTGAGTACAGACACAGGGTTAATTGAACATCACACCCACCATGTGGATTGTAGCAGACTGGTTCGTCAGTCTGAGTAGCTAGAGCAGGATTAACAGTAGCGTCGAATCCAAGTAGGAGAATTGTTAATAGTTTAATAAACGTGTTAAAGCTATCTCCAAGTCTGAACCTTCCTTTGTCAGAGTGCACATCAAGGAAGCAGCTTATGTTACGACAAGAGCATAACAAAACATGGTTCCAAGAGTGAACTGTTTCAATCCATATAGTTAAAACTTAGCAAACAGTGACTCCCAGCAACAGCAGCCAGGCAAGATGATGTTCGAGATTCCGGTTCCACAGCAGCTCAGGTACCAAGGCAATCTCAGTGAAAACTGGCGTTGGTTCAGGCAGAGATTCGAGATCTACCTGGTAACGTCCGACTTAGATGGCGTGGCGGATGCAGAGAAAATAAAGCTTCTACTTACCATCGCGGGTCCAGAAACAGCTGAAATCTTCCAGACCTTCAAATACTCAAAGGGGCAAAACAAGAGCGACTTCCAGGCAGTCCTGGACAAATTCCAAGAATTCTGTGAGGAACATAGAAGAAGAAAAGGTAAAAGAGGCGCCAAAACTCACCGCGAGGTAGGCTTGCAGCAACGAACGGCAGTTTTGAATTGCAGCCATCTTGGAAAAAGTGCTGCACATGCGCAGTTGCGCGAAGAGCGCACAGAACGGGAAGGTTGCTACCATGTGAATGGCATGATCTGTAACTGGGTATGTGTTTACCAGACTCTGCATGTTGGGCTACCCTGAGGACATTGATCCTCAAACCCCACCATCACTCATTTTGTGTGCGAGTGTGTGTTCATCTGCCTGCCTGCCAGCAATGGTGTTGAACCGCCTATTTCTCACGCATGTTCTTTTCCTTCAGGTCTCAATGCTGCCTTCTTTGGGAAAAGCACTGAGAACTATTTGTAATGGGAGGGGAGAGATCACCTAAATATCGGCAACATAATATACTTAAAGAGAAAAGGTCCCAGTTGATTGTTTTTTCACCCTACATGGCAAGACGGCAATATTCTATTTGTACACCAGGGAATTTTCAAAGAATAAGAAAAACCACAGTTAAGGAAGATTATCTATATTTAATTTCTAAACCTTTTGAGCTAACCAAGGGAGGGCACATCAACCTCCCACTGAAACAGGAAGAAAAACTGCCCCCATGCAGTGTGCTGTAATTAGTATTTTTACATTTATCGATCTGACAAGGATTTATGTGATTAATTTTCTCCTTTCAATCTTGCAGCATTAGACAACGGAGGCAGTAATTAAACAGCTTCATTTAGTTTCCAATTTGGGGGAAAAAAGCATTCATTAACTTTACAATCCTTGGGGAGGGTATCTGCATTCCATGAGAGGATGGGCAGTGCTGAGCTTGATCAGCAATGGGAGACACTGCACTGTTCTCTTTCGGACTCTGGTTAAGCAATCAGTGAACTATATGTGGCAATTCTTGGGAGGGAAAAGCAGCGGCCGAGAGAGATCTGGCACAAGTGATGGAAAATGTCAGTCCCATTCTCCGAGCAACTATAGTAAAGTAATTGTGCTTTCTGGCAAAGCCTCCTGTCTTCAACTTTTTCACTCTATTTGGTTTTAATGTGCGTGATGAATATAATTCACTGCACTTTATGTTTGTGTTGATGAAGACTGCTAAACTGCACGGGGTTGCTCACCATTTACATCCACTTTGTCGCTTTCTGCACTGCTCAACTTGTCCATTAGCTTCCCTTCTTGAAGCGAAAGCACAGGCCACTGACTGTCCATGCAAAGCAATAAAAGCCATTCGGATAACAAAACAAGCCCATCTTTGCTCACTCCATGTTCCAGTGAGTGAGTTTTCCTGTCCCACCAAAAGCCAGAAACGAGAAATCACGGGCTTGCAAAAGACCGATCAAGTCCGTTCCTTCACCTACACATCTCTGGCCAGTACTACTATGGAGGCTACTCCTCGCAAGTTGGGGGGAGGGGGTCGGTTAGCTCAGTTGGCTGGATAGTTGGTTCATGATGTGTTTCTATGATGAGTTGAGATGGGTTGAATGTCATTCTAATCCACCTTGTGACAGCTGCACATGCACATTTACTCTCAGGATAACAATCTGGCAGAAATGCCAGCTGATTGTTTAAAAACCCTCTCTAATCCTGGAGGACTTGGGGTGAGGGGGTGTTAGTCGGGGACAGGGGTTAAAGACACCTAATTGAGCACAGACTGGGGATTGAAAGTAAAATTGTCTTTACTCCATTTTAAATTAATTAAGATTCCTACATTCTGTGCTTCAGCTCCTCTAACACTTGTGTCGCATGTTCATGTGCATTCCCTTTTTGGACATATGCAGTGTTGTGACCTAAAATTCCAGATGTTTAGAGTTGCCAATTCAGTGGCCCATTAGTGAAGTCAGCTTTACCCTACCTGCTATAAGCATGAGATGCATCAAATCCTCTTCAGAGCACCTCCTCTTCCAATTGTTTAAGTTTATTCTGCCCTTTGGAAATATGATTCATCCTGAATCAGGTGTGAAAATGGAGACTGGCAAGGGTCTGGTGTGGGGGCCCAGGCGTCCCAACCATGGTAGAGGGGCAGGATTAGCTTCATGTTGCAGTAGGAGGTAAACATTGCAGCTGAAATTCTCTGAGCTTTATGTTCCTCTAATCAACTTTGGAACTGAATAGCATTTTGTCTGTGGCTTGCAAATGTGCATAAGTAGAGACTGTCATAAAATCATAGAAAATCATTCAGCCCATCGAGTCTGCACCGACCCTTCGAAAGACCATCTTACCTAGGCCCAATCCCCTGACCTATTCCAGCGACCCCACCCTATTGGGCAATTTAGCATGGCCAATCCCCCTAACCTGCACATCTTTGGACTGTGGGAGGAAACCAGAGCACCTGGAGGAAACCCACGCAGACACTGGGAGAATGTGCAAACTCCACACAGTCATCCAAAGTCGGAATCAAACCCGGGTTCCTGCTGTGTGAAGCAGCAGTGCTAACCACTGTGCCTCCGTACCGTATATCTTAGACTAAGGACGTTTCCCTTAGCAATCTCTTCCCCACCTGAAAATAATTTCATATGTGAAGTGAATATCTTCAGATATTAAGCCAAGTCCCTATCGGAGGCAGGAAGTTTCTCATTAGAATTTACTATTCAATTGAGCTGCCATATCCATCCAGGATTAAAGTATTGGGAATGCTGTTTATTGCTCAGCCGAAATGCTGCGATGACTAAGATGGAGTCGGGCACGCAGTTGGATGCTGCTGCTGTCTTTCAACATGCCAGTGTTTAACATCAACTTCTCTGCATCACTTGGCACTACAGTAAGTGGTGAAAAATGATTTCCATTTTAATAGCTGACTTTTGGGATCCAGCATACACTTAAATACCTGCCAGACAATCCACTCAAAATACTGTATTTTCTAATACTGAAAAATTGAACATGCAATAGCCCTGCACTTGATTGGAGAAACAGTGATTACATAGAACTGAACTGGAGTAGATGGAGTTTGAGTGGCAGTCATAATAGCTAACTTAAATATTTTATAGATTTTATCCATTCGGCCTATCATGTTTGTGTTGGCTGTTTGCAAGAGCTATCAAATCCCCATGACCCTGTATCTTTCCTGCTTCAAATATTTATCCTAATTTTCTCTGCCTCAGCCACTCCTGTGGCAATGAATTCCATCCACTGCAACATTCTACCCAAAAGACAATCCCCTCAATTTGCTCCCTAATCTGTGATTACTAAAAATTGATGATCCTACTTTAACATCTTCCCAACCAACCAGACACATCTTTCCCTCTTTCCCTACTCAAACCAGCAAAACACATCATTTTACAAACTTCTACATTTCTTCTGACCTTCTCTGCTCTCATGAAAGTAGTGTCCAATTGCTCACGTCTCTCCTGATAACCATGTGTCTTTGCCTGACATCATCCAGATGATTCTGTGATGAATGATCTCTCTGATTTAAACTTGAAAAAATATATAATTGGGTGTCCAAAAATGCACACTCCTCTAACTGGGAGTGAACTGATGTTAGTTCTGTACTCTTGCACTCAAAGCCACAATTCACAAAACCCCAAAATGCTGTTGCCATTTTTTGTTGACTTGATCCGCCCGCACAGGTTTCAGCCGTGACTTAGTGATAGCACATTATCCTCTGAGTCAGAAGCTTGTGGGTTCAAGTCCCACTCGAGAAAACTGAGCACATAATCCATTTTAACACGCCAGTGCATCACCGAGGGAGCAGATTTACTTTTGGGTGTTGCGTGAAAGATCATTTGGCTCTATTTCAAAGAATAAAATGAGTACTAACCCAAACAAGATCACTCAAAACAGGTCACGGTCTCATTGCTGTTTGTGGGACCTGGCTATTTGAAAATTGACTGCCGAGAGTGACCACAATTCAAAACAAAAAGTATTACTTCATTGCCTGTGAAGCATTTTTGAGTTCTTGTGAAAGTGCTGCCACAATTCCTACATACAGCAGGGACGGTAAGATTGTTTTCCTTGGAGAAAACATAGATACATAGAACATAGAAAATAGTGCAGGAGTAGGCCATTCAGTCCTTCGAGCCTGTACCACCATTCAATATGATCATGCAAATTCAGTATCCTACTCCCACTTTCTCTCCATACCCCTTGATCCTTTAGCTGCAAGGGCCACATCCAGCTCCCTCTTGAATATATCCTACGAAATGACCCCAACAGCTTTCTATGGTAGAGAATTCTACAAGGTCACAACTCTGAGAGAGGAAGTTCTTCCTCATCTCAGTCCTGAATGATTTATCCCTTATTCTTAGGCTGTGATGCCTAATTCTGGACGTCCCCAATATCAAGAACATTCTTCCCACATCTAGCCTGTGTTAGTCCTATCAGGATTTTATGTTTCTCTGAGATCCCCTATCATTCTTCTAAACTCCAGTGAGCACATGCCCAGTCAATCCAGTCTTTCTTTATATGTCAGTTCTGCCATCGCGGGAATTAGTCTGGTGAACCTTCGCTGGACACCCTCAATAGCAAGAATATCCTTCCTCAACTTGGAGACCAAAACTGCACACAATACTCAAGGTGTGGCCTCACCAAGGCCGTGTATATCCCTAGCATGACATCCCTACTCCTATACTCAAATTCTCTCGCTATGAAGGCCAGCATGCTATTAGCTTTCCTCACCGTCTGTTGTACTTGCATGCCAACCTTTAGCGACTGTTCCACCATGACACCCATGTCTCATTGCACTTTCCCTTTTCCTAAACTGCCACCATTCAGATAATAATCTGCCTTTCTGTTTTTGCCACCAAAGTGTCATGTGAGTGTACCTTTACGAAATGGGTGTTTATAAATGGGTGTGTATATAAATATCTGTAGTGAGAGTACCTTTAAGAAATGGGTGTTTATTACTGCAGTGATGTCAGAGAGTGGGTGGAGCTGGGCTGTCTGTCAGCTTTTTACTTTCATTTTTGAGCAGGCTGCAGAGTGTGTTTTACTTTCATTTTCAGTGTTGGAGCTGAAGCCAGACTAAGCAGGTATACTGCTGTTCTCTCTGCCATGAAAAGACTATCTCTTGATCATTTGATGAAGTCCGAATTATAAATGTTCTCAGTAGTGAATGTAAACCGAATGTGCTTCTGTTGAAAGGTGTTTCTTCTGTCTTCTGGATATTGTTTGGGAAGTTATTAAGGATTAGTTAGTGTTGTATTCTTTGGGGGTTGTATTTGAATTAATGGTTGCTAAGATGTTCACTGTATGTTTTGAAAAGGTTAGCTTGAGTTAATAGAATAAACATTGTTTTGTTTTTAAAAATACTTTTCCATTTCTGCTGTACCACACCTGTAGAGTGGGCTCCCCATACCACAATCTATTAAAAGTTGTAGGTCAGGTGAACTCCACGATACACATTTGGGGTTCTCTATCCCTGACCCATAAAAATGTGGATAACCTCACATTTACCCACATTATATTGCACTTGCCAAGTATTTGCCCACTCAGCCAGCGTTCAAGTCACCCTGTAGCCTCTTTTATCCTCCTGAAAGCACACACTGCCACCCAGTTTAGTGTCGTCTGCAATTTTGAGATATTGCATGCAATTCCTTCGTCCAAATCATTAATGTATCTTGTGAACAGCTGGGGTCCCAGCACTGAATCCTGCGGTACCCACTAGTCACTGCCTACCAGTCTGAAAAGTATCCGTTTATTCCCACACTCTGCTTCCTGTCTGCCAACCAGTTCTCTATCCACGTCAATACATTACCCCTAATACCATGAGCTTTAATTATGCTCACTAATCTCTTGTGTGGGACATTGTCAAAAGCCTTTTGAAAGTACAGCTACACACTATCCACTGGTTCACCCTTGTCCACTCCAGTGGTCACATTCTCAACAAATTCCAGCATACATGTTGACTTGGACTGATCTTGTCCCCGCTTTCCAAATGCTCAGTTATTTCATCCTTAATAATTGACTCCAGCATTTTCCCCACCACCGGTGTCAAGCTAACAGGTCTACAATTCCCCAATTTCTCTCTCCCTCCTTTTTTTAAAAGTGGGGTTACATTAGCTACCCTCCCATTCATTGGAACTCTTCCAGAGTCTATAGAATGTTGGAAAATGATCACCAGTGCACCTACTATTTTTTTTTTTTAATTTAGAGCACCCAATTATTGTTTTTCTCCAATTAAGGGGTAATTTAGTGTGGCCAATCCACCTAACCTGCTCATCTTTGGGTTGTGGGGGTGAAACCCACGCAAACCTGGGGAGAATGTGCAAACTCCATGCGGACAATGACCCAGGGCTGGGATTCGAACCCGGGTCCTCAGTGCCGCAGCCCCAGTCCTAACCACTACGCCACACGCCACCCTTGCATCTACTATTTCAAGGGCCACTTCCGTAAGTACTCTGGGACGCAGAGCATCAGGCCCTGGGGACTTGATCGGGTTTTAATCCCATCAATTTCCCCAATATAATTTCCTGACTAATAAGGATTTCCTTCAATTCCTCCTTCCTGCTATACCCTCTGTCACCGAGATTATTTGTGTCCTCCTTAGTGAAGAAAAATCAAAAGTATTTGTTCAACTGGTCTGCCATCTCTTTGTTGTTGATTATGAATTCACCTAATTCTAACTGTGAGGGACCTACATTTGTCTTAACCGGTCTTTTTTCTCTTCACATGTCTATAGAAGATATAGAAGACATATCTATAGTCAGTTTTTATGTTTCCTGAAAGCTTACTATCACATTCGATTTTGCCCTTCTAAATTAAACCCTTTGTCCTCCTCTGCTGAATTTTAAATTGCTCCCAGTCCTCAGGCTTGCTGCTTTTTCTGGCCAATTGATATGCCTTCTCTTTGGCTGACACTATCCCTGATTTCCCTTGTTAGCCACCTTCCTCGTCATACTCTTGCATCAGACAGGAATGTACAATTGTTGAAGTTCATCCATGTGTTCTTGAAATGTCTGCCATTGTCTATCCACCGTCAACCCCTTAAGTATACTTTGCCGACTTATCCTAGCCAATGCCCGTTGCATACCATCAAAGTTAGACAACTGTAAGTTCAGGACCCTAGTCTCAGACTTAAATGTGTCACTCTCCAGCTTAATGAAGAATTCTACCATATTATGGTCTCTCTTCCCTGGAGGATCTCACACCACAACTTTGCAAATTAATCCTCTCTCATTGCACAATACCCAGTCTTGGATGGTCAGCTCTCTAGTTGGTTCCTCGACATATTAGGTGAGAAAACCATCCCTTATCCATTCCAAGAAATCCTCCTCAATTGCATTGCTACCAGTTTGATTAGCCCAATCAATATGCAGATTGAAGTCACCCATAATAACTGCTGTCCCCTTACTGCACACATCTCCAATTCCCTATTTGGTGCTATCCTAACCTCAAAAGTACTGTTTGGTGGTCTGTACTCCAACTAACGTATTTTGCCCTTTGGTGTCCGCAGCTCCACCCATACAGATTCAAAATCGTCCAGGCTAATGTCCTTCCTTACTATTGCGCCAATCTCCTCTTTAACCAGCAACGCTACCCCATCTCCCTTTCCTTTCCTTCTATTTTTCCTGAATATTGAATACCCCTGGATGTTGAGTTCTGATCCTTGGTCACCCTGGAGCCAGGTCTCCATGATCCCAATTACATCATATCTGTTAATGATTGTCAGCACAGTGAATTCATCAACCTTATTAAAAATGCCCCTCGCTTTGAGACACACAGCCTTCAGGCTCGTTTTTCAACATTTATTGCCGTTTTTGAATTTATGATGTAATGTGGCCCTTTTTGATTTTTGGCTTTGGTTTCTCTGCCTTCCACATTTCCGTTTACTGCCTTTGTTTCTGTCCCCACATTACTTCTTCCCGACTTCCTGTATCGGTTCCCACGCCCCTGCCATATTAGTTTAAACCCTCCCCAACAACACTAGCAAACGCTCCCCTGAGGACATTGGTTCTGGTCCAGCCAGGTGCAGACTGCCTGGTTTGTAATGGTCCCACTTCCCCCAGAACCGGTTCCAATGTCCCAGGAATTTGAATCCCTCCCTCTTGCACCATCCCTCAAGCCACGTATTCAGCTTGGCTATCCTGCCATTCCTACTCTGGCTACCATGTGGCACTGGTAGAAATCCTGAGATTGAAGTCCTGCTTTTTTAGTTTAACTCCTAACTCCCTAAATTCAGCTTGTAGGACCTCATCCCATTTTTTACCAATATCGTTGGTGCCTAATAGGCTATTCACCCTTCCCTCTCCAGTATGCCCGGCTCCAAGACATCCTTGACCCTTGCACCAGGGAAACAACACACCACCCTGGAGTTTCGGTTGCGGCCGCAGAAACACCTATCTATTTTCCTTACAATTTAATCCCCTATCACTATAGCTCTGCCACTCTTTTTCCTGCCGTCCTGTGCAGCAGAGCCAGCCACAGTGCCATGAACTTGGCTGCTGCTGCCTTCCCCTGGTGAGCCATCTCCCCAACAGTATCCAAAATGGTATATCTGTTTTGGAGGGAGAGGATCCCTGCACTGCCTACCTACTCTTCCTCTGTCTGGTGGTCCTATCTTCCGCAGTAATTTTTTTCAGAGGTGTGACCAAATTACTGAATGTGCTATCTGCAATTTCCTCAACATCATGGATGCTCAGAAGTTAATCCAACTGCAGCTCCAGAGCAGTCAAGCGGCCTGACAGGAGCTGCAGTTGGACATACTTTCTGCACGAGAAGGAGTCAGGTATACCGGAAGGGTCCCTGATTTCCCACATCGCACAGGAGGAGCATGACAGGGATTTGAGATCTCCTGCTGTAACTTAACCATTAAGTTAACTGGACAACAATGCCAAGAGAGAATAAGAGAAAAGAAAATAGAAAAGAAGGCTGAGAGGAGATTTGGTGGAGGTATTCATAATCATGAGGTTTCTGGACAGAATAGATGGGAAGAAACTGTTTCCACTCGTGAAAGGATTACGAATGAGAGGGCACAGATTTAAAATAATTGAGAATAAACGTTTTCACGCAGTGAGTGGTTAGGATCTGGACACCACTGCCTGAGAGTGGTGATGGAGGCAGGTTCAATCGAAGCATTCAATAAGAGAATTAGAGGGCAGCATGGTGACGCAGTGGTTAGCACTGCTGCCTCAAGGCACCGAGGACCCAGGTTTGATCCCGACCCTGTGGAGTTTGCATATTCTCCCCTTGTCAGCTTGGGTGACACCCCCACAATCCAAAAAGATGTGCAGTGTAGGTAAATTGGGCGCGCTAAATTGCCCCTTTAATGGGGAAAAAAAAGAATTGGGTACTCTAAAGTTACATTTAAGCATTTTCTAAAGTATTTTTTTTAAAAAGAGAATGAGACTGTTACCTGAAAAGGAAGAATGTGCAGGGTTACTGGGAGAAGGTGGGAGGATGGAATAGACGAATTGCCCATTTGGAGAGCTAGTCCAGATGGGTTGAATTGGCTCTTGCTCCATAATGAGTCCATGATTCCACTTCACTTCGAAAGTGCTTCACTGCCAACAAATCGCTGTGTGTCCCTGAGATTGTGAAAGGTGCAATAGAAATGCAAGTTCTATGTTCATCCACACTCTTGATCGCATTTCCATTGAGCAAAGGCTCCAATTGTTCCATTATTTGTCCATCCAAAATGTCCGATAATCCGTGAGAAAGTTACAGAAATGTAAGTTATGGTTGGAATGGCTTCTGTGAGGAACTGATTGGAAACTCCAGCCATTATCTACAAGTAAGCAGCTGGCCCTGTCTCAGTGAAAGAGGTGAATGTTTTTCACTGTACCTGGTGAATTGTTGAAGAACAACTTTCTGTAGATAAAAGAGACAAAATGGAGCATTGAGACAATAAAGGTGGTTGCACCTGCAGCTTTTCATTTCTCTCGTTTCCACGGTGATATTCTGGCAATTTGCTGTGTGCAGTTATGTAACAGTGCTTCATACAGCAAGAGCCTCACTTATATTTAATAACGTGATGGCATTCCTGCCTCTAACACCCTGAATGGAAAACTGTACATACGGTTCAGTATTTTGTTGGAACAATTTTGTGAATTTTGTACTTGTCAAATGTCAGTGCTAGAGAATAGAACATTCTTCTACCTTCACCCAGCATCAACACCAAGCATTTACAAGTCGGGTGTAAGATTTTTAAATACCGAGTCAAGGTCACTTCCTCTGGCCCAACAGTGTACCTCGGGAGTGGCCCCCACCTCTATCCTTACATCACTGTTCCTGCTGTTCCATCAAGGTTGTTAGGGCAGCTTTTCCCCTCGCTTGTGCCCAGAAGGCTTGGACCACCCATGCACAACACCTATGGAAAAATCGAGGAATTAAAAACTAATGCCAGTAAATTTTATATTCATTGCACCCAGACAATCCAGGGAAAGCTCCCCTTCAAGTACTGGGATGAAAGAACGTCACTTGACCCATGAATTCCACTCCTCCCACATTGTGAGCCTGGAATATGTACACCGCATTAGGTCATCCATAAACCGAGTCAATGAGCTGATTGTTATGGGCCATTACCTTTTAAGTGTGCTCATGTGGGGTACCTGTGGATCACAGCTTCCAGCTTTATACATGACATGAGTAGCAAAGCATGTCCAGGATTAACAGTTGTCTAATATATTGATCTCCACCGACAACATGAGATGCCTACCACATTGATCAGACTCTTCTTCAAAAAGCAGAAGAGAGAAAGAAGAGGGTGGCATGGTGGCACAGTGGCTAGCAATGCTGCCTCACAGTGCCAGGGAGCTGGGTTCAATTCTGACTTGGGTTAACTGGGTGGAGTTTGCATTTTCTCCCCTTGTCTGTGTGGGTTTCCCCCGGGTACTCCAGTTTCCTCCCACAGTTTAAAGATGTGCAGGTTAGGTGGGATTACGGGGATAGGGTGGGGGAGCAGGCCTAGGTGGAGTGTTCTTTCGGAGGGATGCTTCTTGCCATTTGATAAGTGGTTAGAATATAATGTAATAGGCTTTTTGGTTATAATATAATATAATAGGCTTTTGCATTGCCATGTTGTATATGTGTGATGAGAATCTTGGTTTATCCATCGAGTTTGGATCTCCTGCCAGAACATCCTGGTTGAATGGCACAAAGCTAGGGATGGGGCATTGGTACAGACTGAATGGCCTCATCCGCACCGTAAGGATTCTATGTTCTTTATTCTATTCTATGTTCTATGTTAGGTCATCAGATCACCATATACAGGCAAAACTAATTGATTTATTTACAGTTTTACTAATAATTTTAAAAGATAGACTTTTATTTATACAGCACTTTTCATAGAAGGAGGCCCCAAATGCTTTATGAGCAGTGAAATGCTTCTATGTGTAGCCACTGTTGTACGTCAGGAAACATAGCAGCCAATTCATGTAAAGCAAGATCCCACATACAATCGTGACCAGATAATCTGTTTTGGTGATGTTGGTTGAGGGATACATATTGACCAGGGAACCAGGGAAAATTCCCCTGCTCCACGATGGCATATTTTGCGCGTGCGCGATTAGGCCGGGGTTGCCCACCGTGGGTGTTAGAGGTGAGGAGGTGGTGGTGGTGGTGGTGGCGGTGGTGGTGGGGGGGGGGGGGGGAGAGACCCCCTCATGCTGCGTTCAGGCTCGGTGGGAGGAGGGGATGAAGTTGGGGATTGTTTTGTGGGCCTCGGAGATCAGGATGCCATTTAAAAATGCCCTCCTGGTCCTGATCTCTCACTACAACAAGCAGTTCCGGCGAGCAGAGCTCTCCGTTGTATAAGCCGGGGCTATGTGCAACCTCGGCAATGTGTTCCCCGTTCAGGCCCCTTATTCAGAACGAGTACCGTTGAATAGCCACGTGTTTCTCGGCACTGCGAGTGCCGGGAAACACGTGGCAAAATGCGCTCGCTAGGCGAAGATCGCGCCCTAGGTTTATCCATCGAGTTTGGATCCCCTGTCAGAACATCTTTGTTTGATGACACAAAAAGGGGTTAGGTGTTGGATATTTCTGAAGCAAAATACTGTGGTGCTGGAAGTGTTAAAACCACAGAAAATGCTGGAAACGCTCAGCAAACTGAGCAGCACCTATAGAGGGAGAAACAAAACTGATCTTGCATATCCACACCCCTTGCATACTTGCTAATGCCATCACCACATATAATTTAATCTGCACCAAATTCAAAGCTCCTCGATCTTGTTCAGAAGTGAGAGGCAATCAGCCTGTGCACACGCCATTCCCCTGTCCTTCTCATCAACTCTGCAGTCCAGTTCTGATTGTTCAAACTGATCGTTAAGGTATAAAAAAATGTAACTATCTAGTAATCTGCTTAAGCCCCATAATAACTAGTAAAAATCTAGTTTGCATCATCAAATAGGTTGCGTCTCAACGAAGATTTTTTAAAAAATCATTCATTCACCTTGTAAAACCAGCAGAGGCAACAAACTTTCAAGTGAGGCCTGACCCACATCACAACGTTCTGGCTGTCAGAACATCGGAAAATAGACTTGAAAGGACTAACTGGTTCACCAAGGATAGAGCGGCATGACAAGACACCTACCAATCTTTCTCATCCCAGTAAACCCCTTAGAAAGGCAAAAAAACAGGTCTAAGGAGAGAGAAAAAGACTGGAAAACTCCTTAGCCTCATAGGCAATAGGAACCACTCTCAATTGCATTGACCAGGTTTACGTTAGCTGTTACTCACCTATATGAATGAGTCCATCCCTCTCTTGAAGACCAGCGTCGAGTCACATCTACCAACCAGCTGGTAACACATTCCAACGTGTCTGTACTCTCTAGGAAAAGAAGAATTACCCAACACCCACCTTATGCCAACTAGGCACATGTCCACTGCCCAATCTGTCGATCTGAAATTAACTCTCGATGCATCCAGCTCTTGCGTTATTTTACATACCATTAGGCTGTCCAGAAGCCTCCATTGCTGTGAAATAAATCGATCCATTTGTTTCTGCTGGGTAATTATGAGCAATTAGGGTTCTTGTAAACTGCTCATTGTTATTGTAATTTCTCTCTGGACCTTTTTGCAAGGCTACATTATCACCCACCATGTGAGGGAACTAAAATCTGAGGTCCAGATCAGACCTAATCAATGACCTGTATCATTACCAAATGGCGTATTTTGATTTTTACTAAATGATTCCGTTAATGCACTCAATATATTGTTTACTTTGGCTATATCTTCACTGCGTTGCTCATGAATCTTCAGCAATTTGAGCAAAATAATATTAAGATGTTCCTTAAACCATTACTGGGATTTTGTTTTACTGCTTTGGCCAAAGCTACATTTCAAATATTAATCGTTCTTTATGAAGAACAACTTCCTGACTTCATTCCGATATTTCCTCCCTGCTAGTATGAACTTTGCCCTCTTGTAATAATGTCAATAATCCAACAACTAATGTTTATACAGCATTTTTATCGTGGTGAAACATCCCAAGGCATTTCACAGGAAGATTATAAAATAAAGTAGAGCGCCAAACCACATGAGATCTAAGGAGGTCAAATAGCCAGAAACTTAGTCAAAGAGGTAGGTTTTAAGATGGAGTTTACAGAAGGAAAGTAGGGAGGCGTAGGGAGGGTATTCCAGACCTTGGGATGAAGGCATCTAAAAGCACAGCCACTGATAGTGGAGCAATTAAAATTGGGAATGCTCAAGAGGTCAGAATTTGAGGAGCACAGTACAGGAATTTTAAAATCATGACTTGGCTTAACTGGGAGCCTGTGTAGGTCAGCAAGCACAGGGTTGATAGGGAACAGGACTAGGTGCGAATTGAACCAGGGGCCTCAGAGTTGTAAATAATCTCAGATTTACGGTGAGTGGCATGTGGTAAATCAGCCAGGACTGTAGTGGAGACTAGCGATAACAAAGGCATGAATGAGGTTTCAGCAGTAGGTGCGCTGAGACAACAGGCAGGTCTAGCAATGCTTTGTGTTGTGTTATGCTGCTTCAGATAACAGGCTGCTACTTGATGCAGTCTTAACTAAAGGATGCTCCAGACTCTGAAATGTGTTTCACGTGTTTATTGAACTATTAACACAGTTCTCAAATGAGTTTGACTCTCTGCTAATCTAACTGTAGTAACTCAGTCTAAATGTACCAGCTTGCTCAAAGCCACGTGCTGGGGTGTGATGCTGCTGATCAACCCTGTCTAACTCTCGAGATGTCTGTCTGTGGAAAGAGGCAGGGTCTGAGTGCCTAATCTCTTTTATAGTGTTTATGTCATGCCCCATTGTGGTGATGCCACCTCTGAGCGTCCTGACTGCCCATTGGTTGTGTTCTATTCTGAGTGTTCATTGGTTGCATGTTTGCATATCATGACATTTTGTAGGTAGGGTTTGGCAGTCTTGGTACAAATGTGAAGTTAGAAGCTTGCCTCAGATCAAATTTGACACCAAGGTTGCGAGCAGACTGGCTTAATCTTGGACTGTTGCCAGGGAGCAGGATAGAGCTGCTAGCTGGGACAATGGAGTTAGGAGTCAGGACTGAAAACGATGACTTCACTTTTCCCAGTATTTAATTGAAGGAAATCAGGAAGAGAAGTCTTTGCAAGTGACTGTCAGGTTGCAGGTGGACAGATAAGAATGGAACTTGTGACTGCAACTGTGCTACTTAAGAGGTTTGACAGACACCAAAATAATAGGTGAGAGCAGTCCCACCCAGTGAAGAGACATTGGAGCAGGATGGTGTAGTCAATCGTGTCAAAGGCTGCAGACAGGTCGAGAAGGATGAGGAGGGAAAGTTTACTTTCACGGTTGCATAGGGTCACCTTCAACTACCCTATACCATCATAGTGTGTATATAGTGGGATAAGCAAAATATTTCAGAGTGAAACAAAAGTTTGCATCTATTTATCACATTTTATCTTGAAGCACGTTAGAACCAATTAATTACTGTTGCAGTGCAGCCACTGTGGCGCAGACAACAAAGCAGCTAATGTGTGCACAGCAGGATCCCAAAAGGAGCATATGTATGATTGGCTTTTGGTTAAATAAGGAACGTGTCCCAAACATGAGATGCTTGCTGTCATTTAATGCTACTGGACTTTGTTATACCCTTGTTATTAGTGGTAAAAACTGGGCGGTTAGTGGTTAAAAACTGGGCAGCATGGATAAGTTGGGCCGAAGTGCCTGTTTTCATGCTGTAAACCTCTTATGATTCTATGACCCGTCCTCAACAGCCTTGCAGGGCCTTGTTTTCACATATCAGTCATGAGACAGCTACTGCCTTCGATTGAGTACTCCAGTCTGCATTAGAATTTCAATGCAGCAGCTCCTGATCCAGCTGAGTCAGCTTGCCCTTTACTCCAGCTCTGTATATTGTTTTGGTGTTTGTCAAACCTCTAAGTAGCACAGTTGCAGTCACAAGACAAAAGTCAATTCCAGAGCTGGGTGAGAAAGATAAACATACAGAACTGAAGAAGACAAGTTAGCATAGAAGAGTCAGTGAAAATTGCACAAATAGTAGAAAGACAAATATTTAGTATCTTTTATATATTGGTATCTGGTCCCATTGACTTTACAATACAAGCTATAGTCCATCCATGAACTCAATTCAGTGTTCTAGTCGTGTCTAATCTCGGGTCTTGTGTAGGTTAAAGCACATTTTGGCTTGTGTTTATTTTGGTTTTAAACAGTAAAGTGAGGTAATTCTCACCACTGCTTTCCTTGTTTAAGTGCATAGGAAATAGGAACATGAGTCGACTACTTGGCTTTTCAAGCCTGCTCTGCCATTTAATAGGATCATGGCTGATCACCTACCTTAACTCCACTTTGCCCATCCTAACCTAAATATCCCTTGTCCCTTATTATTGAAAAATCGATTGATCTCTCTCTTGAATATACACAACAAATGGACATGGGGTAGAAAATTCCAAAGATTCATGTCACTTAGTGAAGAAATTTATCCTCATTGCAGAGATAAATCCCTTATTCTGAGACTGCTTCCTTGTTCCAGACTACCTAGCTTGGGGTGGGGGGGGGGAATGTTTTTCGATCATCTACCCTGTCAGGCCCCTTCAGAATTGTTACATATATCTCATTTGTCTAAATTCCAGGAAATATTGGTCCATTCTACCCTGTCTCTCTTCGTTGGACAATCCCAACATTCCAGGAATCATTGAACTTTTGGTGCACTCCCTCTAAGGCAACTTTATCCTTCCTTAGGCAAGGAGACCAAAACAGTAGGAGAACTGGACACAGTGCTTCATGTATGGTCGCATTAGAACCCTATATAATTCCTTACTCCATTTCTCTAACCTCTTTGCAATAAAGGCTGGTTTAGGATTTGCTCCTTAATTGCTTGCTATAGCTGTTTGTTAACCTTTCAGTCGTTTGTTTACAGGGATACCCAAGTCCCACTAAGTAGCAACATTTCCCAGTCTCTCGCCTTCATCATTAAAAAAATCTGCCTTCCTATTTTTCTCTGCCAAATTGCGTATCTTCGCACTTGTCCACATTGTAGTCCACCTGCCACATTCTTGCCCACTGACTTAACCTATGCATATCTCTTTACAGACCCTTTGCATTATCCTTGCAGCTTACTTTCACACCTATCTTGGTATTGTTGGCAAAGTGAGATACATTGCACTTGGTTATCTAATCTGAATCATTGACAGCGATAGTAAATCGATGCAGCTGATGTGTTGACCCTTGCTGTACCTCATTAGTTAAAATCAACCTATCCAAAACAATGAAAAGTATTGTTCTTCGTACAGTACAGACAGATCGTTCCATACATGAAGAACATAGGACGTACAATAAATACACAATATATATACATAAACACCGACATCAGGTGAAGCATATCGAGTGTAGTGCTATTCAGTAGAGAAGATGCGTGGAAAATTAGTTCAGTCCTTAAGAGGGTCATTCAGGAGTCTGGTAACAGTGGGGAAGAATCTGTTTTTGAATCTGTTAGTGCATGTTCTCAGACTTTTGTACCTCCTGCCCAATGGAAGACGTTGGAAGAGAGAATAACCCGGGTGGGAGGGGTCTTTGATTATGCTGCCCGCATTCCCAAGGCAGTGGGAGGCTTACATAGAGTCAATGGATAAGAAGCAGATTCGCGTGATGGACTGGGCAGTATTCACGACTCTGTAGTTTCTTTTGGTCTTGGCCCAAGCAGTTGCCATACCAGGTTGTGATGCAGCCAGATAGGATGCTTTCTCTGGTGCATCTGTAAAAATTGGTAAGAGTCAATGTGGACATGATGAATTTCCTTAGTTTCCTGAGGAAGTATAGGCGCTGTTATGCTTTCTTGGTCGTAGCATCGACGTGGATGAGCCAGGACAGATTGGTGATGTGCACACCTAGGTGTTTGAAGCTGTCCACCATCTCCACCTCGACACCATTGATGCAGACAGGGGTGTGTATGATACTTTGCTTCCTGAAGTCAATGACCAGCTCCTTAATTTTGCTGATGTTGAGAAGATTGTTGTCGCTACACCATACCACTAGGTTCTCTATCTCCCTCCTGTACTCTGACTCATCGTTGTTTGAGATCTGACCCACTACGGTTGTGTCGTCAGCAAACTTGTAGATCGATTTGGAGCTGAATTTTGCCAAACAGTCGTGTGTGTATAGGGAGTAAAGTCGGGGAGCTAAGTACGCAGCTTGTGGGATTCTGGTATTGAGGACTATTCTGGAGGAGGTGTTTATCCTTACTTATTGTGGCTTATGGGTCAGGAAAGTCAAGGATCCAGTTGCAGAAGGAGGAGCCCAGTCCTAGGTTTTGGAGTGTTGCTATGAGCTTGGCTGAGATTATGGTTTTGAAGGCAGAACTGCAATGAATGAAAAGGAATCTGACATAGGGGTCCTTGTTGTCGAGATGCACCAGGGATGAGTCTAGGGCCAGGGAGATAGCGTTGACTTTGGACCGATTGTGGCGGTATGCAAATTGCAGTGGAACAAGGCATTCCAGGAGTATGGAGTTGATGTGACTCAAGACCAACCTCTTGAAGCACTTCATAATTGCCTTTGTTATTTGTTCTGCCAGAACGTTGGTGCCAGGCAATTTTAAGTTGGGCCCATCCCAAAAAGAGCAGTTCCCTCTTTCGCAAGCCAGTGCCCCATGAATTGAAAACCTGACCTCCCTTGCCACTCTTTCAATCGTTGAATCTGTTTGTTCCTATGCCAATTAGTATGTGAGTCAGGTAGTAATCCAGAGATGATTACTTGTAAGGTGCTGTGTTTTAATTTGAACTCTAGCTCCTCACACACTCAACAAAATCTCATTCCTAGTCTTACACATGTCATTGATTCCTATGTGGACCACAACAAGTGCATCCTCTCCTTCACACTTCAACGTTTTGCGAAAGGCCATTGCATTTCAGCGGCAGCTATCCAAATAAAATTAAACCTGATGTGGTATAATGGAACACAAGGCTGTATTTCGGTGGGGCTGGTGAGTGCGGGTTGGTGGTGGGAGGGGAGCCAGTTCAATAGTCTTTTCCAAATGTTTTAATTCTATCCTTTAAATTACAAAGCCAATGCGCAGAATGGATAGGGCAAACCCTTAATCCATCTCATTGTTTGCTCCAAAAACCAATTCACATTCAAATTGAAGCCAATTCATGGTCTCCACAAGAGAGACATACAAGACCCAAGCTGACGAAAAAAGGCATTGCACCTCACCTTGGGCTTGATCTTAGCCAAAATGCCGAGAATAACTGAATAGTCTTAACCAAAAAGTCTAGTTTTGGATGCTGCCTAGTAGCAAGGAGTGAAACCAAGGCAGCAACATTTCAACAGCCACAAATGTACCATGGTTACCTGGTTTTGCTAGGCTGATGGAGTCAGAGAGCAATTTCCCACAGGTTATTTTCTTTTATTCAACCCAGATTTTCTCTCTCTTTTTCCCTCCTCGCCTGTAGGATTATATGGCTGTGAGGCTAAAAGATGTACTCCAGCCATCACAAATGTGACAGTGACCCAACTGGTCCTTTCCTACCTGTTATTTCTGTAATTTTGTTAGTATAATTGCACCATTGGCCATTTTGAGTAGTGCTCCGCATCCTGTTGTCTGGTTTTGGACTCCCAGCTTGGGGTTTCACTGGGACAAGCACACAGCCATTCCACTGATTAAACAACATATAATGTCAAGCCCATTGTCATCCTCCACCTACACAGAATCCATTCATAAAATTGTCTTTAACCAGCACACCTTACTATAAACTATGGCTCTTACTTAATACAATTTGGTCTGTGTAGAAGTATTAGTGAATAAGAGTTTTGCATTCTAAGTGCAATGAGTCAAGATTTAGTAAGCTTTGGGTACTATCTTTAACTGGCTTCTTTTTAACACTCATAGAGCTGCAAGAGTGCCTTGGATTGACATCTCACTCAAACCTTAGTAGGTACCATACTTATTGTTAAGAGAAAACCAATTCCAGAGCTGAGAGTATGAGTCGAGTAATTAAGTATTCCAAGTAGGGGGAAGCTAGTTAACTAACAGCAGTAAGTGGAAAATTGTACCACTGGTGTAGGCAAATATTCAGCAGGAATCTTGCCCTGTCAATGAAGGAGGTTTACTTTGTGAAGTGAATACTGAAGCAGCAATGGTCCAGAAGAAAGGCAATGTCTCTTGTTTCGATGTGTTCGGCCTTGCCTCCATATCCTTCCTTCTCTTTACTGTTTCACATCATCCCAATGTCGTCGTCCTCCCTGTCCAACATCCGAGGATAGTTCCCTGCTATCATAATAAATACATCAAGTGTTAATTGATCCAGGAGAAGCTATTTACTGTTTCCCCTTGACAGCAGCCACTCCATCGTGCCTCAGAGCAAACACCTTCAACCCCTGGTGCCTCTGCTTCCCCTCCCGCCCCTGCTCCTTGCCCCCCCCCCCCCCCATTCCCCACCACCACCCAACACACAAGCGCACACACACAGCCTCATCCTACCCCAACCCTCTACTTCCTTTATAGTTCTGTTTTGTCATCTTCCCTGTGCCATATTCCTATGCTTTCTCTCTCTCTCTTTTCGCCTCTCTCTGCTGTGCTCCCGCTGTCTGCCAAACATCCCGTCAGGCTTTGACCTACTTTCTGTGCTTCCTTACACCTGTCTCCGATCTCTGCAGAGCTATGATTTTTGACCCAGTTATTGTTCTGTGCACCATCTCTTTCTGTCTGTCTCTCTCTTTCTCTGCAATCAGATTTAGCTCCTATTTCTTTGCATTTCCAATCCAGTATTGACTGAGAAATGAGGGCTCCTTACCGCATCAAAATATTCAGTATCCCTTCAGTAAGCACAGCTTACTTGGGTGTGACAGAATGCAGGTTGCAAATTCAACTCCAGAGACAACCTGCTCCAATCAGCAGCAGAGACAGTATTTTATAAGGAACATTATTATCCCAATTGAAACAAGAACTATAATTTTATCTGAAATAAAAACAGGAAATGCTAGCAATACACAAGTCAGGCATCACCTGTGGAGAGAAAAAACATTTTGGGCCTGTGACCTTGCAACCGGACTGGGAAAAGTTAGAAATGTTTTAAGCAAGTGAATAGGGGATGGGGTAGGAAGAGCAAAAGGGGGAGATCTGTGATAAGGTGGTGGGTGGTAGAGATTAAGTGGCTAAAGGTTTCATGGCCATTGTTTTGCATTGATCACCGTCCTGGTTGCTTATACTCCTGGGCATCTTTATTGTGAGCCTGGATGGTGACTAGGAGCTGCCTATTTCCCTGTAATAGGCACTGTAGTGAGTCTGATGCTGCTCCATATGATCTGCTCAATTGTGCACTTCCAGAACTTCCAGGCATTGATTGTTGGAGCTTGGGTAACTTTGCCCCCCCCCCCCCCCCCCCTTCGAACTTGGTGTACGCAGCATTGTGTCAGTTGGGACCCAGTGGGTAGCGCTCTCACTTCCGAGTCAGAAGGTTGTAGCTTTGTCTTCCATTGCCGAGACTTGAGCACACAACCTTGACTGACAATCCCAGTCCTGTGGTGAGGGACCATCTTTTGGATTCAACTGCAGCCCAGTCTGCCCCCTCAGATGGATGAAAGATCACACAGCATGATTTGAAGAAGGGCAGCCACAATCGTGTCAGAGTCCTGCTCAGTATGTATCCCTCAACTAGTATCACTAAGATTATATGATCATCATCTGATTGCTATTTGCAGGAGGAGCTTGCTTTGCTCAAATTGGCCATTGTATTTCTCTGGAATATAACACTGATTATACTTCACAAAGTAAGGGGAGGCACGGTGGTGCAGTGGTTAGCACTGCTGCCTCGGTGCTGAGAACCCGGGTTCGATTCCGGCCCCGGGTCACTGTGGCTCTACCAGTGTCTACATGGGTCTCACCCGCACAACACAAAGATGTGCAGGGTAGGTGGATTGGCCACGCTAAATTGCCATTTAACTGGGGAAAACACATTTTAACTTCCATGGCTGTAAAGCACTTTGGGATGTCCTGAAGCTGTGAATGTTGCTATATAAATCCATATTTCAATGTTATTTACCTACTGGGTCAGTCTCAGTTTTAATTTCTCAACTGTTCCATGTACATTTACACTGTAGCTTAAGTCAGTTTATCCTCTCCTCACACTCACGGCTTCATAAACTGGCACCTTGCACCTCCAAGACTTGGATAGTGGTTTGTAGGAGGAATGGGTTGGGAGAGGGGGGGCAGTGAGCTGGTGAGTGCCCAGATCTGGCAGGAGATCAGATTGTTATTAAACCCTGACTACATGCAGTTGCAGAACTGGTGACTGAGATTTATCACATCGTTAATTGTGTCAGCACAAAGAACACAATATGTGTCTTAAATGGGTTAGGTTTAAACAATCCCCTGTCAGCAGTAAGACTGCATTTATCTTAAATTTGTCAGATTTAGATAATCCCCAGCAAACCAGGTCTTGTGTCACCAGCAGCTTGAACAGCAAATCCTGGATCTCTGCCAATATCACATTTCCCAAAGCAGGAGTGATTCCCAAACTTAAACCTCTTCGGGGAAAAAAAAATCCTTGTTATCAAAGAAAAAAGAGGTAAAATAAACAGCACAACATCCAATAGAGTAAATTAAATGCAATTTGCATTTTCCCACTTCCAATTTCCTTGCCCTGTCCCTTCTTATCCTTTAGTCCTGTAACTTCCAACCTTTTTTGAAGCACGGAATGCGACTGGGTATGGTTCTGCAGGAACCTGTAAACATACTTTGCAGTTTCTCACCATTGTCCATTTTGCTTTTAATCCCCCAGCCTCAACAGTGGTGCCAGCTGGGCCCTGAACAATGGGGTTCATCGCAGTCAAGTCTGAACCTGCCCTTGCTCAATTGAGTCAAGGAGGCACACTTTCCCATAGAGTCACTGAATAGCAACAGAGAGTGGTCTCATGCTTTTCCACTCGGGGCTCTCTCTCTCTCACAGACGGATACACACACCTGTTTTAGGGTTGCTGAGGCCTATTGGAACATTGCAGGAGGGAGAGGGGGGCGAGAGAGAGAGAAAAGACATGAAAATGGTAATTCTTCTATCATTTTCAGATCTTAGCCTAAAATGTCTCGATCATCACAGGCAGGAATTTCCGAAATATATCCTCAATCTAAATAACAGTGCACCCTCTCGAATTCAGCCAAGCGGTGCGAGACCCTGTATCCTCACAGCATCAAATTTGGGTTCTGGTTAAAGCCAACATTATGTGGAGTATTGTTTAAAAAGGCCTCAAAAATGCGAACAACTTCACTCGAGCTCCACATCGACCCCTTTCTGTAATACAGCAGTTGCAAAATAGAGGCACATGGGACTTGCAGCCATGAGGCCCATGTGTGCCATTGTTTATGCTCCACTTGAGCTGTCGTGTTAGTCACCCTGGGGTAACACGGACTGCAACTGGATGCAGTTGTACTGTAAAGTAGACACCAAACTTAGACGTTAGTTCAATACGTTTTATTGAACTTCCGGAGCCGTGCACACAGCTTGCTGTGGGTTGACACTCTACTAATCTAAGTGTGCTAACTATAACTAACTAGACCAGACTAGCTCTGAGCCATGTGTAGAAGGTGCTAACTGATATATACACCCTGACTGTCACTACAGTTGTCACCAGTGGAAAGAGGCAGAATGCTGATGCCTCGTTTTTTTTATAGTGGGAGACCACCTTCTAGTGTTCTGCCTGGTGATTGGTTGTGTTCTGTCCTGTGCGTTGATTGGCTGTACTGGGTGTCTGTCACTGCCTGTCTGTATCTCATTATGTGCATGAGTGCATATCATGACATCCCCCCATTTAAAAAATAATAATAATTTGTCGGTTGCTTAGAGCATATGTGACTGTAGGTACATGTATAACTATTTACATTAAATGGCGAGTGAATGATTATGTACATGAAAGGTGTCTAGTGTGCAGATACAGAACTATATTTACAAGATAAATGTCTATAAGTCCAATCTCTGGGGCTGGCGTCGGATCCTTGTCGACAGCCTGAGAGGCGGAGGTGGGGACGACGGCGCCTTGACAGGCGGGATTGCTGCCAGATTGATGGCCTCGTGGTGCGAGGTATCCGGAGGAGGCATAACAACATCTGGAAAGGTGAGATTTGATAGTGGGCAGGCGAGTTTGCATAGTGCCCTTCTGTTGCGCCTGACAATGGAGCTATCAGCCATACGAACCACAAACAATCAGGGAGCAGCCTGCCGAACAACAACAGCTGAGGTTGACCAGCCTCCATCAGGTAGCTTGATGCGAACAGCATCTTCCGGAGATAGCGCAGGCAAATCGGTAGCATGAGCATCGTACGTCAGCTTTTGCCGGTTCCTGAGTTGCTGCACCTTTTGCAGCACTGGGAGGTGATCCAGGTCTGGTAAGTGTATGGCCGGAACAGTCATCCGCAGGTCTCTATTCATAAGGAGTTGTGCCGGAGACATACCGGTGGACAGAGGGGTTGCCCTGTACGCCAACAGCGCAAGGTTGAAGTCAGAAGCAGAGTCCGCAGCCTTGCAGAGCAGTTACTTCACTATATGGACCCCTTTCTCGACCTTCCCGTTGGACTGCAGGTAGTGTGGGCTTGAGATAATGTGTTTGAATTGGTACGACCACTCTTGGCTGTGGAAGCAGGGACCATTGTCACTCATGACAATGAGTGGAATACTGTGCCTGGCAAATGTCTCCTTGCAGGCCTTGATGACTGTCCTTGATGTGAGGTCTGACAGCTTCACAACTTCCGGGTAACTTGAGAAGTAATCTATGATGAGCACATAGTCACGCCCATTGGCATGAAAAAGGTCGATTCCCACCTTGGACCACGGAGAGGTCACGATCTCGTGTTGCTGGAGTGTTTCGCCTGAGCAGGCTAGAAGCGCTGGCAGGTCGCACAATTGAGGACCATGTTGGATATGTCCTGGCTGATTCCAGGCCAATAGACAGCCTGTCGGGCCCTGCGCCTACACTTTTCGTCACCGAGGTGTCCCTCGTGGATTTGTTTGAGCACTAAGCTCTGCAGGCTGCGAGGAATAACGATACGATCGAGCTTGAGGAGAATCCCCTCGATGACTGTCAGGTCGTCCTTCACATTGAAGAACTGAGGGCATTGCCCTTTTTGCCAACCATTTGCGAGGTGGTGCATTACACGCTGCAGAAGAGGGTCCTTGGCAGTCTCTTCACGAATGCTGATCACTGTTTCATCTGAGGCCGGGAGGTTGCTGGCACACAGTTGCACCTGCACCTCAATTTGGTGGATGAAGTCAACCTGTTCACAGGGCGAGGTGATGGAGCGGGACAGGGCATCCGCAATTATTAGCTCCTTGCCTGGTGTGTATACTAACTCAAAATTGTACCCGCGGAGTCGAAGGAGAATGTGCTGAAGCCTGGGCGTCATGTTATTCAAGTCCTTATGAATGATATGGACCAAGGGTCTGTGGTCAGTCTCCACTGTGAAGTTTGGTAGACCGTAGACGTAGTCATGGATCTTTACAATGCTGGTTAGGAGGTCCAGGCACTCTTTTTCTATCTGGGCATACCTCTGTTCAGTAGGAATCATGGCCCTTGACGCATAAGCCACTGGAGCCCAGGACAAGGAGTCAACCTTCTGGAGGAGCACCGCACCAATGCCGTCCTGGCTTGCGTCCGCGGAGATTTTTGTCTTCCTGTCCAGACAGTCTGTCCCTTGGTGAATAGCTCAGTACAAGCATAGAGAAAGCACCTTTGGTTGATTCACAAAACACACAGTATAACACCAAGGCCTGTGTTCTCAGCACATTTCTGTATGGCTAGTTACCAAGAAAAGAAGCTTAAAGACCTCCAGCTTCACTGTCTGCGGCACATTATTGCTATATCACAAAGGCAGCAGTTCTCTCAAAGATAGAGTTCCTAACTGTGTTGGCACTAATCAAATAAAGAGACAGCTTTGGTGAAACTGGCATGTCCACAGGTTAGAAGATGGTCACATACCCAATGAACGTCCGAATGTTAGGGTAGCCGGAGCCAGATAACCAAGTGGGACAATGCAAGGCTCTGCTTCACAGGTGCTTGCAAGCGTGCCATGAAAACCGCCATTGAGAATCACACCCAGGAGTCACTTAACTGTCGGCAGAGGGAAATAGTGACACTTGGGGGCTGGCTTAGCACAGGGCTAAATCGCTGGCTTTGAAAGCAGACCAAGGCAGGCCAGCAGCACGGTTCAATTCCTGTACCAGCCTCCCCGAACAGGCCCAGAATGTGGAGACTAGGGGCTTTTCACAGTAACTTCATTTGAAGCCTACTTGGGACAATAAGCAATTTTCATTTCATTTTATTTCCAGTGGGCTGGCATGCACTAACATGACAACCAGAGGCTATAACAGCTGGGCAGTATAGCTATATCACAAAGGCAGCAGTTCTCTCAAAGATAGGTACCAGCACCGAAAACAACATTCCCACAATGTTACTTGCCAGTTTCAAGTATGGCACTTGTGGGGGGGACCAGGCTTCACAGCCATTAGCAAAGGTGCATCAAAGACACTCCATCTAAATAGATCATTTGCTGTGTTCATCACCACTCGTAGATGGAAGGATACCAAGAAAGGAAAGAGAAACTAGATGATCATATGTATAGTGTTGAGAAGTTGCTCAAATCTGTTATTAGGGGCACTGATTGAACGCTTGGGTAAATACAAACTGACCAGAGAGAACCAACATGGATTTGCAAAGTATATGTCAAGGATAAAGAACATATCTTTTGAGGAAGCAACAAGAACATACAGTGCAGAAGGAGGCCATTCGGCCCATCGATCCTGCACCGACCCACTTAAGCCCTCACTTCCACCCTATCCCCATAACCCAGTCACTAAGGGCAATATTTCATGGCCAATCCACCTAACCTGCACGTCTTTGGACTGTGGGAGGAAACCGGAGCACCCGGAGGAAACCCGCGCAGACTTCGCACAGACAGTGACCCAGCGGGGAATCGAACCTGGGACCCTGGCGCTGTGAAGCCACAGTGCTATCCACTTGTGCTACCGTGCTGCCCGTGCAGCTAACATGGTAGGTTTGGGATTATCTATGGATGTTGCTCACCTGAACTTCACTAAGACATTCGATAAGATTTTACTTAAAACCTTAACAAAAATGAGACTGTATGAAATTGAAGCCAGCTGATTAACATGGTTAGCAGACAGAGTAATGGGTATGTACCCCAACTGCAGAATGTGACTACTGGTATCCCCCAGCAATCTGCCAGAGCCTTACCTATTCATTATATTGTCATGTGAGAGTACCTTTAAGAAATGTACCTTTAAGAAATGGGTGTTTATCAGTGATGTCAGAGTGTGGGTGGAGCCGGGCTGTCTGTCAGCTTTTTACTTTTGCTTTAGGCTGTTTGCTGCAGGGTGTGTTTTAGTTTTGTTTTCAGTGTTAGAGCTGAAGCCAGACAGAGCAGGTGTACTGTTGATCTCTCTGCCATGAAAAGACTATCTCTTGATCATTTGGTGAATTCAGAATTATAAATGTTTTCAGTAGTGAATGTAAACCTGAAATGCTTGTGTTAAAAGGTGTTTCTTCTGTCTTCTGGATGTTGTTTGGGAAGTTATTAAGGATTACTTAGTGTTGTAATTTTTGGGTGTTGTATTTGAATTAATGGTTGCCAAGATGTTCACTGTATGTTTCAAAAAGCACAGTACGAAGTCTTACAACACCAGGTTAAAGTCCAACAGGTTTGTTTGGATGTCACTAGCTTTCGGAGCGCTGCTCCTTCCTTCCTGAGGAAGGAGCAGCGCTCCGAAAGCTAGTGACATCGAAACAAACCTGTTGGACTTTAACCTGGTGTTGTAAGACTTCGTACTGTGCTCACCCCAGTCCAACGCCGGCATCTCCACATCATGTTTCAAAAAGGTTAACTTGAGTTCATAGAATAAACATTGTTTTGCTTTAATAATTACTTTTCCATTTCTGCTGTACCACACCTGCAGAGTGGGCCGTGTGCTCCCCATACCACAATCTATTGAACGTTGTGGGTCAGGTGAACTCCATGATACACTTTGGGGTTCTCTAAACCCTGGCCCATAACAATATTTATAAACAACTTGTTTGAAGGAATAATTTGCATTGTCTTGCGTTAAGTCACCACACTAAATTAGGTACCACAGTGATAGTTTAGATTGGGACAAAGTTGCAAAAGGACATTGATGGATTCACCGAGTGGGCAAAATCATGGAAAACTGAGTTCATTGTGGGATCATCCACCGAAGAAAAGTAGATCAGGATATTTTCAAATGGTACGTTTGGAACTGTGAAGAAACAGAGATTTAGGAGTCCATGTACATAAACTGCTAATGGGCAGGTACAAAATATAATTGAACGGGTGAATGGAATTCTGCCCTTGATTTCAAAGGGGCTGAATGCAAAGAAGTGGAAGTTATGTAACAGCTATATAAATCTTTGGTTAGGGAGACTTCCAGTGACGGCGGGCGGGAGGCAGCCGCACACTGGAGAGCTCCCGCTCGGGAATAGAAATTTTGGGGTTTTAACGCCCGGTCCCAGGGGCAACGGAGGCTGAAAAGGCTGTAAGAAGGCACAGGGAGGAGAAATGTCCAAGCTTGGGGGAAAAAATGGCCGTGAAAAAGGGGGTTAATGAAAGTCCACCGGTGAGTGGAAAAGTCAGCGCAGGAACTGTAAGGAAAGCGGAGACTGGAGCACCGGGGAGGCCACATCACTCACAGCAGAAGAAGTGACCAAATTGATGGTTATGGAACTTGAAAAACAGTTCACAAAGCACATGGAAGCGATGACGAAGGAGATGGGGGCAGTATTGAAAGTGCTGGTGGAGGAGGCGATTGTCCCGGTGAGGGCAGCGGTATCAAGCGCAGCGGCGGAGGTGCGGGAGCAAGGTGAGACACTGAAGGAAATAGAAGAGGTATTATCGCAGCAAAGTGATCAACTCACCTCGATGGGGAAGGAGTTGCGGAAGGTGACAGGGACCACCAAGGGTCTGTGAGCCAAAATGGAAGACCTAGAAAACAGATCCAGGCGGCAGAATCTGAGGATCGTGGGTCTGCCCGAAGGGGTGGAAGGCCCGAGGCCGACGGAGTATTTTGCCATGATGTTGGCAGAGCTATTGGGGGAGGGGGACGATCCCTCTCGATACGAACTGGATCGGGCTCATTGGTCATGGAGGCCGATACCAAAAGCGAATGAGCCGCCAAGAGTAGTATCTGTGTGTTTCCGTAGGTACAGCGTGAAGGAGAAGGTCCTGTGCTGGGCAAAGCAGAAGTGGTTGGTGCAGTGGGCTGGAGCTGGTATATGCATATACCAGGACTTTACGATGGAGCTGGTGAGGAGGCGGGCTGCCTTCAGCCGGGTGAAGAAGGCACTGTACATCAGCAAGGTGCAGTGCACTGCACCTTGCTGATATAAAGTGCCTTCACCCGGCAGAGTATATCCAGCTAAGTTGAGGGTGACCTACAAATCCAAGGACTTTTATTTTGGGACAGCGGAAGCGGTGGAGGAGTTTGCGAAGGCAGAAGGAAGGACTGTGGCAGAATTGAGAAATGGGACTGAGAGCAGGTCGTGTACCGATGTAGCCTCGTAACTTTATTTTTTCACTGCGTGTTGGTGTATGTACTAAATGTGTATATTTGGGCACAGGAAGAGTTGGGACTTTCATTTCCAATGATGGTTTTTTGGGGCTTGGGTGTGTATGCTGGGGTTGTGTGCTAATGGTGATTTCTTGGTTTTCCTGGGACCGGGCAAGGGAGAAGGAGACCCGGGCGGGGGCCTCCACGCTGGCCAGTTTAAGCCGGCCAGTGAACGGGAGTGAGCTGGGGGGAGGGGCTGCAGCCATCGGAGCCTGGTAGAACAGGTTTCGGTGAGTCTAGCCAGGGGGAAAAGTTGGGGGAAGAAACCAAGGTTGGGGGGAGGAGTTTACAAGAGGAAGTGGAGGGGAGGAGACTAGGGGGGGGGGGGGGGTCTAGAATTCATGGGTGCCATTCACGGTACTCTTTCGGGGATTGAATGGCATTGAATGGGGTGTTGGGGGGGGTGGACTATATGTGTCAACGGTGACCAGGGAATCCTGATTCCTTTTTCTTCTTTTTTTCCGCCTTTGGAGGTTTAGTTTTATTTGATGCTTATATTGTCAGGTGGGCCGTTGTTTGGGGGGTGGTGGGAGGATGGGATCGTTGTTGTTGGTAGGGACATTGACATTGTATTTGTTACCGTTTACTGTTTGTTGGCGGGGTATAAATTCTGAAGAAAATGGAGAATAAAAATATATATTTTTTTAAAAAAATAAAACTTTGGTTAGATACCCATTTAGGGAACTGTGTTCTGTTCCAGGACGACACGGTGGTTAGCACTGCTGCCAAACAGCGCCAGGGATCCGGGATTGGGCCTGTGTAGGGTGGTCTTTCGAATGACCGGTGCAGACCTGATGGGTTGACTGGCCTCCTTCTGCACTGTAGGGATTCTATGATGATACTGGCCTTGCGGGGTGGGTAATGCAGATTCAGCAGACGTTTTTGAACGTTAAAAGCTTAAATTATGAAGACCAGCTTCATAGATTAGGCTTGTATTCGCTTGTGTATAGAAAGTTAAGGGTTGATCTAATTAAGCTGCCCTAAATAAGTAATGGATTTGATACGGTGGATACAGAGAATCTATTTCCTCTCGTGGCAGAGACGAGAACAAGGGGCCATAACCTTAAAATTACAGCTAGGCTATTCAACAATAATGCCAGGAAGCACTTCTTCACACGCCATGGAAACCTGACGTTCTCGCTCTTAAAAGGTTGTTTGAAACCTGCAGTCAATTGAAAATGTCAAAACGTGAGATTTGATGGATTTTTGTGACGTAAGGCTATTCACAGCTGCAAAACCAAGAAAGGTCGCTGGAGCTAAAATACAAACCAGCCACCATCTAACTAAATGGCCCACTCTTCACTTATCTTCCTGGGCGATTTAAATAAATAATTTATAAATTTGAGTTGCAGTGCTTTATCACGTGTGCCTACAAACTGCACTCCAGTTGGTTTTAGTGCAGTACTCTCATTTCTATGAATGTTGCTGCTGTTTGTAATTCCAGTTGATATTTGGAATAAGCTGTGCCTGAAATTCTGGTAGCAAATCTGTAATAACTTCATACTTGCACTTAACGTATCTCGCTCCATTGTACACATTTCACTCCCCCT
The DNA here is from genome assembly GCF_047496885.1 of Scyliorhinus torazame. Lineage (NCBI taxonomy): Eukaryota > Metazoa > Chordata > Chondrichthyes > Carcharhiniformes > Scyliorhinidae > Scyliorhinus > Scyliorhinus torazame. The sequence goes on from NC_092716.1 coordinate 109,813,978, forward strand.
CCCCTCCCCAACCAACCCCCCCCTTTAATTTTGTCCATTTGTTTTGTGGTTTGCTTCAACTTCTGTTGAATCATGCAACTTTGTGCCATCTCGCGTGACTCAGACAAGACATTTTGCTGAAAGATTAATTACATGTACCCTGGATGCTCATTATCCTGTGCAATATAATTTGGATCCAGATTGTCAAAGGCTTTTTTAATTACGGAGGAGCCATGTGGAAGGCCTACGGATTACAGTGCAGGACCTTGCCAAAGTTGAAAAGCACAGGAAGAGAATGAGCAGTTAATCAAGGAATGGGGATGAGGAGATGACAAGTCCGGCCTTCGAGGCTCTGTGGTTGTAGGAGAAATTGGAGTGTGAGGGAGGTGAAAAGCTCGAAAGTTCAAAGTGAAGACTATACTATGAATCTCCCACTCCGTCATATAAAAGTAGCAACAGCCACCTAAGTGCATAGAAAAACATTACACCAAGCCTTTCCTGAAGTATTCCAGATTGCGTAATTGTGCAGGGCTCCGATTTGGTTAAGAATGTTGTGTCAATCACCCTGGGGTAACACAGACTGCATCTGGATGCGGTGTATTTGAAATAGACACCAAACTTAGACGTTAGTTCAATACGCTTTATTGAACTTGTTGAGCAGTGCACACAGTTCGTTGTGGGTTGACACTCTACTAATCTAAGTGTGCTAACTATAACTAACTAGACCAGACTAGCTCTGAGCCACGTGTAGAAGGTGCTAACTGATATATACACCCCGACTGTCACTACAGTTGTCACCAGTGGAAAGAGGCAGAGTGCTGATGTCTTGTGTTTTATAGTGGGAAACCCCCCTCTAGTGCTCTGCCTGATGAATGGTTGTGTTCTGTCCTGTGTGTTGATTGGCTGTACTGGGTGTCTGTCACTGCCTGTCTGTATCTCATTATGTGCATGAGTGCATATCATGACAAAGAAAAAAATGTAATAATTATATCCTACCAGAAACCCGCAAAATATTTGTGGTCAAATTAGTATCTTTATTGCAACAGAACAGGATACTTACTTAAATACAAGATTTCTAGCTTTTCTTTCTCCAAAGACTGTTGCAGGATCAACATTTTTCACTCTTGGGAAAAATGACATAAAGCTGTTTGCACAAATGTGTGCAAACAGTCTTAGGATTTTAAATACTAAATCTTATCAAGGGTTTGACCTTGTGACTTGTTTAGTTATAGCATATAAAAGCCTAATTAGGAACTCTTTTCTCCTGAGTTGAAAAGGGAGGTATAGAACTGGTGGGCTCAGTATTATTCATGAAACACACTCTTTCCCTGAATTTGTCCATTATTATTTCAACATCCATCATCCTGACTACCAATCTTGTTCCATTACAAAGTCCTTCCCCAATAGTGTTCCATTACAAAGTCCTTCCCCAGGATTGCAGTTTCATAGCGAGGTGATAACTGTTCCTCCTTGAGTCCAGGTTTGGGTGGTGGCATGCCCATTGGTGTTAAGACTTTGCAGAAACTCTGAAGGGTATATTCTATTATCATCTTCATCTAAAGAATCAACATTAATGTATTCTTTTCATCCACATGATGGACCACTTTATGAAAACATTTTCATTCGAATCTGGTGAATTTTTATTTTTGATACAAATAATAGCTTTCAATTAATAAATGGTATGAAATAATTGTCCCTGCTATTTTGCCACACTTAACCAATACCTCCCACCCCTCCCATGTCATTCTTTTCCTCCTGCACCTCCTCCATCCTTCCCATGCCCTTCCCTCATGCCATCCCCATCTCAATCCTCCCATCTCTCCAGCCAGGGTAAAGTGCTTGTCTCTGCTGTTTGTGTTCACAAACAACCCAGCGCCACCATAAGACATAGGAGCAGAATTAAGCCACTCGATCCATCGAGTCTGCTCTGCCATTCAATCATGGCTGATATTTTTCTCATCCTCATTCTCCTGCCTTCTTCCCATAACCCCTGATCCCCTTATTGATCAAAAACCTATATATCTCTGTCTTAAAGACACTCAGTGATTTGGCCTCCACAGACTTCTGCGGCAAAGAGTTCCACAGATTCACCACCCTCTGGCTGAAGAAATTCCTCCTCATCTCTGTTTTAAAGGATCGTCCGTTTAGTCTGAGATTGTGTCCTCTGCTTCTAGTTTTCCCTACAAGTGAAAACATTCTCTCCACGTCCACTCTATCCAGGCCTCACAGTATCCTGTAAGTTTCAATAAGATCCCCCCTCATCCTTCGAAACTCCATCGAGTACAGACTCAGAGTCCTCAACCGTTCCTCATACGACAAGCTCTTCATTCCAGGATCATTCTTGTGAACCTTCTCTCGACCCTCTCCAAGGCCAGCACACCCTTCCTTAGATACGGGGCCCAAAACTGCTCACAATACGCCAAATGGGGTCTGACCAGAGCCTTGTATAGCCTCAGAAGTACATCACTGGTCTTGTATTCTAGCCCTCTCGACATGAATGCTAACATTGCATTTGCCTTCCTAACTGCCGACTGAACCTGCACGTTAACCTTAAGAGAATCGTGATCAAGGGCTCCCAAGTCTCTTTGTGCTTCTGAGTTCCTAAGCATCTCCCCATTTAGAAAATAGTCTGTGCTTCCATTTCCCCTTCCAAAGTGCATAACCTCATACTTTTCCACATTGTATTCCATCTGCCACTTCTTTGCCCACTCTCCTAGCCTGTCCATGTCCTTCAACAGCGCGCCTGCTTCCTCAATACTACCTGTCCCTCTACAGAACTTTGTGTCATCTGCAAACTTAGCAACAGTGCCTTTAGTTCCTTCTTCTAGATCATTAGTGTATATTGTGAAAAGATGTGGTCCCAGCACAGACCCCTGAGGCACACCACAAGTCATTAGCTGCGATCCTGAAAAAGACCACTTTATCCCCACTCTCTGCCTTCTGCCAATCAGCCAATCCTCGATCCATGCCAGGATCTTACCCTTAACACCATGGGCTCTTAACTTATTTAACAGTCTCCTATGCGACACCTTGTCAAAGGCCTTCTGGAACTCTAAATAAATCACGTCCACTGGTTCTCCTTTGTCTAACTTCCTTGTTACTTCCTCAAAGAACTCTTAACAGATTTGTCAGACATGACCTCCTCTTGACGAAGCCATGCTGACTCAGTCCTAATTTTTCATGCACTTCCAAGGACTCCGCGATCTCATCTTTAATAATGGACTCTAAAATCTTACCAATGTCTGAAGTCAGGCTAACCGGACTATAATTTCCCGTCTTCTGCCTCCTTCCCTTCTGAAACAGCGGTGTTACATTAGCCACTTTCCAGTCCTCTGGGACACTTCCTGCCTCCAGTGATTCCTGAAAGATCATCACCAATGCCTCCACAATCGCCTCAGCTATCTCTTTTTGAACCCTGGTGTGTCGTCCATCCGGCCCAGGTGATTTATCCACTTTCAGACCTTTGTTTCCCCAGAACCTTCTCCTTAGTGATGGTCACTGCACTCACTTCTGCCCCCTGATTCTCCTGGAGCTCTGGCATCCCTCTCGAGTCTTCCACCGTGAAGACTGATGCAAAGTAACTATTCAGTTCATCTGCCATTTCTTTGTTTCCTCTTATTACTTCTCCAGCCACATTTTCCAGTGGTCCAATATCCATTTTTGCGCCTCTTACCTTTTATATATTGAAAAAAACCTCTTCCTATCTTCCTTTATATTATTAGCTAGCTTGCACTCATATTTCATCTTCTCCCCTCTTATTGCTTTTTTAGTTGTCCTCAGCTCGCCGGCTCCTCCCTCATGTCTTCTGCTCGCTTTTAAAAGCTTCCCGATCCTCTGGCTTCCCACTAATCGTCACCACTTTGTATGCTTTTTCGTTTGCTTTTATGCTGTCCTTGACTTCCCTTGACAGCCATGGATGCCTTGTCCTCCCCTTGGCATGTTTCCTCCTTGGGATGAATTTCTGTTGAGCCTCCTGAATAACCCCCAAAAACTCCTGCCATTGCTGTTCCATTGTCTTCCCTGCTAGTCTCCTTTTCTAATCAACTCTGGCCAGCTCCTCCCTCATGTCTTTGTAGTTACCCTTATTCAATTGTAATGCGTTACATCTGATTGCAGCATCTCCCTCTCAAACTGCAGGGTAAATTTTATCATATTGTGGTCACTGCTCCCTAAAGGTTCCTTCACCTTAAGTTCCCTAATCAAGTCTGCCTCATTGCACATCACCAAATTCAGAATTGCCTTTTCCCTAGTAGGCTCTGTCACAAGCTGCTCCAAAAAAACATCTCTTAGACATTCCACAAATTCCTTTTCTTGGGATCCACTACCAACCTGATTTTCCCAGTCCACCTGCATATTGAAGTCCCCCATGATTATTGTACATGCCTTTTCTATCTCCTGAATTATTTTCTGCCCCACATCCTGACACCAACCATTGGCAGTCACACAGGGGTCACACATTCCAGTCCTCCGCACGCATCATGCGCCTTCACGTGTGCCAGGCACTGCCCACCAAATAAACCCACCAACTGGCGTGACCCTCATCAATCAAGGAAGTCCCAGTTGGACAAAAACTGAGAATTATTATTGAAGAAGATATACTTGAATCTAGGAGAGCAGAGGAATTATTTGGGCACAACTCATAAGATAAGCGCATAAGGCCGTGGAAAACGAATGGAGTATTGATATCCACGGCAAGGGGGATATATGCAAGAGTGGAGAATTTAATTGTGAATTGAAAGAAAGCCTTCAGATAGAAGTTGGAGTACTGTTCGCAGTTTTGACCACCACACTGTAAGAAGGATATTGAGAGTACAGCATGGATCCTGATATGAGGAAAAACAAATTGAAGAAAGACATAAACTATTGGGGCTTCACTTACTAGAACAGAGGAGAGTAATTCTGTTTTATTATGAAGGAATGAATGCCATCTCCCTGATTTTGAAGAAAGATAAGGACATGGAAAAGTGCGGGTCTTACCACCCAATATCTCTGCTTAATGTTCATGCAAAGTTGTGCCGAAGATGTTGGCGTCGTGGATCGAGGATTGTGTGCCGAGGGTGATAGGAGGGGATGACGAGACGGGATTTGTGAAGGGAAGGCAGTTGTCAGCGAATGTGCGCAGGCTACTTACTGTTATTATCATGCCCTTGGAAGGGCAAGAAGTAGAGGTTGTAGTGGCAATGGATGCAGAGAAGGCCTTTGATCGGGTGGAGTGGGCATATTTGTTGGAGGTGTTGGGTCATTTTGCGTTTGACCAGGGGTTCGTGGGCTGGGTTCGGCTGCTGTACAGGGTGCCGATGGCTAGCGTCCAGACGAACCGGATGAGTTTGGGATACTTCGGGTTACATCGGGGGAACAAGGCAGGAGTGCCCATTCTCCCAGTTGCTTTTCGCCTTGGCGATAGGGCCGTTTGCCATGGCACTTAGGGCATCGAGGGGTTGGGAGGGGATTGAGCGGGAGTTGGGGGGGTGGGGTGCTGAGCACAGAGATTCGCTGTATGTGGACAATCTGTTGCTATACTTTTCGGCGGTGAATTGACCACGCTAAAATTGCCCTTCCTTTTGGAAAAAAAGAATAGCGTACTATAAATTTTTAAATTTTTTTTTATAAAAGCCTTGAATAAAAATATATATTTTTTAAATGAAGGAATCAGTGGAATAAATAGAAACAAAGTGATTCCAGTATTTGAGGGCACTTTATTGCACATAGAGCTTGTCAGGGTTTAGGAATATGGTGGGCAGGTGGAGAATCAAGAGATTTGAGTTCAAGGCGGAAGTACAGGGGATTTGACTGGTGCCTGTGTGGAGAGTAAACACCAACACAGACTGAGCCAAATGACGAGTTTCCATATTGTATTTTCTCTAATTGAAACACATTGAATACATGTGTCAGTGAATGTCCTGCTTCACAATGCAGTACTGCACTGGAGTGTTAGCCTGGATTTTGTGTTCCATTTGCTAGAGTGGGGAGCCCACATCCTTTGACTCGAGGTGAGAATGCTATCCACTGAGCCAAGGCTGGCACGCCTACACTCATTGATGCAGAAAACAATGAGCAGTCCACAGTGTTGATGTAGGCAGTGAGAATGTTAAAGCTGCAGGGAGCAGTGCTCGACTCAGTGGTCTTGCTGACAAACCCTGTCTGTTTGATCTTTTCAGGTAAAGACTGGATGAAGAGTCCTGTCTGAAAGTGAACAGGTTCCTAGAAACACGAACCAGTTCAGGTAATGATAAAAAGGATTGATCATTTAAGACTGAGATGAAGAGAAATTTCCACTCGAGAGTTGATTAATCTTTGGAACGTTCCATCCCGAGGATTGTGGAACTCCATTTTCAATGCTAAAAAACGGGAAATTGAGGGAAAAGGGAGCGGGGAAAGGTGATGCAGAAGATCAGCCATGATTGTATTGACACAGCATCGAGGGGACCGGATAGTCTTCTCCTCCTGTTTCTTGTCTATGTTTGGAAGAGCTCGATTACAGCTAACTCCATTACATTCCCTAATGTAATTACTTGTCGACAATTACATTTTTTTTGTGATAAAATTGCTCAACTGATTTCACTTGGTTGAGAAGATTGAGAGGAGATTTGATGGAAGTATTTCTGAGGGGTCTGGACAGAGTGGATAGGGAAAACCGTTCCCATTGGTGGAAGGAACAACAACGCAACACAGATTTAAGGCATCTGGCCATAGAAGCAATGACGACATGCGGAAAAACGGTTTCATGCAGCGAGTGGCTAGGATCTGGAATGTGCTTCCCGACGATAATGGTGGAGGCAGCTTCAATAGAGGCATTCAAGTGCAGTCCGTGTCCATACATGCGAGATCTGGAAAACACTCAGGCCTGGGCTGGTAAGTGGTACTCAAGCCACGCAAGTGCCAGGCAAAAACCATCTGCAACAAGTATACCTAACAATTTCTAACCAGCTAGAATCTAACACCTTCACCAGTGGAAAGCACAGTGTAGGTGTGAGGAGGAACCTGTGCATCACAGGAATATGGAGCAAAGAACTGGAACCGATCAAGGACAGTAGCGGGAGATTGTGTATTGAGTCTGAAGAGATAGGAGAGGTCTTGAACGAGTACCTTTCTTCTGTATCTACAAATGAGAGGGGCCATATTGTTGGAGAGGACAGTGTGAAACAGATTGGTAAGCTCGAGGAAATACTTGTTAGGAAGGAAGATGTGTTGGGCATTTTGAAAAACTTGAGGATAGACAAGTCCCCCCGGGCCTGACGGGATATATCCAAGGATTCTATGGGAAGCAAGAGATGAAATTGCAAAGCCGTTGGCAATGATCTTTTCGTCCTCACTGTCAACAGGGGTGGTACCAGGGGATTGGAGAGTGGCGAATGTCGTGCACCTGTTCAAAAAAGGGACGAGGGATAACCCTGGGAATTACAGGCCAGTTAGTCTTACTTCGGTGGTAGGCAAAGTAATGGAAAGGGTACTGAAGGATAGGATTTCTGAGCATCTGGAAAGACACTGCTTGATTAGGGATAGTCAGCACGGATTTGTGAGGGGTAGGTCTTGCCTTACAAGTCTTATTGAATTCTTTGAGGAGGTGACCAAGCATGTGGATGAAGGTAAAGCAGTGGATGTAGTGTACATGGATTTTAGTATGGCATTTGATAAGGTTCCCCATGGTAGGCTTATGCAGAGAGTAAGGAGGCATGGGATAGTGGGAAATTTGGCCAGTTGGATAACGAACTGGCTAACCGAAAGAAGTCAGAGAGTGGTGGTGGATGGCAAATATTCAGCCTGGATCCCAGTTACCAGTGGTGTACCGCAGGGATCAGTTCTGAGTCCTCTGCTGTTTGTGATTTTCATTAATGACTTGGATGAGGGAGTTGAAGGGTGGGTCAGTAAATTTGCAGACAAACGAAGATTAGTGGAGTTGTGGATAGTGAGGAGGGCGGTTGTCGGCTGCAAAGGGACATAGGATGCAGAGCTGGGCTGAGAAGTGGCAGATGGAGTTTAACCCTGAAAAGTGTGAGGTTGTCCATTTCGGAAGGACAAATATGAATGCGGAATCCAGGGTTAACGGTAGAGTTCTGTGGAGGAGCAGAGAGATCTTGGGGTCCATGTTCATAGATCTTTGAAAGTTGCCACTCAAGTGGATAAAGCTGTGAAGAAGGCCTGTGGTGTGCTAGCGTTCATTAACAGAGGGATTGAATTTAAGAGCCGTGCGGTGATGATGCAGCTGTACAAAACTTTGGTAAAGCCACATTTGGAGTACTGTGTACAGTTCTGGTCGCCTCATTTTAGGAAGGATGTGGAAGCTTTGGAAAAGGTGAAAAGGAGATTTATCAGGATGTTGCCTGGAATGGAGAGTAGGTCTTACGAGGAAAGGTTGAGGGTGCTAGGCCTTTTCTCATTAGAATGGAGAAGGATGAGGGGCGACTTGATAGAGATTTATAAGATGATCGGGGGAATAGATAGAGTAGACAGTCAGAGACTTTTTCACCGGGTGGAACAAACCATTACAAGGGGACATAAATTTAAGGTGAATGGTGGAAGATATAGGGGGGATGTCCGAGGTAGGTTCTTTGCCCAGAGAGTAGTGGGGGCATGGAATGCACTGCCTGTGGAAGTAGTTGAGTCGGAAACATTAGGGACCTTCAAGCAGCTATTGGATAGGTACATGGATTACGGTGGAATGATATAGTTTAGATTAATTTGTTCTTAAGGGCAGCACGGTAGCATTGTGGATAGCACAATTGCTTCACAGCTCCAGGGTCCCAGGTTCGATTCCGGCTTGGGTCACTGTCTGTGCGGAGTCTGCACATCCTCCCCGTGTGTGCGTGGGTTTCCTCTGGGTGCTCCGGTTTCCTCCCACAGTCCAAAGATGTGCAGGTTAGGTGGATTGGCCATGATAAATTGCCCTTGGTGTCCAAAATTGCCCATAGTGTTGGGTGGGATTACTGGGTTATGGGGATAGGGTGGAGGTGTTGACCTTGGGTAGGGTGCTCTCCAAGAGCCGGTGCAGACTCAATGGGCCGAATGGCCTCCTCCACTGTAAATTTTATGATCTATGATTAATCTAGGACAAAGGTTCGGCACAACATCGTGGGCCAAAGGGCCTGTTCTGTGCTGTATTTTTCTCTGTTCTATGTTCTAAGTGGCAGGGATCCCTGCATCACATGAGGAACAATCAATCCCAACACCACCTTGGATCTACCCATCTAACCTCCCGACGGAAGCTTTTTTATAACCTTGAGGATATTCTAGGATATCAATCTAACGATAACAATTTCCATTGCTCACGGGCCTGTGAGCAAATCAGCCTGGTATCCCCTCGGCATATTCGATTACCTCTTCATCTGTCCCCAAAACGTTCTATTCCTATTGATCAAGCTGTCGTCAAAAACATCAACAACAGCGAATGCTGCCACTGGGATCTGGCTTCACACACACGGCTGTGCAGTCGTTTAATAGGATGTTAAACCGAGGCACTATCTGACCTGTCAAGTGGATGTGGAAGAAACCATGGTATTATTGGGAGAAGCATAGAGTTGTCCCCAGTATCCAGGCCCATATTTACCCCTCGGTCAGTATCATTAAATTAGATTGGTCCCCGTCCCATTCTTGTTTGTGAAACCTCACTGTAACAAGAGTTACTGCATTCCAAAAGGACTTCTTTGGCCGTAAATCACTTTGGGAAGTTCTGGAGTTGTGAAAGGAACTATATACATGCTATATGATTTCATTATTGCTCTAAACATCGGCACTGAAGAGAGGATGTGTGTCTTAGACAGTCTAAACATTGCAGCTTGTTAGAGCTGGAGCTCATGTGACACAGAGCAGTGGATTACACAGACAAGGGTGCAGTGCCAACAGAACCCATTCCCTGTTTCAATGAGGCTAATGTGAGAGGAAAGTAAGAGCCTCGGACCTTGGGTGAATTATGTTTCATTGTGCAACATTGGGAGCACTGTACAACAGTTCACTCTGCTTATCTGTGTGAGGCCTGCCAGGGTTTGAGCTTTACATGGATAGTTGTTTATTCTGTATAAACAGTTTGTTGCAATAGAGAACTACTGCATTTCTGCACATCACAATTATACATTGTAGGTCCTACACATTAACTTGTCAAATGTTAACCCCTGGTTGCATAACTCTTATGATAACTCCACAATTAACCGTTTAGCTCCCGTCCCCTCCTCTCATCTCCTGGAAGTGTGGACTGTTGCTCGGTATGGAACTTTGGCTGATGGCAGCGCTCCAATATTTTATTAAAGATCATTCTTCATGTATGAACCAAGACTGTGCTTTTCAGCAAGCCATTCACCCATGACAGGTATCACAACAAAGCACAATCCTAATGTCTCATTCAGCACTTGGCAATGGGAATCTTGTCTGATTCTGTACAGCGATGACTGTGTTCACCAGTGTCGTGTTGGGTGTTCCACTATACAAACGAACCAACACGGTTGTAGATGGTACAACTCTGTTTTATTATTCTTGATAACATCTACTGTATACTTCTGGCTGTGGTTCGTACTTTACCAGTTAACCTGTGGACCCAGCCCTTGCACTATCTTATTGAGGCACTCAGCACATGGTGTATGTCTGAGTGGCGCGCTGTGAGCTCTGTGCTCTGAGCTATCTCCTGGTAGAATGAGCGGGAACTGTGGTATTCTCCGTTTTATAGTGCGTGTGCTCTCACTGGTGATTGGTTGTGATGTTGCGTGTGTGTTGATTGGTCCATCGACCTGTCCATCAGTGTGTGTGTGTGTGTGTGTTTGCACCATGGTATGTTAATATGAATATCATGACAAACGGCATATGTTTGAGGAGCTTAGTAACTGCGTGCTAAAGTCAGACTCTCTGTTGAGGGGACTATTACTGTGAAATACTTTTGGTGCAGGACCCTCAGCTCTGTCCCCAAAGCTAGGTTTTCAAAAGATTCCTCCTCTCTGGAATTCTCACTAGGTTCCTCCTCGCCCCTCCCTGCTGCGCCGTCCCACTGTGTGTGTGTGTGTGTGTGTGTGTGTGTGTGTGTGTGTGTTGGGTTTCAGTGTGCCAGGCCACAGTGTGAGAAGTGGGTGCGTTGTGGCGCGTGCTTGGAATTCCATCCATCAACTCTCCTTAAAGTGCTTGGGTTCTGAAGTGGGTAGATGAGATTCAGAGAATAGAATTTGGGATTTTAAGGACAGGGCCAGGGAAGAGGCGGGGTTGGGTGCAATCGTCGTGGTAGAATTTGATTTACACCACACTGAGTAACAGGTGACCTAACAAGGCGAAAACACTCAGGAAAATGAATATTTGCTATTGCATTGATGGTCTCTCTGACTAGCAGCATGTTCCCACCTGAATGTCAACTTTCTCAGGGAGCTGCTGCTCCCAGCAGAGAAGCTCACAGCTGAGGGTGAGAGGAGCAGAATAAAAATATAACTTTAGAAGCTGGGCAATATCAAGTTGCTGGGTGAGGGAAAATTAGGAGGTGGGAGGGCTTGTTTATTAAGGGTGGGAGTTGATGGTAATGCATCATTATCCTCCTCATTCCTTAAAGATAAATAGCCTGCAAAAAAAAGGAAGATAGAGAGAAAACTACCAATGCTTTGCCACTGTTTAATTAATGAAAAGGGTCAGTTTCAGGGGTGTGGAGTGACTGACCTTGCAACCCATGATCAGTGTTCAAATCCAGACCAAACTGCTGAAGTGGAGGACTTTGTGCTGACTAAATGAATCATTGAGCTAGGGCAACTTCAGCCTGAATGCTGTTAGGTGTCGACACTGGGAAGAAGTCCCAGATTCACTATCAATTAATAACTCAATCAGCGACACGGGTGCAATAGACAGAACTGAATGGTGCTTTGCAAATCCTTTTTTTGTCCATGGACCACTCGGGCAGGGCAAATGATCCCACAGACCACTTACCGGTGCTACCCCATCTGCTTTCTCACCTCTGCCAACAAAAACTCTTCAGAGTTAACAGGAAATATAAGTATTTTGCTACTTTTTCGCTACAGACTTAATAAATTTTATGTGCATTTTTAAATTAAATATCGTAAGTAAATTATTAATTTGTGCCAGAAACAAGCATTTTCATATTATAAGCTTTAATGCTACGGGAGGTCACGTTTATGTGAAACATCAAATATGTTTTAAAATAATCACAATATTCTTCTGAGAAACTGATTCTTCTATAGTAATTAAACAATATCTACAATTACTTAAACCGTGCTCATAGACCTACATTGTGCTTGAAGACCATGCACGCAGGAGGTGGTCTGGCTGTATAATGTCAGATGAGTGGTGGGAATGAGGGATTTGGCTGTTACTCCTGTGCCGTGGTATTGCACATTAGTGACTTGCCTTGTAGACCAACCTATGGGCCACGCTTTGAGAGCCACTGGAGTTGAGAGGGCTTCACTCCATTCAATGAAGGGGACTGCGAGATGCTGAAAGGTTGGCAAGAACTTCCTTGGCTTGATAAATGTTTGGGATCAAATTCAGGGCAACTATGGAGAGGGAAGCAGCGAAACAGGAAGAAGCGAGCTCATTGGGAGCTGCAAGTAACTGTGGTCTAGTTCCTGCAAAGGCTGTAATTTTGTGGAGTGTGGCAAAACATAAACTAATTGGGCATGATGAGAAACTAAAGGATTATCTTTTCTTTAGTTTATTTGCCTACTAGATAATGTTTAGTCAATGTTGATTTTATTTTATAGTCAAAGTTTTAACTTGAAATCTTGCCATGGGATTCCTTTAAAGTGGGTCACTGTGAATTCAAATTTATTTTTAAAAGTTAGCAGTCTCGTTAGGGAATAGGTCCAAAAATTTCTTGCTCATTTCACTGAGTTGGGTTGTAACTCGCAAATAGCTATCTAACATAGCATTAAAATATTCTCTCAAAATGTTGCTGATCACAAAAGGCAACTACAATTTAGATTAAGTCAGCAGCAAATAGCAGTGTAAAGAAGACTTGTATTCAACTCAAAACATTATCCCCATTCCTCTCTCCACTGACGCTGTCAAGCGTACTGGGTAGTGTTTCCAGCATTTTGTTTTAATTCAGTGAAAACAAAGTAGTGAAAGCAAGGGGTTCACTGGGCCAACAACTCTGCAGCAGAGCAGCTGCGTCTTGCCATTTTATTATTATTATTACGGTGACGGTGTCTTTGCCGCTAGATAGGGATAGTGACCGCACAAATCAGCGCGGACCAGCAGAGTATAGTTTGGTGTCTCTGATCACATGACCAGCATCCACCAACCATCACACAAGTGTCCAGGAGATGCATCAATTCCTGGAGTCTCTCAGACAATGGCAAGACGGTTGACGACCCTAACCCCAGCCTTCAGTGTAGGCGACCAAGATGTTCGTTTACAGCAAGGCTGAAATTGCCTGAGAGCCAGGTGTCATAGTTCAGCAATAGAACACTGTACCTGTGACAAAGGGTAGTGCCACCCCTCACCCTTCAGTGTGTAACTGTTGTGGCAGCATATAGTTGTAGTAATGTGGGTTGGGCAGTTGACACGGTAACAGGAGCACCAGCCAGCGTAGTAATAATGCAATTGTTAGAGGGTATTCATGAAGGCCCCGCTTTCTCAACCTTTCCCCTCGCCTGAAATGTGGTGATCCTCAGGTAAAATCACCACCAGTCAGCTCTCCCTCAAAGGGGAAAGCAGCCTATGGTCATCTGGAACTATGGCGACTTTTACCTTCAATGCAATAGTAAATATTCATTCTCCTGAGTGTTTTCGCCTTGTTAGGTCACCTGTTACTCAGTGTGGTGTAAATCAAATTCTACCACGAAGTTCGCACCCAACCCCGCCTCCTCCCTGTCACTGTCCTTAAAATCCCAAATTCTATTCTCTAAATCTCATCTACCCACTTCAGAACCCAAACACTTTAAGGAGAGTTGATGGAGGGAATTCCAAACACGTGCCACAACGCGCCCTCCCCTCACACTGTGGCCTGGCACATTGATTTGGAGATGGTCTTGCGTGTAAAAGAGTGTTTGTTTTTATTTTCCCCACTCACAGGTTGGTAGTCCCCTTCATTACCTGCCACTTACAATTCCTGGTCTTAACTGAACAAAGCTCACCTCGGCCAGGGCAACAGTGGGAAACTCCAGTTAGCTACAGTGTCCCTGCCCTTGAGGGAGGTAGAGATGGCCTGCCAGTATATATTAGCCAATACAGCTGAGTAAATATCACATCAAGGGCAGCTGCAATGCTTTACATAGTCAAATATCCTATTGACAATCGCAGGCCAGCCACTTGACCTGTGTGGCCTCTGTTAGAGCGCCCATAGCACCATATCAGAAGAGTTAGGCCTCGGGGGAGAATTTGAACGGGAGAGAGACGATAAAATGGCTTATTTCAAATTATTTAAAGCTGTACATAGACTGGGGAATTCAGCTCGTTGAATCACTAAACTTTTTGCTGCATTTCACATGCCAGCTGGCTTTATCAATACTGCACCTTCTGTTTTTCTTTCAAAGTTCACGCTCTGCCCCTTTTGTTGTTTTGCTGAGTTTGTTTCTTTTACCTGTCAGCCGATATATGTACCAGGGCATAAAATGGAAAACATTGGACATGCACAGCAGGGCAGTGAGGATCTGTGGGGAGGAGACGGGCTGGTGTTTTCATCCTCTGTCAGAGCAATCTGGTTATGCCCGAATCCTTTCTCTCTCCACACAACCCCACTGTTGTATAGTTCCAACCAGCCTTTTATTTTTGTTAAAGTCCACTTCATTTCACCCACTACAGCCACATGAAGATTCAAATTGTGTTAAAGAATTGCAATGTGGGGAAGTGAGTGAAGGAGTCCGATTTTCATTTCATAATACTTAAACTCCCCCTGCACTGCAGCAGGCAAGCAATTCTCAGCGATGTGTGCGCCCCTAACATGACCAACCCAGATGAAGTCCAGGATAAATTCAATGATGATGTTTGCGTAAAGTCATTGTTTAAGCCCTGGGGAGCAATGAGGCTGCTGATTAATGGTAGCAATGCCGGAGTTCACTTTTAACACGGACATCGATTCATGTTCTGGATCCACTGGAGGTTATTGACTTCAGTGAGTGGGTCGCAGGTTAACAACCCACAGAACAGGCTGTTCCTCCTCAGCAGGAGCTGCTTGCGTGGCAGCTGGTGGACTGCGTGGAGCTTGACGTTTACGGGGATTCGGCCTGTCAACAAACTGAATCAGAGATTACCTCTGCCCTTTCAGAAGCCATTCCCATACACCTCTGCTGGTATTACTTTCTCCTTTGAGCCACAGGGTTCAAAATCTAGGCTGGTGCTTCGGTGCAGCACTGAGCAAGCGCTGCAGTGTCTGAGGTGGTCTTTATGATGTGACTTTAAATCGAGGTCCTGCCTTCGTGGATGGATGTAAAAGATTCTGTGGCAATATTCGAAGAAGAGCAAGAGGGGATGTCCCCAATGTCCTGGTCAATATTTATCCTGTAATAGACATCACTTAAACTCAGATTAACTGATGACTACATTTGTTTGTTGGCCCTTCCTGTGCACAAAATGGCTGCTACGACCCCCTATTCAACAGTGACTACATGTCTAAACTACTTAATCGCCTGTATCAGTTGCAAACGATGTTGTAGAAAAGCAAGTTATGTTCTTATACTTCAGGATGCTGGGCTTGGCCCTGGCTGATGTTCAAAGCTATCTTTAGTCACTGTTTACAGAGGCCGATCTGGTACTTTAATCTGCGTCCCTCCCCATTCCACATTGCAGTTTGAAAGTATTAAAGGTTTAATTTTGCTATTTCTGCAGCAGCATCCCAAGTCCAGGACGAGGAAGAAAACTCAGTCCCTTGTTTTCACCCCTCGCCCCTCCTCCTCTTTCTCTAACTTCCTCTATCCCTACAAGGCTGGGAAATATCTGCATGGCTTCAGTTCTGGCTCTCGTACATCCCTGATTTTTAACTATTTTGACATTGATGGTGTATTTTCAACTGCCTTGGCCCTCCAGTCTGGCATTCTCCCTGTCTCTCTCCTTGTAACCGATCTCTTTGGTCAAGCTTTTGGGCTGTTTTAAAATATCGCCTTCTGTGCCTCAATGTCAGAAATGTTTTTATTGATGTCACTCTTCTTGGGCACCTTGTGACATTTTTCTATATTGAATGCATTGTACACATTCAGCAGTTATTGTCCACTTTTATACTCTAACACTCCCACTATATCTACCTGCCTTGTACCCACGGTTCCAGATGACATGACTCCAAACGCAAAACGTTTAGTGCAATAATTTCCCCTACATTTATTTGTCACTAATTTGACTTGATGTTCTTGGCCCATTAATCTGCGTTGTCCCCATCTGCCTATACCATTTAATATTTTATATTCTCAGTGAGCTAGGAGCAGTGGCGGTTTTAGTGCATTGTCTAGCACCCACTTATAATCGTTAATTCTAACCATGATCATGTTTTCCATTGCTCTGTATGATATAACGGCACTCGTTCCTCAAGGCCCTCCTCGCAACTGCAATGGTCCATTCAGCATCAAAACAACTGGCATTGACAAAAACAAAATAACCATTGTGCACTGAACCAAATAACCAAAGTGTGATGGAGTGGTGGCTGGAATACTGTGAGAAAGCAGAACATTACTCAACATTGTCTTCTGAATCCTTTCAAGCATGTCTCAACCTTTCAGTTATGTCCTCATCTTTTTCCTCTCCCACGCCTGTCAACTCATTCTTTAGCTCATTCAGAGACTCTATAGGTGTTTCACAAAAACCTCCTTGCAACCTTTTCTTGTAGCAGCCATACTCTGTCTGAGGGGATGGGCATGAATTGTCTTCAAATCGTGTTTTGAAAGATATTTTGATAGATAATTGGCAAATAAATAATCTGTAGTTTTTTTTTAAAACATACAGTGCAGAAGGAGGCCATTTGGCCCATCCAGTCTGCACCACCCACTTAAGCCCTCACTTCCACCCTATCCCCGTAACCCAATAATCCCTCCTAACCTTTTTGGTCACTAAGGGCAATTTATCATGGCTAATCCACCTAACCTGCACAGTTTTGGACTGTGGGAGGAAACCGGAGCACCTGGAGGAAACCCACGCAGTCACGGGGAGAACGTGCAGACTCCACGCAGACAGTGACCCAGCAGGGAATCGAACCTGGGACCCTGGCCCTGTGAAGCCACAGTGCTATCTACTTGTGCGGCCGTGCTGTCCTAAATGGTTTGCAATGGTTATACAACCCCTTAAGGAATGAACACCTTACAGGAAAGGTTGGCCAACCATGACTGATGAGAATTTAAAGTTAGTATTGAATTAAAGGAAGAGGCTTTCCAAAAAGTGAATGAGCCTGAACATTGGGGGATTTAAAAATCCACTGAAGGATGAACTAATAAAGAAAGGGAAAATAGGATACAGGACAGCACGGTTGCACATTGGTTAGCATTGCTGCCTCACAGAACCAGCAACCCAGGTTCAAATCCGGCCTTGGATGACTCTGTGGAGCCTGCACGTTCTCCCCATGTCTGTGTGAGTTTCCTCCGGGTGCTCCAGTTTCCTCCCACAGTCCAAAGATGTGCAGGTTGGTGAGGCTACAGGGATAGGACGGAGTGTGGGCAATAGTAGGGTGCTCTTTCAGAGGGTTGGTGCAGACTCGATGGGCTAAACGTCTTCCTTGTGACTAGGGTTTCCATGGATATGGATTCAATGGATCTTGCTTGGTTTGAAGCCTGTGCACCCCATGGAAGTGTCGGGAGGAACCCCATGGCAGTGTTTAAGGTAATCCATTGTTTGTTTTGAAGCATATTAAATATCTCCATGTCTGCAGCATAAAGAGAGTCTAGTGTTCAATATTTATCAGGCCCTACAGTTCCATCCCAAAGACCTGCTGCACTTGTCATGAAGGAACAGGCACTGCCTGTGATTGGCCCACACTGTGAACTCCTATTGGGCCGTTGCGAAGGCACTTCCCCACAGAAAGATAAAGGGAAATAAATCTGCAGGCCTCCAAGCTGTATGAAATGGTTTCATTTTAAATCCGTTCTTTCTCTTGATGGAAGCTGGGTCGATTTGTCTCCAAATAACGTTCCTTTGCTGCAGCAGGGAAATACAAGAGAATCCCTCCTGAACCAGGCTGGACTGTTGGCAAATGAGTAGGAGGTCCGTTCAAGGGCAGAGGTAAAGGTGGGGGTGCGGGGGCTGTCAATGCACCCTGTGGTGCATCACAAGTGCCTCTGATGTTGCCCAAGGTGGCAGTGTTCAGAGAGGCACTGATTAACATTTGTGGCTTTGGCCTGTCATTAACCCTGCCAGTGTATGTTTGTTCAGTACTCTGGGGGATTACTGGGTGATAATTCAGTGGGAACAGTCTACCTGCAGAGTTTTCCGATAAAGCTGTTGTAGAGAAAATGCTAACCGTAGCAGAACTCCTGCTGATGTCCTTGACTGTGTCACTGCCAATGATTGGAGTGGGCAGGGCACTGATCTCTAAGCCGTCTCCTCACATGACTGATAATGTGTGTTTCGACCGAGAGAGTGTAAACAAAGAAGGAAACAAACAGGAAGTGTGGCTCACCAAAAACTGCTGGAGCATCCGACCGTTCCCACTGAGTCTGTGAATGCTGGAAATGATTGAATCCCCCCATCTTACTGGTGTTGTGTGTTTAGTGACTGCGGCTTTATGCTAATGTTTGAGACGCTGCAGCAATTATTTGGAAATGCTTGTGTTTGTTCTCTACTGTCCGCCACACATTGCATTTTACTTCAAAGCTGCACTTGTAAAGTGGGGACAGTTTTAGCTTCCAGTTAACTGCTTCAGCACCAATAGAAATGCAGCCAACACAGACAGACAGTCAGGGATAGGAGGGAAACCCATTCTCCACAGTGTCCAAGATCCCCGAAGGCAGCAGGTCAGGTAGATAAGGTGGCATACGGAATACCTGCCTTTATTAGCAGAGAAATTGAATCTAAGAGCAGGAGGGTTATCTTGGAGCTGTATGAAATGCTGATTAGGCCACAGCTAGAGTACTGAGTGTAGTTCTGGTCACCACACTGTAGGAAGGATGTGATTGCATTGGAGAGGGTGCAGAGGAGATTCACCAGGGTTTTGCCTGGGCTGGAGCATTTCAGCTATGAGGAGAGGCTGGTGTTGTTTTTCTTAGAGCAGAGAAGGCAGAAAGGAGATCTGATTGAGGTGCATAAAATTATGAGGGACATTGATAGGGTAGATAGGAAGGAACATTTCCCCTTGGTAGAGGGGTCAATAACCATAAATTAAAGGTGAGGGACTGGAGGAGAAACCTTTTCACTCAGAAGGTGGTGGGAATCTGGAACTCACTGTCTGAAAGAGTGGTAGAAGTGGGAACCCGCGGAACACTTAAGATTTAGATGAGTATTTGAAATGCAAGACTATGAACCAAGTGCTGGAAAATGGGATTGGAATAAATCAGTGCTTGATGACCAGCACAGACATGATGGGCCAAAAGGCCTTTTTGTGCTGTAAAACTTTATTGTTTCTGTAGAGCCACCACCTTCCTTTTTCTTTCATCTCTTCCGAATAACTAGATTATTGCAGCCATTTTGCATTGGCTCTTTCTGAATTGCCACGCTGCTCGCTTTTGGTTGTCCCTTCACTTGATACCAGCTGCTAGGCAACCTCGCTGAGGCACGATCAATTGAACAAAGACTAGAGTTGGATACAACTGAGGCTTTATTGCTCTAAGATGTGTGGCCTCCCACAGCAGCTGGCGAAATGGCTGCTGAATGGAGGACACGCATATTTATACTCCGCCTACTGGGCGGAGCCAGCAGGCAGGGACTACCGGCGAACCTGTAGTACAGGTCTACCTTCACCTAATACAGGTGCAGCAGTGGTTTACCACATTCACCCCCTGTTAAAATTGAGCCCGTCGGGGGTGGTGGAGAACTATATACAGCAATGAATTTATATTTACAGTATTTGATCAGAAAAAAACATCTTTTGAAGTCCGGTGCCAGTTAGAGATTTAACCGATCTGGTGCCTTGATGTTCCGCTGGGAGCGACGTAGCGGTGGTGGCAATGTCGATGCTGGCCTGATGTTTGGTGACTCCGGGAGCGTGCCGAAATCCTCTTCATCCTCGGGCGTGGGCAGGGGAAGGACGGATGGTCCTGGTGGGGTTAATGCTGGGAGCGCCGGGGGAGGGGAGGGTGGCGCCGGGCCAGAGAGGTGTGTGTGTGTGTGTGTGTGTGTGTGGAACCTGCTGGTGCCAGGTCCCTGAGGGAGACAGTATCTTGGCGGCTGTCGGGGTACGCCACGTAGGCATACTGGGGGTTGGGATGGAGCAATTGCACCCTTTCCACCAAGGGGTCCGCCTTGTGGAGGCGGACATGCCTACGGAGCAGGACTGGTCCTGGAGCTGCGAGCCAAATAGGGAGCGACACCCCGGATGTGGACTTCCTGGGGAAGGCAAAAACACGTTCATGGGGTGTGTTAGTAGCGGTGCACAGCAGTGACCGAATGGAGTGGAGTGCATCAGGGAGGACCTCCTGCCAGCGAGAGGCTGGGAGGTTCCTGGACCGTAGGGCCAGTTGGACGGCCCTCCATACCATCCCGTTCTCCCTCTCTACCTGCCCGTTTCCCCGGGGGTTATAGCTGGTCGTCCTGCTGGAGGCGATACCCCTGCTGAGCAGGAACTGATACAGCTCATCGCTCATGAATGAGGATGCCCTGTCACTGTGGATATAGGCGGGGAAACCGAACAGAGCGAAGATAGTGTTTAGGGCATTGATGACAGTGGCAGACGTCATGTCGCGGCATGGGATGGCGAAGGGGAACCTGGAGTACTCATCGACCACTGAGAATATACGTGTTTCGGTCGGTGGAGGTGAGGGCCCTTTGAAATCCACACTGAGGCGTTCAAAGGGGCGGGAGGCCTTCACCAGGCGCGCACGGTCCGGCCGGTAGAAGTGCGGCTTGCACTCCGCACAGACCTGGCAGTCCCTGGTGATTGCCCTGACTTCCTCGACGGAGTAGGGCAGGTTGCAGGCCTTTATGAAATGGTACAACCGTGTGACTCCCGGGTGACAAAGTCCGGAGTCGGTCTACTTGTGCGCTGGCACATGTACCTCGGGATAGGGCGTCTGGGGCTCGTTAAGTTTGCCAGGGCGATACAAAATCTTGTATTTATAGGTGGAGAACTCGATCCTCCACCACAAGATTTTAGCGTTTTTGATCTTGCCCCGCTGTGTGTTGTTGAACATGAAGGCTACCGACCGTTGGTCAGTGAGGAGAGTGAATCTCCTGCCGGCCAGATAATGCCTCCAATGCCGCACAGCTTCAACGATAGCTTGGGCTTCTTTTTCGACGGCTGAGTGCCGAATTTCGGAGGCATGAAGGGTGTGGGAAAAGAATGCCACGGGTCTGCCTGCCTGATTGAAGGTGGCGGCTAGGGCGACGTCCGATGCGTCGCTCTCTACTTGAAAAAGCAGTGTCTCGTCTACTGCGTGCATCCCAGCCTTGGCGATATCGGCTCTGATACATCGGCCTCGGCCATCAGGGGAAAATGGGTGGACTGAATGAGTGGGCGGGCCTTGTCTGAATAGTTTGGGACCCACTGGGCGTAGTACGAGAAGAACCCCAGGCAGCGTTTGAGGGCCTTGGGGCAGTGGGGGAGGGGAAGCTCCATGAGGGGGCGCATGCAGTCGGAATCGGGCCCCAGAACTCTGATCCGGACCACATAGCCGAGTATGGCTAAGCAGGTCCTGCTAAACACGCACTTTTCCTTCTTGTCGGTGAGGTTGAGGAGGGTGGCGGTGTGGAGAAATTTGGCACGGTTGGCATCGTGGTCCTGCTGATCATGGCCATAGATGGTGACGTTGTCTTGGTACGGGAAGGTGGCCCGCAAACTGTACTGGTCGACCATTCGGTCCATCTCCCTTTGGAAGACCGAGACCCCGTTAGTGACGCCGAAGGGAACCCTAAGGAAGTGATAGAGACGACCGTCCGCCTCAAAAGCAGTGTATGGACGGTCTGATTTACGAATGGGGAGCTGGTGGTAGGCGGATTTGAGGTCTACAGTTGAGAAGACCCGGTACTGTGCAATCTGATTGACCATATCAGTTATGCATGGGAGGGGGTACACGTCGAGCTGCGTGTACCGATTGATGGTCTGGCTGTAGTCCACGACCATTCTGTGTTTCTCCCCAGTTTTAACGACTACCACTTGGGCTCTCCAGGGGCTGTTGCTGGCCTTGATAATGCCCTCCCGAAGCAGCTGCTGGACCTCTGACCTGATGAAGGTCCTGTCCTGGGTGCTGTACCGTCTGCTCCCGGTGGCGACGGGTTTGCAATCCTTTAGGGTCGCGAAGCCGCACACAGTGAGGGAATGTAGGGGCTCACCGAATTTGAGGGTTACGCTCTGGAGGTTACACTGGAAGTCCAGGCCGAGTAGTAGGTCAGCGGAGAGGTTAGGATGACATAGAGGCGGAAGCCGCTGAACTTTACGCCCTGGACCGTTAGTATGACCGTGCAGAATCCCCGGATCGCGACGGAATGGGATCCGGACGCCAGGGAAATTCTTTGGTTGGTGGGGTGTACCGCGAGGGAGCAGCGCCTTACCGTATCCGGGTGTATGAAGCTTTCGGTGCTCCCGGAGTCCAGCAGGCCAGAGGTTACGTGGCAGTTGATTTTTACACTGGTCGATGCAGTGGCCAGGTTGTGCGGACGAGACTGGTCGATCGTCACTGAGGCGAGTCATGGTCGGTCATCCCTGACGTCGGATGATGGGGAGCCTGGGGGGGCCCAGGTCCTGGAATGCTGTCGGTGTCCATGTCCCGTGGGGGAGACAAGATGGCGGCACCTGAAGATCCTGCGGGGAACAAAATGGCGGCGCCCATGGGCTGCATGTTGCGGAGGTTGGACAAGATGGCGGTGTCCATGGGCCGCACGTGGACTGAGGGGGAGAAGATGGCGGCGCCCACTGGCCGCGCGTGGCCCCGGGAGGTGAAGATGGCGGCGCCCACTGGCCGCACGTGGTCCGGGAGGTGAAGATGGCGGCGCCCACTGGCCGCACGTGGTCCGGGAGGTGAAGATGGCGGTGCCCACTGGCCGCGTGTGGTCCAGGGAGATGAAGATGGCGCCGCCCATTGTGTGTAGGCTAGGGGGGTGGGGACAATAGCGGCGACTACGCGGGTCTGGCACACCGTGGCGAAGTGCCCCTTTTTGCCGCAAGCCTTGCAAAGGACAGCGCGGGACGGGCAGCGTTGGCGAGGGTGCTTCTGCTGACCGCAGAAGTAACATCGGGGACTCCCGGGGTGCGCGGGCTGGCGTTTGGCGCAGGCATACTGGCTGGGTAAGGCCCCCGCTGGGGCGGCCGTCTGTGGGGTCCACGAGGGGTAGGAGGGGTGGGCCGTGCGGCTGGTGGGGTAGGCCTGAATGTTACATGAGGCAACCATCATGGAGAGCGCTAGCTTCTTTGATTCAGCTAGGTCAAGCGTGGCCCCTTCTAACAGTCTTTGGCATATGAGGTCCGACCCAATCCCCGTTACGAACGCGTCCCGCGTAAGAAGGTTGGAATGTTCGGTGGCCGTAACGGCCTGACAGTCACAGTCCCGGACGAGTGGGATTAGGGCCCGCCAGAAGTTTTCTATGGACTCACCTGGGAGTTGAGAGCAAGTGGCGAGTACGTGCCTGGCGAAGAGTGTGTTCATTTTCTGTGCGTAGTTTTCTTTGAGAAGCGCCATGGCGTCGGTGTAGTTCGGGGCGTCCTGGATCAGCGGAAACACGTTGGAGTTCAACCTTGAGTACAGGATCTGTATCTTCTGAGCCTCCGGAACAGGGGTGGTCGCTGAGTTGATGTACGCCTCGAAGCAAACCTGCCAGTGATTAAAGTCCTTTTTGGCGTTGCTTGATTTCGGATCCAGCTGCAGGCGATCTGGTTTGATTCGGAGGTCCTTCTTGTAGAAAATCTTAGAGCAATAAATTGAGGCACGATCAATTGAACAAAGACTAGAGTTGGATACAACTGAGGCTTTATTGCTCTAAGATGTGTGGCCTCCCACAGCAGCTGGCGAAATGGCTGCTGAATGGAGGACACACATATTTATACTCCACCTACTGGGCGGAGCCAGCAGGCAGGGACTACCAGCGAACCTGTTGTACAGGTCCTACCTTGCATCACCTAATACAGGTGCAACAGTGGTTTACCACACTCGCTCCATCTATGATAGCAGTAGGTGAGATCATGATACCCATATTCCTTATCACACCTCTTTAAAAACCCTCGCAGACAATGACTTACTTTCAAGAACAGTGCCTCATTGTACTGTTGAAGGTGGCAGCTATTTTAACTCCAAACATTACCCCAGAAACAGCAGAGGAGGGAATGAATGACCAGAGAGTCTGTTTAAGACTAGGATGCTTTGCTCTTTGACCCCCCAGCTGAACAAGTTTTTTGTTTTTTGCATTTTGAATACTGAAGGCAACAGATGCCAGCCAAGACTGGTATCATCTCTGGGATTGGCGTTTGATTCCGACCCAGACATTGGCTCTGACCGTCAATCACCTGGGTTCTCTGAACCCAATTCCTAACTCCAGTAGGATGCTCATGACTGATGATCAGACAATATCGCTCAAGCAAGGTAAATTGTCAGTGTTTTTCTGAGATTTTGGTTTGAGGCACATCGATGGGGGAGTTTACACTGCATCAATTCTAGGGGAGAAATATGGAAGCAATTTCTGCCCTGCACACTCCTCTCGCTCAGTTGACGAGAGCACAATCCTCTCTGACCTGTGGTATAGCTAAGGTGCTGGGAGAGGGAATGTGCCTATTTATTTCAAATATGAAGAAGTGCCCTGCTGGAGTGCACAAGCACCAATGTATTGTCGCTGAGAAACCTTCAAACTTTTAACTCTTGCCTGTGTCTTGACATTTGGATATCACCGGTACAGTAATTAAATTATCCAGCGTGCTACCTTGAATTTTCTGTAAGTATTCTATTGATTATTTAATGCATTTTCATTCCACCTCTGAAACCAAAAACATTAAGTGCCTTAAGCTGAACTTCTTGCACTCGCTCTGGATACTCAGCTATCCTATTTCAAGCCTCTATTTCAGAAGTGTCAGCATTTTAAAGTGAGATGAAGAAGCAGTGGCATGAATGATCATGAGTGGAGCCTTTCTGATGTGTCAATGAGCAGAGGGTTATCGGGTGTCGGTGGATTGCTGATTTGTGGTTACCATCTGATCAGCCATGATCTTATTAAATGGCGGAGCAAGCTCGAGGGGCTGAATGGCCTACTTCTCTGTGTTCTTATAGGAATTGTGAGATGAGGAAAGCCTGAGGTCAATTCACTTTGCCCCCTTTCTCCTTGGTGGTCAAATGAAGCAACAATAATGGAATTATTGAGTAATCACAGCCATCCATCTCTAACAATCAGTTTGTCTGCCAACAGCCCAAACACAGGGTTTAAAAAACCAATGATGGAGGGCTTTGAGAACCATGTGTCCAAAGTCATCTATCCCTTCTAAACTTGTCGCACTTTATGTCTCAAATTACTGCAACCTAAAATGTTATTTTCTGAAAGAAATCTATTTTGAGTGCTGTCTTCATTACCTTATCTTTCCCTTCCTTTCCCAAAGGCTCTGACCGTGATGTGTCATCTCTGGCCACTCCTCATTTGTGAACTTAGACTTGGAAATATTGAGCAGCTATTCTATCATGAGAGGCATCAAAGCTGCATCAAATCTTGACTTTTCTCACAGTCGCAAGTAGGGTCGTGGACAGCAGGCAGTAATGGGAAACCCAGCAGATTCATTTTTGTTGTCTCTTAGCCCAAATACACTGGACTGGGTTTGTAGCAAACTCTGCTGCCTTCAACCCACCAACCCATTCAGATCAGTTTGACTAAGTCAGCACAGCCTGGGATCTTCCTTTTCTGTTTATCGTAGTACTGTATCTGGCAGGGTAGATACTTACTCAGGCTACACTTCTACAAACATACAAACACGCATTGATATCTGGAGTTTTTTGGTTGTAATCTGCTGATGGTACATGTTTTCTCTTGCTTTGCCTTTAATGTGTTGTTACGGACAGGAGGGAGGCATGAAAACTGTACTTCCATCTTTTCACCAACTGTCTTTAAAAATAATGTATTTTGAGCTATTTTTAAAATATCCTGTGGTGTGTTTTCTCAAACTCTCAGTTTGTGTGATCCAATTTACTAATAACTTGCAGCAAACTCGCATTATGCTTGCCTCAGGAGGTTAGTTTATTTCACATCCAAAACCCGTGAGAGGAGTGTTGGACACACACACTGCGTAAGGGTGGGATTTTAAAAAGGAGTTTTACAACAATGGATAGCAATAGTGCCACAACCACAGAATGGACATTAGTTTGCATGAGTCCCAGCATCCGAGAAGTCTAGTCCAGAGAGTGTTTTCTTCAAGGCCGAGTTCAGTCCTGATGAGTTTCCAGTTGGGGAAGACAGCATGAAAATCTGTGAACCGAATGGTGCAAGAGTGCAGTGGGCTCTCTGTCCTCAGACCACTTGGCAGGTGTTGATCAGAGACTTTTAACGTCAAGCAGGGTCCATTGAGTTGAGAGATGGTAGCTGACTGTTTGCTCAGCTGGATGCCTGGAGTCCTCTCCAGTTGATGTTGAAACAGCAATGTGTCTGAGAGACCAAAGATGTAATGTTTAAAGACTGTCCAAAAGGCCAGAGCATTGGGTAATGTGACAAAAGGCTGTTACGGGTTCATTGCAGCTCATGAGACTTTGAAACCCTATTCCTCAGAAGGTGGTGGAAGCAGAGTCTTTGGATATTTTAAGGCAGAGCTAGATAGATTCTTGATAAGCAAGTTGGATGAAAGGTTATCGGGGATAGGTGGGAATGTGGAGTGGAGGTTACAGTCAAACCAGCCAGGATCCTATTGAATGGTAGAAAAGGTTTGATGGGCCGAATGGCCTACTCCTTTTTCCTATGTTCATGTGGTGCCTAAAGACATGCAACTGCCGATTTCTTGCTGTTCATATGATCTCCTGGGAGAGGCAGAAAGAAAAACCTGTCAAAAGAGGAGAAAAGCTTGGAAATTTCCTGTCCCAGGGTCCTCAATCAAACTGAGTTCTAATAGTCACATGGACAATGCTTATGCTAACTATTAAATCAACTTTCCTCTTGTCATGCTTCAGTAGAGAAGTGGATGCTACCAATTTAGTAGAAAAGGAGAAGTGAGTAACAATATTGGAAGTTCTCAAGAGGTTCGGATGGGATGCAAGAGTGGAAATTGTCGAGCTTCTGACCACAATCTTCCAATCCTGACTGGATATGGAGGCGGTACCAGAGGAATGAAGAATTATAAATGTTGCACAACTGTTCGGAAAAAGAGTAGGCGATTCCTGGAAACAACAGGCCTGCCAGCCTAACATTAGAGGTATGGAAATTTGTAGAGGCGACAATTCAAGTCAAGCATAGAATTTCAACAGTGCAGAGGGAAGCCATTCGGCCCATTTGAGTCTGAACCGACCTTCTGATTGAACACCCTACCTTGGCCCACTCCCCTACATTATCCCTGTATCCCAGTAACCCCACCTAACGTTTTGGATACTAAGGGACAATTTAGCATGGCCAATCCATCTAACCTGCACGTCTTTGGACTGTGGGAGGGAACCAGAGCACTCGGAGGAAACCCACGCAGATATGGGGAGAACGTGCAAACTCCAAACAAACAGTCACCCGAGGATGGAATTCAACCTGGGTCCCTGGCGCTGTGAGGCAGCAGTGCTAACCACTGTGCCACCGTGCCGTCCTTTGTGATTCGGGTCAAACATGAGAAGCATTTCGAAAAGCATGGGTTAATGAAAGTCGGCATGGATTTGTTAAAAGGAAATCATGTTTGACAAACATGATTGGGTTGATGAGGCTAGTGCAGTTGATGTGAATATAGAATGTCAAACGGCATTGGACCACATAGTGGGCTTGTCAGCAAATTTAAAGCCACTTGGGACTGAAGGGCCAGCGGCAGCAGGTACACACAACTGGCTAAGGAACAGAAACTACAGAGTTGTGGTGAGGAATTGTTTTTCAGACAGGGAGCGCAAGGGTGATACGATTATATTGCACAGAAAAGACCCATTCAGCCCAACAAGTCTATGCTCCACTCGAGCCTTTCCCATCTTTCCTGCTCTAACTTTATCAATGCAACCCTCTATCCCCTCCTCCCTCAAATGCTTACCTCACTTCTCCTTAAATGCAACTGTACTATTGGCTTCAACCATTCCTTGTAGTAGCAAGTTCCACACTCTCCCACTCTTTTTGGGTAAAGAAGTTTCTCCTGGATTCCGCATTGGATTTATCGGGTTCGAATTTATATTGACGGCCTCTAGTTATGTTCTTCCCCACATGAGGAAACATTCTCTCTTCATCCACTCTATCAGAAGCTTGCATCATTTTAAATATCTCGGTCACCCATCAGGGTTCGTTTTTTTTGCTAGAAAAGAGAGCCAGCCTGTCCATCTTTCTCTGATATGTACACCCACTCATCACTGGTATCATCCTCATAAAACCTCACTATTTAGCGCGAGTACATCCTTTTCTTTTTGATACGGTGACCAGAACTGGACTGTGTGGTCAAACCAGTGTTCAATACAGGTTCAGCATAGTTTCCCTACTTTTAAATTCTATCTCTTTATAAATATAGCCAAGTGTTTGCTTTGCTTTTTTTATGGCCTTGGTACCCAGTGGCACAACTTTGTGATTGGTGCACTTGTACTCTGATATTCATTTTCATTTCATTTTCACTGCTCTTTCTGACATTTTCTTTAATGTATTTTATTACAAATGTATATAAAAAGTTATAACACATAAACAATGCGAGAACCAGGCTTCCCAACAAACGACAATACAAGTTGTACAAATGTTTCCCCTTTTTCAGGCCCCCTCCCCCCCAGCCCCCCCCCCCCCCCCCCCCCCGTCGCGACGAACAACTCTGCTGATATAGGAAACAATGGTGGAAATAGTAACAGACTTACACAAGTATACGGGATCCTTGGCCCTATTCACTGACAAATGAGTGTACAAAAGCAAGGAATCTATGTTAAACCTTTATGAAACACTTGTTCGCACTGGGAGTAATGTCCCCATTTCCAGATATCACACTTTAAGAAGAATGGTAATCCCTTCAAGATGCTGCAAAAGAAATGTACTGGAATGTAACCAGCGATGAGGGACTGCAGTTATGTGGAGAGACTGAATGACTGGGGTGCTTAGCGCAGAGACGGTTAAAAGGAGATTTATAGAGGTCGTCAAAATCATGAAGGGTTTGGTTCAGTAAATAAGGAGAGACATATTGCAGTGAAACAGGTGGGGTGTGAACCAAAGGCGAGAGATTCACCATGAAAGAACCAGAGATGACATGAGGAAATGCAATAAATCTATGACCTAGATTGTGCTGCCTGATAGGGCGGTGAAAACCGATTCAATAGTAACATCTAGAAGAGAATCGATGAAGAATTAAATGGAAAAATTATAGGGCTATGGGGAGCAGGAAGATGAGTTGGATTAATTGGATTGTTCTACCAAAGATCTAGCATAGGCACAGTGGGCCGAGTGGCCTCCCATCTGTGCCGTATCATTCTGAGATTCCAAGATACACTTTCTGTTCCAGCCACAAAGTGGTCCAGCTCTCTTTTAGAAAACACAAGCGTGCAATCTGATCCAGTAGCTTACTGTTCTCTGGAGAGAAAATAAAAAAACACCCAACATCTTGTATAGTATTTATATATACAAACAAGCAAGTGATGTTGAATTGATAGAGGTTTGCTCAGTGTTCAAGTATTCAAGCATATTTTGGGTGGCCTGTTACAGGGAGGAAAGGGTTTGGCAAAGGGTTACTGGAATTATACCAATAAGATGACTTCCATGATGAATGTAGGAATTTCAGATATATTGTATTTTACGTATTTGGTGCAGTAAGGGTTAAAAGCCTGGGATAATGTGTGCATGACTGCTGCAGTAACATTTTTTTAAATCCTGGTTTACAAGACAGCGAGGCTTTTTGGAAGCCAGAGGTGCAATTAAAGCATTGTAAAAGCTTGGGCTCAAGAATTTTAGTTTGGATTGAGAGGGTTCCCTGGGGAGTAGATAGTTGGAGACATTGGGCTGGATTCCCCGTTCCTGAGGCTAAGTGGCGACACCAACGGAGGATCCGTGATGTTTCAAGACAGGAAAAGCAAAACCCTCACCGATTCCGCTACCAGTGAGGGGCTAGCACCGGCGCCACGTGAAATACCCGTGGAACACATGGAAAACAGTTGGAGAATTCCTGGGTCCGTGCTGCGCATGCGCAGGGCTGACCAGCTGCAGCCACGTGTGCGTCTACACTCTCCACACATGCACCAATCGCACCGGAAAAGATAGCGCCGGCTGTACTGGACCATGTACCTGCCCACCCCACAGCCCACTTCCTGGCCACCGTCCACCACTCCCCCCAACCATGGCAGAAGCCCCCCGGCTGGCAGCACGGATCTCGGCTGAGTATGGCGGTGCTGGATACTGTCCGCACGCCCTCTCTCTCTGCAGCCATCACGCCAGGCTCACGACCGCTGAGACCACACGTGGCCCGGGCTGTCGGGAACTCGGCCCATCGGAGGCGGAGCATAACGGGTGGGCCCGCTAATGACATTCCAACGGGGTTGCGACTGTGCGGAGCGTGCGTCTCGCAGATGCCGATTTGGAGGGGGAGGAGCATTGCGACTTGGTGTCAAACCGCCGTCAGGCAACAGAGTCCTGCCCCTGGTGTTTCAGCTTGGTAAGATGGTGTAACTGATGGGAGGAGCTCGAGTACCAGGCATTTTGCAGAAAAGCAGGCAGTGCAGTTTGGAGATGGAAGTCAAATATGAGGGCAGTTCCTGAAGACTTCAGCTAGAGATCCTGCTTTGTTCTGATGTGCTCAGTTCTCTTTCTTTAAAGCAGTTAAAAGTTCTCTCTTTCTCAAAGTGTAGTATCAAGACATCTCTTTGCAACAAGTATTCCTGAGTGTTAACTGTATTTAAAAGTGGATTGGGTACTGAGATGGTTCTGCGTGAAGTAAAGATAGCAGTTTAGATTATTGTGTCACTATATTGATTAGCATTGTTTAAACTATTTTGTGGTGTGATGTGAAAGATATTTGAATATTGTGTTAATAATAAAGTTTGTTAAATATACCATATCCCTATTTTGTGTGAAATCACTCCTTTCCTCATAGTCTTGCAAAATTAAAATAAAATATTGAGGTTTCTGTCCAGTATCCTAGCCACCGTTTGTGTCTGGTCCGGCGTCGTAATAGATCATACTTAAAAAAGAAAATAGTTAGCTAAAAAGAAAACATATAAAAATAACAGCAAAGGAAGGGGATTAAGAGTGTCTCGACTTGAAGAGGTAGCACAGCCACATTGGACTGAAGGGCCACCTTCACTGCTGCATTCTCGTTGACTCTGTAAGTAGTTTCTCAGAACTGGTGTAGCAGAAGTTAG
This sequence comes from Scyliorhinus torazame, assembly GCF_047496885.1. Classification (NCBI taxonomy): domain Eukaryota; kingdom Metazoa; phylum Chordata; class Chondrichthyes; order Carcharhiniformes; family Scyliorhinidae; genus Scyliorhinus; species Scyliorhinus torazame. Next base: position 109,845,381 of record NC_092716.1, read on the forward strand.
CTACAGTGCATATCCCTGTGTTACCCTATTGGTATGCCACAAACTCCCCGTCAACCCATCTGAACGAAAGCCCAAATTACAGTTAAGGTACTAGGTTTCTTCACACCATTGGAGAGATACTTGTTGCGACTGTGTGAACTGAACTGCCAATGCTAACTTAAAGAAAGCTATCTACTCCCAGCAATGTCTGAACTTTCCCCAGTAGCCCTCATTTAGCCGGAAAATTGGGTTTTTCTTTTAAATTCACTCGGGGCATGGGCGTGGCTGAGGAGGGCGACATTTATTGTCCATCCGTAATTGGCCCTGAGGTGATGAATTGCTGTAGTCCATGTGATTCTCTGACAATGCTGCTGGATGCAAGTTTCAGGATTTTATCCCAGCAATAATGTCTGTTTAATCTCCTCCTGTCTTGCATTGACTGAAATTCTTTTGATTTCCAGGCCCAGTGAGAAGCCCACAACCCCCAACAAGCAAGTCCCTTCAGAAATCGACTATAGTGAACTGCTGCAGCACTTTGAGAAGGTACAGAACAAGCACCTGGAAATCAGGCACCAGCGGACAGGGCGTAATGATCAGCTGGAGAGGAAACACCCACGTGACACAGAGACAGCTTATTGTGGGTGATGGGCCACCAGTCAATGGACATTGTGCGCTCAACTATCTCATTGCCAGCTGTGGGACTGACTGAACTGTGGAGCCCTTTTGGTTGGGCCACCCTACTGCCTTTGCAATGCAGAGTCCTTTACCACTACTCACACTCACAATACGCAGGCTGAGCAATGTTCCTGTGTTAATTGGGTAGAATTTCTAGGCCTGTGGGAACCTCAAAATGGAGTAGTAATCATTGTCCCCCAATGGTCCCCCTCATTCCTCTTTGCACTGATCATTGTTCTGTAATGCCTCCCCTCCATTTATCCCACATACTATTGTATTTGCACTGATCATTGTTCCCTTTAATGCCCCCAAAGGGTAAAGTATTTGAAGGGTAAAGCCTTTGCACTATCACTGCTTACCCAGCTGGTGAGCCACATACACTCATTTATCTGGTCCAGAGAGTGGTTTATTATCTGCTTGTGTACCAACACTTACATGAGTTTCTGGAAAATACTTCTTTCCCTCCTTCCGCCCCCACTTTTACATTGATCCAATTCTGTTCTTTATCTAAAACCATTCTTCCTCTCACAGGAATAATCATTATTCCAGTCAACGCAAATTTGGGCTTTTCGCCAGCAGCCATAGTTTACAATGTTATCCAGTGAACTCAGTCAGTGTGTGTACATTCTTTGTCTCCCTTTCTAATTGCACTGCCATGCACTATTTAAAAGTCAATGGTATCATTGGCAGAGAGTGGGTGTGGACTGACCTCTTGTCAAATGGCCTTCTTCTGGGCACAAGGTTGACTGGTGTGGGCAATGGGGAAAAGGTCTCACTGCTTCAATAGCTGCTTTTCTTGGGTTAAGGCCAAGGCACATTGTAACGCAGTGTAGAGAAAACTTTATCTACGTTCATCGTGATGTACTTTCTCTAGTGTTGTTTGTTTCTGTGCTGGCAATGGACGACACTAAGTCCCGCACTCTGGTGAGCAACAAGATCGCACTGGTGCATCTTCACTGGAAGTGGCAAAGAAAATTATTGTCAATAGATTTCAAATCAGACATATTATTAACCAGAGCAGTGGGAGGTATTCTCAGGTCACACTGGCCTTGGTTGAAGGTTGTTCCCCGATATCCAAAGTGCCATGAGGTTGTATTTAAGTAGATATGGTGACAGGTTTACTAAAATCCGACTGTAAAATCAGGTGCACCAGTTGCCAATTTGGGTACACACCATTGTAATTTGAGGCACAGTTTGAAGGACCTGGATAGAAGATAGGCAAGTACCAAAAAAGGGCTGAATCCTAAAAATCTTCAGAAAGCAATCAAGTAATGGAATAGTAATCATTCTCGTGTGCAGGGATGGGCTACACAAATTGCCTCGCAATTAAAGCGCTCACCTTGGTGACCTGCTTCCCAAACATGACCGTCAAATTCTTTTCATTCACAAGACTGCCGCAAGCAACTTAAATGCATTGAGCTCTTGGTTTTAAACCTTCACTGCATTCAGGTGAGGAATGAGGGAACTGTTGGGGATTGAAATTTTTGCACTATGATAAATCATGTCGGCCCTGCTGCTGATCCTGGGGCTTTGTTGTTTTGCTCAGCCTTTCATTGGCTTCTCGTTTGTTTTTGTTTTGCTGCCTGTCCTTTGACCTGTCATTACTGCCTTTTTATGTCAACATGGGGGTCACAGGATGACCAATGTTAGATGTCGGTCACTGGAGTTGGTAGGCACAAATCTGAAAATCTTGTTTTATCGCCTTTGTTCAAAGTTTCTTATTTAAATGGAGCAAACATTGATACTAATGCGTTAACCAATAAACTGGAGGTAGGCCGGGGCTTGTGGGTTCTATTTACTCAAACTATAGCAAACTTGTGACCTGAGCTGGAGCAGAGTCTGTTTACTAATGAACGAAGGCAAGTGGTCTCCAGAGTGCAGCAGGATTATTTCTCCAGCGTGTGTTTGTGTGGAATGTCAATCCCAGTCACAGCAATATGGGTTCCAAATGTGATTGACAGGAGAATTACCCAGTCAGCTCCATTCTGCCTCTCACTATATTCAGCCTTTTTCAATTTTAAAATAGTGGGCCACATCAGACTGGGAGCAGGAGGAACCTTCTCCTCTACCTGAACCATTGAAGGAGCCACAGTATTAATAACTCCTTCAGGCATGATCAGCATGAACTATTTAATTGCAAAGATTGTAAATTCAAGCGCAAGTTTTTAAATTTGCAATTTTCTTTTTAAAAACCAAGGAGTCCGATGCCTTTTAAGCTCTGCCCTTTCCAGTTTAGAGACCTACTTAACAGTTAATTCACCGAGGCAGAGAAATATTCTAAGCCATTTAACCCCCTCCCGTGAAATAAATAAAAGTGAAATCGACCAGTCTTGTACAAAGCATTGATTCTCAACAAGCTGAGATCCCTTTTCCGTCATCAGAATCAGTTGATCTGGTTGAATTTGTATGTAATTTAGGGTTCTGGTTGATCTGTAAGGCACAGCAGGTTAGACACAGGACCTGCTCGTCAATGCAGCCCATGCCCTTGGGCACTGTGCCACCCTCTGACACTATGCCGCTCTTGGGCACCTGCAGCCCATGTCCACCCTCGGGCACCCAGCACCCACTGAAATCTCCCATGGCTACTTCCATTTCTCTACATGTGTATTTTAAAAACTGAACACTTAAACGATTCACTTTCTTTAAATAAAGGAACGCACTAAAGTTGATTGCCCCAGATCATCACACTGTCCTTTCCTCTCCGCTCCTTCTCTTCCGGACCCCGCTCTCCCATCTCCCCGTAAATCATAGCTCACTGTAGTTCTGTTTTGGGATTAAGGAGAAAGCACCCCTGGCTTCCATGGTGTCCAGGCTCCTCTCACTTCATTCTATTGATAAGGATTCTGCACCTCTTTTTGTGGTGAGGGGGGGAAACAGAAATTAGAATTAATCATTTATATCTATGATAATGGATTTAAGTCTATTTTAAACAAGCATTGTGCCCGTGCAAAATGGATTTTTTTTAATGGGTGCTCTTTTTGTCCAGCACTAGGAATCAGAATTTGTGCATCAGTGGTTAATTCAATTTATTGGTGATGATACATTATGGTGTAAATTGCACTTAATAGATGTTCATGTTGTGAGATACTCAAGTCTATCTCAAATTCCAGTGTTCCCACCTCCACAGATAGTCCTGAACCAATCTTTACTTCACCTGCAGTGTACAGTGAGAGATCTGCATTGTACCCCAGTTATACAGTGGCAGGCCACAGCTGGACCCAGTGTGATGCAATGATCAATACAGTTCAGGTTTGAAAGTGATATCCGATTGTACTGCTGGGTGCTTTCCACAGCACAAGGGTGGACATTCCACACGTTTCCTGTGCCACATTATTGCTTCCAACTTGAAAGATGTTTCATATTCTTTTTAAAAATTTAGATTTCAATTTTAGCCATTCCTTTTCTCAGTCAGATGGGTGATTTTAGATTATTAGCACTGTTTTTTCACACACACACTGAAAGGTACAACGACATTCACTAGCTTTAACCTGCACCTCTCGAAAATGTGCAGTGGCAGGTTCTGTACAATGATGCTGAGTGTCCCAGGTGCACTCTGCTGAGCTGGTTGTACCCCAAGGACGCCATTATCGTTGACATTCTTTGGCTAACTTGTATTATTTTATTCTGATTTTCAGGAATCCAGTCCTGATCAATAATTCTGCTGTGTGGGTATGCCGATTCTGGTGGGGGAGGTGGTTAACTGGATATTGTTTACTCCAATGTGTGGGAAAATAAATAAAAGACTGTGTGCAGTATGTTGTTGGGGCACTCTCTTTTTGTGGCTGAGCTCATTTTTGAGGGATATTTTATCACCTCGCCCACTCATCTCTATCTCAGCAGCTGTATCCCAGACCAGTAACCTGTGCCTGAATTCCCACTCTCTGCTCACCATTGTGATCCACTTCTATCCATCGTTGTCTTACCCTGCCCTTCCTTGTGCTCGGAAGAGTTTTAACAACAAATCTCCAACTCGCATACACACACACAGGGGTTTAGAAAGCATCCCAGCTGGTAGCAGTTCAATAGGTTGCAGCCTTTGCTACTCCTGGTTCCCCTCCGTGTATAGCACTTGAGTTGTGGAATCAGTTATACCAGATCTTCTTACTGGTGGGGATGATGAAGGAAATTCTATCTCAATGCTGCATCAGAAATGACATCTTTAAAAGCTGTTGGGGCTGCATTGGGTCAACAAAAGAAGCAGGTAATGTGTGTTTGTTTACCTCAAACAAAATCACAAAAACTCGGGATTTAATTTGGGAGCCCAAGTCAGTTGGGCAGGGTGGAGTATGATCTTTCTGAAAACCCGAAAGCTTGACCCACCCAGAGTGTCCAGCAGTAACTTGGACACTGGCCACCCACGGTTTGTTTTGGCGAATGGTGAAATTTGAGTACTTGATGCCCAAGCATTGCTGCAGTGTCATTTTATGCCCAAAACCAACATTGCGATCAGAATAACCAAATTGTGAATTTTTTGCAGCGTGCACTATTCCTCCAGTGATACCATCAGCTTGTTGATGGTTCAAACCATTATGGCAGCAGTCAGAAACTGGGAAGAGTAATCGTACATTATGTACTGGCTCCTCCATCGATAAATAGACCACTTGCCTTGGTACTGAGCTATGCTAAATAAGAAGCTCCCAGACCTGGCTCGTTGAGCTGATCTCGGTGGGGGAGGGAAGTGAATCAGAAAAGGGTTCATGCTCCATGTTCGCTACTGAGACTTATCAGGTAAGATATAAGCATGCAAGCACCTGTGTGCTGTGCTAGGACCAGGTTGGGCTGGTTGTGAATGACCAGTGCCCGTCGGAACCAGACCCCAGTTGAAGTCTGTACTATCAGGAGAGTGGACGTGAGAGAATTGCAAGATCATTGTTGGTTGTCAGGGTAACATTTCTTGAGGTAAAGTGATGACAGAGTTAACTGAATTTGTCGCTCATTTGCTACCCAAAGGTTCACTGATAACAGCAAAGAGCGAATGGACTAAAGCAGTTGCACCATCTTTTATTCATGTTTTCCTTGAAATTGTTCCCATTCTGATTAATTATCCTTTGGCAAAATGAAGTGGCTCATTATAAACAACATTATTACCATTTGCTAATTGGGATGTAGGTTTGTGTAACAATCTCTATGTGGGTGTGTGACCGGCCCCTAAATTCCTTTGGTGTGAGGTGAACCTGATACAGAACCCATTGGGTTGAAAATAAATCCCAATGTACTTCAATCATTTTAATATTCCTTTTCTGGGGATTCAGTTATCTGCAAGGCAAGTGATTTGTCAGGAAACAGCATTTTCGGAATTTGCCACCCGTGGCGATGCTCTCCTTAAAGAGCGGGTAACGCAGATGCCAGTTTGGGGATGAGCAAATAGCAATGGGTCAAGGCTTGGTATGGTGATCAAATACTGCAACTGCGACGCATGCTGCAACTGCCCCTTGTTGGCACCGTTTTCTTAGCACAACAAATCACTTGCCTCAATTATGTTTAAGATTAATTATTATAAATTTGTGGTAAATCTGTTTGGCGTCCAAAGAAAAAGAGTTAATCATGCCCTCAGATTGTAAATAATGTCACATCCAATGCAGGAGGACAAACATGATTAATCCTGTTTACAGAGACTTGTCCTTTCAGTTTGATATTTAAAATAAACTTGTGCTGTACATAGATGTGTAGAGGAAATTATTTGCCTTTAACCCTGTTTACAGGGCATCTGCTTGTATTTAAGAAGTTTTGTGTTAAATTGGGCATTTGCTTTGTCGGTTTATCGATGGCCCCAGATTCTCTGGTGCGTTTTATTTGTCAGACATGAGAGAATTTTAAGACCAGTTTGAGCCTGAATTCTCGGGCAGTTCGTGAGGCAAAATGGGGGGAGTTGAATTGGAGAGAAGTCAAAACCCTGAATGCAGCAGTTCTCAATGGTAACCACTATGAAGAACTGGAACCCTATCCTGGCAATTGTAGCTCAACTCATCCTAGAAACAAAGCAAAGAGTAAATTCAGAAGGAAACTGAGCAATACACGAACGGGCCTGACCTCATTTGGGTTTTGTTCCCTCTTTAGCTATGCCTAAACATTTTCTTTGCAATAAAATATGGCCCCATAACAAAACTGCTTGTCTCCTTATATGGGTTATTATCTAAAATCTGTGATTAAATAAAGGTTCATTGTCTCTTTGAAATTGTATCATTTTTCATGTTTTCAAAAGGTATTTGACAATATTTATATTTGGCAATGCTCAGTGGTTTATTTGATTCTGATATTAGTTTTGTTTTAAAACGAGTACTTTCCATCACTCTACAAGCTACCCCACTGGATAACGTGGTGGTTGGTGCTACTTTAGGACAACACTATGTCAATCCTGGCATGTCGGTATGTAAGAGCAACCCTGATATCTCTTGCTCCTTCACCTAGAATTTGCTTGTTACTAGCACTATCTGATGACCTGTGGTTTCGGGTCATCCCTGCTTTAACCAATCTTACAACACCAGGTTAAAGTCCAACAGGTTTATTTGGAATCACTAGCTTTCGGAGCGTAGCTCCTTCTTCAGGTCAGATACGCTCTGAAAGCTAGTGATTCGAAACAAACCTGTTGGACTTTAACCTGATGTTGTAAGACTTCTTACTGTGCCCACCCCAGTCCAACGCCGGCATCTCCACATCATGCTTTAACCAAAATAGGAGATCGTCCTGGTTCGTGCTGGGGATCGGAGGTTAATGTTGCTCAAATGAGATCCTCCTATTCACCATCTTCAAGAATTCTATATATATGTGCGAGCAGTATCATCAGTACTGAACATGATCCTGTGCGCCAGTGAGGCTGCCAATAGTAAGTGTCATGCTGAGCTGAGAACAGTTCATGGTCAATGGCTTTTATTGGGCTTGCTAACTTAGTGATTATGTCACTGCCTATTAATCCAGGGACCTGGACTAATGAGTCAGAGACACGAGTTCCAATCCAATCACGGTAGCTGGGGGAATTTAAATTCCATTAATTAAGTAGCTGAGTTTAAAGAGTGGTTTCAATAATGGTGATCGTGAAATTACCAGATGGTTGTAAAAACCCATCTGGTTCACTAATATCCTTCAGGAAAGAAAATTTACTGTCCATGATGTAGTAATATCTCTGAGTGGGGAGCCACAGACCAAAATAACCAAATTTACTTGAATAACTCCCAAGTAAAGAAATTACCAACAAGATTTCACTTTTTCTAACTTTTACTTTAACACATCAGAACCAACAAAAATTAAACATTAAATAGGCAACTAATCCATCAAATAAAAAGTTACACTTAGTTGAAATAGTCGATACAACAAAGATACATCTAATGCAACCACAAGCGCTCCCGCGCAATCGTGGTACCATGTACAATCTCCCGGCATTTCCATCTCGGCCTCTGATGGGAGACCTCACATTCTCAATCAATTGATTTCCACTTGAGTCATAGAATCATAGAATTTACAGTGCAGAAGGGGGCCATTTGGCCCATCAAGTCTGCACCGGCCCATGGAAAGAGCACCCTACCCAAGCCCACACCTCCACCCTATCCTGTAACCCAGGAACACTGCCCAACAGTTTTGGACACTGAGGGCAATTTATCATGGCCAATCCACCTAACCTGCACATCTTTGGATTGTGGGAGGAAACCGGAGCATCCGGAGGAAACCCACGCACACACAGGGAGACTCCGCACAGACAGTGACCCAAGCCAGGAATCAAACCTGGGACCTTGGAGCTGTGAAGCAACAGTGTTAACCACTGTGCTACTGTGCCGCCGTGTTCACCAACAGCAGTATTACATCCAAGGTACCCAGCAATGGTTAACACTGAAGAGCAAAACTCTATGAACCCTTTCTCATTTGGGTTGTGCCAGTCCTGAATGCGTAGCTTTCCAAAAATCCAGTTCACAGTTGGAGTGATGCAACTCTGCTCCTTCACATGCCTGAACTATTCACACCACTTATTAGGATTCCGTTACTTTAAGCTCGCTCATCCATTGTTGCACCAAGAGCTTCTTTTTTCTTGCTGCGAAGCAGAAACAAATTCTGTGTCCTCTTTCTGCCTCTGTCTGCTTTGTCTTGTGCCTGCATCTGAGTGCTGATTGCTTTCTGCCTCCAGCTCTCCTCTGTCTTGCAACTCTCCTATGTGTCTAGCCACACAGCTTCTGCCTTAACTTACTTCCTTTTGGTGCTGCTTCCAGTCAAGGGGTCTCCAGATCATACGGACCAGAATTTATTATCCAAAAAATTACAATTGATGCAAATTCTTAAGTACTTTCAAAATATTCTTAAAATCAGTTAGAGATTTGACAGATATTCAAAAAAAATTACAAATTTTCCTTACTGTACTGCCCCCAGGTCAAAGGTCCTCACAATTATTCCAAGTTGTGTTTCTCTGCAGTCCCATAGTAATATGGTTGATTCTTAACTGCCCTCCGAAATGACCCAGCAAGCCACCCAGTTGTATAAAATTGCAATGCAAAAATGTACTAAGAACAAACAGGGCAGATTACTTTGCCATCAATGTAGGCACCAGACATGACAAAAGACAGACCCAGCCCAGTCAAACCTGCAAAGTTATAGAATCCCTACAGTGTAGAAGGCGGACTCTTGACCCATTAAGCCTGCACCAACCCCCTGAAAGGGCACCCTACCCTGGCTCATTCCCGCACCCTATCCCCGTACCTATTGATCATGGCCAATCCACCTTACCGGCACATATTTGGACTGTCGGAGGAAATCGGAGCACCTGGAGGAAATTCACACAGACAGCGGTGGGATAAGACATGCCCAGGTATTGGCTGAAAAGTATGATTCTGCAAGTGTAGGACAGCTCTCTCAATTTTGGCACAAAACAAAGTGGCTAATGGCACGGTGGTGCAGTGGTTAGCGGTAATGCTTCACAGTGCCATGGACCCTTGTTCGATTCTAGCCTAACGTGACTGTAGAGTTTGCACATTCTCCCCATGTCTGCATGGGTTTCCTCCAGGTGCTCTGGTTTCCTCCCACAGTCCAAAGGTGCAGATTAGGTGGATTGTCCAGGCTGAATTGCCCCTTAGTGTCCAAAGATGTGCAGGTTAGGTGGGGTTATAGGGAGGGAGAGTGGGCCGAGGTAAGGTGCTCTTTCAGAGGGTTGGTGCAGACATGATGGGCCAAATGGCCTCCTCCTGCACTGTAGGGATTCTATGGGTTACCTGATTCTATAATTTGTGTAGTGGTGTGTTCCCATTTTTGGGTTTTCCTCTTGGTTGTTTTCACCTTAACCACCATCCCCTCTCACATTGAGGCTGACGGGAGTCTGCAACTCACTGCCTGAAAGGGTGATGGGGGCAGAGACCCTCACAACATTTAAGAAGTATTTAGATACTTGCGATGCCAAGACATACAAAGCTATGGGCTAAGTGCTGGAAAATGGGAGTGGAATAAGTTAGGTGGTTGTTTTAACTGGCGCAGACATAATGGGCCGAAGGGCCTTTTCTTTGCTGTAAACCCCTCTTGACTTCTGGCTTCTCATCCATGGACTCTGTTTGCTGAGTAGGGGACTGAGGGCACAATGTTAGTGTTTGACAGCTTGCTGATTCACTCTTTTTCTCCTTGCCCCTCTCTGCGCCCATTGGGGGACTTGGTGGTGTAGGATTCTTGGCCTCCCCTGAGGTGATATCTTTTGCTGTCTATCTTTTTGTGCACCTCTATTCTGACCTGTGTAAAGATGACACTGCAGTTTGCACAGGTCTTACAGAGGTGGCCTTCCCACTGCAGATTGCAGCATTCACTCTGCTTATGGTCCTATGGTTGCACTTCTTGCAGTTAATCCAAACTGCAGTTAGCCAACACTTTTCCAGATTGACCGCAGGTTAATGAGCTCCAGTCTGCCCCGTAGAAACCACTTTCTCACAATATCAAATCTGGAAGAAGGGGGTTGGATTGCTCCCTTGGTGCTCTCTCTCATGATCTCCTTGACCTACTTACTGGTCCAAATCCCAAATGGGTCTTGACCTCAGTGCTGCCTCCTGCCACCTTGACCTCCGTGGTAAGGAGTATGAACATAAAGATAACATGGATATGGAGTTATACAGGCTGATCGTCACAATACATTGTGACAGCAGTTTAAACAGTGGCTCCAAAGTTAGGATTGTTAGTGGCTCAACATTCCCTTTCTCCTGGAGAGCCTGCAAAAGCTTCAGGCAAGCTGGAATCTTTTTAAGTGCCACATCCATGTATCCACCTCTGGGGAAAACCACAGCAGTCAAACAGGATCTTCTACAGAAAGAAGGCACAGTCTAAAGGTAAATCTTCACAGGTCTTTGCCATCAACCTGACAGATTGCCGTGCTTGCATGTTGGGTGTCGATTTCAGTCACAACTGAATGTTGAACCTTCACTGTGTTGGCGTTAGGCAGTTTAGAATGTGTCACATTACAGACTATCCAGTCAGCGCATGGGATATAAGGGATTGCGGTAGCATGCCTATGAGTTTGGCACTGCAGGAAACAGAATGGTAATTTTACAAACTGGAGCAAGATTGGCATGCGCCAGGGATGGGTATGAGGACCACTGATTTTCTTGCTCCATATTATTGACCTGGACTGCGGCTTATCGAGAACAATTTCAAAATTTGCAGATGACACAAAAGTTCTGAATATTGTTAACCATGAGGCGGATAGTGAGAGATTATCGACAGGCTGTTCGAATGGTAAATTAAATTTAACATTGTATGCAGTGATATATTCTGGTCGGACAAACGAGGAGAGGCAATATAAACTAAAGGGTACAATTCTAAAGTGGGTGCAGGAACAGGGAGGCCTGGGGGTACATATGAACACATCATTGAATGTAGCAGAGCAAATTGAGAAAGAGATTAATGAAGCATCCAGGATACTGGGCTGTGTAAATAGAGGCAGAGAGTACAAAAACAAAGATGTAATAGTGAACCTTCAGAAAACACTGGTTGGACATCAGCGGGCATATTGTGTCGATGTCCGGGCTCCGTGCTTGAACAATATGAGGTATGAGAGAGGGTGCAGGAAAAGATTTACCAGAATCATTTCAAGAATGAGGGCCTTCAGTTATGTGGATGGATTGGAGAAGCTGGGATTGTTTTACTTGGAGGAGAAGGTTGAGAGGAGACTTAATCGAGGTGTTCACAATCCCGATGGTCTGGACAGAGTAGGTAGCGAGAAACTGTTCCCTTTGTCAGAAGAGTGGAGAAACAAATGCACCGATTTAAGGTGATTGGCAAAAGAACCAAAAGCAACATGACAAAAAACTTCTTGTCAGCAAATAGTTAGGATCTGGAAAGTAATGTAACCACAAGTGTGGTGGAGGCAGATTCAACCAAAGTTTTCAAAACGGACAAAAGCAGAAAATATTGGACATCCTCAGCAGGTCTGACAGCATCTGACAGGTGGAGAGAGAATGGAGCTGATGTTTTGAGTCTGGATGACTCTTTGTCAAAGATAGAGAGAACTGGAAATAGGGTCAGGTTTATACTGTTGGTGTGGGGAGGGGTGGGGGGGGGGGGGGGGGGGGTTGCGCGTGAAGAAGCAGTGAGGCTGGATAGAGGGCTAGTGATAGGTGGAGATTGACAAAGATGTCGTGGACAGAAAGACAAAAGAAAATGTAAATTATGGAAATAATGACTAAGAAGGGTGGCGGTAGAGGCACATTAAGAGATCGGAATGTGTTAATGACCGAACAAAGATAAGCAGTGTGTCATAGGACAACTAGGAACAGATGATCCTAGTGTGGTGAGGGGAGACAATCGTGAGGGAAAAACGGATCAATGGAAGAAATGAAAATGAATTGATAGAAATAAAAATGGGGTAAAGGTGGAGGAGAGAGTTCACAGTCTGAAGATGTTGAACTCAATGATAAGTCCGGAAGGCTATAACGTGCCTAATCGGAAGATAAGGTGCTGTTCCTCCAGTTTGTGCTGAGCTTCACTGGAACATTGCAGCAGGCCAAGGACAAACATAAAGACATGAGAGCAGGACAGCAATGTAAAATGGCAAACAACAGGAAGGTCTGGGTCCTGCTTGCAGATGGATCAGAGGTGTTCTGCAAAGTGGTCACCCACTCTATGTTTAGTCTCTCCAATGTAGTGTAGACTGCATTCGCTGCTTCCAATGCAATGGACCAGATTGAAGGAGGTGCGCGTAAAGTGCTGTCTCACTTGAAAAGAGTGTTTAAGCCCTGGGATGGTGAGCAGGTAGGAGGTAAAGCGGCAGGTGTTACACCTTCTGCGATTGCACAGGATGGTGCTACAGGAATAGTGTTGGGGGTGATGGAGGAGTGGACCAGGGTCTCCCAGAGGGAATGGTCCCTGCAGAATCCTGACAGGGGGAGTGAGGAGAAGATATGTTTGGTGGTGAAATCATGCTGGAGTTGGAGAAACTGGCGGAGGATGATTCTTTGAAGCGGAGCTGTTGGGATGAAAAGTGAGGACCAGGGTGACCCTATCCTGGTTCTGGGAGGGCAGAGAAGCGGTGAGACCACGATTAAGGAAGAATGAAGGCATGTCAGCAGCACCATTTAGGAAAGAGGCATCATCGGAACAGATGCCAAGGAGGCGAAGGAACTGGGAGAATGGGATGGGGTCCTGACAGGATGTGGGGTGTGATGAGCTGTAGCCAAAGATAGCTGAGGCTGTCAGTAGGTTTGTAATGGATACTAGTGGATAGTCTATCACCAGAAATTGAAATAGGAAGGTCAAGGAAGGAAAGTGTTGGAGATGGACCATGAGAAGGTGATAGAGGGGTGGAAATTGGAAGCAAAATTTATATGTTTTTCCAGGTCCAGGTGGGTACATGAAGTGGCACCAAAATAGTTGTCTATGTACCGGTTAAAGAACTGTGGGATGGGGCCAGAGTAGGGCTGGAACAGGAAATGTTCCACATACTCCATAAAGTGACAGGCAAAACTGGGTCCCATATGGGTACCCATAACCATGCTTTTGGTTTGGAGGAAGTAACACAAGTTAAAGAAGAAATTGTTCAGTGAGAGGACAAGTTCGTCCAGACGGAGAGTGGTGCTGGATGGGGATTGTTCAGGCCTTTGTTCGAGGAAGAAGTGGTCAGCCCTCAGACCAACGTGGTGGGGAATAGAGATATAGAAAGGGAATTGGATAAGCATCTGAAGATAGAAATTTTTTTTTTTAAATGTGAGGCTAGCTGAGTTCTTGCAGAGAATCACGATGGATCTGAGGGGCTAAGTGGTCCCCTTCTGTGCTGTAACCATTCTATCTTTCTAACCAGCCACTCAGCGGGGCATCAAGAGGTGGTGTTGGCCATCAGCAGAGTTGTACTCAATCACAATGTGTAACCTCATGACTCTATCATTACCAGCAAGCCAAAGGATCAACTCTGGTTCAATGAAGAGGAGAGCATGTCAGGAGCAGCACCAGGCATACCTAAAAAAATGAGTTGTTAGCTTGGTGAAGCTACAACACACAGTTATGTGCAGACAGGACAAGCAGCATGAAATAGACAGAAATAAACAGAATAAAGCGATCAAAAAACTATGGACTGCTGCCATTCAAGAGGCATAGAAGATAGAAATGTTTCTTTAAATGTGAGGCTAGCTGAGTTCTTGCAGAGAATCACGATGGATCTGAGAGACTAAAATGGTCATTGCCTGGCATTGTGTGGCACATATGTTACTTGTCACTTGTCAGTCCAAGTCTTAATGTTGCCCGGGTCTTGCTGCATATGGGCACAGGCTGCTTAAGTGTCTGAGGTGTTGTGAATGGAGTTGAATATTGTACAATTATCACTGAACTACCCCACTATTGATCCTCTGATAGAAGGAAAGCCATTGATGTTCTCCTAGGACACTACCCTGAGGAACTCCTAGAACTGGGATGATTGGCCACCCACAACCACCTTCCTTTGTGCTAGATTTGACTCCAACTAATGTAGAGTTTTCTCCCTAATCCCCACTGACTTCAATTCTGTTAGGGCTACAAATGCTGCCTTGATGTCAATGGCAATCATTCACACCTCCCCTCTCAAATTCAGCACTTTTGCCCATGTTTGAACAAATGCTGTAATGAGGTCAGGAGCTGAGTGACCCTGGCGGAAACCAAACAGCGTCAATGAGCAGGTTATTACTGAATAAGTGCAGCTTGACAGCACTGTTGATGACTCCTTCCATCACTTTACTGATGATTGAGGGCAGACTGATAGGGCAGTAATTGGCCGGGTTTAATTTCTCCTACTTTTTGTGGACAGGACAAAATCCCCACAGTGTTCCACATTGCCGGGTAGATGCCAGTGTTGTAGCTGTACTGGAGTAGCTTGGTTAGGGGCACAGCAGGTTCTGGAACATAAGTCTTCAGTACTATTGCTGGAATATTGTCACGGCCCATAACCTTTGCAGTATCCAGTGCAATCTGACATTTCTTGATATCACGTGGAGTGAATCGTATTGGCTGAAGACTGACATCTGTGATGCTGGGGAGCTCCGGAGGAGACCGAGATAGATCATACACTCGGCATTTCTGGATGAAGATTGTTGCAAGTATGTCAGCCTTGCCTTTGGCACAGATGTGCTCGGCTCCTCCATCATTGAGGATGGAGATATTTATGGAGCCTCCTCCTCTCGTTAATTGTTTAATTGTCCAGCATCATTTATCACTGGATGTGGCTGGACTGCAGAGCTTAGATCTGATTTGTTGGATCACTTTCTCTGTTGCATATTGCTTCCACCATTGTAGCTTCACCAGGTTGACACCTCTTTTTTCGGTATTCCTGGTTTGCTCCTGGCATGCTTTCCTGCCCTCTTCACTGAACCAGCGTTGATCCCCTGGCTGGGTGGTAATGGTAGAGTGGGGGATATGCCGGGCCATGAGGTTGCAGATTGTGGTTGAATACAATTCTGTTGCTGCTGATGGCCCACAGTGCCTCATGGATGCCCAGTCTTGAGTTGCTTGATCTGTTTGAAGTCTATCCCATTTAGCATGGTGGTAGTGCCACACAAACGATGGATGGCATCCTCAATGTGAAGACAGGATTTTGTCTCCACAAGGCATGTGTGGTGGTCACTTCTACCGATACTGTCATGGACAGATGCATCTGCAGCAGGCAGGTTGGTGAGGATGTGGTCAAGTATGTTTTTCCCTCATGTTGGTTCCCTCACCACCTGCTGCAGTCCCAGTCTAGCAGGTATGTCCTTTAGGACCTGGCCAGCTCGGTCAATCGTGGTGCTACCAAACTACTTTTGGTGATGGACACTGAAGTACCCCACCCGGAGTACTTTCTGCACCCTTGCCACACTCAGTGTGTCCTCCCAATGGTGTTCAACATGGCGGAGTACTGATTGATCCGCTGCGGGGGAAGGGTCAGGGGTGAGAATAGGTGGTAATCAGCAGGAGGCTTCCTCGCCCATGTTTGACCTGATGGCAGAGACTTCATAAGGTCTGTTGAGGACTCCCAGCACCATTCCCCTCCCAACTGTATATACCGTAATGCAACTACCTGTGGTAGGTCTATCCTGCCGGTGGAACAGTACATACCCAGGGATGGTGACGGAGGAGTCTTGGACCTTGGCTGTGAGGTAAGATTCTGTGGGTATGATTATGTCATGATTTAAAAAAAATAAATTTAGAGTACCCAATTCATTTTTTCCAATTCAGGTGCAATTTATTGTGACCAACCCACCTACCTGGTACCTTGGCGTCGTGCTGCCCATTATGTCATGATGTTGCTAGACTAGTCTGTGGATAGCTCTCCCAATTCGCCAGATATTAGTGAGGATAACTTTCAAGGGTCGACTGGGAGGTTGTGCCCCTGTCATTTTCATTGCCTCAATCAACGGCAGATAGTCTGTCCAGTTTTAATTGAGTTTTTTGGAATAGTTTGGTGCAACGAAGTAGCTAGTCCATTTCTGAGGACAGTTAAGAGTCAACCACATTGCTGTGTGTCTGGAGTAGGCCAGACCAGGTATGAATGGCAGATTTCCTTCCCTAAAGGATGTTAGTAAACCAGTCAGGTTTTTGCAACACTCTAGGCGGGATTCCCCCGAATCAGCGAGATGGGCCGATGCCGGCGTAGAAATCGGCGCAAAACACTCCGGCGTCGGGCGGACCGGAAGTTGCGGAATTCTCCGCACTTCTGGGGGCTAGGCCGGCGGCGGAGGGGTTGGCGCCGCGCCAGCCGGCGCCGTATGGACTGTGCGAGTTAGCGCATGTGCAGAACCACCGGCGTGGTTCAGTGCATGCGCAGACCGGCCAGCATATTCTGGCGCATGTGCAGGGGGGTGTCTTCTCCACACCGGCCATGGCCGAGCCCTACAATGGCCGGCATGGAAGGAAGAAGGGCCCCCATGGCACACGCCCGCCCGCAGATCGGTGGGCCCCGATCGCGGGCCAGGCCACCGTGGGCCCCCCCTGGGATCTCTTCCCCCACCCCCCCCCCCCCCCCCCAAGGACCGCACCAGCCAACTTACCTGCTAGGTCCCACCGTGGGGAACTGGCCAGAAACCGATGGCCGCTCGGCCCATCGGGGCCCGAAGAATTTCCAGGGGGGGGGGACCGGCGTGGCGTGAACCCCGCCTGAAAACCGGCGCCGGAGAATACAGCAGCCGACGTGGGAACGGCGGGGCGGGATTCACGCCGCCTCCCGGGGATTCTCCGACCCGGCGGTGGGTCAGAGAATCCCGCCCTCTGTTTCTTGGTCACAATTGCTAAGAGGAGAGCTTTATCGAATCACTACAGTGCAGGGGGAAACCATCTGGCACCGACTATCTGAAAGAGCACCCTAAACTAGGCCCACTCCTTGCCCTATCCCTATAATCCCACCTAACCTTTGGACACTAGGGGGCAATTTAGCATGCCATTCCACCTAACCTGCATATCTTTGGACTGTGGGAAGAAATCGCAGAACGGGAAGAATGTGCAAACTCCACACAGACACTCACCCGAAGCTGGAATCGAACCCAGGTTCCTGGTGCTGTGAGGCAGCAGTGCTAACCACTGTACCACCATGCCTCCATATTCCAGGTATATTAATTAATTCAATTTAGATCCCACCAGTTGCCCATGTTGGGATTTGAATTTATGTTAGTGCCGGACTCTGGAAGGCCAGCACAATAACATTCTCTGCCATTCCTCTACTTACTGTACATTATTTACAGGCAGAAATAACAGTAGATGGATGCATTCTGACCATTGTGCAGAATGTGAGGTGGGCTAATTAACTGGGTCACTGGGGCATCAAGTTGGTGTAGTTGGGGCAGCATGGTGGCACAGTGGTTAGCACTGCTGCCTCATGGCGGCAAGGACCCGGGTTCGATCCTGGGTCACTGTGCATGTGGAGTTAGTTTGCACATTCTCCCCATGTGTGTGTGGTGGTATGTATTAGGGGTAATGTGGTACCTGTGAAGCCGAGAGGCTATTGGCTGACTGGTCCCGGGTCCTGGTTGGATCTGCCGACTTCTGGCTCCGCCCTGAAGGCGGAGTATAAGAGCTCGAGCTTCTCCCCGCAGCCTCATTCTGTTGCTGAGCTGCTGGGGACAAGTCTCGCTTAATAAAGCCTAGATCGACTTCATCGCTTCTCGTCTCGCGTAAGCCCCCATGTAGCGAACTCGGCGGCCGTATTCAAACACTGGCAAGCATGTTTTGAAGGCTACCTCCGAACGGCCCCCAGCCGGATCACGGAAGAGCAGAAAATGCAGGTCCTGCATTCGAGGGTAAGCCCGGAAATTTACTCACTAATAGAAGACGCAGAGGATTTCCCGACGGCGCTCGCATTGCTGAAGGGCATCTACGTTCGTCCCGTAAACCAGGTCTATGCGCCGAGACGAGATCGACGAGACGGCAAATTCCCGGAGAATCGCTCGAGGAATTCTACGGCGCGCTGCTAATTTTGGGACGAGGCTGCAACTGCCCGCCGGTGAACGCGATCGAACACACGGACCTGCTAATTCGTGTTGCATTCGTGGCAGGTATGAACTCTCCCCAAACTCGTCAAAGACTTTTAGAAAGAGAGTCGCTAGGACTCTCAGAGGCACGGGCCCTTGCAGCCTCCCTTGATGTGGCCTCCCAAAACGCCCGCGCCTACGGCCCCGACCGCGATGCAGCCCCTTGGGCTCCGTGGATCCCCGTCACGACCAACTCCCCGGCAGCCCCCCCCCCCCCCCCCCCCCCCCCCCACCCCCGCAAGCTTGCCCAGTTAAAGCGCCAGACCATCCCGGGGGAGGCCCGCTGCTATTTTTGCGGACAAGTGAAACACCCCCGGCACCGCTGCCCGGCCCGCGCGGCTACTTGTAAAAGCTGTGGCAAAAAGGGCCATTTCGCGGCAGTGTGCCGGTCCCCTCGATTAGATTGCAGTCTGTAACTCACTCCCGGGTATCCATTATTCGATATAAAAACCATCTGAACCCCTCTATTAGATTCCAGTCTCCAACTCACTCCCGGGTCTCCATTATTCTATATATAAACCATCTGAACCCCTCGATTAGATTCCAGTCTGTAACTCACTCTCGGGTATCCACTATTCTATATATAAACCATCTGAACCTCTCAAATAGATTGCAGTCTGTAACTCACTCCTGGGTATCCATTATTCGATATATAAACCAACTGAGCTCCTCGATTAGATTACAGTCTGTAACTCCCGGGTATTCACTACTCTAGAAATAATCTATCCAAACATTTCAATTAGATTCCAGCCTGTAACTCACTCCCGGGTATCCAATATTCTATAAACCACCTGAATCCCTCGGTTAGATTCCAGTCTGTAACTCACTCGTTGATATCCATTATTCTACATATAACCTTTCCAAACATCTTGAATAGATTCCAGCCTGTAACTCACACACGGGTATCCACTATTCCATAAACAATCTATCAAAATATCTCAGTTAGATTCCAGCCTGTTACTCACCCCTGGTATCCTTTATTCTATATTTAAATCATCTGAACCCCTCGATTGGATTCCAGTCTGCAACTCACTCCCGGGTATCCATTATTCTACATATAAACCATTTGAAAACCTCAATTAGATTCCAGTGTGTAACTCACTCCCAGGTATCCACTATTCCATATCCAATCTATCCGAACCCCTCGATTAGATTCGAGTCTGTAACTCACTCTCGGGTATCCATTATTCTGTATATAAACCATCTGAACCCCTCAATTAGATTCCAGTCTCTAACTCACTCCCGGGTATCCATTATTCTATATATAAACCAACTGAGCTCCTCGATTAGATTACAGTCTGTAACTCCCGGGTATTCGCTACTCTAGAAATAATCTATCCAAACATTTCAATTAGATTCCAGCCTGTAACTCACTCCCGGGTATCCAATATTCTATAAACCACCTGAATCCCTCGGTTAGATTCCAGTCTGTAACTCACTCCCTGATATCCATTATTCTATGTATATACCCTCTGAACACCTGAATTAGTTTCCAGTCTGTAACTCACTCCCGGGTATCCATTATTCTATATATAAACCATCTGAGCTCCTCGATTAGATATATTCTGTAACTCCCGGGTATTCACTACACTAAAAATAATCTATACGGACATCTCAATTAGATTCCAGCCTGTAACTCACTCCCGGGTATCCATTATTCTATGTATAACCTGTCCAAACATCTTGAGTAGATTCCAGCCTGTAACTCACTCACGGGTATCCACTATTCCATAAACGATCTATCAAATCATCTCGGTTAGATTCCAGCCTGTTACTCACCCCCTGGTATCCATTATTCTATATTTAAATCATTTGAACCACTCGATTTGATTCCAGTCTGTAACATACTCCCGGGTTTCCATTCTATATATAAACCATCCGAACCCCTCAATTAGATTCCAGTCTGCAACTCACTCCCGGGTATCCATTATTCTATATATAAACCATTTGAACACCTCAATTAGATTCCAGTCTGTAACTCACTCCCTGGTATCTATTATTCTATATATAAACCATCTGAACCCCTCGATTAGATTCCAGTCTGTAACTCACTCCTGGGAATCCACTATTCTATATATAAACTTTCCAAACATCTTGATTAGATTCCAGCCTGTAACTCACTCCCGGATATCGACTATTCTATATATAATCTATCCAAACATGTCAGGGGCTGGTTTAGCACAGGGTTACAGAGCTGGCTTTTAAAGCAGTCCAAGGCAGGCCAGCAGCACGGTTCAATTCTCGTACCAGTCTCCCCGAACAGGCGCCGGAATGTGGCGACTCGGGGCTTTTCACAGTGCAGCGCACAATGACTTACGAGAGACGAATAGAGATGAAGTCGATGAGGCTTTATTAAGCGTGACTTGTTCCCCGCAGTTCAGCAACAGACTGGAGCTGCGGGGAGAACTCCTGGTTCTTATACTCTGCCTTCAGGGCGGAGCTAGAGATCAACAGCCAACCAGGACCTGGGATCTGTCAGCCAATGGCATCACGGCTTCACAGTCCCACATGACCCCTAATGCATACTACCACACACAGTAACTTCATTTGAAGCCTACTTGTGACAATAGGCGATTTTCATTTCCTTCATTTTTCAACATTTCATTTAGATTCCAGTCTGTAACTCACTCCCGGGTATCCATTATTCTATATATAAACCACCTGATCTCCTCGATTAGATTACAGTCGGTAACTCCCGGGTATTCCCTGCTCTATATATAATCCGAACTTCTCGATCCCAGCCTGTAACTTACTCACGGGTGTCCAGTTCCTTCATTTTTCAACATCTCATTTAGATTCCAGTCTGTAACACACTCCCGGGTATCCATTATTCTATATATAAACCATCTGATCTCCTCGATTAGATTACAGTCGGTAACTCCCGGGTATTCACTGCTCTTTTTATAATACGAACTTCTCGATCCCAGCCTGTAACTTACTCACGGGTGTCCATTATTCTATATATAATCTATCCGAACATCTCGATTAGATTCCAGCCTGTAACTCACTCCCGGGTATCCATTATTCTATATATAAACCATCTGAACCCCCGATTAGAATCCAGTCTGTAACTTTCTCCTGGGTATGCATTATTCTAAATGTAAACCATCTGAACCCCTCGATTACATTCCAGTCTGTAACTCACTCCCGGGTATCCATTATTCTATATATAAACCATCTGAACCCCTCGATTAGATTTCAGTCTGTAACTCACTCCTGGGTATCCATTATTCTATATATAAACCATCTGAGCTCCTCGATTATATTACAATCGGTATCTCCCGGGTATTCACTAATCTATATGTAATCTATCCGAACATCTCGATTCCAGCCTGTAACTCACTCCCTGGTGTCCATTATTCTCTATATAATCTATCCGAACATCTTGATTAGATTCCAGCCTGTAACTCACTCCCGGGTATCCATTATTCTATATATAAACCATCTGAACCCCTGATTAGATTCCAGTCTGTAACTCTCTCCCTTGTATGCATTATTCTAAATATAAACCATCTGAACCTTTCGATTACATTCCAGTCGGTAACTCACTCGCTGGTATCCATTATTCAATAATAAACCATCTGAACCCCTCGATTAGATTCCAGTCTGTAACTCACTCCCGGGTATCCATTGTTCTGTATATAAACCACCTGAACCCCTCGATTAGATTCCAGTCCGTAACTCACTCCCTGGTAACGATTATTCTATATATAAACTATCCAAACATCTCGATTAGATTCCAGTCTGTAACTCACTTCCGGGAATCTACTCTTCTATATATAAACCATCTGAACCCCTCTATTAGATTCCAGTCTGGAACTCACTCCCGGGGTCCATTATTCGATATATAAACTATCTGAACCCCTCGATTAGATTCCAGTCTGTAACTCACTCCTGGGTATTCATTATTATCTTTTAAATCATTTGAACCACTCGATTAGATTCCAGCCTGTAACTCACTCCCGGGTATCCACTATGGTATGAACAATCTATCATAACATCTCAATTTGATTCCAGCCTGTTACTCACCCCCGGATATCTACTATTCTATATATAATCTATCCAAACATCTCGATTAGATTCCAGTCTGTAACTCACTCCTGGGTATTCATTATTCTCTTTTAAATCATTTGAACCACTCGATTAATTTCCAGTCTGTAATTCACTAGGTTTCCATTATTCCATATATAAACCATCTGAGCTCCTCGATTCGATACAGTCTGTAACTCACTCCCGGGTATCCATTATTCTATATATAAACCATCTGAGCTCCTCGATTAGATAGAGTCTGTAACGCCCGGGTATTCACTACTGTAAAAATAATCTATCCGAACATCTCAATTAGATTCCAGCCTGTAACTCACTCCCGGGTATTTATTATTCTATATTTAAATCATTTGGACCACTCGATTACATTCCAGTCTGTAACTCACTCTCAGGTTTCCATTATTCCATATATAAACGATTTGAACACCTGAATTAGTTTCCAGTCTGTAACTCACTCCCGGGTATCCATTATTCTATATTTAAACCATCTGAGCTCCTCGATTAGATTTCAGCCTGTAACTCACTCCTGGATATCCATTATTCTATATATAAACCATCTGAGCTCCTCGATTATATTACAATCGGTATCTCCCGGGTATTCACTAATCTATATGTAATCTATCCGAACATCTCGATTCCAGCCTGTATCTCACTCCCTGGTGTCCATTATTCTCTATATAATCTATCCGAACATCTTGATTAGATTCCAGCCTGTAACTCACTCCCGGGTATCCATTATTCTATATATAAACCATCTGAACCCCTGATTAGATTCCAGCATGTAACTCACTCCCGGGTATCCATTACTCTGTTTATAAACCATCTGAACCCCTCAATTAGATTCCAGTCAGTAACTCTCTCCCTTGTATGCATTATTCTAAATATAAACCATCTGAACCTTTCGATTACATTCCAGTCTGGAACTCACTCCCTGGTATCCATTATTCAATAATAAACCATCTGAACCCCTCGATTAGATTCCAGTCTGTAACTCACTCCCGGGTATCCATTGTTCTGCATATAAACCACCTGAACCCCTTGATTGGATTCCAGTCCGTAACTCACTCCCTGGTAACCATTATTCTATATATAAACTATCCAAACATCTCGATTAGATTCCAGTCTGTAACTCACTTCCGGGAATCTACTCTTCTATATATAAACCATCTGAACCCCTCGATTAGATTCCAGTCTGGAACTCACTCCCGGGGTCC
Organism: Scyliorhinus torazame; assembly: GCF_047496885.1. Lineage (NCBI taxonomy): Eukaryota > Metazoa > Chordata > Chondrichthyes > Carcharhiniformes > Scyliorhinidae > Scyliorhinus > Scyliorhinus torazame. The sequence goes on from NC_092716.1 coordinate 109,869,205, forward strand.
ATTACTCTGTTTATAAACCATCTGGGGATGTCCCGGAGGACTGGAGAATAGCCAATGTTGTTCCTCTGTTTAAGAAGGGTAGCAAGGATAATCCCGGGAACTACAGGCCGGTGAGCCTTACTTCAGTGGTAGGGAAATTACTGGAGAGAATTCTTCGAGACAGGATCTACTCCCATTTGGAAGCAAATGGACGTATTAGTGAGAGGCAGCACGTTTTTGTGAAGGGCAGGTCGTGTCTCACTAACTTGATAGAGTTTTTCGAGGAGGTCACTAAGATGATTGATGCAGGTAGGGCAGTAGATGCTGTCTATATGGACTTCAGTAAGGCCTTTGACAAGGTCCCTCATGGTAGACTAGTACAAAAGGTGAAGTCACACGGGATCAGGGGTGAACTGGCAAGGTTGATACAGAACTGGCTAGGCCATAGAAGGCAGAGGGTAGCAATGGAGGGATGCTTTTCTAATTGGAGGGCTGTGACCAGTGGTGTTCCACAGGGATCAGTGTTGGGACCTTTGCTGTTTGTAGTATATATAAATGATTTGGAGGAAAATGTAACTGGTCTGATTAGTAAGTTTGCAGACGACACAAAGGTTGGTGGAATTGCGGATAGCGAAGAGGACTGTCAGAGGATACAGCAGGATTTAGATTGTCTGGAGACTTGGGCGGAGAGATGGCAGATGGAGTTTAATCCGGACAAATGTGAGGTAATGCATTTTGGAAGGGCTAATGCAGGTAGGGAATATACAGTGAATGGTAGAACCCTCAAGAGTATTGAAAGTCAAAGAGATCTAGGAGTACAGGTCCACAGGTCATTGAAAGGGGCAACACAGGTGGAGAAGGTAGTCAAGAAGGCATACGGCATGCTTGCCTTCATTGGCCGGGGCATTGAGTATAAGAATTAGCAAGTCATGTTGCAGCTGTATAGAACCTTAGTTAGGCCACACTTGGAGTATAGTGTTCAATTCTGGTCGCCACACTACCAGAAGGATGTGGAGGCTTTAGAGAGGGTGCAGAAGAGATTTACCAGAATGTTGCCTGGTATGGAGGGCATAAGCTATGAGGAGCGATTGAATAAACTCGGTTTGTTCTCACTGGAACGAAGGAGGTTGAGGGGCGACCTGATAGAGGTATACAAAATTATGAGGGGCATAGACAGAGTGGATAGTCAGAGGCTTTTCCCCAGGGTAGAGGGGTCAATTACTAGGGGGCATAGGTTTAAGGTGAGAGGGGCAAGGTTTAGAGTAGATGTACGAGGCAAGTTTTTTACGCAGAGGGTAGTGGGTGCCTGGAACTCACTACCGGAGGAGGTAGTGGAAGCAGGGACGATAGGGACATTTAAGGGGCATCTTGACAAATATATGAATAGGATGGGAATAGAAGGATACGGACCCAGGAAGTGTAGAAGATTGTAGTTTAGTCAGGCAGTATGGTCGGCACGGGCTTGGAGGGCCGAAGGGCCTGTTCCTGTGCTGTACATTTCTTTGTTCTTTGTTTGTTGAACCCCTCAATTAGATTCCAGTCGGTAACTCACTCCCGGGTTTCCATTATTCTATATGTAAACCATCTGAACCCCTCGAGTAGATTCCAGTCTGTAACTTACTCTCAGGTTTCCATTATTCTATATATAAACCAGTTGCACACCTCAATTAGTTTCCAGTCTGTAACTCACTCCTGGGTATCCATTATTCTATATATAAACCATCTGAACCCCTCGATTAGGTTCCAGTCTCTAACTCACTCCCTGATATCCTTTATTCTATGTATATACCCTCTGAACACCTGAATTAGGTTCCAGTCTGTAACTCACTCCCGGGTGTCCATTATTCTATATATAAACCATCTGAGCTCCTCGATTAGATACAGTCTGTAACTCCCGGGTATTCACTACTCTAAAAATAATCTGTCCGAACATCTCAATTAGATTCCAGCCTGTAACTCACTCCTGGGTATCCATAATTCTATATAAAAACCGTCTGAACCCCTCTATTAGATTCCAGTCTATAACTCACTCCCAGGTATCCATTATTCTATATATAAACTATCTGAACCCCTCGATTAGATTCCAGTCTGTAACTCACTCCCTGGTATCCGTTATTCTATATATGAACGATCCAAACATCTCGATTAGATTCCAATCTGTAACTCACTTCCGGGATTACACTATTCTTTATATAGACCATCTGAACCCCTCGATTAGATTCCAGTCTGTAACTCACTCCCAGGTATCCACTATTCCATATCCAATCTATCCGAACATCTCGATTTGATTTCAGCCAGTAACTCACTCCCGGGTATCCATTATTATATATATTTTCCAGTCTGTAACTCACTCCCGGGTATCCATTATTCTGTATATAAACCATCTGAACCCCTCTATTAGATTCCAGTCTGTAACTCACTCCTGGGTATCCATTATTCTATATATAAACTATCTGAACCCCTCGATTAGATTCGAGTCTGTAACTCACTCCCGGGTATCCATTATTCTATATAAAAACCATCTGAACACCTCAATTAGTTTCCAGCCTGTAACTCACTCCCGGGTATCCATTATTCTGTATATAAACCATCTGAACCCCTCAATTAGATTCCAGTCTCTAACTCACTCCCGGGTATCCATTATTCTATATATAAACCAACTGAGCTCCTCGATTGGATTGCAGTCTGTAACTCCCGGGTATTCGCTACTCTAGAAATAATCTATCCAAACATTTCAATTAGATTCCAGCCTGTAACTCACTCCCGGGTATCCAATATTCTATATATAAAATTTCCAAACATCTTGATTAGATTCCAGCCTGTAACTCACTCCCGGGAATCCATTATTCTATATATAAACCATTTGAACACCTCAATTAGATTCCAGTCTGTAACTCACTCCCTGGTATCTATTATTCTATATATAAACCATCTGAACCCCTCAATTAGATTCCAGTCTGTAACTCACTCCCGGGAATCCACTATTCTATATATAAACTTTCCAAACATCTTGATTAGATTCCAGCCTGTAACTCACTCCCAGATATCGTCTATTCTATATATAATCTATCCAAACATGTCAGGGGCTGGTTTAGCACAGGGTTACAGAGCTGGCTTTTAAAGCAGTCCAAGGCAGGCCAGCAGCACGGTTCAATTCTCGTACCAGTCTCCCTGAACAGGCGCCGGAATGTGGCGACTCGAGGCTTTTCACAGTGTAGCGCACAATGACTTACGAGAGACGAATAGATGAAGTCGATGAGGCTTTATTAAGCGTGACTTGTTCCCCGCAGCTCAGCAACAGACTGGAGCTGCGGGGAGAACTCCTGGTTCTTATACTCCGCCTTCAGGGCGGAGCTAGAGATCAACAGCCAACCAGGACCCGGGATCTGTCAGCCAATGGCATCACGGCTTCACAGTCCCACATGACCCCTAATGCATACTACACCACACAGTAACTTCATTTGAAGCCTACTTGTGACAATAGGCGATTTTCATTTCCTTCATTTTTCAACATCTCATTTAGATTCCAGTCTGTAACTCACTCCCGGGTATCCATTATTCTATATATAAACCATCTGATCTCCACGATTAGATTACAGTCGGTAACTCCCGGGTATTCCCTGCTCTATATATAATCCGAACTTCTCGATCCCAGCCTGTAACTTACTCACGGGTGTCCATTATTCTATATATAATCTATCCGAACATCTCGATTAGATTCCAGCCTGTAACTCACTCCCGGGTATCCATTATTCTATATATAAACCATCTGAACCCCCGATTAGACTCCAGTCTGTAACTCACTCCCGGGTATCCATTATTCTATATATAAACCATCTGAGCTCCTCGATTCGATATATTCTGTAACTCCCGGGTATTCACTACACTAAAAATAATCTATACGAACATCTCAATTAGATTCCAGCCTGTAACTCACTCCCGGGTATCCACTATTCCATAAACAATCTATCAAATCATCTCGGTTAGATTCCAGCCTGTTACTCACCCCCTGGTATACATTATTCTATATTTAAATCATTTGAACCACTCGATTTGATTCCAGTCTGTAACATACTCCCGGGTTTCCATTCTATATATAAACCATCCGAACCCCTCAATTAGATTCCAGTCTGCAACTCACTCCCAGGTATCCATTATTCTATATATAAACCATTTGAACACCTCAATTAGGTTCCAGTCTGTAACTCACTCCCTGGTATCTATTATTCTATATATAAACCATCTGAACCCCTCGATTAGATTCCAGTCTGTAACTCACTCCCGGGAATCCACTATTCTATATATAAACTTTCCAAACATCTTGATTAGATTCCAGCCTGTAGCTCACTCCCGGATATCGACTATTCTATATATAATCTATCCAAACATGTCAGGGGCTGGTTTAGCACAGGGTTACAGAGCTGGCTTTTAAAGCAGTCCAAGGCAGGCCAGCAGCACGGTTCAATTCTTGTACCAGTCTCCCCGAACAGGCGCCGGAATGTGGCGACTCGGGGCTTTTCACAGTGTAGCGCACAATGACTTACGAGAGACGAATAGAGATGAAGTTGATGAGGCTTTATTAAGCGTGACTTGTTCCCCGCAGTTCAGCAACAGACTGGAGCTGCGGAAAGAACTCCTGGTTCTTATACTCCGCCTTCAGGGCGGAGCTAGAGATCAACAGCCAACCAGGACCCGGGATCTGTCAGCCAATGGCATCACGGCTTCACAGTCCCACATGACCCCTAATGCATACTACCACACACAGTAACTTCATTTGAAGCCTACTTGTGACAATAGGCGATTTTCATTTCCTTCATTTTTCAACATCTCATTTAGATTCCAGTCTGTAACTCACTCCCGGGTATCCATTATTCTATATATAAACCATTTGAACCCCTCGATTAGATTCCAGTCTGTAATTCACTCCCTGGTGTTGCTAACTTTCTCCTTGGTTCAATTGCTCTGTTTTATTACCTTTGCTCTTGTGTCGCCAGGTATCTTTATGATACCGTCACGAGGTTCAAGTCCGAGTAATGATCAATAACCCAATACACCGATTAATAAGATTCAAATCAAAGCACATTTATTTTACACAGTAATCGCTACTCGTGCACAAATTCTACGTCGAAGCTACTTCTACAACTAACAGGCCTATACTTAACTTCGGACTGGCCCACCAGGTCAGGGGAACAAATGGCCTTTCGTTCGGGTCTGAGTCTGCGGGATTCGCAGTTGGTACGGATTGGTAGCTAGGAGCGCCTATTTCGTAGCGAGCATTGAATTAAGACTTACTTTATTCGCTGGTCATTGCGCCGGTCACGGTCAATGTTGGTTCGTGTTGCTGGGTGACCCAGGCAGGATGAAGAGGTGAAGAGAACGATTTGAACTTGGGGCTTAACTCTTATAGTCCCCAGGGGCTTCCCGCCTTTCGGGGTCGCGGACCCTGTACCTGGTCCCAAGTGATTGGACTTTGTCCCAGTCGCTTGGTTCGATTTTCTCCAATACTGGAGCGGTTCCCTGATCGATGGGCGGTCTTGAGGTGCTCGTTCACCTCCGTTGTGTTGGCCCCTGCTGGCGCCGAGGATTCTGGCTTTGCTTTGTGTGTCCAAAATATTACTTACTGGGGCAGCACGGTAGCCTTGTGGATAGCACAATTGCTTCACAGCTCCAGGGTCCCAGGTTCGATTCCGGCTTGGGCACTGTCTGTGTGGAGTCTGCACATCCTCCCCGTGTGTGCGTGGGTTTCCTCCGGATGCTCCGGTTTCCTCCCACAGTCCAAAGATGTGCAGGTTAGGTGGATTGGCCATGATAGATTGCCCTTAGTGTCCAAAATTGCCCTTAGTGTTGGGTGGGGTTGCTGGGTTATGGGGATAGGGTGGAGGTGTTGACCTTGGGTAGGGTGCTTTTCCAGGAGACGGTGCAGACTCGATGAGCCGAATGGCCTCCTTCTGCTCTGTAAATTCTATGATTATTGTTCCCGGGGATTGCTCATCAGTATGCAGATGGCTGCTACATTGTTATGCTGATGGTCGCTGGTATCGATGTTGTCTGGCCTTTGCAGAGGTAAATACACAGCAAACCTGCAGCTGCTGGTTTCTGTCTATGTTCGCTAACTTTCACATCAGCCTTGGCCGTTTGCCATTTTAAATCGGGAGCTGGCCAATTTAGGTGGCTATACTATCCATTATTCTATATATAAACCATCTGAACCCCTCGATTAGATTCCAGTCTGTAACTCACTCCCTGGTATCCACTATTCTATATATAAACCATCTTAACCCCTCGATCAGATTCCAGTCTTTAACTCACTCCCGGGTATCCATTATTCTATATATAAACCATCTAGACCCCTCGATTAGATTCTAGTCTGTAACTCACACCCGGGTATCCATTATTCTATATATAAACCATCTGAGCTACTCGATTAGATACAGTCTGTAACTCCCGGGTATTCACTACTCTAAAAATAATCTATCCAAACATCTCAATTAGATTCCAGCCTGTAACTCACTCCCGGGTATCCATTATTCTATATATAAACTTTCCAAACATCTCGATTAGATTCCAGTCTGTAACTCACTCCTGGGTATTCATTATTCTATATTTAAATCATTTGAACCACTCGATTAGATTCCAGTTTGTAACTCGCTCTCAGGTTTCCATTATTCTATATATAAACCATCTGAACCACTCAATTAGATTCCAGTCTGTAACTCACTCCTGGGTATCCATTATTCTATATATAAACCATCTGAGCTCCTCGATTAGATTACAGTCGGTAACTCTCGGGTATTCACTGTTCTATATATAATCTATCCGAACATCTCGATTCCAGCCTGTAACTCACTCCCGGGTGTCCATTATTCTATATATAATCTATCCGAACATCTCGATTAGATTCCAGTCCGTAACTCAATCCCTGGTATCCATTATTCTATATATAAACCATCTGAACCCCTCGATTAGATTCCAGTCTGTAACTCACTCCCTGGTATCCACTATTCTATATATAAACCATCTTAACCCCTCGATCAGATTCCAGTCTTTAACTCACTCCCGGGTATCCATTATTCTATATATAAACCATCTAGACCCCTCGATTAGATTCCAGTTTGTAACTCGCTCTCAGGTTTCCATTATTCTATATATAAACCATCTGAACCACTCAATTAGATTCCAGTCTGTAACTCACTCCTGGGTATCCATTATTCTATATATAAACCATCTGAGCTCCTCGATTAGATTACAGTCGGTAACTCTCGGGTATTCACTGTTCTATATATAATCTATCCGAACATCTCGATTCCAGCCTGTAACTTACTCACGGGTGTCCATTATTCTATATATAATCTATCCGAACATCTCGATTAGATTCCAGTCCGTAACTCACTCCCTGGTAACCATTATTCTATATATGAATATCCAAACATCTCGATTAGATTCCAGCCTGTAACTCACTCCAGGATTTCCATTTGAACACCAATTAGTTTCCAGTCAGTAACTCACTCCCGGGTATCCATTATTCTATAGATAAACCACCTGAGCTCCTCGATTAAATTACAGTCTGTAACCCCCGGGTATTCACTACTCTATATATAATGGGCGAGATTCTCCGACCCCCCGCCGGGTCGGAGAATCGCCGGGAGCTGCCGTGAATCCCGCCCCCGCCGGTTTCCAAATTCTCCGGCACTGGATATTCGGCGGGGCCGGGAATCGCGCCGCGCCGGTTGGCGGGCCCCCCCCCCCCCCCGCTAAAATGCCTTTCCCTCCGGCGTAGATTAAACCACCTACCTTACCGGCGGGACAAGGCGGCGCGGTGGGCTCCGGGGTCCTGGGGGGGGCGCGGGGCGATCTGGCCCCGGGGGGTGCCCCCACGGTGGCCTGGCCCGTGATCGGGGCCCACCGATCGGCGGGCCTGTGCCGTGGGGGCACTCTTTCCCTTCCGCCTTCGCCACGGTCGCCACCATGGTGGAGGTGGAAGAGACTCCCTCCACTGCGCATGCGCGGAAATGCCGTCAGCGGCCGCTAACGCTCCCGCGCATGCGCCGCCCGGAGATGTCATTTCCGCGCCAGCTGGCGGGGCACCAAAGGCCTTTTCCGCCAGCTGGCGGGGCGGAAATACGTCCGGCGCGGGCCTAGCCCCTTAAGGTTTGGGCTCGGCCCCCCCAAGATGCGGAGCATTCCGCACCTTTGGGGCGGCGCGATGCCCAACTGATTTGCGCCGTTTTGGGCGCCAGTCGGCGGACATTGCACCGATATCGGAGAATTTCGCCCAATGTATCCGAACATCTCAATTCGATTCCAGCCTGTTACTCACCCCCAGGTTTCTACTATTCAATATATAATCTATCCAAACCTCTCGATTAGATTCCAGTCTGTAACTTACTCCCGGGTATCCACTGTTCTATATACAATCTATCCGAACATCTCGATTAGATTCCAGCCTGTAACTGACCCCCGGCTCTCTACTATTCAATATATAATCTATCCAAACCTCTCGATTAAATTCCAGTCTGTAACTCACTTCCGGGTATTCACTATTCTATATATAAACCATCTGAACCCCTCGATTAGATTCCAGTCTGTAACTCACTCCCAGGTATCAATTAGGCTATATATAAACTATCCAAACACCTCGATTAGATTCCAGTTTGTAACTTACTTCCGGGAATCCACTATTCTATATATAAACCATCTGAACCGCTCGATTAGATTCTAGATTGTAACTCACTCGCGGGTATCCATTATTCTATAAGTAAATCACCTGAACCCCTCGATTAGATTCTAGTCTGTAACTCACTCCCTGGTATCCATTATTCTATATATATATATATCCTCTGAACCCCTCGATTAGATTCCAGTCTGTAACTCACTCCCTGGTATCCATTATTCTATATATAAACCGTCTGAACCCCTCAATTAGATTCCAGCCTGTAACTCACTCCCGAGTAACCATTATACTTTAGGTAAACTATCCAAACATCTTGATTAGATTCCAGTCTGTAACTCACACCCAGGTATGCATTATTCTATGTATAAACCATCTGAATCCCTCGATTAGATTCCAGTCTCTTCCTCGCTCCCGGGTATCGATTATTCTACACATAAACCACCTGAACCCTTCGATTATATTCCAGTCTGTAACTCACTCCGTGGTATCCATTATTCTATATAGATACCTTCTTAACCCCTCGATTAGATTCCAGTCTGATAGACGCCCGGTTATCCTGTATTCTATAATTAAACTCTACAAACATCTCGAATAGATTCCAGTCTGTAACTCACTCCCGGGTATCCATTACGCTAAATGTAAGCCATCTGAACCCCTCGAGTAGATTCCAGTCTGTAACTCATGTCCGGGTTTCCATTATTCCATATATAAACCATTTGAACACCTCAATTAGTTTCCACTCAGTAAGTCACTCCCGGTCATGCATTATTCTATATATAAACCACCTGAGCTCCTCGATTAGATTACAGTCTGTAATTCCCGGGAATTCACTATTCTATATATAATCTACCCGAACATCTCGATTAGATTCCAGCCTGTAACTCACCTCCTGGTATCTAGTATTCTATATATAATTCATCCACACATCTCGATTAGCTTCCAGCCTGTAACTCATTCCCGGGTATCCATTATTCTATATATAAACCATCTGGGCCCCTCGATTAGATTCCAGTCTGTAATTCACTTCCGGTTATCCATTATTCTACACATAAACTACCTGAACCCCTTGATTAGATTCCAGTCTGTAACTCTCTCCCTGGTATCCATTATTCTATATAATATATATATATATACACTCTGAACACCTCAATTGGTTTCCAGCCTGTAACCCACTCCCGTTGATCCATTATTCTCCATATAAACCATCCAAACATCTTGATAAGATTCCAGTCTGTAACTCAGTCCCTGGTATCCATTGTTCTATATCTGAACTATCCAATCATCTTGATTAGATTCCAGCCTGTGACTCACTCCCGGGTATCCATTTTACGATATATAAACCATCTGGTCCCCTCGATTAGATTCCAGTCTATAACTCACTCCCGGGTATCCATTATTCTATATATAAACCATCTGGTCCCCTCGATTAGATTCCAGTCTGTAACTCACTCCCGGGTATCCATTATTCTATATATAAACCAGCTGAACCCCTCGATTGGATTCCAGCCTGTAACTCACTCCCGGGTATCCATTTTTCGATATATAAACCATCTGAACCCCTCGATTAGATTCCAGTCTGTAACTCACACCCGGGTATCCATTCTTCTATATATAAACCATCTGGTCCCCTCGATTAGATTCCTCTCTGTAACTCACTCCCGGGTATCCATTCTTCTATATATAAACCATCTGAACGCCTCGATTAGATTCTAGTCTGTAACTCACTCCCTGGTATCCATTATTCTGTATATAAACCATCTGAGCTCCTCGATTAGATTCCAGCCTGTAACTCACTCCCGGGTATCCATTATTCTATATATAAACCATCTGAACCCCTCGATTAGATTCCAGTCTGTAACTCACTCCCGGGTATCTAATATTCTATATATAAACCATCTGGTCCCCTCGATTAGATTCCAGTCTGTAACTCACTCCCGGGTATCCATTATTCTATATATAAACCATGTGAACCCCTCTATTAGATTCCAGTCTGTAACTCACTCCCTGGTATCCATTATTCTATATATAAACCATCTGAGCTCCTCGATTAGATTCCAGCCTGTAACTCACTCCCGGGTATCCATTATTCTATATCTCAACCATCTGAACCCCTCGATTAGATTCCAGTCTGTAACTCACACCCGGGTATCCATTATTCTATATATAGACCATCTGAACCCCTCGATTAGATTCCAGTTTGTAACTCACTCCGGGGTATCCATTAGTCTATATGTAAGCCATCTGAGCCCCTCGATTACATTCCAGTCTGTAACTCCCGGGTATTCACTACTCTATATATAATCGATCAGAACATGTCGATTAGATTCCAGCGTGTAACTCACTCCCGGGTGTCATGATATTCAAGTGAACATCACAGCACATACACACATACATAATGATAGACCAATCAACGGATCAATTAGCACACACAACATGACAGCCAATCACAGACAAGAGCATACACGTGCAAGAGCGTACAAAACAAGGAACACGACACTTCCTGGGCAGTCCAGCAGGAGACGGCTCAGGGCAAGGACCTCCAAGCCAGACACTCAGACAGTCACCATGTGCTGAGGACCAGAGTTTGTTATATAAATAGTTAAAAGAAATAAATCTGGTTGTACCAATCGCAACCGCGTTGGTCCGTCTGTGTCTCAGAGTACCCAACACATCATGGTACCAGAAGTGAATTGAAACCTACCCACAAATCTGCCATCCTGCGCCATGGACACCGTCAACACACCGCAGCCGTTGCAAGTCGCTGGGAACCTTGGCGTAAATTGGACGCTGTTCAAACAGCACTTCAAACTCTTTTTGGAAGCCAACGAAAAACAGAGCGCCTCGGACAAAAGAAAGATCGCCATCCGCCTCACTACCGCAGGTCAGCACGCCATCCATGTCTACAACTCCCTGGTGTTCGCGGAAGGCGAGGACAAATCTAAATACGACACAGTCCTCCTCAAGCTCGACCAACACTTCAACGTTGAGGTCAACGAGAGCTTTGAGAGGTATGTCTTCCAGCAGCACCTGCAAGGTAAGGATGAGCTCTTTCAGCCATTCCTGACGCATCTCCACATACTCGCGCAGTCCTGCGGTTACGACACCACCTCAGAGTCCATGATCCGGGACCAGATCATTTTTGGGGTCGCCTCGGGCACCCTATGCCAGCAGCTTCTAAAAATAAAAGGCCTGACCTTGGCATCTACAGTTCAGGCCCGTGTCCTGCACGAGAACGTGACTAGCTGCTATGCCCAGTTTCAGGCGGCCGAATCGGCGCGGAGGGGGTCCTGCGCGGCAGGATCGGCGAGCCAGGTATCCCACGGGGCCGAACGGGTCCAGGCGATCGAGTTTATCCCGGCCCGCGGCCCGGACGAGGGCGGCCGTTTTGCGCGCTTTTCGAGGCCTCCCGCGCTTGTGCGCGCCAGAACGTACGGCAACACTGCGGGACGTGATGCGCAGGCGCGCACGACGCAAGACCGAACTGCGCACGTGCAGTGGCGCAACGAACGCCATGACGTCACGACATGCGGCAACTGTGGAGCTGCACATTTAAAAGGGCAATGTCCCGCAAAAACCCGACAATACCTACGCTGTGGCAAGGTGGGCCACTACGCTGCTTACTGTCGAACAGCTCAACCTGTCGATCTTCCACATCTCCGACATCCTCGCAGGAACGTGCGGACCATTCAGCCTCCACATTACGACATCCAGACCGATGACACAGATGACCGAGACGCCTTCCGGGTTGCGGTCATTGATGGGAACCGAGTCAGCACAATCAATCCGGGTGGTGAATGGTGTGGCCACCCTGATGGTCAACCGATCGCCGATCACTTTCCGCCTGGACACTGGCGCCTCCGTCAACGTCATAGCATGTTCAGCCTTCTACGCCATGAAGGTCAGACCACCAATCCGGCCGTCCTGGTGCAGGATGGTCGACTGCAACGGGAACGTTATCCCGGCTATGGGATCCTGCCAGCTCCAGGTGACACACAACACACACACGGCCACACTCTCGTTCGAGATAGTCGGCTCATCGAAGGACTCCCTGCTAGGCGCACAGGCATGCAAGGCTCTCCACCTCGTGCAATGAGTCCACTCTCTCTCTCCAGACGGCACATCTGACTTCCCGGATGCAGAGTTCAACGCACAGCTCCAATCGCTCCTCGCCCACAATCAGGAGGCATTCGAGGGCATGGGAACACTGCCATACACCTAGCGAATTCGCCTCAAACCAGACGCCATCCCGGTCATTCACGCACCTCGCAGAGTCCCTGCGTCACTCAAAGACCGCCTCAAGCAGCAGCTGCAGGATCTCCAGGACCAAGGCGTCCTATCCAGGGCCATGGCGCCCACGCCGTGGGTCAGCTCCATGGTGTGTGTCAAGAAGCCCTCCGGCGAGCTCCGCATATGTATTGACCCAAAAGACCTCAATAACAATATCATGAGGGAACATTATCCCATACCCAAACGGGAGGAGATCACGAGTGAAATGGCCCAGGCAAAAATATTTACGCAACTGGATGCCTCTAAGGGGTTTTGGCAGATCCAACTCGATCCGTCCAGCCGAAAGCTATGCACCTTCAATATCCCTTTAGGCAGGTTCTGCTACAACCGGATGCCATTTGGCATCATCTCGGCATCCAAGGTCTTTCATAGGATCATGGAGCAGATGATGGAAGGCATCGAAGGGGTGCGCGTATAGGTGGACGACGTCATCATTTGGTCCACCACACCACAGGAGCACATATATCGTCTCCAACGCGTTTTTGCCCGCATACTGGAAAACGGCCTGCGCCTCAACTGAGCCAAGTGTTCCTTTGGCCAAACCTAGATCTAGGACAAACAGAGTTATTATCTCTGGGTTGTTACCCGTGCCACGTGATAGCGAGGTGAGGAATAGGGAGAGAGAGGAGTTGAACACGTGGCTACAGGGATGGTGCAGGAGGGAGGGTTTCAGATTTCTGGATAATCGGGGCTCATTCTGGGGTTGGTGGGACCTCTACAAATGGGATGGTCTGCACTTGGACCAGAGGGGTACCAATATTTTGGGGAGGGAATTTGCTAATGCTCTTCAGGAGGGTTTAAACTAGTTCAGCAGGGGCTTGGGAACCTGAATTGTAGCTCCAGCATACAGGAGATTGAGAGTAGTGAGGTCATGAGTAGGGTTTCAAAGTTGCAGGAGTGTACCGGCAGGCAGGAAGGTGGTTTAAAGTGTGTCTTCTTCAATGCCAGGAGCATCCGGAATAAGGTGGGTGAACTTGCGGCATGGGTTGGTACCTGGGACTTCGATGTTGTGGCCATTTCGGGGACACGAATAGAGCAGGGACAGGAATGGTTGTTGCAGGTGCCGGGATTTAGATCTTTCAGTAAGCTCAGGGAAGGTGGTAAAAGATGGGGAGGGGTGGCATTGTTAGTCAAGGACAGTTTTACGGTGGCAGAAAAGACGTTTGATGAGGACTCGTCTACTGAGGTAGTATGGGCTGAGGTTAGAAACAGGAAAGGAGAGGTCACCCTGTTAGGGGTTTTCTATAGGCCTCTGAAAAGCTCCAGAGATGTAGAGGAGAGGATTGCAAAGATGATTCTGGATAGGAGCGAAAGCAACAGGATAGTTGTTATGGGGGACTTTAACTTTCCAAATATTGACTGGAAACGCAATAGTTCGAGTACATTAGATGGGTCCGTTTTTGTCCAATGTGTGCAGGAGGGTTTCCTGACATAGTATGTAGATAGGCCAACGAGAGACGAGGCCATATTGGATTTGGTACTGGGTAAAGAACCAGGACAGGTGTTAGATTTGGAGGTAGGTGAGCACTTTGGTGATAGTGACCACAATTCGATTACGTTTACTTGAGTGATGGAAAGGGATAGGTATATACCGCAGGGCAAGAGTTATACCTGGGGGAAAGGCAATTATGATGCGATGAGGCAAGACTTAGGATACATCGGATGGAGAGGAAAACTGCAGGGGATGGGCACAATGGAAATGTGGAGCTTGTTCAAGGAACAGCTACTGCGTGTCCTTGATAAGTATGCACCTATCAGGCAGGGAGGAAATGGTCGAATGAGGGAACCGTGGTTTACTAAAGCAGTCGAAACACTTGTCAAGAGGAAGAAGGAGACTTATGTAAAGATGAGACATGAAGGTTCAGTTAGGATGCTCGAGAGTTACAAGTTAGCTAGGAAGGACCTAAAGAGAGAGCTAAGAAGAGCCAGGAGGGGACATGAGAAGTCTTTGGCAGGTAGGATCAAGGATAACCCTAAAGCTTTCTATAGATATGTCAGGAATAAAAGAATGACTAGGGTAAGAGTAGGGCCAGTCAAGGACAGTAGTTGGAAGTTGTGCGTGGAGTCCGAGGAGATAGGAGAGGTGCTAAATGAATATTTTTCGTCAGTATTCACACAGGAAAAAGACAATGATGTCGAGGAGAATACTGAGATTCAGGCTACTAGACTAGAAGTGCTTGAGGTTCATAAGGAGGAGGTGTTAGCAATTCTGGAAAGTGTGAAAATAGATAAGTCACCTGGGCCAGATGGGATTTATCCTAGGATTCTCTGGGAAGCTAGGGAGGAGATTGCTGAGCCTTTGGCCTTGATCTTTAAGTCATCTTTGTCTACAGGAATAGTGCCAGAAGACTGGAGGATAGCAAATGTTGTCCCCTTGTTCAAGAAGGGGAGTTGAGATAACCCCGGTAACTATAGACCAGTGGGCCTTACTTTTGTTGTGGGAAAAATCTTGGAAAGGTTTATAAGAGATAGGATGTATAATCATCTGGAAAGGAATAATTTGATTAGAGCTAGTCAACACGGTTTTGTGAAGGGTAGGTCGTGCTTCACAAACCTTATAGAGTTCTTTGAGAAGGTGACCAAACAGGTGGATGAGGGTAAAGCAGTTGATGTGGTGTATATGGATTTCAGTAAAGCGTTTGATAAGGTTCCTGATGGTAGGTTACTGCAGAAAATACGGAGGCATGGGATTCAGGGTGATTTAGCAGTTTGGATCAGAAATTGGCTAGCTGGAAGAAGACAAAGGGTGGTGGTTGATGGGAAATGTTCAGACTGGAGACCAGTTACTAGTGGTGTATCACAAGGATCTGTTTTGGGGCCACTGCCGTTTGTCATTTTTATAAATGACCTGGAGGAGGGCGTAGAAGGTTGGGTGAGTAAATTTGCAGATGACGCTAAAGTCGGTGGAGTTGTGGATAATGCGGAAGGATGTTACAAGTTACAGAGGGACATAGGTAAGCTGCAGCACTGGGCTGAGAGGTGGAAAATGGAGTTTAATGCAGAAAAGTGTGAGGTGATTCATTTTGGAAGGAATAACAGGAAGACTGAGTACTGGGCTAACGGTAAGATTCTTGGCAGTGTGGATGAGCAGAGAGATCTCAGTGTCCATGTACATAGATCCCTGAAAGTTGCCACCCAGGTTGAGAGGGTTGTTAAGAAGGCGTACAGTGTGTTAGCTTTTATTGGTAGAGGGATTGAGTTTAGGAGCCATGAGGTCATGTTGCGGCTATACAACATTCTGGTGCGGCCGCATTTGGAGTATTGCGTGCAATTCTGGTCACCGCATTATAGGAAGGATGTGAAAGCATTGGAAAGGGTGCAGAGGAGATTTACCAGAATGTTGCCTGGTATGGAGGGAAGATCTTATGAGGAAAGGCTGAGGGACTTGAGGCTGTTTTCGTTAGAGAGAAGAAGGTTAAGAGGTGACTTAATTGAGGCATACAAGATGATCAGAGGATTGGATAGGATGGACAGTGAGAGCCTTTTTCGTCGGATGGTGATGTGTAGCACGAGGGGACATACCTTTAAATTGAGGGGAGATAGATATAAGTTAGATGTCAGAGGTAGGTTCTTTACTCGGAGAGTAGTCAGGGTGTGGAATGCCCTGCCTGCAACAGTAGTGGACTCGCCAACACTAAGGACATTCAAATGGTCATTGGATAGACATATGGACAATAAGGGAATAGTGTAGATGGGCTTTAGAGTGGTTTCACAGGTCGGTGCAACATCGAGGACCGAAGGGCCTGTACTGCGCTGTTATGTTCTATGTTCTAAACCGAGCTGAAGTTCCTGGGGGACCATATCTCCCGGTCAGGGGTCCGTCCGGGTGCAGACAAGGTGAGCGCCATCACAGCCATGCCGCAGCCGGCAGACAAGAAAGCAGTGCTACGCTTCCTTGGCATGGTCAACTTCCTAGCGAAATTCATTCCCAACCTTGCCTCCCACACGATGGCTCTGCGCCACCTCGTCAAAAAGTCCACAGAGTTTCAGTGGCAACACACACACCAGCTGGAATGGGAGGAGCTCAAACTCGCCACTGCACCAGTATTGGCGTTCTTTGACACGTCTCGTGCCACCAAAATCTCGACTGATGCCAGCCAATCCGGCATTGGAGCAGTGCTCCTGCAGCGGGATGACACGTCGTCATGGGCCCGAGTTGCCTATGCATCGCGAGCCATGACCCCCACCAGAGCAGCGCTACGCGCAGATTGAAAAGGAGTGCCTGGGCTTGCTAACCGGTTTAGACAAGTTCCATGATTATGTATATGGTCTTCTCCAGTTCACTGTCGAAACTGACCACCGCCCCCTGGTCAGCATCATAAACAAGGACCTGAACGAGATGACCCCTCGCCTCCAGCGCATCCTACTTAAACTCAGGAGGTACGACTTCCAACTGGTCTACACCCCAGGGAAGGAACTCATCGTTGCGGATGCCCTATCCAGAGCAGTGAGCACGCGGCCAGATTCAGAGGGGTTCGTATGTCAGGTTGAGGCGCAGGTGGCCTTCACATCGGCAAATCTGCCAGCTGGCGACTCCAGTCTGGCCCGTATTCGCCGAGAGACTGCGGCCGACCCCCTTCTACAACGTGTGATGCGCCACATGATGGGAGGGTGGCTCAAAGGGCAGTGCCCGCAGTTCTAGAATGTCCGAGACGACCTGGCCGTCATTGATGGTGTCCTTCTGAAGCTGGACCGGATTGTGATTCCGCACAGCATGCACAAGCTGGTTCTCGACCAACTACACGAAGGCCACTTGGTCGTCGAGAAGTGCAGACGGAGGGCCCGGGAGGCGGTATACTGGCCGGGCATCAGTGACGATATTGCCAACATGGTGCTCAACTGTCCCACCTGCCAAAGGTTTCAGCCGACGCAACCTCCTGAAACGCTTCTGCCCCATGAGCTGGTGACGTCCCCCTGGGCGAAGGTGGGTGTGGACCTATTTCACGCGCTCGGCAGGGACTATGTCATCATCGTTGACTACTTCTCCAACTACCCAGAAGTCATACGCCTGCACGATTTGACGTCGTCTGCTGTCATCAGGGCTTGCAAAGACACCTTTGCTCGCCACGGCATTCCGATGACTGTCATGTCGGACAATGGTCCCTGTTTTGCCAGCCAGGAATGGTCATCGTTTGCTACCTCGTATGGCTTCACATACGTGACGTCCAGCCCTCTGCACCCCCAGTCAAATGGAAAGGTGGAGAAGGGCGTTCACATTGTCAAGCGGCTCCTCTGCAAGGCTGCTGATGCCGGGTCGGACTTCTACCTCGCCCTGCTGGCCTATCACTCGGACCCACTAGCCACTGGTCTCTCACCAGCCCAGCTGCTGATGGGTCGCGCCCTCAGGACCCCTGTGCCTTCCAGCGTGGCACGCACAATAGACCATGCTCCGGTACTGCACAGGATGCAACTGCAGCGCGGTCACCAGAAGAGGTCATATGACACACGGGCAACTGATCTTCCCGCCCTGGTCCCTGGAGACGACGTCCGCATCCACCTACCAGAAGGTGGCTGGTCAGCACCTGCCGAAGTTCTCCGACGCGCGGCTCCCCGCTCGTTCCTGGTACGCATGCCTGATGGTTCCGTGCGTAGGCGCAATCGCCGGGCTCTTTTCCTACTTCCACGCTCGCAACGAGACCTTACACTGACTCCATGTCCTCTTGTGGTTCCTGATAGCGACTTCGTGGAGCTGCCTGCTACCATGCCCCTTTCGTCGCTGCCCATGGCCAGCACCTCAGTCGGTGGTTCCAGACCCACCCTTGAGGCGGTCAACCCAATTTTGTCGCCCACCTACTAGACTGGACTTATGAGACTGTTCACACGTTGAACTCATGCAACCACTGTTTTAACATGTTTATGTTCTTATCGTTACAGGAATTCGTTTTATCTTTCCACATTTCCACGTTCCTTGTTATGGTACAACCTCGTTATTATGTCATACCCGACAGCGCCCTTTGTATATAGTTAAGCCCCATGTACATGCTGTAAATATTACGCGCACACACATTTAGTTGCACTCAGTACACATCGCTATTTATAACCACGTAGGCACATAATCTTGTAAAAAAAAGGGGGGATGTCATGATATTCAAGTGAACATCACAGCACATACACACATACATAGTGATGGACAGATCAACGGACCAATTAGCACACACAACACGACAGCCAATCACAGACAAGAGCATACACAGTACAAAACAAGGAAAACGACACCTCCTGGGCAGTCCAGCAGGAGACGGCTCAGGGCAAGGACCTCCAAGACAGACACTCAGTCACCATGTGCTGAGTACCAGAGCTTGTTATATAAATAGTTAAAAGAAATAAAACTGCGTTGTACCAATCGCAACCGTGTTGGTTCGTCTCTGTCTCAGAGTACCCAACACATCACCGGGTATCCATTATTCTATATATAAACCATCTGAACCCATCAATTAGATTCCAGCCTGTAACTCACTCCCGGGTATCCGTTTTTCTAAATATAAACCACATGAACCCCTCGATTAGATTCCAGTCTGTAACTCACTCCCTGGTATCCATTATTATATATATATATATATATATATATATATATATGCACTCTGAACACCTCAAACGGTTTCCAGCCTGTAACTCACTCCTGGGTATCCATTATTCTATATATAAACCGTCTGAACTCCTCGATCAGATTCCAGCCTGTAACTCACTCCCGGGTATCCATTATTCTGTATATAAACCATCTGAACCCCTCGATTAGATTCCAGTCTGTAACTAAATCCTGGGTATCCATTATTCTATATGTAAGCCACCTGAGCCCCTCGATTACATTACAGTCTGTAACTCCGGGTATTCACTACTCTGTATATAATCTATCCGAACATCTCGATTAGACTCCAGCCTGTAACTCACTCCCGGGTATCCATTACTCTAAATGTAAGCCATCTGAGCCCCTCGATTACATTACAGTCTGTAACTCACTCCCGGGTATCCATTATTCTATTTTTACACCACCTGAACCCTTCGATTAGATTCCAGTCTGTAACTCACTCCCTGATATCCACTATTCTATATATAAATCACCTTAACCCCTCGATTAGATTCCAGTCTGTAACTCACTCGCGGGTATCCATATTGCTATAAATACACCACCTGAACCCCTCGATTAGATTGCAGTCTGTAATTCACTCCCTGGTATCCATTATTCTATATTTAATCCATCTGAACCCCTCGATTAGATTCCAGCCTTTAACTCACTCTCTGGTATCCATTATTCTATATTAAAAAACCCTGAACCCCTCGATTCGATTCCAGTCTGTAACTCACTCTCGGGGATCTATTATTTTATATATAAACCATCTGGATCCCTCGATTAGATTCCAGTCTCTAACTCCCTCCCGGGTATCCATTATACTGTATGTAAACCATCTAAACCCCTCGATTAGATTCCAGTCTGTAACTCACTCCCGGGTATCCATTTTTCGATATGTAAACCACCTGAACCCCTCGATTAGATTCCAGTCTGTAACTCATTCCTGGGTATCCATTATTCTATATACATACACTCTGAACATCTCAATTGGTTTCCAGCCTGTAACTCACTCCCGGTTATCCATTATTCTATATATGAACTATCCAATCATCTCGATTAGATTCCAGCCTGTAACTCACTCCCGGGTATCCATTTTTCGATATATAAACCATCTGGTCCCCTCGATTAGATTCCAGTCTGTATCTCACTCCCGGGTATCCATTATTCTAGATATAAATCATCTGGGCCCCTCGATTAGATTACAGTCTGTAACTCACTCCCGGGTATCCATTATTCTGTATATAAACCATCTCTACCCCTCGATTAGATTCCAGTCTGTAACTCACTCCCGGGTATCCATTATTCTATATGTAAGCCATCTGAACCCCTCGATTACATTACAGTCTGTAACTCCCGGGTATTCACGACTCTATATATAATCTATCCGAACATGTCGATTAGATCCCAGCCTGTAACTCACGCCCGGTTATCGATTATTCTATATATAATCCATCAGAACCCCTCAATTAGGTTCCAGCCTGTAACTCACTCCCGGGTATCCATTATTCTATATATACACCATCTGAACCCCTCGATTAGATTCTAGTCTGTAACTCACTCGCGGATATCCATTATTCTATATGGTAATCACCTGAACCCCTCGATTAGATTCCAGTGTGTAACCCACTCCCGGGTATCGATAATTCTATATATAAACTGCCTGAACCCCTCAATTAGATTCCAGTCTGTAACTCACCCCCGGGAATCGATTATTCTACACAGACACCATCTGAGCTCCTCGATTAGATTCCAGTCTGTAACTCACTCCCAGGTATCCATTATTCTATATGTAAGCCATCTGAGCCCCTCGATTACATTACAGTCGTGGGTATCCATTATTCTACAGATAAACCACCTGAAACCCTCGATTAGATTCCATTCTGTAACTCACTCCCGGGTATCCATTATTCTATATTTATATGTATATACTCTCTGAACCCCTCGATTAGATTCCATTCTGTAACTCAACCCCGGGTATCCATTATTCTATATTTATATGTATATACTCTCTGAACCCCTCGATTAGATTCCAGTCTGTAACTCACTCCCTGGTATCCATTATTCTATATGGAAACCACCTGAACCCCTCGATTAGATTCCAGCCTGTAACTCACTCCCGGGTATCCATAATTCTATATATCTGAACCCCTTGATTAGATTCCAGTCTGTAACTCACTCCCTGGTATCCATTATTCCATATATATATACCCTCTGAACACCTCAATTGGTTTCCAGCCTGTAACTCACTCCCAGGTATCCATTATTCTATATATAAACCACCTGATCCCCTCGATTAGATTCCAGTCTGGAACTCACTCGCGGGTATCCATTATTCTATATGGAAACCACCTGAACCTCTCGATTAGATTCCAGCCTGTAACTCACTCCCGGGTATCCATAATTCTATATATCTGAACCCCTTGATTAGATTCCAGTCTGTAACTCACTCCCTGGTATCCATTATTCCATATATATATATACCCTCTGAACACCTCAATTGGTTTCCAGTCCGTAATTCCCGGGTATCCATTATTCTATATATAAACCATCTGAGCTCCTCGATTAAATTACAGTCTGTAACTCACTCCCGGGTATCCATTATTCTATATATAAACCATCTGAACCCCTCGATTAGATTCCCGTCTGTAACTCACTTCTTGTTATTATTATTCTACATATATATACCCGCTGAACACCTCAATTGTTTCCAGTCAGTAACTCACTCCCGGATATCCATTATTCTATATATAAACTATCCAAACATCTCGTTTAGATTCCAGTCTGTAACTCACTCCCGGGAATCCACTATTCTATATATAAACCATCTGAACCCCTCGATTAGATTCCAGTCTGTAACTCAGTCCCTGGTATCCATTTTTCTATCTATATATATATATATATATATATATATACCCTCTGAAGCCCTCGATTAGATTCCAGCCTGTAACTCACTCCCGGGTATGCATTATTCTATATATAAACCACCTGAACCCCTCGATTAGATTCCAGTCTGTAACTCACTCCCGGGTATGCATTATTCTATATGTAAACCGTCGGAACCCCTCGACTAGATTCCAGTCTTTAACTCACTCCCGGGTATGCATTATTCTATATGTAAACTGTCTGAACCCCTCGACTAGATTCCAGTCTGTAACTCACTCCCGGGTATCCATTATTCTATATATAAACCATCTGAACCCCTCGATTAGATTCCAGTCAGTAACTCACCCCCGAGTATCCATTATTCTATATATAAACCATCTGAAGCCCTCGATTAGATTCCAGTCTGTAATTCACTCCCGGAGATCCACTATTCTATATATAAACCCTCTGAAGCCCTCGATTAGATTCCAGCCTGTAACTCACTCCCGGGTATCCATTATTCTGTATATAATCCATCTGGACCCCTCGATTAGATTCTAGTCTGTAACTCCCGGGTATCCATTATTCTATATATAAACCGTCTGAACCCCTCGATTAGATTCCAGTCTGGAACTCACTTCCGGGAATCCACTATTCTATATATAAACCACCTGAACCCCTCGATTAGATTCCAGTCTGTTACTCACTCCCGGGTATGCATTATTCTATATGTAAACCGTCTGAACCCCTCGACTAGATTCCAGTCTGTAACTCACTCCCGGGTATGCATTATTCTATATGTAAACTGTCTGAACCCCTCGACTAGATTCCAGTCTGTAACTCACTCCCGGGTATCCATTATTCGATATATAAACCATCTGAACCCCTCGATTAGATTCCAGTCAGTAACTCACTCCCGAGTATCCATTATTCTATATATAAACCATCTGAACCCCTCGATTAGATTCCAGTCTGTAACTCACTCCCGGGTATGCATTATTCTATATGTAAACTGTCTGAACCCCTCGACTAGATTCCAGTCTGTAACTCACTCCCGGGTATCCATTATTCTATATATAAACCATCTGAACCCCTCGATTAGATTCCAGTCAGTAACTCACTCCCGAGTATCCATTATTCTATATATAAACTATCTGAAGCCCTCGATTAGATTCCAGTCTGTAATTCACTCCCGGAGATCCACTATTCTATATATAAACCCTCTGAAGCCCTCGATTAGATTCCAGCCTGTAACTCACTCCCGGGTATCCATTATTCTGTATATAATCCATCTGGACCCCTCGATTAGATTCTAGTCTGTAACTCCCGGGTATCCATTATTCTATATATAAACCGTCTGAACCCCTCGATTAGATTCCAGTCTGGAACTCACTTCCGGGAATCCACTATTCTATATATAAACCACCTGAACCCCTCGATTGGATTCCAGTCTGTTACTCACTCCCGGGTATGCATTATTCTATATGTAAACCGTCTGAACCCCTCGACTAGATTCCAGTCTGTAACTCACTCCCGGGTATGCATTATTCTATATGTAAACTGTCTGAACCCCTCAACTAGATTCCAGTCTGTAACTCACTCCCGGGTATCCATTATTCGATATATAAACCATCTGAACCCCTCGATTAGATTCCAGTCAGTAACTCACTCCCGAGTATCCATTATTCTATATATAAACCATCTGAACCCCTCGATTAGATTCCAGTCTGTAACTCACTCCCGGGTATGCATTATTCTATATGTAAACTGTCTGAACCCCTCGACTAGATTCCAGTCTGTAACTCACTCCCGGGTATCCATTATTCGATATATAAACCATCTGAACCCCTCGATTAGATTCCAGTCAGTAACTCACTCCCGAGTATCCATTATTCTATATATAAACCATCTGAACCCCTCGATTAGATTCCAGTCTGTAACTTACTCCCGGGTATCCATTATTCTATATATAAACCATCTGAACCCCTCGATTAGATTCCAGTCTGTAACTCACGCCCGCGTATCCATTATTCGATATATAAACCATCTGAACCCCTCGATTAGATTCCAGTCAGTAACTCACTCCCGAGTATCCATTATTCTATATATAAACCATCTGAACCCCTCGATTAGATTCCAGTCTGTAACTTACTCCCGGGTATCCATTATTCTATATATAAACCATCTGAACCCCTCGATTAGATTCCAGTCTGTAACTTACTCCCGGGTATCCATTATTCTATATTTTATCCATCTGAACCCCTCTATTTGATTCCAGTCTGTAACTCTCTCCCTGGTATCCATTACTCTATATATAATCCATCTGAAACCCTCGATTAGTTTCCACTCCGTAACTCACTCCCTGGTATCCATTATTCTATATTTAATCCATCTGAACCCCTCGATTAGATTCTAGTCTGTAACTCCCGGGTATCCACTATTCTACATTTAATCTATCCGAACATCCCCATTATAGTCCAGCCGGTAACTCACTCCCGAGTAACCATTATTCTTTATGTAAACTATCCAAACATCTCGATTAGATTCCAGTCTCTTACTCACTCCCGGGTATCCATTATTCTATACATAAACCACCTGAACCCCTCGATTCGATTCCAGTCTGTAACTCACTTCCTAGTATCCATTATTCTATATATATACTCTCTGAACACCTCAATTGGTTTCCAGTTTGTAACCTACTCCCTAGTGTCCATTATTCTATATATAAACCATCTGAGCTCCCGGGTATCCATTATTCTATGTATAATCTGTCCGAACACCTCCATTAGATTCCAGCCTGTAACTCACTTCCGTGTATCCATTATTCTATATATAAACTATCCAAACTTCTCGATTAGATTCCAGTCTGTAACTCACTCCCGGGTATCCATTATTCTATACATAAACCACCTGAACCCCTCGATTAGATTCCAGCCTATAACTCACTCCTGGGTATCCACTATTCTATCCATAAACCATCTAAACCCCTCGATTAAATTCCAGCCTGTAACTCACTCACGGGTATCCACTATTCCATGTACAATCTATCTGAACATCTCGATTCGATTCCAGCCTGTATCTCACCCCCGGGTATCTATTATTCTATATATAATCTATCCAAACATCTCGATTAGATCCCAGTTTGGAACTCATTACCGGGTATTCATTATTCTATATATAAACCATCTGATCCCCTCGATTAGATTCCAGCCTGTAACTCACACCCGGGTAATTGTTATCTTTTTGTAAACTGCCTGAATTTCATGTTGTGTACACTGCTGACTATCTTTTTATTTACCATCAACATTTACCAAACAGCTTAAACATCTCTGAATCAAAGTCCACCTGAATTCTAAACAAGGATCACTGTTTGGAAAAGGAACACAGGGAGTGACTGGAACATTGTCAATCTGTGCCTGTGATTCCCTCCCAGATACATTCTGCTGATTGCTTGGCTAATTCAGTAATCGGGGTATTTCACTTCTGGAGTTTGGATTGAGTTGCTGCTCTTTCTTGTGCATCTGCCCCTTCCTGAGTCTCCTGTTGCAACAGAGATTACACTCTGAGAAAAATCCTTCATTGTCTGTAATGTACTTTCAGAAAAGTAGCTCCAGTAAAATAAGGTTTCCTTCTCCTTTACCTGAAGGATCCCCAATCTCTTTTCGAACTCTGGTTTGGGCAAATTATTTTCTCAGATTGTTTGTGATCAATAGCCTTTTTGGAGACACACATTGTAGCATTAATTGCCTTTGCCTCAAGCTTGAATTGAAAAAGAGTTGGCATCTAACTCCCAGCAGCCAGTTGGTTAATATGTTTCCTGGTGATGGTTTCCCAGAGCTTTACCTGCAGCTTTAACCTGTTCATTATTTTGTCTCATTCAGGTAAATATATAATAATCTTCATTAGCGTCACAAGTAGGCTTACATTGACACTGCAATGAAGTTACTGTGAAAATCCCCCAGTCGCCACATTCCAGCCCCTGTTCGGGTACACTGAGGGAGAATTCAGAATGTCCAAATTACCTAACAAGCACGTCTTTTGGGACTTGTGGGAATAAACCGAAGCACCCGGAGGAAACCCACGCAGACATGGGAAAAGCATGCAGACTCCGAACAGATAGTGACCCAAGCGGGAATCGAACCCAGGTCCATGGCACTGTGAAGCAACAGTGCTAACCACTGTGTTACCATGCCGCCCTGTGTGGAAGACACTTAATTCTGTGTGGAAGACACTTGCTGCCCTGCTGTTTTGTGTTTGTTGGTGATGGGGTTTTTCTACTGAGCGACCATTCCATTTGACCTGGATTAAAACAAG
Organism: Scyliorhinus torazame; assembly: GCF_047496885.1. Lineage (NCBI taxonomy): Eukaryota > Metazoa > Chordata > Chondrichthyes > Carcharhiniformes > Scyliorhinidae > Scyliorhinus > Scyliorhinus torazame. Next base: position 109,895,886 of record NC_092716.1, read on the forward strand.
TTGGGTGGGGGTTTTCCAGCCCTTCCTGCCAGTGGGGGGTCTTCTGATCCTGCAGAAGGCGACCCCCTGGTGGCGGTATGGGTGAATATTACAAAACAGCATAGACCTCAGCGGGACTGGACGAGCCTGTCATCAGCCAATGGTCAGCCAGTTCTACCACTGGAAAACAGATCACAGGATTGGAGTTGGGCAGGGTTGGGGGTTGTGTGGGTGGGTGGGGGGGGGGGTGGTGCTGTTGGGGAATGCTGGCTTGATTCCTTTGAGCAGGGAGGAAGGGCAGACTTTCATCTTATGAACTTGGCCTGACCTCAAACCCAGGTTCCCTGAGAAGAGATACCATTGTTCACAGACAGTGTCCCAATTGGGTCGTTTAAAAAATATGACTTTGTATAAAATGTTCGGCAAAATAGAGAAAAGACTTGCCTCGATTTTACTCGCGGTTGTCCCAACGCACTTTGGAGCCATTTTGTTCTTTGAAGTGCACAGGTGTCTGCTGCCTTTGTGCAATTGTTGGAATATAGGGAGTGTGGGACTGTATTTGCACACAGCAAGCTCCCAGAAACTGTGACTAAATAAATTACCAGATCGCCTATTTTTAGGAGTTGGTTAAGAGAAAATTATTGGCAAGACACCAGGATAACTCTCTGGTCTGATGAGCATCATCATCGACCTGGAACGTCAACTTTCTCCAATGGTTTGGACTGGAAACTCCCCCTGAAAGGAAAGGGAATTGGGTGGTCCATAAAGTTTCCATCCCGCCCACAATCATTTCCATCGTGAGTGGGACCAGAAAACCCTGGCTTTTGTATCTCTGTACATAGATGCTGCCTCACCTGCTGAATATTTTCTGACATTTTCCATTTTCTATCCAGATTTCCAACATCTGCAGTATTTTGATTTTGTCTGGGGATTACGACCCTTCTCCAATTGTGCCCTGTGATATTTTACATCCATTTGAGTGGGCAGACTCGGTTTAAAGTCTTATCTGAAAGAAGGCTCCTTCGGCAGTGCAGCACCTCCTCAAATGAAACACAACTGATCAGTCAATCTCCTTCTCGGAGTGAGTTTTCTCAATCCCGCCCACCATCGGGATCATCTGGTCCCACCACTCATCAATGGACTTTTGACTGGGCCCTTGAATCTCCCTGGAAAATCTTTAATTCTGACACGTAACCAGTGTGACCTTCTCATCGCTGCAACTCATGGCAAAGTTCATCATCATGCCATGTTCACCAAATCCCATCGCGACATGCCTGTCCAATAACAGCCGTGCCATTACCCTGCGCCTAACTGTAAAGTGCCAGTTACAACACAAATCGGCCATTTTGAGGGAACTCCCTATCACTGTTGCCATTCTCAGGCCCTTCTCTCCAGGCGCTGCCTCACCCTAGCCAGCTGCGAGGGTTCACATGCTGCCCCTTCACCTTTGGAATTAAAGTTTCAATCCAGCCCCAATCAATGAGAAGTAAAAGCCTCTCTATTAACTGACGGCAACGACCACCAGATCTTGACACCAAGAGAGCTGCTATTATTCGCTGTAGTTGCTCTTTCAAATGGTGTTGGGTTCAGTTCATCAATTCTGTGCCATACCTGGAAGGTTGATTATGTCAGTCAGGCCACATGACATCTTGATCATGTGACATCTGTACACGTTATTGCACTTACCTTCCAAAGGCAGGTCCCTTGCAGCCGAGTAATGTTTGCTGGTGCTTTTACACCATTAGCTGCTGTGTTTAATTTCAGAGAAGCAGTAAGTTCCCTAACAGCAGGGGAAGGGGACACTGAGGGCCAGAATTCAAATAACAGGGGATTGCCAGAGATAGGAGGAACTTTGATTCCATTAATAACTAATGGTAACATCCTGAAATTGCACTAATAACAAATAGAAAGCGAACCTCCGGTTGCGGCTATGCCTAGGTAGGTCGCACGGTAGGCAGCTCCTGTTGATAACAGACTTTTGGGCCCTTCTAAGGAGCTCCAGCGGCACTTTGACGATGATTCCCGGTGTGGGAAGGAAACAGTGAGGCTCCCCCAGCGCTGTATGGAGTGGACGAGGAGTGGGGCGGTCAAAAAGCGGCTTTGGAGAAGAGAGGAGAACGTGCGCAAAAAAGCAAGATGGTGGTTGGCGGAGGTCAGGCAGTGTGGGCCCAGTGGTCATGGGAGCAGCAGGAGTTTTTAAGAAACTGCTTTGCAGATTTAAAGGCGGAGATGCTGGCCCCTATGAAGGCATCGATTGAAAGGTTGGTGAAGACCCTGTTATGCGGGGAAGTGGGTACGCATCGAGTTGCGTAAAGCAGGAATTGACCCTGCCCAGGGCGTCAGCCCACAGGCCCTCATCCAGCTCCTCACCCAGCTCCTCCTCCCACTTGCCCTTCAGCTCCTCCACCAAGGCCTCCTCCGCCTCCTGCAGCTCCTGATATATTTCCGATATCTTGCCCTCCCCTACTCACACGCCCGAGACCACCCTGTCCTGTATCCTCCGGGCAGGCAGCAGCGGGAATTCCCCCACCTGCTTTTTCACGCACGCCCGAACCTGCATGTACCTAAAGGTATTCCCCAGGGGTAGCCCAAATTTCTCCTCCAGTGCCCTCAGACTAGCAAAAGTCCCATCAATGAACAAGTCCCCCATCCTTTTGATACCCGCTGTGCCAACTTCGGAACCCCCCGTCTATTCTACCCGGAAAGAACGTGTGATTGTTCCGTATCGGGGCCCAGACTGAAGCCCTTGCCTCCCCCCTGTGCCGTCTACACTGCCCCCAGATCCTCAATGTCGCCACCACCACCGGGCCCGTGGTATACAGCGTTGGCGGGAGCGGCAACGGTGCCGTTATCAGTGCCCCCAAGCTAGTATCTTTACAAGGCGCCACTTCCAACCATTTCCACGCCGCCCCCTCTCCTTCCACTACCCATTTCCGAATCATGGATATATTCACTGCCCAGTAATAGCTGCAAAGATTCGGCAGCGCCAACCCCACCGACTGCATTCCATGAACAGTCCCTTAACACGCGGGGTCCTGTTTGCCCACACAAATCCCGTAATAATCCTGTTTACCCGCTTGAAAAAGGACTTGGGGATGAGGATGGGAAGGCACTGGAAGATGAACAAGAACCTGTGGAGGACCGTCATATTCACGGACTGCACCCTGCCCGCCAGGGAAAGCGGCAGCATGTCCCACCTCTTAAAGTCCTCCGCCATCTGATCCACCAGCCGCGCTAAATTGAGCTTGTGCAGGACCCCCCAGCTCTTAGCCACCTGAATGCCCAAGTAGCGAAAGCTCCTCTCCACCATCGTAAGCGGCCGCTCTCCCAGCAATGTACAGGAACAGGTCATCCGCATACAGTGAAACATACAGTGAAACCCGATGCTCTCCCCACCGCCCCCCCCCCCCCCCCCCCCACCCCCAAACCAACCCCCTCCAGTTTCTGGACTCCCGCAACGCCATGGCCAGCGGCTCGATCGCCAGGGCAAACAGCAGGGAGGACAGGGGGCACCCCTGCCTCGTCCCATGATGTAATCTAAAGTAGTCCGACCGCAGCCAATTCGTCGAGACACTCGCTACCGGGGCCTGATACAACAATTTGACCCACCCTATAAATTCCTCTCCAAACCCAAATCTGCCTAACACTTCCCACAGGTACTCCCACTCCATTTCCAGTGACAGTTCATATTTGGGAGCGACTCCGTTTTGTGAGGTCGGCGATTTCTTCCTGGACAGTACCAATTTGTTGCTTCCCCTGACATTGGTATTCTTGCAAACTGCCCTGATGAGTCCAAGAGGAAAAGCTTCAACAAAATATATTACCTTTTTTCAGCACTAATCAGGCTATTTATGCTATTGAAAGTGAGATGAATGTAGGAATTTCAACAGCTTGGGCTATGTGTGTCATACAGTGTGTGCATGACTGCTGCAGTAGTGTTTTTAAAGAATCCTGGTTTGAAAGGTTCTGGAAGCCAGAGGTGCAATTAAGGCATTGTAAAAGCTTGGACTAATGGAGTTTTGTTTAGATTAAGGAGGTCCCCTGTGGAGTTAATTAGATACGTTGTGGTTCAGCTTGGTGAAATGATATAGTTAATGGGAAGAGCTAAGAAATCAGGCATTTTGCAGAAAAACAGTTGCGGAATGAGTGTGAGGAGACGTCAGTTAAAGATATGTCTATAAACAGATTAGCAGTTTATTTCCAAGCAGTTCAGAATTGTGTGGCTGGAAGGTGATCTAAAACACCGGAGAAGCAACGTCTGAAGAAATACAGCCAGACTTTTTGCATGGTTCTGACAGGATTCAGGTCTTTCCTTTAAAACAGTCCCAAAGAACGTCTCTGTGCAGCAGATATTCCTGAGCACTAACTCTATTTTTTAAATATATTTATTTTTAAAGATTCACATTTAACGAAACCATCCAAAACAATGAACCAAAATTATATATAGAAGAAAGGAACACACAAGCAGAAACACATATTAACTGTAGTCCCACAAAAAACTAAATTAAACCCCTTAACAACTCGCTCCTTAAAGAAGGAAATGAATGACGGCCATCTTAGGTAGACCCCTTCTACCGACCCTTTAATGGTTTACTTAATCTCCTCCAAATGTAGAAAAGACTTGAGGTCCACCAACCAAGCTGAGGCACTAGGCGGAGTTGGAGATCTCCACACAAGCAGAACCGGGCCTTCAATGAGGAGAAGGCGAGGTCTTCCGCTTTCACCCCCGACTCAAGCACTGGCAAGCCTGATACCCCCAAAATGGCCACCAGCGGACATGGATCCAAATCAACATTGAGGATCTTTGACATGGTGTTAAAGAAAGAGGCCCAGATGCTTGCCAACTTGGGACAAGATCAGAACATATGTGTAGTTAGCCAGCCCCTGAGAGCAGTACTCACACTTGTCCTCCGCCCAGAGAAATATCCACTCATCCTCACTTTAGTCAGATGTGTCCTGTGCACCACCTTGAATTGAATCTAATTTATCCAAGCACATAAAGACATGGGGGGGCGATTCTCCGCGGCGCGGACCAAGTGCCCGTGCCATCGTGAACGCCGTCGCGTTTCACAATGGCGTGAACAGGGCCCTAACAGGGCGAACACAACCTATTCTGGCCCCCACAGGGGTCCTCACGCGGTGCCGAATGGGCGCCGTGCCAACATGCGCATGCGCAGTTGGGGCAGCCCAATCCTGCGCATGCGCATGCGCAGTTGGGCTGTGCCATCCTGCGCATGCGTGGGGAACATCTTACGCGCGCTGGCCCCTCACCAACATGACGCCGGTGTTCTGGGGCCGCTCGTGGAAGGAGGTAGGCCCGGGGGGAGAGGCCGGCCCACCGATCGGTGGGCCCCAATCGCAGGCCAGACCCCATCGGAGGCCCCCCAGGTGAAGGAGCCCCTCCCCCCCCCCCAGAGGCCGCCCCCCCCCCCCCCCCCCAGCGTTCCCGCAGAGTTCCCGCCGGCAGCGACCAGGGTTGGATGGCGCTGGCGGGAACCTATTGTGTCGTAGCGGCTGCTCGGCCCATCCGGGCCGGAGAATCGGCGCTCGCCGTTTGCGCCGATTCTCCGAGCGACCAGGCGCGAATCGCGCGGCGCTGGTTTCGGGGGGATGGGAGAATCGCGTGCGGGGGTCGGGGCGGCGTGGCGTGAATCGCGCGGTGCCCCGCCGATTCTCCCACCCGGCGTGGGGGGGGGAATCCCACCCATGAGATTAACCCTGCGAAGGGCCTAACTCCACACTTCACCTTCCAGAATAGAGCAAAATGCAATCTCCCTTTTGGTCCTCGCCTCACTCAATGGAGCTGACTCCACTGAGAGGATATGGCTATATATGCCCAAAATATTTCCCCATCAAACCTGGCCGTAGACAACAGAGAAGAGGGTGGTGCCAAGGAAAAGGAGAGGAAAGTCTTGAGCGAAAAATCGCGAATCTGAAAGTACCTGCAAAGACTGGAACCAGGCAGTTTGAATTTCTCTGCCAGCTCTTTTAAACTGGCAAACCTCCCCTCCACAAACAGGTCTCCAAACCTCTCCTGCCAAGACTTAAACGTTGAATCTGAACCTGTCAGCAGAAAAGGGTAGTTGTTGCAGTTGGGGCCCAGCGAAAACAGGGAAGAGAGCTTGAAACGCTTTCTGAACTGCTTCCACATTCTCAGGTTGGACACCACCACTGGATTCAGGGAATATCTCACCAGAAAGAAAGACAACGATAATGGAACTATTGTGCTAAGTCTAGGAACAGTGCAGGGACTTGCTTCCATTTGTCCCCATATAGAACCAGGATCACAGAACCACAACAATGTCTTCTGAATATCGGTTATCCAATAGCAAAACAATAAATTGGATAAAGTCAAGCCCCCTGATTGTCTATCTCTCTGGAACAACCCTATGGACCTTTGGAGTCATACCCATCCAAATAAAGGAAGACATTAATTTGTTGACTTTGAGAAAAATAGGAAGACATTGAAAAAGAAATAAAAAATCTCAGGGGCATGTTCATTTTAATAGTCGGAACCCTACCCACCAAATATAGGGGGAGGTTATTCCACCTCTGCAAGTCTGATTTGACACTATGAAACAGACTATTGTAATTTAATTCATGGAGTGAGGACCAATTGTGGGCGATCCGGACCCCTGGATAATGAAAGCTAGTCTTGGCAAGGCGAAAGGGTAACGTCCCCAGTTGGGCTCTCCTTCCCGGGTTGTTGGCTGGGAAACATTCACTCCTGTCCAAGTTCAACTTGTAACCAGAGAAGGAGCCAAAAATCCTAAGCAGCTTCATTATCACGTCCAAAGAGTGGATCTGTAATATAGAGGAATAGGTCATCTGCAGGAAGAAATAACTCCCCCGCCCTGATTTATCCTCCTCCATTTAACAGATGACCTCAGCGCTAAAGCAAGCGGTTCTATGGCCAAAGCAAACAGGAGTGGATACAGTGGACAGCCCTGTCTCATGCCCCTATTTATCGGGAAGTAACCAGAGTTCAGAGCATTCGTACGAACACTGACAGTGACGCCCCTGCACAGTGGCCGATGCCAGGAAATAAACTTGTGGCCAAATTAGAACCTCCTAAGAATCGCAAACAGATACTCCCACTTCACTCTATCAATGCCTGCTCGGCATCAGGTTTGGGCATTCAGGAGGGTAAAAGGACAACCTTTAGCAGGCGGCGTATATTGGTCGATAATTGTCGACCCTTAACAAAACCGGTCTGATTCTTCGAGATTACCTCTGGGAGACAGGACTCCAGCCGCAGCACCAACACCTTGGCAAGTAACTTAACAACCGCGTTCAAAAGTGAGAATAGGTCAATACGATCCTCACTCTGTTGGGTCTTTTTCCTTCTTGAGAATCAAGGAGATAGAGGCCTGCGTAAGGGTTGACGACAACAAAGCCTGGGATAAGGAATCATGAAACATGTCTGGAACTAAAGGCACCAACTGCTCCGCGAATCTCTTATAGGATTTAATGGGAAAGCCATCCGGACCAGGGGCTTTATGCGTCTGCATCAACCCAATGCATTTTATCTAATTTCCTCTGGGCCCAACAGGAATTCCAACTCATTGCTTCTCTCAACCTCCACGACTGGGATGGATAAGATGTCCAAAAAGTCAGTCATGAACGACCCCTCAGCCAAAGCTCCGATCTATAGAGACCCCGCTAGAACAATTCAAAAGCCACATTAACCTGAGGAGGGCGAAGACCAGGCTTACCTGTACTATTTCCTGGGAAGCCGCCTATCGCCTCAGCTGGTGAGCTAGGAGATGACTGGCCTTCGCCCCACATTCATAAAACATACCCCTCATGCGTTGCAGCTGGCCCACCATTCCGTCTGTCGATAATAGCTTGAATTGTGTCTGCAGCTTTTTCCTGCTTGCCAGCAACTCCGAGGTTGGAGCAAATGAGTATTGGCGGTCCACCTCAACCATGGAGTCCACCAGCCTCTTCTGCTCCCCCTCACTGACTTCACAATGTGCACTTTGTAGGAGATATTCTCCCCCTGAGGACCACCTTAAGGGCCTCCCACAGTGTGGAAGGAGAGATTGACTCAGTTTTATTAAATTTTATACATTCCCCAATGGTGGTGGACACGCGTTCACAAAATTTCTTATCCACTAAATAATGTTGCGTCCAATCTGCATACTAGATGTTGGGAGGGACCTGACTCTAGCGCCAAACCAGAAAGTGTGGGGCATGGTCCAAAATCACAGTCGCAGAGTACGCAGCTGTCACCAGTGAAGGGAGGAGAGACCTATCGCCCACAAAAAAAATCGATCCATGAGTATTTCCGATGAACATGCGAAAGAAACAAAAAACGATGTCAACTGGGTACAAATAGCACCAAGGATCTACCCCCCCCCCCCAATCTGCTCCATGAAAGCCAACAAAGCTCTGACCACCCTTAATGGGGGTCAGAGATTTGAGCTTGATTCGATCCAGATTAGGGTTCAGACACAGTTTAGATCGCCACCCAAAACAAGCTGATGCAAATCCAAATCGGGGAGGGAGGCCAGCCGATTCTTAATAAAATGTGTATTGTCCCAGTTCAGGGCACAGACATTAACCATAACCATCGAGGTGCCCACCAGAGGGTCACAGTCAATAATATGTCTGCCGTTGGGGTCAGCCAAGGCCTTAGAGGCAGAAAGCTGAACCCTTTTATTAATTAACATTGCCGCACCCCTGGCCAGACCATCGAAACCTGAATGAAAAACTTGTCCGACCCACCTCTTCCGCAGCCTTGTCCAATCCCAGACCCGCAAATGAGTCTCTTTTAAAAACACCACATCGTAGTTTGAACTCTTCAGGTGAGCAAATACTCTTGACTTTTTCAACGGGCCATTCAACCCCCTGACGATCCAGGTGACCAAACGAATTGGGGTTCTCCTACCCCCCCCCCCCCCCCACCTCCCTCACCCCCAACCCCCTCCCTCCCCCACCCCTCGGCCCTCTATCCGGAGTCAGTCATTTCCACCAAGAGAGAAAAAAAGGATACATAACAGGTACAGCAACCAGCCCCACCCAAGATGGCCACCAAGCCAAATCACAAGACTAAACAAAGAAAAATCTGCTGGCACTGTCAGCCTCAGCCTTGCCCTCGGATACTATCACATCCAAATACGCATACAAATAGAGGCAAAGCAAACACCTAAAATCGGCTTCTCACAAATCTAAACTTAAACAAAAGAAGAACTCTAAAAAACTACTATGATGAACTTCAGCCAACCCTTCAATGCCGCTCCCATTAGCTAACTCTTATGTTGGATTGGCTCCTAATTAGAGTTAAGAAAAATGATTACAAACATCAAAATACTGAACCTCATAAACCATTGCGCTCCAAAAGAGAACTATATATTTTCATAACAAACAGAACAGAACCCCACATAGAACTAAACCCCAAATCTAAACCCAAACTGTGAAAATTCAACTCCAACAAGAACAGGAAAATGCAAGAACAAACATGGAACCCCAACAATGCAATAATTCAACATGCCTGTCCCCAACACCCAAAATACTCAATCACACCACGCCCAACCAGTGTTTCTTAACAAAGGAGCCGGCCTCTCCAGGTGCATCAAATAAACAGTCCTTTCCATCGAAAGTCATTCTACGCCGAGCTGGGTACACCACACCGAACTGGACTCCACTTTTATACAGGGCGGCCTTGGCTCTATTGAACGAAGCCCTCTTCTTCACCAGCTTTGCTCCCATGTCTGAATAAAACCTGATGGCATGGCCCTCCCATTTGAAGTCTCGATGCTTTCGATGCTTACTGGTCTTTCTTTTTGAAACGAAGGAACTTCATTATTACCGAACGCAATGGATCCTCAGGACGAGGCCTCTACCGGAGTGTCGGCTCGATCCGACGCAGGAGGGGACCTGACTCCGCCCTCCCCCACCATCTTCCCGAACATCTCTGCAAAGTACTCTGTGACCATTGGGTCTGCCATCCCCTCTAGCAGACCCACAATTCAAATTGTGCCTCCTGGATTCTCTAAATCATTTACCTTGTCCTTCAATGACTTATTCGCTCTGGCCACCATAGACCTCGCCGCTTCCAGTGTGGCACTCCGATCTCTGTGGCTCGAAAGGGCCACTTCCAGATCCTTTATCGTGGCTCCATGGACTTTCACAGTTTCTTTGGTCTTCTCCAGAGCCGCTTGGATGGAGCCAATGCATCCTCCATCGATTTACGGAGGTCCTCCGACACAACCCGCCAGTATTTATCAAATTCCTTCGCCAAGGTACTTGAAAGCACCTCAGCCGTTAGTGGATTGGCCAGAGCCTCAGAGGCTGCCTGTGCCATTTTCTCTGCCGGCGCACTCTGAGAGGCCTCCGATTCCATTGATGGACTTCTACAGTCCACCTGCTTTCCCCTGCCTTTTCTGGGCATTTCAATCATACAGAATCCTAATTCCATTAATTATGAGGATTTTCAACAAAAGTAAACCCTGAAACTTAGAGAAAGGGGCAGTACTCTAGCGGGAGCCATCTCGTGCACATCTTCCTCCTGCATTACACCACCAGATGTCCTCAAGTGCTAACTGTATTTAACAGTGAATTGAGTGCTGAGATGGTTTTTTTGTTGTTTGAGCAGGAATAAAGATAGCAGTTAAGGGTTGTGGTGAATGTATTGCTGCTACAATTCACCACTGTATTGTATTGTATTATATTGATGCCCTTGTGGGCTCCGCCTATGGCTCCGCCCCCTCAGGGGTGGTATATAGATCTGCAGCCTGTAGGCGGCACTCAGTACAGAGCTGTCGCAGGCAGGCAGAGATCCAGCTTATTAAAACCACTGTTCACTTCTACTAATCGTCTCGTGTGAATTGATGGTTGCATCAATTTAATAAGCTAAGATATCGCAATGGAAGCCGCCCTCAAACCTGATCGACTGGAACTCGACCCACAGGCAGCCGAAGCCAAAGGAATCTTTTCGCACTGGCTCCGCTGCTTTGAGGTCTACCTCGCCGCATCTTCCTCGCCCGCCATCACCGAGGCACAGAAGCTGAGTCTCCTCCACGCCCAGGTGAGCCACAGAATCTCTGTACTAATCGAAGTCACGATCCTGAAAAGACATTACGTGAGGCCGGTGAACGAAGTGTTCGCGCGGCATCTCCTCACCACACGTCGTCAACGCCCCGGGGAATCGCTGGAGGAATATCTACGCGACCTGAGGGTACTCGCTCGAAACTGCAACTACAAGAATGTCACGGCCTCGCAGCACATGGAACTCGCCCTCCGGGACACCTATGTGGCTGGAGTCCGGTCCAACTGTGTCAGACAGCGCCTGCTCGAAAAGGGCGCCCTCGACCTAGAAGAGATGGTAAAACTATCCACCTCATTAGAGGTAGCCTTCCAGAGCTTAAATGCCTTCCCCTCCGACCACGCAATTTCCTCGTGGGCGCCGGAGGCGCGGCCATCACCCGACCCGAGGGTGTCCCAGGCCTGTGCCGCGCGGCTGCCCGCCCAACCCGGGGGGCCACCTTGCTATTTCTGCGGTCAGAACCAGCACCTCAGGCAGCGTTGCCCAGCTCGGAATGCGACCTGCAGCGACTGCGGCAAGAAAGGACATTTTGCCAAAGTCTGCTTGGCCCGACCCAAAGTTCCAAAATCGCAGGCCCGACTCACAGACTGACAGGCCCACAGACCCCGCAGCGTGGCTGCGTGCCTGCCGGTACCGCCCCCTTCTGACGCGTCATCCGCCTCGTGCTATCCGTGGGGGCCGGCATCTTTAACCCTACCCGACACATGCGACTCATGCGGGCCGCCATCTTCGAGGCCACCCGACACGTGCGACCAACGGGGGCCGCCATCTTGGCTGCCATCTTCAACGCCGCCCGACTCGTGCGACCGATGAGGGCCGCCATCTTGGGACCACCCCGCTACCACCGACCACGCCGGCTACCCACAGCTTGGCGCTGTCACTCTCAACCAGTCACGGCCCAAGCACCTCAAGAACTCCATGATGACCGTCCAGGTCAATGGGCACGAAACGCCCTGTCTGTTTGACGCTGGGAGCATGGAGAGCTTCATCCATCCGGACACGGTAAGGTGCTGTTCCCTCCAGATTTCCCCCGCATCCCAAACAATCTCCCTTTCTTCTGGATCACATTCAGTGCAGATCCGGGGGTACTGTGTCGCGAACCTCGCGATACAGGGCGCCGAGTACGCCAATTTTAAACTCTATGTCCTCCCCCATCTCTTGTTAGGACTGGATTTCCAGTGCAACCTCAGAAGCCTGACCCTGAAGTTCGGCGGACCCTACCCCCTCTCACCATATGTAGCCTCGGGACCCTTAAGGTCGCCCCTCCCTCGCTCTTCGTGAACCTCACCTCCGACTGTAAACCCGACGCCACCAGGAGCAGGCGGTACAGTGCCCAGGACAGGACTTTTATCAAGTCGGAGGTCCAGCGGCTCTTTAGGGAGGAGATCATCGAGGCCAGTAATAGCCATTGGAGAGCCCAATTGGTGGTCGTCAGGACCGGGGAAAAGAACCAGATGGTTGTAGACCACAGCCAGACCACAAATCGTTTCACGCAAGTCGATGCGAACCCCCTTCCCCGCATAGCGGACATGGTTAATCAGATTGCACACTATCGGGTTTTCTCCCCAGTAGATCTGACGTCCGCGTACAACCAGCTTCCGATCTGCCCGGAAGATTGCCACTACACTGCCTTTGAGGGAGACGGCCGCCTCTTCCACTTCCTCAGGGTCCCGTTCGGCGTCACCAATGGGGTCTCGGTCCTCCAAAGAACGATGGACCAAATGGTTGACCAGTACGGGCTGCGGGCCACGTTCCCGTACTTGGATAACGTCACCATCTGTGGCCATGATCAGCAGGACCACGACGCTAACCTTCAGAAGTTCCTCCAAACAGCCCAAGCCCTTAATCTCACCTACAACAAAGAGAAATGCATTTTCCGCACAACCCGACTAGCCATCCTTGGCTATGTCGTGGAAAACGGAGTCCTAGGGCCCGACCCCGACCGCATGTGCCCCCTCCTGCAACTCCCCCTCCCCCACTGCCCCAAGGCCCTGAAAAGATTCCTGGGGTTCTTTTCATATGATGCCCAGTGGGTCCCCAACTATGTGGACAAAGCCTGCCCACTGACCAAAGCCACCAACTTTCCCCTGACGACTGAGGCCCGCCTGGCCTTCAGCCGCATCAAGGCAGGCATTACCAAGGCCGCGATGCACGCGGTGGATGAGTCCATCCCCTTCCAGGTGGAGAGCGACGCGTCGGATGTCGCCCTGGCCGCTACCCTTAACCAGGCAGGCAGGCCCGTGGCCTTCTTTTCCCGAAACCTCAACGCGTCCGAGATCCGACACTCCTCTGTAGAAAAGGAAGCTCAAGCCATTGTGGAAGCTGTGCGGCATTGGAGGCACTACCTGGCTGGTAGGAGGTTCACCCTCATCACCGACCAACGATCGGTATCCTTTATGTTCAACAACACACAGCGGGCAAGATCAAGAATGATAAAATCTTGAGGTGTAGAATCGAACTCTCCACCTATAATTACGATATTGTGTATCGTCCTGGGACGCTCAATGAGCCCCAGATGCCCTGTCCCGCGGCACATGCGCCAGCACGCAAGATGACCGACTCTGGGCCATCCACAATGACCTCTGTCACCCGGGGGTCACCCGGCTTCTCCACTTCATCAAGGCCCACAACCTGCCCTACTCCACCGAGGAGGTCAGGGCCATGACCAGGGATTGCCAAGTCTGTGCGGAGTGCAAGCCGCACTTCTATCGGCCAGACAAGGCCCACCTGGTGAAGGCATCCCACCTCTTTGAGCGCCTCAGTGTCGATTTCAAAGGGCCCCTCCCCTCCACTGACCCCCAACGTGTATTTTCTCAACGTCATTGACGAGTACTCCCGTTTCCCCTTTGCTATCCCATGCCCCGGCATGAGCGCGCCCACTGTCATTAAGGCCCTGCACAGCATCTTCACCCTGTTTGGTTTTCCCACTTACGTCCACAGTGACCGGGGCTCCGCGTTTATGAGCGATGAGCTGCGTCAGTACCTGCTCGGTAAGGGCATTGCCTCGAGTAGCACTACCAGCTACAATCCCTGGGAAAACGGACAGGTGGAGAGGGAGAACGCGACAGTATGGAAGGCCGTCCTTCTGGCCCTACGGTCTAGAAATCTCCCAGTTTCCCGCTGGCAGGAGGTCCTCCCCGACGCGCTCCAATTCTTTCGGTCGCTCCTCTGCACAGCCACAAACGAGACCCCTCACGACCATCTATTTGTCTTCCCCAGAAAATCCACCTCCGGGGTCTCTCTTCCGTCCTGGCTGACAACACCAGGGCCTGTCCTCCTCCGGAAGCACATGAGGAGCCATAAGTCCGACCCCCTGGTCAAGAGAGTCCAGCTCCTACATGCCAACCCTCAGTATGCCTATGTGGCGCACCGCGACGGCCGACAAGATACAGTCTCCCTCCGGGATCTGGCACCCACCAGTTGCCCAGCGACCATCACCTATACCCCACCCTACACCGAACACCGCCCCCGCCCCACCCCTACACAGCCTACACCCCCCTCCCCCCATCGCCGACACACCATGATGAAGCTCCAGATGACACGCTCCCGGAGTCAACGAGCCCAACACCCGTGCCCGCAGCGATGAGTTCAACACCCGTGCCCGCAGCGAAGCCAGAGCTGAGGCGATCACAGCGAACGATCATGGCGCCGGACAGACTCGATCTGTGAGCCTACTTCACCCCCGCTGGACTTCAATTTTTTAACAGGGGGTGAATGTGGTGAACGTATTGCTGCTACAATTCACCACTGTACTGTATTGTATTATGTAGATGCCCTTGTGGGCTCCGCCTATAGCTCCGCCCCCTCGGGATGGTATATAGATCTGCAGCCTGTAGGCGACACTCAGTACAGAGCAGTCGCAGGCAGGCACAGATCTAGCTTGTCGCAGGCAGGCACAGATCTAGCTTATTAAAACCACTGTTCACTTCTACTAATCGTCGCGTGTGAATTGATGGTCGCATCAAGGGTTACTGTATTCACTGTATTGATTAGCATTATTTAAGGGGTAATTGTAAGCTATTTTCTTGTGTGATGTTAAAGATATTTTAATACTCTGTTAGTAATGAGGTTTGTTGTAATATACAATATCCCTATTTTTCTTGCATTCGCTCCTGGAGTGAGGGATCCTTTCCTCACAGTCTTACAAAATTAAACTAAAATATTGGGGCTTCTGTCCAGTATCCTAGCCACTGTTGGGGTCTGGTCTGGGATCATAATAAAATTAAATGATTGTAGTGTTGAACATGCTATTGAATTGACTTTTGGCGTTGCTCAGATCCGAACAGATATCGACAAGGTATTTAGAACATAGAACATAGAACAATACAGCGCAGTACAGGCCCTTCGGCCCACGATGTTGCACCGAAACAAAAGCCATCTAACCTACACTATACCATTATCACCCATATGTTTATCCAATAAACTTTTAAATGCCCTCAATGTTGGTGAGTTCACTACTGTAGCAGGTAGGGCATTCCACGGCCTCACTACTCTTTGCGTAAAGAACCTACCTCTGACCTCTGTCCTATATCTATTACCCCTCAGTTTAAAGCTATGTCCCCTCGTGCCAGCCATTTCCATCCGCGGGAGAAGGCTCTCACTGTCCACCCTATCCAACCCCCTGATCATTTTGTATGCCTCTATTAAGTCTCCTCTTAACCTTCTTCTCTCCAACGAAAACAACCTCAAGTCCATCAGCCTTTCCTCATAAGATTTTCCCTCCATACTAGGCAACATCCTGGTAAATCTCCTCTGCACCCGCTCCAAAGCCTCCACGTCCTTCCTATAATGCAGTGACCAGAACTGCACGCAATACTCCAAATGCGGCCGTACCAGAGTTCTGTACAGCTGCAACATGACCTCCTGACTCCGGAACTCAATCCCTCTACCAATAAAGGCCAACACTCCATAGGCCTTCTTCACCACCCTATCAACCTGGATGGCAACTTTCAGGGATCTATGTACATGGACACCTAGATCCCTCTGCTCATCCACACTTTCAAGTACTTTACCATTAACCAAATATTCCACATTCCTGTTATTCCTTCCAAAGTGAATCACCTCACACTTCTCGACATTAAACTCCATTTGCCACCTCTCAGCCCAGCTCTGCAGCTTATCTATATCCCTCTGTAACCTGCTACATCCTTCCACACTATCGACAACACCACCGACTTTAGTATCGTCTGCAAATTTACTTACCCACCCTTCTGCGCCTTCCTCTAGGTCATTGATAAAAATGACAAACAGCAACGGCCCCAGAACAGATCCTTGTGGTACTCCACTTGTGACTGAACTCCATTCTGAACATTTCCCATCAACCACCACCCTCTGTCTTCTTTCAGCTAGCCAATTTCTGATCCACATCTCTAAATCACCCTCAATCCCCAGCCTCCGTATTTTCTGCAATAGCCTACCGTGGGGAGCCTTATCAAACGCTTTGCTGAAATCCATATACACCACATCAACTGCTCTACCCTCTCTACCTGTTCAGTCACCTTCTCAAAGAACTCGATAAGGTTTGTGAGGCATGACCTACCCTTCACAAAGCCATGCTGACTATCCCTGATCATATTATTCCTATCTAGATGATTATAAATCTTGTCTCTTATAATCCCCTCCAAGACTTTACCCACTACAGACGTGAGGCTCACCGGTCTATAGTTGCCGGGGTTGTCTCTGCTCCCCTTTTTGAACAAAGGGACCACATTTGCTATCCTCCAGTCCTCTGGCACTATTCCTGTAGCCAATGATGACATAAAAATCAAAGCCAATGGTCCAGCAATCTCTTCCCTGGCCTCCCAGAGAATCCTAGGATAAATCCCATCAGGTCCCGGGGACTTATCTATTTTCAGCCTACGTACCTCAATGCCATCTAATCTATTTACCTGGAGCTCAGAATTCTCCTCCACAACATTGTCTTTTTCCTGAGTGAATACTGACGAAAAATATTCATTTAGTATCTCGCCTATCTCTTCAGACTCTACACACAACTTCCCATCCCTGTCCTTGACTGGTCCTACTCTTTCCCTAGTCATTCGCTTATTCCTGACATACCTATAGAAAGCTTTTGGGTTTTCCTTGATCCTTCCTGCCAAATACTTCTCATGTACCCTCCTTGCTCGTCTTAGCTCTCTCTTTAGATCCTTCCTCGCTACCTTGTAACTATCCATCGCCCCAACTGAAACTTCACACCTCATCTTCACATAGGCCTCCTTCTTCTTCTTAACAAGAGATTCCACTTCTTTGGTAAACCAAGGTTCCCTCGCTCGGCACCTTCCTCCCTGCCTGACCGGTACATACTTATCAAGAACACGCAGTAGCTGATCCTTGAACAAGCTCCACTTATCCAGTGTGTCCAGCACTTGCAGCCTACTTCTCCACCTTATCCCCCCCAAGTCACGTCTAATGGCATCATAATTTCCCTTCCCCCAGCTATAACTCTTGCCCTGCGGTGTATACTTATCCCTTTCCATCCTTAACGTAAACGTCACCGAATTGTGGTCACTGTCCCCAAAGTGCTCACCTACCTCCAAATCCAACACCTGGCCTGGTTCATTACCCAAAACCAAATCCAATGTGGCCTCGCCTCTTGTTGGCCTGTCAACAAACTGTGTCAGGAAACCCTCCTGCACACACTGTACAAAAAAACGACCCATCTAATGTACTCGAACTATATCTTTTCCAGTCAATATTTGGAAAGTTAAAGTCTCCCATAATAACTACCCTGTTACTTTCGCTCTTATCCAGGATCATCCTCGCCATCCTTTCCTCTACATCCCTAGAACTATTTGGAGGCCTATAGAAGACTCCCAACACTGTGACCTCTCCTTTCATGTTTCTAACCTCAGCCTATACTACCTCGGAAGATGAGTCCCCATCTAGCATCCTCTCCGCCACCGTAATACTGCTCTTGACTAGCAGCGCCACACCTCCCCCTCTTTTGCCTCCTTCTCTGAGCTTACTAAAACACCTAAACTCCGGAACCTGCAACATCCATTCCTGTCCCTGCTCTATCCATGTCTCCGAAATGGCCACAACATCGAAGTCCCAGGTACCAACCCATGCTGCCAGTTCCCCTACCTTATTTCGTATACTCCTGGCATTGAAGTAGACACACTTCAAACCACCTACCTGAACACTGGCCCCCTCCTGCGACGTCAAATCTGTGCTCCTGACCTCTATACTCTCATTCTCCCTTACCCTAAAACTACAATCCAGGTTCCCATGCCCCTGCAGCATTAGTTTAAACCCCCCCCCAAAGAGCACTAACAAATCTCCCCCCCAGGATATTTGTGCCCCTCAGGTTCAGATGTAGACCATCCTGTCTGTAGAGGTCCCACCTTCCCCAGAAAGAGCCCCAGTTATCCAGAAATCTGAATCCCTCCCGCCTGCACCATCCCTGTAGCCACGTGTTTAATTGCTCTCTCTCCCTATTCCTCATCTCACTATCACGTGGCACGGGCAACAAACCAGAGATAACAACTCTGTTTGTTCTAGTTCTGAGCTTCCATCCTAGCTCCCTGAAAGCCTGCCTGACATCCTTATCCCCTTTCCTACCTATGTCGTTAGTGCCAATGTGGACCACGACTTGGGGCTGCTCCCCCTCCCCCTTAAGGACCCGGAAAACACGATCCGAGACATCACGTACCCTTGCACCTGGGAGGCAACATACCAAACGTGAGTCTCTCACGCTCCCACAAAATCTCCTATCTGTGCCCCTGACTATCGAGTCCCCAATTACTAATGCTCTGCTCCTCTCCCCCCTTCCCTTCTGAGCAACAGGGACAGACTCCGTGCCAGAGGTCCGTACCCCATGGCTTACCCCTGGTAAGTCGTCCCCCCCACAAGTATCCAAAGCGGTATACTTGTTTCTCAGGGGAACGACCGCAGGGGATCCCTGCACTGACTGCTTTTTCCCAATTTCTTGAATTTGCATTGGGATTGATTGTCTGGTGGAAAGAACATAATTTCCTGTGGTCATAGTCCACGACTGGGCTTCCCCGTGTTCCCCACATGACTTGGGCCTCATCACAAAACCAACATATTTTAAACAAGATCATTTGATAAAAGGATGCCAAATCCGAACACAGCAATGTAAAATGACTCATTCTGTGGCTTTGGTTTTAAAGGCATTGGCTGCTGTGGCAATTATTCACATCCAAAAGAAGGCTCAATGTTTGACACCCTGCCAGTGTTGAGCTGAGCTGCTGTTAATCTGGTTGCTGGATGAGGCCTGACGGTTAGGCTCCATCTCCTGAGTGTCTCACACTGGACATATGGCCGTGCCAATGTGTCGGGGCCCGTGCCAGAATCGGGTGTGATTTTGGAATTGTACAGCACAGAAGGAGACCTTTCAGCCCATCATATCTGTGCCATCCCTTTGAAAGATTATCCCAATTTGCCACACCCCACTGTTTAATAATAAGCGGATGACCATTTAAGATGGAGATGAGGAGAAATTCTTTCTCTCAAAGGGTTGTTAATCTCTTCCCCAGTGAGCACTGGACGTTGAATCATCGGGGTAAATTTTCCAGTCCTGCCTGCAGCGATTTCCTTGGCAGGCGGGACCGGAAAATTTGATGGACCATTTAAGGGTCCGTTGACCTCAGCCAGGAATTTCCGGTCTCAGGGCGGGCATGACCTGAAGATCACACCCATTCAATTTATTCAAGGTTGAGTTAGCTTTTTGATAGACAAAAGAGTCAAGGGTTATGGACGAGCAGGAAAGAAAATGTGGTTGAGCCCACAACTAGATCAGCCTTGATCTTATTGAGTGGTGGAGCGGGCTTGAATGGTCTCCTCCTGTTCTTGATTCTCTATGTTCGAATGTTCCTTCTTCATGCCCTCGAACCTTTTCCCTTTTCAAGCAAATAATTAATTTCCATTTTGAAGTTATTATGGAATTTGCTTCACCGCCCACTCAGGCAGTGCGTTCCAAATCATAACAGCTCGCTGTGTGAAAATATTTCTCCCATTCTTTTGTCAATTACTTTTAATCTATGTTCTCCCGTCATCTTATTTCTCCTTATTTATTCTAAGAAATCCCATCTTAATTTTGAACATCTTTTTCACATCTTCCCTTAACCTTCTCTGCTCCAAGGAGAACAACCTCAACTTCTCTAGTGTCTCCGGATTAAGTGATGTCCTTCGTTCTGGTACCATTACAGTAAATCTCATGTACAGCCTCTCCAACAAGACCATAAGAACATTAGATATAGGAACAGAATTAGGCCACTCAGCCCATCGAGTCTGCTCCGCCATTCAATCATGGCTGATATTTTTCTCATCCCCATTATCCTGCCTTCTCCCCAAAACCCCTGATCCCCTTATTGATCAAGAACCGAACTATCTCTGTCTCAAAGAGACTTAGTGATTTGGCCTCCACAGCCTTCTGCGGCAAAGAGTTCCACAGATTCACCACCCTCTGGCTGAAGAAATTCCTCCTCATCTCTGTTTTGAAGGATCGTCCCTTTAGTCTGAGATTGTGTCCTCTGGTTCTAGCTTTTCCGATTAGTGAAAACATCCTCTCCAAGTCCACTCTATCCAGGCCTCGCAGTATCCTGTAAGTTTCAATAAGATCCCCCCTCATCCTTCTAAACTCCATCGAGTACAGACCCAGAGTCTTCAACCGCTCCTCATATGGCAAGCTCTTCATTCCAGGGATCATTATTGTGAACCTTCTCTGGACCCTTTCCAAGGCCAGAACATCCTTCCTTAGACACGGGGCCCAAAGCTGCTCACAATATTCCAAATGGGGTCTGACCAGAGGCTTATGCAGCCTCAGAGGTACATCCCTGGTCTTGTATTCTAGCCCTCTTGACATGAATGCTAACATTGCATTTGCCTTCCTAACTGCCGACTGAACCTGCACGTTAACCTTAAGAGAATCTTGAACTCGGGCTCCTAAGCCCCTTTGTGCTTCTGATTTCCTAAGCCTTTTCCCATTTAGAAAATAGCCTATGCCTCCATTCTTCCTACCAAAAAGCATAACCTCATACTTTTCCACTTCTTTGCCCACTCTCCTAGCCTGTCTGAGTCATTATGCAATCCCCCCTGCTTCCTCAATTCTACCTGTCCCTCTGCATATCTTTGAATACCTTGACATCCTTAAATGTCACTCAGCGGGGTGCAGTGCTCCAACTGTGAGGTGTGACAGATCTGTGATGCTTCCAGCGTCCCGGTTGACTATATCTGCAGCAAGTGTAACCAATGGCAGCTCCTCACAGATCACGTTGTTTGGTTGGAGCAGCAATTGGATGCACTTAGGAGCATGCAGGTAGCGTAAAGTGTCATAGATAGGAGTTATAGAGATGCGTTCATACCCAAGGTGCAGGCAGAAAAATGGGTGACCACCAGAAGGAGCAAGCAGTCAGTGCAGGAATCCTCTATGGATGTCCCCTCTCAAACAGGTATACCACTTTGGATACTGTTGGGGGGAATAGCCTATCAGGGGAAAACAGCAGCAGACAGAGCAGTGGCTCTGATGTTCAGCAGGGAGGGCCAAAGCGCAGAAGAGCAATAGTCATAGGGGACTCTATAGTCAGGGGCACAGATAGGTGCTTCTGTGGACGTGAAAGAGACTCCAGGATGGTATGTGCCTCCCTGGTGCCAGGATCCAGGGTGTCTCAGAACGGGTAGCGAGCATCCTGAAGGGGGAGGGCAAACAGGCAGAGGTCATGGTACATATTGGGACTAACGACATAGGCAGGAAGGGGCATGAAGTCCTGCAGCAGGAGTTCAGGGAGCTAGGCAGAAAGTTAAAAGACCGGACCTCCAGGGTTGTAATCTTTGGATTACTCCCTGTGCCACGTGCCAGTGAGGCTAGAAATAGGAAGATAGAGCAGCTAAACACGTGGCTAAACAGCTGGTGTAGGAGGGAGTGTTTCAGTTATCTGGACCACTGGGAGCTCTTCCGGGGCAGGTGAGACCTGTATAAGAAGGACGGGTTGCATCTAAATTGGAGAGGCATAAATATCCTGGCCGTGAGATTTGCTAGTGTCACACGGGGGGCTTTACACTAGTATGTTAGGGAGGGTGGGTACCGGAGCAATAGGTCAGAAGGTGAAAAAATTGAGGGAGAACTAGGGAATAGGGCCAGTATGGCTCTAAGGAGGAGCAGACAGGGAGCTGTTGCTGAAAACAGCGGGACCGGTGGCCTGAAGTGCATATGTTTTAATGCAAGAAGTATAACAGGTAAGGCAGATGAACTTAGAGGTTGGATTAGTACTTGGAACTATGATGTTGTTGCCATTACAGAGATCTGGTTGAGGGAAGGACAGGATTGGCAGCTGAACGTTCCAGGATTTAGATGTTTCAGGCGGGATAGAGGGGGATGTAAAAGGGGTGGCGGAGTTGCGCTACTGGTTAGGGAGAATATCACAGCGGTATTGCGGGAGGACACCTCAGAGGGCAGCGAGGCTATATGGGTAGAGATCAGGAATAAGAAGGGTGCAGTCACAATGTTAGGGGTTTACTACAGGCCACCCAACAGCCAGTGGGAGATAGAGGAGCAGATAGGTAGACAGATTTTGGAAAGGAGTAAAAGCAACAGGGTTGGTGTGATGGGAGACTTTAACTTCCCCAATATTGACTGGGACTCACTTAGTGCTGGGGCTTGGACGGGGCAGAGTTTGTAAGGAGCATGCAGGAAGACCTCTTAAAACAATATGTAGATAGTCCAACTAGGGAAGGGGCTGCACTGGACCTGGTATTGGGGAATGAACCCAGCCAGGTGGTAGAAGTTTCAGTAGGGGAGCATTTCGGGAACAGTGACCACAATTCAGTAAGTTTTAAAGTGCTGGTGGACAAGGGTAAGAGTGGTCCTCGGGTGAATGTGCTAAATTGGGGGGAGGCAAATTATAACAATATTAGTCGGGAACTGAAGAACCTAGATTGGGGGTGGATGTTTGAGGGTAAATCAACATCTGACATGTGGGAGACTTTCAAATGTCAGTTGAAAAAGATGCTAAAAGAGATGGCTAAGGAAATTGCAAATGCACTAGTGATAATTTACCAAAATTCACTAGACTCTGGGGTGGTCCTGGCGGATTGGAAATTAGTAAACGTGACACCACTGTTTAAAAAAGGAGGTAGGCAGAAAGCGGGTAATTATAGGGCAGTGAGCTTAACTTCGGTAGTAGGGAAGATGCTGGAATCTATTATCAAGGAAGAAATAGTGAGGCATCTGGATGGAAATTGTCCCATTAGGCAGACGCAGCATGGGTTCATAAAGGGCAGGTCGTGCCTAACTAATTTAGTGGAATTTTTTGAGGACATTACCAGAGCGGTAGATTACGGGGAGCCAATGGATGTGGTATATCTGGATTTCCAGAAAGCCTTTTACAAGGTGCCACACAAAAGGTTGCTGCATAAGATAAAGATGCATGGCATTAAGGGTAAAGTAGTAGCATTGATGGAGGATTGATTAATTAATAGTGAGGATTAATGGGTGTTTCTCTGGTTGGCAATCAGTAGCTAGTGGTGTCCCTCAGGGATCATTGTTGGGCCCACAATTGTTCACAATTTACATAGATGATTTGGAGTTGGGGACCAAAGGCAATGTGTCCAAGTTTGCAGACGACACTAAGATGAATGGTAAAGCCAAAAGTGCAGAGGATACCGGAAGTCTGCAGAGGGAATAGGATAGGTTAAGTGAATGGGCTAGGGTCTGGCAGATGGAATACTATGTTGACAAATGTGAGGTTATCCATTTTGGTAGGAATAACAGCAAAAGGGATTATTATTTAAATGATAAAATATTAAAACATGCTGCTGTGCAGAGAGACCTGGGTGTGCTAGTGCACGAGTCGCAAAAAGTTGGTTTCCAGGTGCAAAAGGTGATTAAGAAGGCAAATGGAATTTTGTCCTTCATTTCTAGAAGGATGGAGTTTAAGACTAGGGAGGTTCTGCTGCAATTGTATAAGGTGTTAGTGAAACCACACCTGGAGTATTGTGTTGAGTTTTGGTCTCCTTACCTGAGAAAGGACATACTGGCGCTGGAGGGTGTGCAGAGGAGATTCACTGGGTTAATCCCAGAGCTGAAGAGGTTGGATTACGAGGAGACGTTGAGTAGACTGGGACTGTACTCATTGGAATTTAGAAGGATGAGGGGGGATCTTATAGAAACATAGAAAATTATAAAGGGAATAGATAGGATAGATGCGGGCAGGTTGTTTCCATTAGCGGGTGAAAGCAGAACTAGGGGGCATAGCCTCAAAATAAGGGGAAGTAGATTTAGGACTGAGTTTAGGAGGAACTTCTTCACCCAAAGGGTTGTGAATCTATGGAATTCCTTGCCCAGTGAAGCAGTTGAGGTTCCTTCATTAAATGTTTTAAGGATAAAGATAGATAGTTTTTTGAAGAATAAAGGGATTAAGGGTTATGGTGTTCAGGCCGGAAAGTGGAGCTGAGTCCACAAAAGATCAGCCATGATCTCATTGAATGGTGGAGCAGGCTCGAGGGGCCAGATGGCCTACTCCTGCTCCTAGTTCTTATGTTCTTATGAAAGGAATTCAGGACCGGCATGTTCCTGTGAGGAAGAAGGATAAATACGGCAAATTTCGGGAACCTTGGATAACGAGAGATATTGTAGACCTCGTCAAAAAGAAAAAGGAGGCATTTGTCAAGGCTAGAAGGCTGGGAACAGACGAAGCCTGTGTGGAATATAAGGAAAGTAGGAAGGAACTTAAGCAAGGAGTCAGGAGGGCAAAAAAAGGTCACGAAAAGTCATTTCAAATAGGGTTAAGGAAAACCCCAAGGCTTTTTACACGTACATAAAAAGCAAGAGTGTAGCCAGGGAAAGGGTTGGCCCACTGAAGGACAGGGGAGGGAACCTATGTGTGGAGCCAGAGGAAATAGGCGAGGTACTAAATGAATACTTTGCATCAGTATTCACCAAGGAGAAGGAATTGGTGGATGTTGAATCTGGAGAAGGGTGGGTATATAGCCTGGGTCACATTGAGATCCAAAAAGATGAGGTGTTGGGCGTCTTGAAAAATATTAAGGTGGATAAGCCCCCAGGGCCTGATGGAATCTACCTCAGAATACTGAAGGAGGCTAGAGAGGAAATTGCTGAGGCCTTGACATAAATCTTTGGATCCTCACTGTCTTCAGGTGATGTCCCGGAGGACTGGCGAATAGCCAATATTGTTCTTTTGTTTAAGAAGGGTAGCAAGGATAATAAAGGGAACTATAGGCCGGTGAGCCTTACTTCAGTAGTAGGGAAATAACTGGAGAGAATTCTTCGAGACAGGATCTACTCCCATTTGGAAGCAAGTGGACGTATTAGCGAGAGGCAGCACGGTTTTGTGAAGGGGAGGTTGTGTCTCACTAACTTGATAGAGTTTTTCGAGGAGGTCACAAAGATGATTGATGCAGGTAGGGCAGTGGATGTTGTCTATATGGACTTCAGTAAGGCCTTTGACAAGGTCCCCCATGACAGACTGGTACAAAAGGTGAAGTCACACGGGATCAGAGGTGAGCTGGCAAGATGGATACAGAACTGGCTAGGTCATAGAAGGCAGAGAGTAGCAATGGAAGGATGCTTTTCTGATTGGAGGGCTGTGACTAGTGGTGTTCCGCAGGGATCAGTGCTGGGACCTTTGCTGTTCGTAGTATATATAAATGATTTGGAGGAAAATGTAACTGGTCTGATTAGTAAGTTTGCGGATGACACAAAGGTTGGTGGAATTGCGGATAGCGATGAGGACTGTCAGAGGACAACCATGTCCATATGTTTTGGTCATGCCCGGCACTGGAGGGGTTCTGGAGAGGAGTGGCGGGAGCAATATCTCAGGTGGTGAAAGTCCGGGTCAAGCCAAGCTGGGGGCTAGCTATATTTGGAGTAGTGGACGAACCGGGAGTGCAGGAGGCGAAAGAGGCCGGCATTCTGGCCTTTGCTATTTCCCTAGTAGCCCGGCGAAGGATCTTGCTAATGTGGAAGGAGGCGAAGCCCCCCAGCCTGGAGGCCTGGATAAATGATATGGCTGGGTTCATAAAGTTGGAGAGGATTAGGTTCGCCTTGAGAGGGTCTGCGCAGGGGTTCGACAGTAGGTGGCAAGCGTTCCTAGACTATCTCGCGGAGCGTTAGAGGAAGGTCGGTTAGCAGCAGCAGCAACCTTGGGGGGGGGGGGGTGGAGGGGACGCCCTGGGAGGGGGGGGGGAGGGGGTTGGGAAAGGGGGGACTGCCTGGGAGGGGGACGAGCAAGAGATAACATGAAGGGTTGGGGAAACTGGCACGTACGGGTGAGGGCCAATGTACAAAGCTGTGTAAATATATCATTTTGCCA
The DNA here is from genome assembly GCF_047496885.1 of Scyliorhinus torazame. Lineage (NCBI taxonomy): Eukaryota > Metazoa > Chordata > Chondrichthyes > Carcharhiniformes > Scyliorhinidae > Scyliorhinus > Scyliorhinus torazame. The sequence goes on from NC_092716.1 coordinate 109,922,205, forward strand.
TGTATATATCTTGCTCTGCGCGATTTCTCGGTTTTTTTTGTTACGAGGCGGGGGGGTTATTGTTTGTAAGGGAGAAAAATTGTGTTAAAAAACTTTAATAAATATTTTTTTTTTTAAAAAGGACTGTCGGAGGACACAGCAGGATTTACATCGTTTGGAGACTTGGGTGGTGAGATGGCAGGTGGAGTTTAATCCGGACAAATGTGAGATAATGCATGTTGGAAGGTCTAATCCAGGTAGGGAATATATAGTGAATGGTAGAACCCTCAAGAGTATTGACAGTCAGAGAGATCTAGGTGTACAGGTCCACAGGCCACTGAAAGGGGCAACACAGGTGGAGAAGGTAGTCAAGAAGGCATACGGCATGCTTGCCTTCATTGGCCGGGACATTGAGTATAAGAATTGGCAAGTCATGTTGCAGCTGTATAGAACCTTAGTTAGGCTACACTTGGAGTATAGTGTTCAATTCTGTCACCACACCACCAGAAGGACGTGCAGGCTTTAGAGAGGGTGCAGAAGAGATTTACCAGGATGTTGCCTGGCATGGAGGGCATTAGCGATCGGGAGAGGTTGAATAAACTCAGTTTGTTCTCACTGGAACGACGGAGGTTGAGGGGCGACCTGATAGAGGTCTACAAAATTATGAGGGGCATAGACAGAGTGGATAGTCAGAGGCTTTTTCCCAGGGTAGAGGGGTCAATTACTAGGGGGCATAGGTTTAAGGTGCGAGGGGCAAGGTTTAGAGGAGATGTACGAGGCAAGTTTTTTACACAGAGGGTAGTGGGTGCCTGGAACTTGCTGCCGGAGGAGGTGGTGAAAGCAGGGACGATCGTGACGTTTAAGGGGCATCTTGACAAATACATGAATCGGATGGAAATGGAGGGATACGGACCCCGAAAGTGTAGAAGATTTTAGTTTTGACGGGCAGCATGGTCGGCACAGGCCCCGAAGGGCCTGTTCCTGTGCTGTACTTTTCTTTGTTCTTTGTTCTTTGTTCTATCCTCCAGAATTGTGTACAATAGCCCGGTTGAGGACTAACTGGCGCTTAATAAAGCTGATTCCTTCCAGAATTAATACATTTTGACTAACAAGGGAGTCACAGGTTATTTGAGTGGGGAGGAAATTGGGATAAGTTGAGAAACCTGAAGTAATGTATTTTCCAAATGCCTCCCACTCACTGCAACTGTTGTTCATATGAGCATTTGATAAAATTACCTTGTTCAAAGTGTTTTAAATATAGTCAATTCAATACCGATGTCAACCGCAGACAGTAGCATGCCTCTGACATCTAATCACTCTCCCATAAAATAAATGTTTTCTTAAGTGTTTTCTTAGGCTTTTGCTCGCTTTGTTTTGAGTCGCTGAGAGGATAATTGAACGGGTTATAGGAATGCAGATTTGCTAATTGGCTATTTTTATCTGCAATGTATGGAAGGTCTGATCCAAGAGAGCATTTGTTGGCAAGCCTGGCTTGTCCTTGTTGGGATTCAGCTCTACTGTGGCGATCCCTCCTATCATTTCCTCTATTGCCGCATCCTACAGATTCCAGGTTTCACTTTCCCACTATCGCTGTTACCAGATGCCACTTTCAATTCTCCCAGCCATAGTCTGTCAAGAAAGCTTGACTGTCTCACTTTGTTCAACAAGTTGTTATGACTTGGAAAACGCTGCCCGAAAGGATGGAGAAAATAACTAGTAATTTACAAACAGGTTATTGGGACTAAATAATTAAAAAGGAGAGGATAAATTGCAGGATTTTAAAGAAAGGACAGAGGAGCTGAAGACTCTGGGTCTGTACTCGATGGATGAAGGGGAAAAGTCAAGAGTTCTGACATGGACTGTAAATATGAATGCAAATAACAGAATGCGAGTGCAGGAACCTTCGTCACAAGCAAAGTGACCCAGGTGCCAGCCTGACATTGCCATGATGCCCTAGTCCACTGCCAGACTGAGAGGGGCACTGCCAGGGTGCCAGACTGGCAATGCTGAGGTGCCTAGGTGGCATTTTGCCCGTCCTGGGGATCAGACCTGGGGTGACCTGCCTCTTTTGGGTGCGGAGGGGGGGGGGGGGGGGGCTTGAGGACCCCCTAACAGGTGAGTTGGGGAATCTGGGGGGGGTCACGTCTATACTCTCCCTGAACTAGCGAGTGGAGCTCCTCAGTGCAGGAAATCCAACTGAGTGCGGCCTCGCCAAGGCGTTCCAGCTGAGGCCACCAAAAGAATAAGAGTCCCGTTCAATAGCGGGGTCGTTCCTGGTGCTACAAGTGCCAGGAATGACCCCGCTAATCCTGCCCAAAGCAGGACTATTTTTTTTTTGTTAAATCACGCGCATAGAAGCTAATTCCCCTGGTGCAGAGATCAGAAATGAGGAAATATTATTTAAAAGTTAGAGCTTGACCAATCAGCAGTGAAATCAGAAAGCCAAGGGGATTGAAAACCTGGAATCCTCTGCTCCAAGAATCCAGGGAAAGTTGGAATTTTCAGGACTGAAGTTAATACTGGCCTTTAACCTCCATCTACCAGCGGGAAGCCGTGACCCACCAATGCTGAGCTAGAGAAATGCCCACAAACCAGTGGGCAAATGTCGCGACGACCTTTCCAACTCTGGCAGCAGCCTGGGGCCTGCGCTGGGACACACTGCGCAGGCCGCAGCGCAGTGCAGTTTAAATGTACCCATGCCCCTTATGACAGGGAACTAAGGGAGTGCCCACTGAGAGCAGGGATTTAAACTACAGGTTTGTATTGAGGACAAGCAACAAGTTTCACAGCTGCTTTAAAGGTATGTTGAAGTTTCTTTACAGTTTTTCTTTGTTCTTTCTTTGAAACATTGTTATTGTTTCTTTTAAAGTTATTTTTAATTTTATTTTTTATGATTGAAGATGATTATTATTTAATATTTATAAGTGAACATAAGTTTGTTATTTGTTTTAAATCGGGGAAACTACTATTTAAATCTGCACTATATTATTATATAACTTTATGTACGGCATGCTTAAAAGTGTTCATATGTTTTAATTTGGAATATGGCAACTGAAAATTTATTTTAAAAATTTAAGTATCCAATTCATTTTTTTTTCCAATTAAGGGGCAATGTAGCATGGCCAATCCACCTAACCTGCGCATCTTTGGGTTTTGGGGGTGAGACCCACGCAGACAGATGGAGAATGTGCAAACTCCACATGGACAGTGACCCAGAGCCAGGATCGAACCTGGGACCTCAGCGCCGTGTGGCAGCAGTTCTAACCACTACACCACTTTGTCACCCTGGCAACTGAAAATCTAGTTGGGAAGAAGAGAAGTCAGAACTTCTTGGACCACCCACAATGGAGATTCTTGAAACAGGACAACATGTAAATAATACTGTCTCCTTACAGACCTGCACAAGGGGTCATAAATTACGGTTATAAGTTGGTTCTGCCAAGGTCACAAGATTGAAAAGTGCCCCCCAGGGCTTTTTGTTTTTGCTCTAATTGTCCTTGTAACATCTGACTTTTTTTCAATTTGTGTTTATCATTGTCATATATCTTCGCTTGTTTACTTCAATTATCTTATTCATTTATAATGATCTCATCATTAAATGTTGTGATTTGATGTTTGAATAAGATATTTGTTGAAGTTTGTAAAGTTTAATGGAAAACATTTATTAACAAAAATATTATAAATACAAAACTTTGTTACCATGTTAACATTTAACTTGACGTTTAACATTAGCGGCTGCTGTATGATATTCCATTTAATAACTACCTCAACTTTTCCAAATTTCTTACAATAAAATATATTTTTTTGCTTTAACGTTTTCTTTCTGTAAATAGAGGAGGGAGGGAGGCAAGGGGAGGGGAGGGAGGAGGGACAAGGAGGGAGGGTTCAATGTCAAAAGCAGCAGCACCAGGTGAACTCGAACTGACCTTGCGTCACCTGGAGCCTGGGCTCCCACACTTGCGAGATATATCTGCATCAGGCTCCATATTATCCTCCACTTCTGATGATAAGTCATCTTCCGGGTGACTGCTCAATCATTGCTTATAGACAAAGTTGTGTGATGCACAACATGCTAAGAGGGCAGCACGGTAGCACAAGTGGTTAGCACTGTGGTTTCACAGCGCCAGGGTCCCAGGTTCGATTCCCCGCTGGGTCACTGTCTGTGCAGAGTCTGCATGTTCTCCCCGTGTCTGCGTGGGTTTCCCCCGGGTGCTCCGGTTTCCTCCCAAAGTCCAAAAACGTGCAGGTTAGGTGGATTGGCCATGATAAATTGCTCTTAGTGTCCAAAAAGGTTAGGAGGGGTCATTAGGTTACGGAGATAGGGTGGAAGTGAGGGTTTAAGTGGGTCGATGCAGACTCGATGAGCCGGGTGGCCTCCTTCTGCACTGTATGTTCTATGCTACAACTATCGTGAGTTTCATCTTCACTGTTAAGGCAGGGCGACAGTTAGTTCAGCTTCAGGTTTTCCTTCAACATTTCACAAAGATCTCCATTGCTTCCTTACTAAAGTGCAGTCTCCTGACACATATATCCTCTCACATCATTTCACGTGATGTCCTTTGCCTGTACTGTTACGGTTCCCACACCAGACCCCAATTCCTTTTAGGAAATCGCGAGACCCCAGTTTTTCAATTTTGTGTACTGTGAGGAAAAGATACTTTGCTCCCGGAGGGATTCCACTGACGACTAGGGATCTTTCATATTAAAACAAATGTTATTAATAACATAGGATTAACCCCATTAACATCCACGGGAAAAGCAGCTTTTCAATTAACAGTTAAACAGTTTCATAAAAAAGAAAGGGCTTTGAGCTTACTTTCCCATCTACTTCTAAACTTTCAACTAAGCAAACTTTCACACACACAGGTCAAATGCCACTTATTGATTTAGTTAACACTCGGGGGTGGCATGGTGGCAGGGTGGGTAGCACTACTACATCATGGAACGGAGGACCTGGGTTTGATCCCAGCCGTGGGCCACTATCCATGTTGAGTTTGCACATTCTCCCTATGTCTGTGTGGGTCTCATCCCCACAACCCAAAGATGTGCAGGGTAGGTGGATTGGCCACGCTAAATTGCCCCTTAATTGGAAAAAATGTTTAAAAAATTTTTTTTTGTTAAAACTCAGTGGCTTACAGATGTATTCACAAAGCTTTGGGAGAGAAGCTTTCAGAAGTCAGTCTGAGAAACACATCTCCTTTTCTCAGAATCCAGGGCAGAACTCTAAAAATAAAAATAATAGACACCGGGCAGGGCTGAAAACGAAACCAAAAACAGACCCAGACCCTCCAATGATTGACAGTCTGCCCGGATGTTAATCCCTTAATCACAGCTTTAACAGACATACATCTGTATAGCTTAACCTAAGTACTTTTAGGAACATTACTGCAACAGACACATAGGGGGCGCGATTCTCCCTTGCTGCGCCGTATGGGAGAATTACCATTCGCGCCATTTTTTCCCGCAGCGTAGGTCCGACGCCGGCAGGCGATTCTCCGAGGAGAGGAGAATCAACGCCATTTGCGCCACCGCATTTGGCGCGGCGCCATTGCAGGCCACTGTCCACGGCTGGGCCGCCGATTCTCCGGCCTTGATGGGCCGACCGGCCGCGCAGGAACGGCAGAGTCCCGCCGCCGCCGTACACCCCTGCTCGCAGCCGACGGGAACTCTGCACGCAGGGTCGGGGGGCGGCTGTGGGGCGGGGAAAAGCGCTCCTTCACCAGGGGGGGCCTCCGATGGGGTCTGGCCCGCAATCGGGGCCCACTGATCGGCGGGCCAGCCTCTCTAGCCCCGGCCCTATTTTATTACGCGGCCGGCCTCTGAACCCCCACGCCATGTTGCATCGGGACCGGCGCACTGAGGAAGTCCCCCGCGCATTCACATCTTGGCGCGGCCCAACTGCGCATGTGCAGGTTTGCTCGGTGCCCATTTGGTGACGGGAAGTGAGGCTGGAGTGGCGTGAACCGCTCCAGCGCCGTGCTGTGGGGGCCAGAATCGGTAGTGCCCGTGCCCGTTCCGCGCCGTCATGAAACGCGAAGGCGTTCACGACGGCACGAACACTCGCTCTCCATTTCGGAGAATCACGCCCATAATATAATATATATAAACAATTTCCGAGATTCATCACAATACACTGGGATGGGTAATTGATTCACTTCCTCATCAGGCGTTCATGTGGCCTGACTCCAGATCTAGAATCTGTGCTGGATTCTGCCATACCTGTCAGAGAGAAAATTCACAGTATCTTACAGGAGACTTAAATACGTCAACTAAGGCATTAAACATTGTTAACACATTTGAAGTCATCACTAAGGCTTGTAAGGATCAACATTACATCAGGGAGACTCTTAAACAACACAGCTTAAAATACATTGCAAAATCCAAACATGTTTTGCTACGCATCAGCTGGGATGACCATCGTACTAAAATCAGGGTCCTTGAAGGAGCCAACAGCTCTAGCATTGAGGCCATGATCATCTGAAACCAACTCCGCTGGGCCGCCCATATGCTTAGGATGTCAGAGTCTCGACTGCCAAAGCAAATCTTTTTCACCCAGCTCAAGGAAGGATTCTGAGCAAGAGGAGGACAAATGAAGCACTTCAAAGACACCCTGAAGGCTGTCTTTGATATGGTGAAATTCCTAGTGGAGCATTCTGCAAAGAAATGCAACATAGACATCAATGTCTGGGAGACCCTTGCTAAGAAGAGGCCTATATGGAGGAACCACCTGATTGAAGGGGCACAATTCTTCGAGGATTCCTGAAGATAAGAGGAGGCTAGGAAAAGGAGCCTGAGAAAGGAATGCCTGTGATTTAATGTCCAAGGACCAATTCCACCTCCCAGAAACATCTGCCAAGTGTGCGGTCGAAGAAGCGGCTCAAGGATTCGGCTCATCGGCCATGCAAGAGCCCACAGACCACCTGACCAGTAACACGGGGTTTCTTAGGTGGACGAAATTCCCAAGTCCCCTTTCCCCCCGCCACTTATTGTGTCAGCTAACAGTTTAGTTTCCCCCGAAGAGGTCGATAAACGGCTGCCACCTCCGGGTGAACCCTAACGTTGATCCTCTTAGGGCAAAGTTAATTTTCTCAAGCCTGAGAAACCCAGCCATGTCGCTAACTCACGTCCCCGATTTCGGGGGCTCCGAGTCCCTCCATGCTAATAAAATCGGTCTCCGGGTTACCAAGGAGGCAAAGGCCAAAACATCAGCCGCTCTCGCCCCCTGGCCTTCCGGGTCTTCCGACACTCCAAAGATCGTCACCTCTGGACTCAGTGCCACCCTCGTTTTTAGCACCATGTATATGACACCTGCAAATCCTTGCCAGAATCCCCTAAGTTTCCAACATGTCCAAAACATGTGGACACGATTTGTGGGCCCGCCTGCACACCTCACACACCTGTCCTCTACCACAAAAAACTTGCTCATCCGGGCCCCCGTCATGTGTGCCCGGTGAACCACCTTGAATTGTATCAGGCTGAGCCTGGCACGTGATGAGGACGTGTTGACTCTGCCCAGAGCATCCTCCCACAAACCCGCCTCTAACTCCTTTCACAACTCATCCTCACATTTACGCTTCCCCTCCCCCACCCCCATTCTAGAAATTACCTTGTCCTGTATCCCCTGTGGCGGTAGAAGTGGAAAGATCGAAACCTGCCTTCGCACAAAGTCCCTCACCTGCAGATAGCGAAACCCATTCGCACCCGGGAATTCAAACTCCTCCTCTAGATCCTCCAAACAAGTAAAGCTCCCATCAATAAGCAGATCTCCCAGCCTCTCAATATCTGCTCTCTGCCACCTCCGAACCCCCCCATTAAACCTCCCCGGGACAAACCGATGATTACCAAAAATTGGAGCCAACACCGACGCTCCCTCCACTCCCATATGCTTCTGCCACTGTCCCCAAACTCTCAGAGTTGCTATCACCACCGGCTTGTGGAGTACCAGGCCGGCGAGAACGGCTAAGGTACCGTTACCAGTGCTCCTAAACTTGTACTCCGACATGATGCTGCCTCTACCTGCTCCCACGCTGACCCCTCCCCCACTACCCACTTCCTGATCATGGCTATATTTGCCGCCCAGTAGTAATTCCTAAACTTCGGTAGGGCCAACGCCCCCAACTCGGCTCCGCTCCAACAGCAGCTTCCTTACTCCCGGGGTTTTACCCAAACAAACCCAGAGATCACCGCATTAACGCGCTTAAAAAAGGCCTTTGGGATAAAAATAGAGAGACACTGGAAAACAAACAACAATCCCGGGGGAACCATCATCTTTACGGTCTGTATTCTCCCCGCCAGTGACAACGGGAGCATGTCCCACCTCCGAACGTCCTCCTTCATTTGCTCAACTAACCGGGCCAGATTTAGTTTATGTAGCTGCTCCCATTCCTGTGCCACCTGGATACCCAAGTATCGAAAATTCCCTCCCATCACTTTAAACGGCTACTCCTCGAGCCTCCTCTACTGTCCCCTCGCCTGGATCACAAAAACCTCACTTTTTCCCAGGTTCAATTTATATCCCGAGAACCGGCCAAATTCCCCTAAGATCAAACAAGAGTCCCAGGCCACCGACACAAACCCAAGACGCCTATGGCAGGGCTTACATGAGATCACAGGCTACAAAGCAAAGCCAGGCCTGGGGCTGGAGCATCCTTCCCCAATGAATTGGACAAGTTCTATGCCTGCTTTGAACAGTCAGCCAATACATCGGTACCACCCGCCACAACAGCCTTGGACACACCCATACCCACTATTACAGTGTCAGAGGTAAGAGCTTCTTTCTTGAAAGTAAACCTGCGGAAAGCGACGGGCCCCGACAGAGTCCCTGGACGAGCACGCAGAGCCTGCGCTGACCAGCTGGCAAGTGTATTCGCAGATATCTTCAACACCTCACTTCTCTGCTCCGAGGTCCCTACCTGCTTCAAGAAGACCACCATATACCAGTACCAAAGAAGAACAAGGTAGCGTGCCTCAACGACTATCGACCGGTGGCCCTGACGTCTGTTACCATGAAATGCTTTGAGCGGCTAGTAATGAGGCGGATCAATGCCAGCCTCCCAGATGGTCTCGATCCATTGCAGTTTGCCTACCGCGGCAACCGATCCACAGCAGCTGCTGTCTCTCTGGCCCGACAATCAACTCTCAAACATCTCAACAACAAGGACACCTACGTCAGACTGCTGTTCATTGACTACAGCTCAGCATTCAACACCATTATCCCAACAAGACTAATAACCAAACTCTGCAACCTTGGGCTTGACCCCTCCCTGTGCAGCTGGATCCTTGACTTTCTCACCAACAGACCGCAATCTGTCAGGATAGGGAACAGCACCTCCTCCACAATAGTCCTCAACACCGGGCCCCCGCAAGGGTGTGTGCTCAGTCCTCTACTGTCCTCCCTATACACACATGACTGTCTGGCAAGATTTAACTCCAACTCAATCTATAAGTTTGCAGATGATACGACTGTGGTGGGTCGCATCTGAAACAACGATGAATGAGACCACAGAAGGGAGATAGATCACTTGGTTGCATGGGTTACCGAAAACAACCCCTCCCGCCCCCCGGTCTACATCAATGGCTCCGAAGTAGAGATGGTTGATAACTTTAAGTTCCTGGGGGTCACTATCACCAACAGTCAGTCCTGGTCCACTCACGTTGATGCAACAGTCAAGAAAGCCCAACAACGTCTCTACTTCCTACGGAAGCTAAAGAAATTTGGCATGTCTGCATCGACTCTCACAAACTTCTACAGATGTGCGATAGAGAGCATCCTATCCTGCTGCATCACAGCCTGTTATGGCGACTGCTCGGCCCAAGATCGCAAGAAACTGAAGGGTGTGGTGAACTCAGCCCTATGCATCACACAAGTTTGCAACCCCCACATTGATTCTGTAAACACCTACTTTGCGGCGGGAATTCAGTTGTTAGAATGGGCGGAGCTACAAGTCGAGCGGTGAGTATTTAAACTAGTTGCTTCGCGGATTCAAGTCTTTTCGGCGAAAATTCAGCTGTTGGAGTGGGCGGAGCTACAGAGTCGAGCGGTGAGTATTTAAACTAGCTGCTTCGCTGCTTAAACATCGGCCATAGGGTCTTTGGGGATAAATTTGAAGAGTGACATCACAGCAAAGCAGTGACCTGATTGGCTGGTAAGGAAAGTGCTCCAATTAGCAGTAGCTGGGAGAAATTTTACTCTTCGTGTGTTGGTAAGTATTGTGATTGGTAAGTAAAATCTTTATTCCTTTCACTTATTCATTATTTGATATTATATTTGAAATCAGTTAAGGTAAAGTGTAAAAATGGCAGGAGATCCCAGACCCGTGTTATGCTCCTCGTGCTCAATGTGGGAGTTCAGGATGCGGCCGATGCCCCGGACTCCTTCATGTGCAGGATGTGTGTCCAGCTGCAGCTTCTGTTAGACCGCATGACAGCTCTGGAGCTGCGGATGGACTCACTTTGGAGCATCCGCGATGCTGAGGAGGTCGTGGATAGCACGTTCAGTGAGTTGGCCACACCGCAGATTAGGATTGGTGAGGGAGACAGGGAATGGGTGACCAAAAGGCAGAGAAAGAGCAGGAAGGCAATGCAGGTGTCCCCTGCGGTCATCTCCCTCCAAAACAGGTATACCGTTTTGGATACTGTTGGGAGAGATGACTCACCAGGCGAAGGCAGTAGTATCCAGGTTCATGGCACCGTGGCTGGCTCTGCTGCACAGAAGGGAGTGAAAAAGACTGACAGGGCTATAGTCATAGGGGATTCAATCATAAGGGGATTCGACAGGCGTTTCTGTGGTCGAAAACGAGACTCCCAAATGGTATGTTGCCTCCCAGGTGCACAGGTCAGGGATGTCTCAGATCGGCTGCAGGACATACTGAAGGGGGAGGGTGAACAGCCAGTTGTCGTGGTCCAGAAAGGCACCAACGATATAGGTAAAAAACGGGATGAGGTCCTACAATCAGAATTTAGGGAGTTAGGAGATAAGTTAAAAAGTAGGACCTCAAAGGTAGTAATCTCAGGATTGCTATCAGTGCCACGAGACAGTCAGAGTAGACATTCAAGAATAGTCAGAATGAATACGTGGCTTGAGAGATGGTGCAGGAGGGAGGGGTTCAGATTTTTTGGGACATTGGAACCGGTTCTGGGGGCGGTGGGACCATTACAAATCGGATGGTCTACACCCAGGCAGAACTGGAACCAATGTCCTAGGTGGTGCTTTTGCTAACACTGTTGGGGAGGTTTTAAACTAATGTGACAGGGGGATGGGAACCAGATTAGGAAGTTAGAGGTACAGGGAGGGGTCAAGCACAGGAAGTAAGAGGCAGCAACTAAAGCCAGTAAGGTACTAGATAATAAACTCATTGTGACTAAGGGGAAGAGTAGACAGGGAAGAGATGATGAACACAACGGGACAGGTGGTCTGAGGTGCATTTGTTTTAATGCGAGAAGTGTAGCAGGTAAGACAGATGAACTTAGGGCTTGGATTAGTACCTGGGAATATGATGTTATTGGTATTACTGAGACTTGATTGAGGGAAGGGCAAGATTGGCAACTAAATATCCCAGGGTATAGATGCTTCAGGAGGGATAGAGAGGGAGGTAAAAGGGGTACGGGAGTTGCATTACTGGTCAGAGATGGTATCACAGCTGTAATTAAGGAGGGCACTATGGAGGATTCAAGCACTGAGGCAATATGGGTAGAGCTAAGAAATAGGAATGGTGCAGTAACATTGTTGGGACTTACAGGCCTCCCAAAAGCGAGCGTGAAGTAGAGGTACAGATATGTAGACAGGTTATAGAAAAATGTAGGAGCAATAGGGTGGTCGTGATGGGAGATTTTTACTTCCCCAACATTGAATGGGACCCATGTAGTTTTGGAGGCGTAGATGGAGCAGAATTTGTAAAGAGCATCCAGGAGAGTTTTTTAGAGCAGTATGTAAATAGTCCAACTCGGGAAGGGGCCATACTGGACCTGGTATTGGGGAATGATCCCAGCCAGGTGGTTGAAGTTTCAGTCGGTGATTACTTTGGGAATAGCGATCACATTTCCATAAGTTTTAGAATACTCATGGACAAAGATGAGAGTGGTCCTAAAGGAAGAGTGCTAAATTGGGGAAAGGCCAAGTATAACAAAATTCGGCAGGAGCTAGGGAATGTGGATTGGGAGCAGCTCTTTAAGGGTAAATCCACATTTGAAATGTGGGAGTCATTTAAGGAAAGGTTGATTGGAGTGCAGGACAGACATGTCTCTGTGAAAATGAGGGATAGAAATGGCAAGATTAGGGAACCATGGATGACAGGTCGAATTGTGAGACTAGCTAAGATGAAAAAGGAAGCATGCATAAGATCTAGGCGACTTAAAACTGATGAAGCTTTGGAGGAAAATCGAGAAAGTAGGACAAATCTCAAACGCGCAATAAAGAGGGCTAAAAGGGGTCATGAAATATCTTTGGCTAACAGGGTTAAGGAAAATCCCAAAGCCTTTTATTCGTATACAAGAAGCAAGAGGGTAACTAGAGGAAGGATTGGCCCACTCAAAGACAAAAGAGGGAATTTATGCGTGAAATCAGAGGAAATGGGTAAGATTCTTAATGAGTACTTTTCATCGGTATTCACCAAGGAGAGGGACATGACGGATGTTGAGTTTAGGGATGGATGTTTAATTACTTGAGGTCAAGTCGGCATAAGGAAAGGGGACGTTTTGGGTATTCTAAAAGGCATTAAGGTGGACAAGTCCCCAGGTCCGGATGGGATCTATCCCAGGTTACTGAGGGAAGCGAGGGACGAAATAGCTGGGGCATTAACAGATATCTTTGTAGCATCCTTGAGCATGGGTGAGGTCCCGGAGAACTGGAGAATTGCTAATGTTGTCCCTTTGTTTAAGAGGTGTAGCAGGGATCATCCAGGGAATTATAGACCTGTGAGCTTGACGTCAGTGGTAGGCAAACTGTTGGAGAAGATACTGTGGGATAGGATCTATTCACATTTGGAAGAAAATAGACTTATCAGTGATAGGCAGCATGGTTTTGTGCAGGGAAGGTCATGTCTTAAAAACTTAATAGAATTTTTTGAGGAAGTGACAAAGTTAATTGATGAGGGAAGGGCTGTAGATGTCATATACATGGACTTCAGTAAGGCGTTTGACAACGTTTCCCATGGCATGTTGATGGAAAAAGTGAAGTTGCATGGGGTTCAGGGTGTACTAGCTAGATGGATAAAGAACTGGCTGGGCAACAGGAGACAGAGAGTAGTGGTGGAAGGGAGTGTCTCAAAATAGAGAAAGGTGACTAGTGGTGTTCCACAGGGATCCGTGCTTGGACCACTGTTGTTTGTGATATACATAAATGATCTGGACGAAGGTATAGGTGGTCTGATTAGCAAGTTTGCAGATGATACTAAGATTGGTGGAGTTGCAGATAGCGAGGGGGACTGTCAGGGAATACAGCAAAATATTGATAGATTGGAGAGTTGGGCAGAGAAATAGCAGATGGAGTTCAATCCAGGCAAATGCGAGGTGATGCATTTTGGAAGATCCAATTCAAGAGCGGACTATACGGTCAATGGAAGAGTCCTGGGGAAAATTGATGTACAGAGAGATCTGGGAGTTCAGGTCCATTGTACCCTGAAGGCGGCAATGCAGGTCGATAGAGTGGTCAAGAAGGCATACAGCATGCTTGTCTTCATCGGACGGGGTATTGAGTACAAGAGTCGGCAGGTCATGTTACAGTTGTATAGGACTTTGGTTAGGCCACATTTGGAATACTGTGTGCAGTTCTGGTCGCCACATTATCAGAAGGATGTGGATGCTTTAGAGAGGGTGCAGAGGAGGTTCACCAAGATGTTGCCTTGTATGGAGGGTGCTAGCTATGAAGAAAGGTCGAGTAGATTAGGATAGTTTTCGTTGGAAAGACGGAGGTTGAGGGGGGACCTGATTGAGGTCTACAAAATTATGAGAGGTATGGACAGGGTGGATAGCAACAAGCTTTTTCCAAGAGTGGGGGTGTCAATTACAAGGGAGTCACGATTTCAAGGTGAGAGGGGGAAAGTTTCAGGGAGATGTGCGTGGAAAGTTTTTTACGCAGAGGGTGGTGGGTGCCTGGAATGCTTTGCCAGCGGAGCTGGTAGAGGCGGGCACGATAGCATCATTTAAGATGCATCTAGACAGATATATGAATGGGCGGGGAACAGAGGGAAGTAGATCCTTGGAAAATAGGCGACAGGTTTAGATAAAGGATCTGGATCGGCGCAGGCTGGGAGGGCCGAAGGGCCTGTTCCTGTGCTGTAATTTTCTTTGTTCTTTGATCTTGTTCCTGCTACCTCAGAAACGCAGACAGCATTGTCAGAGACCCCTCCCACCCAGGCTTTGCCCTCTTCCAGACCCTTCCATCAGGCAGAGGATACAGAAGTCTGGAGACCCGCACATTCAGACATAGGAACAGCTACTTCCTCACAGTTACTAGACTCCTCAACGACGCTCCCTCAGACTGATCTGTTCCCTGTAAGAACACTATTCACGATGCCCTATGCTGCTCTTGTTTGGCCTTGTTACGCATTGTAACAAATCACTATTTGTTGACGCACCACTGTCAATGTACTCTGTCGATTATTCTTTTGTCTACTATGTACGTACTGTGTACGTTCCCTTGGCTGCAGAAAAGTATTTTTCACTGTACTTCGGACATGTGACAACAAATATCAATCAATAATCTCTTCCATCCCCCCTAAAGGGTCAGAAATATACAGGAGTAGGTTGTCTGCATACAAGACCCTGTGTTTCACCCCCTGCCCCCCCCACCGAACTAGCCCCTTCCAGTCCTTTGACGCTCTCAGCGCCATTGCCAATGGCTCGATAGCCAAGGCAAAAAACAATGGAGAGAGTAGACACGCCTGCCTCATGCCCCGGCTCAATCTATAGTACTCCAAGCTCACCCAGTTTGTCCGCACACTCGCCACCGGCACCTGGTACAGCAACCGGACCCAGTCTACAAAGCCCTGCCCAAACCCAAACCACCAGGAAGGAAGGTGGTTTAAAGTGTGTCTTCTTCAATGCCAGGAGCATCCGGAATAAGTTGGGTGAACTTGCTGCATGGGTTGGTACCTGGGACTTCGATGTTGTGGCCATTTCGGAGACGTGGATAGAGCAGGGACAGGAATGGTTGTTACAGGGGCCGGGGTTTAGATATTTCAGTAAGCTCAGGGAAGGTGGTAAAAGAGGGGGAGGGGTGGCATTGTTAGTCAAGGACAGTTTTACGGTGGCAGAAAGGACGCTTGATGAGTACTCGTCGACTGAGGTAGTATGGGCTGAGGTTAGAATCAGGAAAGGCGAGGTCACTCTGTTAGGGGTTTTCTATAGGCCTCCGAAAAGTTCCAGAGATGTAGAGGAAAGGATTGCAAATCTGATTCTGGATAGGAGCGAAAGCAACAGGGTAGTTTGACTGGAAACGCAATAGTTTGAGTACTTTAGATGGGTCCGTTTTTGTCCAATGTGTGCAGGAGGGTTTCCTGACACAGTATGTAGATAGGCCAACGAGAGGCCAGGCCGTATTGAATTTGGTACTGGGTAATGAACCAGGACAGGTGTTAGATTTGGAGGTAGGTGAGCACTTTGGTGATAGTGACCACAATTCGATTACGTTTACTTTAGTGATGGAAAGGGATAGGTATATACCGCAGGGCAAGAGTTATATCTGGGGGAAAGGCAATTATGATGCGATGAGGCAAGACTTAGGATGCATCGGATGGAGAGGAAAACTGCAGGGGATGGGCACAATGGAAATGTGGAGCTTGTTCAAGGAACAGCTACTGCATGTCCTTGATAAGTATGTACCTGTCAGGCAGGGAGGAAGTGATCAAGCAAGGGAACCGTGGTTTACTAAGGCAGTCGAAACACTTGTCAAGAGGAAGAAGGAGGCTTATGTAAAGATGAGACATGAAGCGTCAGTTAGGGTGCTCGAGAGTTACAAGTTAGCTAGGAAGGACCTGAAGAGAGAGCTAAGAAGAGCCAGGAGGGGCCATGAGAAGTCTTTGGCAGGTAGGATCAAGGATAACCCTAAAGCTTTCTATAGATATGTCAGGAATAAAATAATGACTAGGGTAAGAGTAGAGCCAGTCAAGGACAGTAGTGGGAAGTTGTGCTTGGAGTCCGAGGAGATAGGAGAGGTGCTAAATGAATATTTTTCGTCAGTATTCACACAGGAAAAAGACAATGTTGTCGAGGAGACTACTGCGATTCAGGCTACTAGACTAGAAGGGCTTGAGGTTCATAAGGAGGAGGTGTTAACAATTCTGGAAAGTGTGAAAATAGATAAGTCCCCTGGGCCGGATGGAATTTATCCTAGGATTCTCTGGGAAGCTAGGGAGGAGATTGCTGTGCCTTTGGCTTTGATCTTTAAGCCATCTTTGTCTACAGGAATAGTGCCAGAAGACTGGAGGATAGCAAATGTTGTCCCCTTGTTCAAGAAGGGGAGTAGAGACAACCCCGGTAACTATAGACCAGTGAGCCTTACTTCTGTTGTGGGCAAAATCTTGGAAAGGTTTATAAGAGATAGGGTGTATAATCATCTGGAAAGGAATAATTTGATTAGAGATAGTCAACACGGTTTTGTGAAGGGTAGGTCGTGCCTCACAAACCTTATTGAGTACTTTGAGAAGGTGACCAAACAGGTGGATGAGGGTAAAGCAGTTGATGTGGTGTATATGGATTTCAGTAAAGCGTTTGATAAGGTTCCCCACGGTAGGCTACTGCAGAAAATACGGAAGCATGGGATTCAGGGAGATTTAGCAGTTTGATCAGAAATTGGCTAGCTGGAAGAAGACAAAGGGTGGTGGTTGATGGGAAGTGTTCAGACTGGAGTCCAGTTACTAGTGGTGTACCACAAGGATCTGTTTTGGGGCCACTGCTGTTTGTTTTATAAATGACCTGGAGGAGGGCGTAGAAGGATGGGTGAGTAAATTTGCAGATGACACTAAAGTGATGGAGTTGTGGATCGTGCGGAAGGATGTCACAAGTTACAGAGGGACATAGATAAGCTGCAGCGCTGGGCTGAGAGGTGGCAAATGGAGTTTAATGCAGAAAAGTGTGAGGTGATTCATTTTGGAAGGAATAACAGGAAGACAGAGTACTGGGCTAATGGTAAGATTCTTGTGGATGAGCAGAGAGATCTCAGTGTCCATGTACATAGGTCCCTGAAAGTTGCCACTCAGGTTGAGAGCATACGGTGTGTTAGCTCTTATTGGTAGTTGGATTGAGTTTCGGAGCCATGAGGTCATGTTGCAGCTGTACAAAACTCTGGTGCGGCCGCATTTGGAGTATTGCGTGCAATTCTGGTCGCCACATTATAGGAAGGATGTGGAAGCATTGGAAAGGGTGCAGAGGAGATTTACCAGAATGTTGCCTGGTATAGAGGGAAGATCTTATGAGGAAAGGCTGAGGGACTTGAGGTTGTTTTCGTTAGAGAGAAGAAGGTTAAGAGGTGACTTAATTGAGGCATACAAGATGATCAGAGGATTGGATAGGGTGGACAGTGAGAGCCATTTTCCTCAGATGGTGATGTCTAGCACAAGGGGACATAGCTTTAAATTGAGGGGAGAAAGATATAGGACAGATGTCTGAGGTAGGTTCTTTACTCAGAGAGTAGTAAGGGCGTGGAATGCCCTGCCTGCAACAGTAGTGGACTCGCCAACACTAAGGGCATTCAAATGGTCATTGGATAGACATATGGATGATAAGGGAATAGTGTAGATGGGCTTTAGAGTGGTTTCACAGGTCGCCGCAACATCGAGGGCCGAAGGGCCTGTACTGCGCTGTAATGTTCTATATTCTATGTTCACCCCAGGACCTCCCACAAGTACTTCCACTCCACCCGGTCGAAGGCCTTCTCCGCGTTCATAGCGACCACCACCTTCACCTTCCTCCCCTCGGAGGGCATCATGATGACATTCAAGAACCTTCTAACGTTTGCCGTTAACTACCTGACTTTGGCAAATCCCATCTGGTCCTCCCCTATCACCCCGGAACATAATCCTCTATCCTCGGGGCCAAAATCTTGGCCAGCAATTCCGCGTCAACATTTATTAGGGAGATTGGCCTGTATGACCCACATTGTTCTGTGTGTGTTTCTGGGCCTCCCTTCCTTATAACCAAATGATCCATCTTCAGTTCTTCACAATTTTTGCCTTCCTACCTTGTAGCTAGTAAATGGAGGGATCTCTTCTCTGTGATTTTGCGCCCAAAGCACGGACATACAGGGCGCTTGACATTAGTGTACGTGCCGGGCATGTAACCTGCTCTCTGCCACCACTTCTGGCCAGAAGACTGCATTGTCCCAGTTAAAATGTGGTCACAGATGTTCGGCGCTTCTCCTGCGATCGGGAATGCCGCGGGAACACCACAACCCTCCCCAACACCCACCCGCAACCCACCCGCCGGTCGCATCCCACACTTTGAAAAACCCTGCTTTAATGGAACGGACATCCTCATTACAAACCAAAGTTTAAAATTAATCTTTCTTTCATTTTATGCCCATTTTAAGCATGTTTATAAAAGGTTAACCCACCGAAAAAATGCTCTCCGAGGTCTCCAGCCTCTGCTTGCTGATTTTAGACTGGAATAAAAGTGTAAATAAAAAAGTGTAAGAGCTTACCTGAGCACTGCCCCAATTTTACATTCCGCTGCTTCAGTGCAGCAAAGGACTTGAAAAACACAGGAGCGGAAGGTTGAACTTGGCGCGCTTTCAGCACACATGTCCATGCGTTGGGACTTCCGCATAGTCCCAATGCGCTTGTGCGACATACGATCTTCGTATGTCAGGAGATTGTTTGGAGGTTACGGGCCTATGACTTTTGTTTGGGGTGAGCATCAAGGAATATGGAACTAAGGCAGCTTAAAATGGACTCAAGGGGTGGGATTTTCCACGGTATGTTTTCCGGTAGCAGAGGCAGCTCGCCATTGGTCACTGGCGGGATCTTCTGGTCCCACCGATGTCTACGGCCTTTTGGGTGTTTCACCTGTTCCGCCACCAAGGGATGTACTGTGGAGGCGGGGCTCAATGGATTGTAGGTTGTTGTGAGTGTTAGATGACGCAATACAGCCTAACACTCATTGCAATTCTTTGACCTTACTGGGATAGTGAGACAGAGGTGAGAAATACTGACTAATGTTACTGCAGTAAAATACCTCACAAAGAAAAGATTTTCATTTCAAAAACCTATCGCTGTCAGTCGGGATAGAAACTCACAATATTCTCTCCTCCTCCTACCAGTGCTGATAGTACATGTGCCCTGCTGTGCATTGCCCCCCAGAAAGATGGTGGCCTCTCATCAGGGTACAACTGTGTATGTACGGCATTGGCAGCAACTGCAGCCAACTGGTTGAATTAAACTCACCTATAAGTTTTATATCAAGAATTCTGAAACGAGTTCAGTATTATTTGGAGAATTAGTGAAGCATTGCATCTTTTATTATATTGTGTATTGAGTTGCAATAAATTAAGTCGTGTAACTTAGTTGAATTAGTTTTGGTTTTTCCTTTGAATGGTTAGGGAAGCCTTTCCAGTTCGATTTGAGGTTAACAATCCAATCAATGGCTTCCACCGACACAGTCTGAATGGTTGTGAAGCCACCAGTAATGGATCTCTCTGGGCATAAGGATTGGCCACACTAAATTGCCTCTTAATTGGAAATCAAAATGAATTGAGTACTATAAATCTTTTTTTTAAATCCACTCTCATCTTTGCGGTGCTGATATTTAAGACTGTTCAATGTTTAACTGCTAATCAACCTGATTTGCAAATGACGGCCTGATTCACATGGTCTGTTACAATGATTAACCGCAGTGTGAGAGAACTTATATCCTCTCCAGTGAGCTAACTACAACACACAGGAATATCTACTCACGCTGGTTAACTGAAACTTTGTCAGAAATTGCACCTGTCGTGCCACACTTTGAACTAAAGTGGGTGAGTGTTTGGTTATAGTTATGGTTTGGGGTGTTCACTGAACAATTGAGAAAAGCCTAGTCAGCTATCCCTCGCTCTGATCTATGAACTACGTGCTTTGGTCTGTGCCAACATATGTCCCTTGAAATATCCCAGTTAGTTATTTTCATAGAATCCCTACAGTGCAGAACGAGACCATTTGACCCATCAAGTCTGCACTGATCCTCTGAAGGAGCACACTCCTGAGGCCCAATCCCCGTAACCCCATCGAACCTGCACATCATTGGACACTAAGGAGCAACTTAGCGTGGCCAATCCACCTAACTTGCACATCTTTGTGCTTTGGGAGGAAACCGGAACACCCGGAAGAGACCCACACAGACGCGGGGAGAATGTGCAGACTCCACGCAGACGGTAACTGGAGGTCGGAATCGAGTCCGGCTCCCTGCTGCTGTGAGGCAGCAGTGATAACCACTGTGCCGTTGTGCTGCCCCATGTTTTCCACATTTGCCACATATTACTTTTTATATAAAATCAATAATTGTTTTGTTTGCCCTTGAATGTGACTGACACTGGCAGGAAGGTATTTATTGCCCATTCTGTGTTCCCTGGAGGGCATTAGGAGTTAACCCAGCAGTTTAAGCCTGGAGTTAGATGTAGCCTGGACTCGTGGTGGGGAGTGTGGGAGGGTGGCGGAGTTTATGGTGGCAGGGTGGATAGCGAGGTGGCAGTGGAGGGGGGGATTGGCAGGGTGGGTGGGAACCGCTGGGGGGAAGGGGGATCTATGGATTGTAGGTTGCTGTGAGTGTTAGATGAGGCAATGCTGTCTAACACTCATCGCAATTCATTGGCATTACTGAGGTTGTGAGACAGAGTTGAGAAATGCTGACTAATGTGATTGCAGTAAAATATCCCCCAAGGAAAAGATTTTAGTTCCAAAATCCATAGCTCTCAGTCCAGGATAGAAGTTCACAATATTCTTTCCTCCTGCTGTCAGTGATGACTGTGCTGTGTATTGCCCCTAGAAAGATGGTGGCTGCACACGCCCCCTTTAAAGATGGTGACCATAAACCTGGTTCTGGGGTGGGGGGGGGGGCTTCCTCCCTTTTCTGAAGGATGTTCAGAAACCCACGTTTTTTTTAAATGATGTGCCAGCCCGCAAATGACAAGATTCATTGAACTTGATTTCACAATTTGCCACAGTGGGATTTGAACGCATAGAAATCAGGCGGTATTTACACTGGGTCACTGTTCCACAATGCCAGTTCAATGCTCCAATGTCAAATTGAAAATCTACCCTCAGAATCCCTTGGTTGCTAGTCCGATACCATAACCATGTTATTGTCACCGTTTTCTTCAACGCTAGATCAAGATACAGATGGGAATGAAACTGGGGAACTTAGTGTGGACTCTCATACGGCACAGGAGGAGGCCATTGTATCTATGCTGGTCATTTGAAAGAATTATCCAATTAGTTGCTGCTCTTTCTCCATAGGTCTGTAAATCTTCTACTTTTTAAAGTATTTATCTGAATCCTTTTTGAAAGCTTCTGTTGAATGTGTTTCCACCACCCATTAGGGCAAAATATCCCAGAACATAACAACACGCTGGGTAAAAAAACAAATCTCCTCATGTCCTCATTGGTTTTTTTGCTAGTTTTCTGAAACTTAAATCCTTGGGTTACTCGCCCTCTTGCCAGTAGAAACCATTCCTCTGGACTAGAGACGCTGGAGGCGATGATGCAGAAACTAGAGGAGGCGGCCACAGACTCACTCGAAGCAGAGGTGGAAAAGTTGGTGGTGGCCCAGGGAGCGTTCAAAGGGAAGGTGGAAGACCAGGATAATAGGTCTCACCACCGGAACCTTAGGATTATTGGGTGCCAGATGGTAGGAACCAAACGGACTAAGTGACACAGATGTTGGGAAAGTTGGTTGGGGGAGAAAACTTCCCCAAGTCCCTGGGTAGAGTTCAATGGAGCCAATGCTGCTCTATTTAGGAGTACTGTTCTGGATGCTGTACCCAGTAATTCTTTGAGTGACCTACAAAAATAGGGACCAGTATTTCACCTCACCGGGAGAGGCAGAAGGGTTTATCTGGAAGACCGGGCTGGGAAAACAGCAACAGCAATAGACACACATGGATCATTGACGATGATAATGTTCCTACATTTACCAATAATGGCGCGTCCTGATGTTGGGAGGGGTGGCAAAAGGACACCAAGACGAGGAGCTGGGGGGAGGATAGAAATCAAAATGGATGGGGGAATCGCTCCGGGGGGAGCCACCACGCTGGTGAACACACTGGTTCAGGGAAGTAAGAAGAGAGGGGGCTGCCGCTGAGCAACTCCCGAAAGTGAGGAAGTGCCTGGCAGAAGGAGGGGGGGGCATGATACTAGGTTGAGGGGAATGGAGGCAGGACAGGAGGGGGAGGTAAGGGGGGAACGTAGGGCAGTAACCCTCAGGGGCACGGGGAAGGGGGGCAGAGGGGCTCAGAGGAGGGATCGGGGACTAGGGGAGGGGAGGGGGGATTGAATGCTGATTACAGCAGGTCGCACATTGGGGCGGTTGGAACAAAGAAGTCAACAGCAGCCATCCTGGCTGGTCCCTAATCGAAGGGAAACCCCAGGGTGCAGGGGCACGTCCACATGCTGAGTATGGCTGACCCCGCAGGGGCAGAAACCCTCAATTAGGATCATCATCTGGAACGTCAGAGGACTTAACAGCCCAGTGACAAAATCCAGAGTCTTCGTCCATCTGAAAAGCCTGAGAGTCGACATAATCCAAGAGACACACCTGAGGGAGAAGGACTGACTGTGGATAAGAAAGAGTTGGATAGGACAAACCTACCAAGCTTGCTATAGGACGAGGGCTAGGGGGGTGACCATATTGTTCAGTAGGAGGATGGCATTTACTGTGATGAGGACCCGGGGGGGGACGGTATGTAATGGTCCGCAGTGTCCTGGAGGGGTACCAGTGGTACTTGTGAATATATAGATGCCCTGAACTTGGACAACGGAGATTTTATCAAAAAGACCATGGCAGAAATCCCCGACCTAGACACCCACTGACTCATCATGAGGGGAGACTTCAATTGTAGACCGGATCACGGACAAATCTAGCCCCAAAGCGGGAAAACAATTGGTCATGGCGAGAGAATTGAGCGCCTTTATGGAGCAGATGGGGTGAGTGAACACATAGAGGTTCACACACCCGAGGGAGAGGGACTATCACTTCTTCTCCCAGGTCCACAAAGTCTGCAATAAATTTTGTTTTAGTGGGGAACTCGGTGCTTCCAGGTGTGATAGGGGCGGAATATACGGCAATATTAATCTCCGACCACGCTCCACATTATGTGGATGCGAGGTTGGTGATGTGCTGGGCACAACATCCCCCATAGAGGCTAGGCACAGTCCTCTTCTCCGACAAGGCGTTCTGTGAGAAAATGTTACAAGCCATCGACGGATATGTATCCTGCAACCAGAATGGGGAGGTCTCACACCCCACATTTAGGGACGTACAGAAGAGAAGAAACATTTGCGTACAGGTCACTCAGGGACAGGAAGGGGAGGATGTCTAGGCAGCAGCTGGTCTACTCCATATTGGAAGTGGACCGGCGGTATTCCCTGGCTCCGACCATGGACCTATTGGCGGAGAGTAAAAAATTACAAATGGTACCTTTTATGAGCATGGAGACAAGGCCAGCCGCTACCTGGCACACCAGCTGAGAAAGCAGGCTGAGGGAAATCGCACAGGTAAAGGACGGGAGAGGCAAGCTAGTCACAGTGCCACATGAGATCAATGAGGCCTTTTATGACTTACTACCGAGAGCTGTACATCTCCAGTCATGGGGGAGGAAAAGTGACACCATTTTTGCTGGGGGGAAGTCATGGAGAATATTAACTTCTCTCCATGACTTCAAGAAAGAATTTGTGACAGCTCTGGTCCTGTGGGATATGTTCAATGCCTCCCTATCGAGAGGAACCCTGCCACCCACGCTGGCACAGGCCTTGATATCGCTGATCCACAAAAGGGACAAAGACCTGACGGAGTGTGGGTCATACAGACCCATCTGACTCCTAAACACTGATGCCAAAGTCCTGGTGAAGGCCCTGGCGAGGCAACTGGAGAGCTACGTGCCAGAGGTAGTCACGGTGGATCAGACGGGCTTTGTCAAGGGCAGGCAGCTAACGGCGAACATCTGGATGTGATTATGACCCAGGCCGGGGAGGCGACACCAGATATGATCATCTTCCTGGACACAGAGAAGGCCTTTGACAGAGTCGAATGGAAGTACCTCATCAAGGTTCTGGAACAGCTTGGGTTTGGACCAGATTTCACCTTGTGGGTGAAACTGCTGAAGAGCGCTCCCGTGGCGAGCAGATGGACAAATTGCACCAGCTCTGGATACTTCTGGCTGCACAGAGGCATGAGGCAGGGATGCCCACTATCTCCACTGCTATTTGGCCTGGCAGTCGAGCCACTGGCGATTGCTCTCAGATCGGTGAAGGGGTGGAGAGGCATCCGGAGGGGAGACAGGGCGCACAGCCTCACTCTACGCGGATGACCTGTTCCTCTACGTCTCGTAGCCAGCATGGAAGGAATAATGGAACTCCTGAGGGTGCTCGGAGCATTCTCAGGTTACAAACTTAACCCGAGCAAGAGCAAAATCTTCCTCTTGAACCCGCAGGAGGTGGTATCAGAGCTGGGGAAGTTGCCATTCAACAGGCCAAAGCCAAACTCCGATACCTGGGGATTCAAATAGCCCGCGACTGGACATGGATCCACAGGGGAACCTGTCAAGTCTAATGGAGGAGGTAAAGAGGAACCTGCGGAGGTGGGACTAGCTCCCACTCTCCCTGGCAGGGAGAGTGCAGATGGACAAGTGAATGTACTGCCTAGGTTCCTCTCCCTGTTCAAATCACTCCCGATTTTCATCCCCAAGGCCTTCTTCACAAAGGTGAACAAATTAATCATGGCGTTTGTGTTTGGGAGGAGGCCTGGCCCTCCCAAACCTCCTATTCTAGCACTGGGCAGCTAACACAGAACAAGTATGGGGATGGGTAAAAGAGTCGGGAATGGAGTGGGTCAAAATGAAGGAGAATTCCTGCATGGGGATATCCCTCCGAGCACTGGCCATGGCCCCATTCCCATTCACCCCAGACAGATACTCAAGATGCCCAGTGGTACTGACCACAATGAGAATGTGTAACCATAGAGACACCACCAGGTCCCATCCGCAATAACCATTGGCGGGATTCTCCATTGGCTGATGCCTGAATCAAGAAACACAATAGTAACGGTTTTGATGCTGAAATCGTGGTGGGGGCCAGTCTCCATTGCCTCGACAGCTGCGTAAATGCGTTCCATTCCGCAAGTAAAATAAACACTGTTGGCATATCATTAGGTATTCTCTGGGGCCTCCGAGATGCTCCGTCTCCACTGGGGCGAATTCCCGACGGAGATCTTCACTTATGCTTTTAAAAATCGTGAAACAGGTACCGAGGCTGAAAAGGGAGAGAGATGAGGTAGGACATGGAGAGGCACAACTGATGGTTGCCAGTCCCGACACAGGCTGGCTGGCTGGGGGAGGGTGCGGGGGAGGAACGGACCGTGGTGCCAGGTGACCCCCACGGGACTGGGGCGGTGCCGCAGCCAGCAAGGCAGCCATCTTACTGTGCACCCCACTGACCACCTATCTTGGCCCCTGGTTCCGCAGAGTGACATCAGCCATATGGGTGCCCCCACCCCCGTACTACACCCTCCACCATACCCCCCCAACCAGCTGCAACCCACCGGTGGGGCATCACATGGCCCGCACAAGGGCAACACCCACAGTAGAGCCTACTGGGGCACCAGACGGGGGCCATGGAGCATACCGCTGGCAAGGGCAGTGGCAGCTGATGGGTGCCAGGGCCAGAGAACCCCACAGTGCCGGGCCCCAATGTGGCCTGGGGTGCGGGGAGGAGGGAGGGGAGTGGGGGGCAACATGCAAACACCGAGTCCGCAGTGCCAACCCGGGCCATTGTGTAGCCCGTTGGCCCTGGTTGGGTATGCATCATGCTAACATCGGGGGGGGGGGACCCACTTCCGGTGGCTGTTAAGGTGACGGTCGCCTTGAACAGCTACACACGGGGTCCTCCCAGGCACTGAACGGGGGCCTGTCCAGAAACGTACAGAGCTCGGTGCACAGGTGCATCCGTGCCGTCGCGGATGTCCTACACGCCCAGTTGGCTCAATACATCCATTTCAATGTTGACCGAGCCCTCCAGGATGCCCGGGCAACAGGGCTTTCCGCCGTCACCAAGATGCCACTGGGTTCCACTGGATGAACGTGCAGCTGCTATGTAACCATCAACTGTGCATCATTTTGTCTGCACCCGATAGCCGGGCAGTGCGCACTATGTTATTCTCTAAGTCTGAGTAAAGATTGTAGACTTCCAGTTAACACACATACTTTATTCAGTAGGTTTGTTCTGTTTCCAGAGCTTAACTAGATATTATTCAGTCAAGAGGTATAACCAGTGAAGCTAAGGTAAGCTGCCTATGCTGAGCTGTCTCTGTGTGCTGCTGCTCCCTAGCCCTGTGCTTCTGAAAGAGGCGGATCCTCCCTTGGGCTGGACCCTTTATACCCGTCTCTGATGCTGCCCTCGAGTGATGCTGAGGCTGTTACATCTGTCTGTAGTCCCTGGTGTATGTGCAGATGTATGTACAGATGTACAGATCACTACCCCCCCCCCCCTTTTATTGGGCATGTTTTCTAGACTGGCCTCAAGAAAACTGTACGTAACAAGTGGTGAGAATATGCAAATCTGCACACTGTGAAAATGATAAAAGTACAGAAACAATTAACTGTGTTGTGAGTCCATCGTGAGAAATGTCCATATTCGTCCTGTGCGTGTGTTGAAGTGTCGTCACGCATCTAGCTGGTCGGATGCCTTACGGCATCTGCTGGAGCGTCTTAACGGTGGTAGTAGTGATGATGGTTTGATGTCATCAAGAGTACTGTCTGGCGTTGTGTGGCGAGGAACGTCCTGTGGACAAATTGACTCGGTAGGGTTGTCCAGATATCTCTGCCGAAGAGCATTTGCGCTGGCGAAAGTCCTGAGCTCAATGGGGTTGCTCGGTACGATAACAGAGATAGGTTGATGTCGGAACGTGGCTCGGCTGCCTTGCTGATGAATCGTTTAATGGTGTGGACACCTTTTTCCCCTGTTCCATTTGATTGTGGGTAGCGATTCTGTGTCGCACCTTTTTCTGACCTCGACTTTTTCCTGTGTTTGTGGGATTGACTCTGTATGTCATCATTCGTGAAAACTGTTTTGTTTGTTTGTTCTGGAACAGATGTGAATTTGTGAGATTCTTTATCATGCCATGGCATGTTTGTAGTCTTGTCATTGTTTCGCAGTGTGCTGTGGCATTGTCCTTTACATGCAGAGTTGTACCATGTTGTACAGGTCGTCGTTTCTGTCTTTGTTGTTTTTGGTGTCGTTCTTGTTGTTGTCGTTCTTTTTGTCGCACTTGTTGATTCTGTTTTCGTTGTTTTCGCTTTCATTCTAGTTCTTTTTCTTGTCATGCTTGTTGTTTCTGGGATGCTTCTTGTTGCTTTTGTCATTCTTGTTGCACTGCATGTTGTTTTTGTTGTTGTTCTTGTTTCTGCTGTGCTTCTTGTGGTTTTTGTTCTTGTTGCGCTCAATGAGTGTGCCACGTGGATGATTTGAGTCATTGTCACAGTTATTGGTGTCAGTGTCCTTTGTGGTATCTGCTACATTGAGCGTTTCTTCTTGAGAATTGTGAGAATGATCTGATGTTGCATTGATGTTGGTGACATCAGTCATTTGTGGTGGATTCGATTCCTCTTCTTTGCTTACTTTGTACTCCTCTTCTAGAGTCATTTCAGGTTCACTTGAATCATCATTGAGTTCTTCGTGCTCCTCTTTTGGATTCATTTCAGGGTCACTTGAATCATCATTGATTTCTTGGTGCTCCTCTTTTGGAGTCATTTCAGGTTCATTTGAATCATCTGTGATCGCTTTGTTCTCCTTTTCTGGAGTCAAAATCTTCAAGATTTCTATTGACGTGGTCTCTTTGGACTCTTGGTGCTCCTCTTCTGGAGTCAAAATCTTCAGGATTTCTATTGACATCGTCTCTCTGGACTCATGGGTGGCCATCCTCAGATTATTGAATGCAGACGAGCTGAGATACGTCAGTCTCGCTGCAATCCTGAACATCCTGTATGGGAATTGTGATTTCTTCGTCACTTGTCTCACATACAGTGGGTAGACATTCAGTGTCTTCTTCTGGTGGCTCAAATAAGCTTGATAGATCTTCATGGTCTTGTACATGCATGGCGTTCGCTATGAAGTGTTTGCTTGCTTCCATTTTTGAGTCTGTCACTGAGCTGTCTGCGGAGGCTTGCGTCGCTCTCTTTGTGGAGGCTTGTGTCGCTCTATTTGTGGAGTCCTTCATCGCTCTCTCTGTGGAGTCCTTCATCGCTCTCTCTGTGGAGTCTTCATCGCTCTCTATGTGGAATTTGTCATCGCTCTCTCTGTGGAGTCCTTCATCACTCTCTCTGTGGAGTCTGTCATCGCTCTATTTGTGGAGTCCTTCATCGCTCTCTCTGTGGAGGCTTGTGTCGCTCTCTCTGTGGAGTCTGTCATCCCTCTCTTTGTGGAGTCCTTCATCGCTCTCTCTGTGGAGTCTGTCATCGCTCTCTTTGTGGAGTCGTGCAGTGTTCTCGCTGTAGAGTCAATCTGTGCTCTCTCAACAGAGTCGTTCTGTGCTCTCTGTGTGGCGTCGTCATCGTCTTGGGTATTGCTGTCATCCAATGTATCGACGATCTGCTATGGCACCATGGTATTGGATTCATCTACCATGAGAAGAATCGTATTGAGCTTTTCAACCGTGTTGCTGATGCTGTGGTCAGGATCTCCGAATAACTCAGCCATGTCTGAGTAGTATTGTGTGCATTGTTCGATAGACAAATTATCGCTTTTTGTTTCGGAGTTGTGATCGTTCTATTCATGTTCAATGAACAAATCATCTTCTTGTGTGTAGGCTGGGACCCTTCGTGGTGCATGGACCACTCTCTGTTTCTTGGCGTCAGGCCGCAGCATAATCCTGCACTCACGAGTCGGGATGTCATATATGCTGGGCTGAAGATTCTCCAATCTGAAGAACTCATCGTCAAGGTCTTCACGGTACAACACCTCTAGAACATAGAACAATACAGCGCAGTACAGGCCCTTCGGCCCACGATGTTGCACCGACATGGGAAGTCAAAAAACAAAAGCCATCTAACCTACACTATGCCATTATCATCCATATGCTTATCCTCTAGTTGCGGTTCGGATTTGGTACTGGGGTAGCCATCTCCCAAGATGAAATCTTCGTCTGAGCCATAGTCTACAAGGACCATATCATCATCTAGGGCGGTGCTAACTGCTTGTTCCAGGGTGTTGTGAAAGTTATTTTCAACTGAAGGTGTTAGTTCGGGCATTGTTCTGTCTTTTGAGGCAAGAAAATTGGGTTTTGCAGCTTTAAATTTCTTCTTGTTCATTTTTGTGCATTTCCCTTTTAAGTGGGCGTGGTCCTGGTCTTCTGATGTCATGACGCTCATGACGTCATGCGTAGGACTCGCTTGTCCATGTGCACACCGGGTTTCCTGTACTGTGCCCTCTTTTCGCAACTGCGCATATGCGGCTCCCTTCTCAAGATGCCCGCCGCTCAGCACCTCCGTCTTCCTCCGATTCAACCCTGCCTCCGCATCGTGGTCAGTGTTCGCTCCATTTTTGCCGATTTTATTTTCTAACTGATGATTCTGTGTTTGTAGAGACTCAAAGTAATTGTTTTTATTCATAAGCAAGGCATTTTTGTATAGCGATTTCTCAAGTTAGATACTTATTTTGTGAAAGCTCTTCCCTCAATTTTTATCAGCTAGTCCAGAAATTAATTGATGCATTAGCACAGTGTCTCTGAAATCAGCATAATCATAGCCTTGTGGTATTAACTTGAGATTTGTAATAAAATCAGAGATGGGCCCTCCGTTTCTCTGACAAGAGTTAAATCTTTCCAGCATCTCACCAGGCGGACTGTTACAGCGTTCATCAAATTTTTTGAGTATAACTTCTAATTTGGTGTTGTCCTGACCTTCTAAGTAATTAAAGCAATTATAGATTTCTCTAGCTTCATGCCCTCCTGTTGAGAGTAGTTGGGGTATTTTCGTTACGTCAGAGGCAGTGCTTAAATCATTAGCTGTAATAAATATTTGGAACAGCTGTTCAAACATTTTCAAGTTATAACTTAAATTACCGGTTGTTTCCAGCTGCCATGGAGTTCCAATAAGTTCCATCGAATCAGTTAGTCGTCGAGGATCCATTTGCTGCGAAGTCTTCCACAGTCGAATACCCGGTTTAAGTTTTTCTTCTCTTGCTGGTGTCTAGCTAGCTTTCTGAAATCACTCCTGGTATCATATGTTATTCTCTAAGTCTGAATAAAGATTGTAGACTTCCAGTTAACACAAATACTTTATTCCGTAGATTTGTTCTGTTTCCATTGCATAACTAGATGTAATACAGTCAAGAGGTATGACCAGTGAAGCTAAGGTAAACTGCCTATGCTGAGCTGTCTCTGTCTGCTGCTGCTCACTAGCCCTGTGCTTCTGAAAGAGGCGGATCCTCCCTTGGGCTGGACCCTTTATACCCGTCTCTGATGCTGCCCTCTAGTGATGCTGTGGCTGTTACATCTGCCTGCAGTCCCTGGGGTATGTGCAGATGTATGTACAGATTTACAAATCACTACACGCACAATACCTCATTCTGGCACACTCGACGATTCCTGGCCTCTTCGAGGCGCACCCCCCGGCTGGGGGGGTTTGCTTTTGCGCAACAGGGGTTTTCCACTGCAGTCATGGCTGTTGACGCTTATCCAGAGGCCACAGATCGACACAGAGACCTGATACAACGACACCCATGCAGCGTCCAGGGGCGTGATCGAGCAGTGCTTCGGCCTCCTGAAGATGCGGTTCAGGTGCCTGGACCGCTCTGTGGGGGGCCCTCCAGCATGATGCTGAGAGGATCGCCTGCATCATGGCGGCCTGCTGCGTCTACCACAATATCGTTCAGCAGAGGGGTGAGGATGAACACCAGACTTCGTCCGAAATGGGCCCCGGCAGGCACGGGAAGCCACACAACGTGTGCGCCAGGCCAAAGTGCACGGGATACACTAATCGTTTCCAGGTTCACCGACTGGGGGGGGGGGGGGCGGCGGCCAGGGGCATGAACATCGCATCCCGCACCCCCACACCCCCTCCCCAACCGACCAGCCCCCGCCTGAAACCCCCTCCGTGATACTTACCTGCCGCACTATGCAGGTCCTGTTTTTTTTTTTATAACTTTAGAGTCCCCAATTATTTTTTTCCAGTTAAGGGGCAATTTTAGCGTGGCCAATCCACCTTGCCTGCACACCTTTCGGGTTGTGGGGTGAGACCCACACAGGCACAGGGAGAATGTGCAAACTCCACTAGGACAGTGACCCGGAGCCGGGATCGAATCCGGGTCCTCAGTGCCGTGAGGTCGTAGTGCTATGAGGGTCCTGGTCTGGCAGTAACAAAGGATATAGTCCATGGGATGGAGGATGATGAGAACCTGCTCTGGGGTGAGCTCTGGTGCTCTGCATTGTTTTACATCTGACTCCTGCCCACGGTAGCACATTCCACCGTCTACCTGGGTGATCCCTGCATGCTAGCTGGCCATTCCATCATATAGTCCCTGGGGTAGCAGAGGTGGGGATGGTGGGTCGGGAGGGTGGGGTTGTTTTGGATTGGGACACCGGAGTGGTGAACACTGACTAAGCTGTGGTCTCCCAGCCAAGCCCACCCACAACGTACGCCGATTCCCCCCCCCCCCCCCCCCTCCCCCAACCCTCTGCGGGCAGCACTGACCACCTCACCCCTCACACCACTCTGACAGAGCACCAAGGCAGGTTGTGACATTGGGCACAGGTGTTCAATGTGAAAACATATATACAGATACGTGTCCTAGCCCCTATGACTAAACTGTGCTCTGAACCCTTGCCAACTTAACTGGTGTCTAGTCTTCTGGCCTTACAGGCCCTAACACTACGCCTAGGTGGATCCCCAGCCGCCTTGCTCTGCCCGCAGCCCACCAGATGCACCAGGAACAGGAAGGGTGGGATCCAAGGTGCTGTGGTGTTCCGGCAGCTCCCCTGCGGCAGTCACGGCATGCGTCCCATCACCTCCTCCTCCCTCGGGGTGCACAATGGCCCCCGGGCTACTCCATGGGGCGGGAGTGCGAACGGAGCTAACCCCTGAGGCTCCCACCACCAGGCGTTGCCAATCCTGGAGGCCAGCTCTGGTCTAGACCAGGGCCTTCACTTTCTGTATCGAAACTGCTGGGAACAGTTCTAGCAGATTAAAGCCTATTAGTTATGACTCACCTTGTCTCGAGAGTAATTGATTGCGCATCAGTCACATCAGCCAGTGACTGTGCCATCGGCCTCTGGGACTTAGCCACCTCCCTCTGCATCTGTGCCATATCGGCCAGCGCGTGGGCAATGCCACTGTCGTTCTCAACCATGGCCCGCTGTGACTGGGCCACGCTCAGGAGCGCTGCTGCAATGTTCAGTTGGCTCTGGCACATGGCTGTCTGTGAGAGGGTTGTCCTGTCCTGGGCCTCAGCCACCGCCTGCACAGAATACCTCAAGCCTTGGACATGCCGGACCTATGGGCCCATAGCAGAAATCTTCGCCCCCATTGCCTCCACCACAGACACTACACGTGCGGTGTTGGTCTGGGTGGAACGTATGGTCGGCACCGCTTTCAGCTCCTGCACGCGGTTGGACTCCTCCACTGAACCTGCAGGTGCTGGATGCTCGCCGACAACCCCTCATGCAGTCCCTCGCTCTGCGACTGCGTCGCCGCAATCGATGGAACTGTCCGTTCCAGAAGCTCGAACACATCTGGATGGCAGCTCATCCCTGGGGATGGCCCACTCTCCGACCGTCTGCCCCCTTGGGAGTTCCTACCTCCACCTGATGTACCGGAGCAGCTGTGTGGTGAGGACCAGATAGTGTCCCAGGAGCCTCTTCACTAAAGTGCCCAACTGAGATGAATGTCTCTGTGATAGTGGATGGTGTGGAGACAGCTGCGACGGGATATCCGTTTCATCCCCGGACTCGATCTCCGAAGTGTCCTGGGTCTCGGGTTCATGGCACCCGCCCTTGTCAGTGTCCTCGTCACTGCTCAGCACCCGGGCCTTGGGATGTGGCTGTGGCTGGGGGCAGGGAACACCAGAAGGACCGGCCCCGTTATCAGCAGGTCCTGCAAGACACAAAACAGGCCGTAAGATTAGACTGCGGGCCGGGCTGGAGTAGGGGTGGTGGATGTGTGTGGATTGGGGTGAAGGTGTGCTATGTGTATGGGGGTGAGGATGGTGTGGGAGTGAGGGTAGTGTGGCCGTGACGGTGATGTGGGAGTAAGGGTGTTGTGGGGGTGATGTTGGCGGGGGGTTGCACATGCATCACGGGGAACCACAATTCAGTGGGGTCTCACTTTCTCACTCAAGGTCGATCTCCACCCCGGCGATGCCCTTTCCTCAGGCCCACCGACCACGTCCATGGTCGATAGTTCTGCCGTGGTGAGGGGCCGCAGCTCCTGCAGGCCTCCTCCTGTCTTCTCCTGTTCCCAGCGGTTATGGGCTGGGGAGGGGGGGAACAGGAAATGCACCGTGTTAGACAGTCCAACACATGCAGCCCAGGGGATGGGTAGCTGGTGACACCAGTGGCCAGGGCACCCGGCCATGGCAGCCGTTTGGGTGCCTGCATGTGGTGCAGGGTGGGGGTTCGGCGAGGAGGGGTGGGGGTAGGGTTACTGATGTGTGGGATGGGGGTTAGTGCCAGGGCACAGTGCTATCTACTCACCTTGGCTGTCCTGAGGAGGTCGTGCAGTTTTTTCCAGCACTGCTGGCCGGTCCGGACGGTGTTGCTCGTGGCGCTTACTGCCTCTGCCACTTGCGCCCAGGCACGGTGAATGCCGGCGGCTGGCAGCCTCCTTCCCGCACCAGGGTGCAGGGTTGCTCGCCTCTCCTCCACGGCGTCCAGCAGGGTCTCTAGCTCAGCGAGGTAAAACGGGGTGCCGCTGTCCTCCCTGCCATCTTGGTGGCTAGGATGGTGTGTGTGGGAGTGCAGTGTGCATATGCGGCTGCAGCTTGTCAGCCTCCTGAGTGTCAATCCCGAAGCCGGCAAATCCGGCACCGTTTCTCATTGGAATCGATTATATTCCACGTGGCGCTGGTCCCTCAATGGTCGCTGAATCGGTCCAGGTGCGGCACCAGTTTTGCTGTCGTGGAAGTCCACAAATCCTGCCCTGGCATCAAAACATCGTTGCAAAAATGGAGAATTCTACCACATAATTTCCCCCCTGCAACTATGGAGCTGCAGACAGGACGAAGGAATACTGCCGCTAGGTGACTTCTACATAGACGGTAGGGTAGCGACCCTGGGAGAACTCACGGATAATGGAAAAACCTACAATACATACAAATAAGGAACTCCCTCCAAAAGGAAAGTGCAATGTTTCTCAGCGACCAGGACACTCCCTATTGGACGGACTTCTGACCACGGGGGAGCTAGGGGGCGGGTATTGTGCGGGCACCTATGGACGGCTACTAGAGGCGGTACAGTCACTTCTGGATGAGACGCGGGAGAAGTGGGTGGAAGAGTTCGGCCTAGAGACCCGCAGCGCCACCCAAGAGCACAGACTGGCTGGCAGACCTGGCAGACTTTCTCAAATTAGAAAAAATAAAATGTGCCACTCGGGGATGGGCGGAAGGCTTCTACAGCGCGTTGAAGCTATTCACCAGCTTGGTCCAGGACCTGTTTGTGACCTGCAACCAATGAGCAAGGGGGGGGGGGGGGGGGGGGGGGGGCATAGGGAGGGAGGACCAACATGGACAACGTAGGGAGAGATGATGGGAGGGGGGGGGAGAGGAGAGGGAGGGGGTGATAGAATGGGGGAAGGGGGAAGATGCCAAGGTGAACACAGGATGAGCAGGGCAGGTAAGCCAGAAGGGTCAATGGGCGAAGGCACACATGGGGGTGGCCACAGCGGCAAACGCAAAGCACACATGGCCGACGCCAAACCGACAACCCCCCGCCCCCCACCCGTATGTTCTAGTACCAGGGGGCAGGATGGGTGTAAATAAGAAGGTACGGTTGTAACAACCAATTCTCGGGGGATCAAAAAACAGGGGGTCCCCCATGTACATAGGTCTAGTTGTGCGATTGTATAAAGGTTTGTGTGTCCCTCAATATTTCCATTCGAATACCCTTTTTGCAAATTCCCATTTTTCTTTCTTATTTTTATTATTCTGCGTTATCTGTAACAAATGTTACTGTAAATACTTGTAAAACCAGTAAAAATATTTTTTTTAAATGAATAAGATTAAATACATTGAACACATGCCGAATATTTCACCCCAGAGTTGTTGAAAATTCATATATTAATAAAACTGTCATCAACTTCAGATGGTAAAAACAAAATAAATATTTACCCTTTGGGCACAGGGCTCCCACAGTCAATGTTGTGATCAATCAGCACCTCACTCAACTTGGCCTTGCTTTACATCCGTATCACTTCAGTCAAACTGGAAGGTAAAAAATCCAGACAGATGGAAATCAGCAGAATCTGGCAATGTCGCGAGTGGGTAATGGTCAACAAAATGGCTCGTGGGCAGCACTCAGAACTCAGATAGGCCGCCGGTGTTTATAAGAACATAACAACATAAGAATGAGGAGCAGGAGTAGGCCACCTGGCCGCTCGAACCTGCTCCACCATTAAATAAGGTCATGGCTGATCTTGTTGGGGACTCAGCTCTACTTACGCCGCCCACCGTAACATTTTATTCCTTTATTGCTCAAAACTCTATCTATCTTTGCCTTAAATACATTTAACGAGGTAGCCTCAACAGCTTCACCGGGCAGGGAATTCCACAGATTCACAACCCTTTGGGTGAAGAAGTTCCTCCTCAACTCAGTCCTAAATCTGCTCCCCCTTATTTTGAAGCAATGTTCCCTAGTTCTAGTTTCACCCGCCAGTGGTAAGAACCTCCCTGCTTCTATCTTCTCTATTCCCTTCATAATTTTATATGTTTCTTTAAGGACCCCCCTCATTCTTCTATATTCCAATGAGTATAGTCCCGGTCTACTCAGTATCTCTGGGTTCCCAGGTCGCAGGTTACCCACCACTGGCTTATACCCAGAAAATTGTTTGAAATATGGGTTGGGATTCTCTGTTCCTGCCGACAGCGCACCCCCGCCAAGGGTTTCCCAGCGGCGTGGGATAGCTTCAATGGGAAGACCCATTGGCAAACAGTGGGATGAGAGAATCCCAAGGGCTGGAGGACCAGAGAATCCAGCCCAAGATTTCACCTTTGAGGAGATAAAGGTACTGTTATGGGCGAGGCGTTTTCAGAACCCCAAAATGTATCATGGAGTTCAACCAACCTCCCCCTTTAATGCTATTGTTGCTTTTCCGAGCACACGGCTTGTTCTCCAGGTGTGATACAGCAATTATGGACAAATGGTTTTTAAACACAAAACAATGTTTATCCCATGAACTCAACTTAACCTCTTAAATAAACATTGGATCTCTTAACACCCCTTACTTCAAAGATAATCCTTCAGTTATTCCTTTCAACATTCATGAGACTTAACACCTTTAAACAGAAACACATCAGGTTAAAGGCATTACGTTTATGAGTTTAAATCACCCAAATGATCCAGAGATAGTCTTTCATGGCAGAGATCACAGCAGACCCAGCTCACTGCAAACACAGACACCCCCCAGCTCTTTTCAAACTGAAACTAAAATTAAACTGCAAAATGGCTGATCTAAATCCCAGCTCCACCCACACTCTGACATCACTGCATTTCTTAAAGGTACATTGCTTAAACATCCATTTCTTAAAGGCACTCTCACATGACAGTACTATCCTCTGATATAGAAATACCCAGCAAATTTCATACCACTTGATGAATAGCATGCTGATGGTCACCTGATGGTGCTTTGTGAATCATAGAATCATAGAACCCCACCATGCAGTAGGAGGCCATTCGTCCCATCGAGTCTGCACCGGCCCTTGGCAAGAGCACCCATGCCTCCACCCTATCCCTGTAACCCAGTACCCCGACCTAACCTTTTGGACACGAAGGAGCAATTTAGCATGGCCAATCCACCCAACCTGCACATCTTTGGACTGTGGAAGGAAACCGGAGAACCCAAAGGGAACGCACGCAGACACGGGGAGAAGGGACAGACTCCGCACAGACAGTCACCCAAGGCTGGAATTGACTAACCACTGTACCACTGTGCCACCGTGCCACCCATATGCTGCAGCTCCTTTTGATTAAATTCTGCTGTTGATGATTAGACCTGTGATACTTGTTAACTGTTTCTACCATTTGGGTTGGTTTTGTAATTGTTTTTTTTCCTCCCGGTATCATGCTGTTTGTAATCAACTTTATTGTCCTGTTTGGCTTTTTCTCATATACTTCACGCAGAGCAGACAAACTGGAACCCAATTTTCAGCAGGATACTGCAGTAGCCTTTTTTGATCTGTATCACGGATCTTCTAAACAATCTGTTCCTATTCTAAGAAATGCGCTACCAAGGTGGGAGCCATGCACCCGAGACAAAAATACCCAGACTTTGTCAGAGTACTGTTGGATGAATAATCTGAAGTTTGTTTGGTTAACCTTTGGGGAAAGCAGATTATCCATTAGCCTTCCTCAGGAAATTGAATGGATGGGATAGAACCCATGCTGTACTGTGTGTTGTACGTGATCTGTGGGTGGAGTGGGATCCATAACTGAATGACCCTTTTCTCATTCGTGTATGCAAAAACCAGTACGGTGAAGTGCTCAAAGAATGCTGGAGAAGGTATCAGTGGGTATTTTTCAAAGTTTTTGTTCAGTACTTTTTATAGCTTTGAACCACAGCCCAGTGTGACGACCCATATGATGAGAAAATACTGTATTTTCTTTTCCTGTATGTTCCCTGAAGAACAAAATGTGCTGGGGAGTATTTTGAAAGACGGGTAATTAGTTTCCTGATTATGGCTTCATCAGTTGCCAAGAAATGCCCATGTGACCTGGGTTGTTATGAGAACGTACAGCTAAGAAGCAAAGGATAAATAGAAAGCTAATTGCAATGGTGTTGTGTTTCAGCCTGTTTATTTTCTGTTTGGCAGATTGAGAAATAATGCATAGAGAAACAAGCAACGCTTTCTCTGAGTGGAATACCTTTCCTAAAAAATTAAGGCTGATTTGGAAAGTCTATGAGATTGCATGTGGCCCCAATTTGCACAGACGGAATGTGAATGCTTGTAACTATGTGAGGCATATCTTTGTATTGACTATTTAAAGTGAAATTTGCCTTGTTTATTTGAAATAATCCTCACCTGTTAACTAATGTTTGCGTTAGGTTGATTTTAGTTGGTTTGTTAAGTTAAAGTTGTAAAAAGTGAGGGCAGCATGGTGTCTGAGGAAGGATATTCTTGCTATGAAGGGAATGCAGCAACGTTTTACCAGACTGCTTCCTGGGACGGTGGGACTGGCATATGAGGAGAGATTAAGTTACTTGGGATTTTATTCGCTGGACTTCAGAAGATTGAGGAAGGGATCTCATAGAAAGCTAAAAAATTCTGACAGGACTAGACAGGGTAGATGCAGGAAGAATGTTTCTGACGGCAGGGGAGTCCAGTACCAGGAGTCACAGTCTGAGGAAACTGGGTAAATCATTTAGGAATGAGATGAGGAGAAATTTCTTCACCCAGAGAGTGGTGAACCTGTGGAATTTGATATCACAGAAAGTAGTTGAGGAGAGAACAATGTATGTTTTCAAGAAGGAGTTAGATATAACTCCTGGGCCTAAAGGGAACAAAGGATTTGGGGGGAAAGCAGGAACAGGTTACTGAGTTGGATGATCAGCCATGATCATAATGAATGGCAGAACAGTCTCGAAGGGCTGAATGGCCTACTTCAATCCTATTTTCGATATTTCTATGGATCGTAACACCAGATATATTCATTCCTACCAAGATATAACAGACATTGATCTCAATCTGTAGGAGGTGGCACAGCCAGTTATGTCCCATGGATACTTGTGCAGTGGGAAGTCCTATAGCCTGGACCAGGGTGGACAAACTGATTCCTGAGCTGTGTGGTTCCCGTTGGTGTGGGCTGAGTGACCGAAGCAAAAGATTTCTCTGCCTGGGAACTGCTGAA
Source organism: Scyliorhinus torazame (assembly GCF_047496885.1). Classification (NCBI taxonomy): domain Eukaryota; kingdom Metazoa; phylum Chordata; class Chondrichthyes; order Carcharhiniformes; family Scyliorhinidae; genus Scyliorhinus; species Scyliorhinus torazame. Next base: position 109,961,409 of record NC_092716.1, read on the forward strand.
AGACAGATTGCAGAATTCCTTACCAGTTCCATAGCTGGTGAGCCACCTACTTGACTCATCGCAGTCCTTGCGGTGTAGGTACACCCATGGTGCTGTTAGGGAGGGAGTTCCAGAATTTTGGCCCAGCGACAGTGAAGGAACAGCGATATATTTCCAAGTCAGGGTGGTGAGTGACTTGGAGGGGAACCTCCAGGTGGTCGTGTTCACATGTATCTGCTGCCCTTGTCCTTCTAGATCACAGAGGTCATGTGTTTGGAAGGTGTTGCCTTAAGAGCCTTGATGAGTTCCTGCAGAGCACCTTTTAGATGGTACACACTGTTACTACTGTGCGTCAGTGGTGGAGGGAGTGAACGTTTGTGGGTGGAGTGCCAATCAAACTGGCTACATTGTCCTAAATGGTATCGTGCTTCTTGAGTGTTATTGGAGCTGTGCTCATCCAGGCAATTGGGGAATATTCCATCACACTCCTGACTTGTGCCTTGTAGATGGTGGACGGGCTTTGGGGAGTCAGGAGGTGTGTTGCTGATCGCAGAATTCCCAGCCTTTGATCTGCTCTGGTAGCCTCAGTATTTATATGTCTGGTCAATGGTAACCCCCCAGAATGTGTTAATGGGCTGGTAACTGTAACTATCATCTGACTTCAGGGTTATTACTGTCAGAAGGTTTGACCACCCCTCCACTAGATCCTCAGTTGAGATGAACAGTGGAACTGCGTAAGTTCCTTCTCTACTGCACTGAGGCTGGGCAGCATGGTAGCATTGTGGTTAGCACAATTGCTTCACAGCTCCAGGGTCCCAGGTTCGATTTCCGGCTTGGGTCACTGTCTGTGCGGAGTCCGCACATCCTCCCCGTGTCTGCGTGGGTTTCCTCCGGGTGCTCCGGTTTCCTCCCACAGTGCAGGTTAGGTGGATTGGCCATGCTAAAATTGTCCTTAGTGTCCAAAATTGCCCTTAGTGTCCAAAATTGCCCTTAGTGTTGGATGGGGTTACTGGGTAATGGGGAGAGGGTGGAGGTGTGGGCGTGGGTAGGGTGCACTTTCCAAGAGCCAGTGCAGACTTGATGGGCCGAATGGCCTCCTTCTGCACTGTAAATTCTATGAAACAGGAAAGTGCAATTGAGAGTGGGTGAGTTGTTGCTCAGGGAATGTACCTTCCAGGCAGTTGGCCAAGCAGTGACAGAACCCTCTGGCAGAGTTGGCGCTGCGCAAGACATCTCTCAGTCTGTTTCAGTGCAACTGATCAAAGCCTTCATAGCGTGCCAGTTTTGCTGAGGCATTTCCTCTTGCTGTCTCCTCACCAGGATGGCACGGTGGCACAGTGGTTAGCACTTTTTAAGAAGGCTAGCAAGGATAATCCAGGAACTACAGGCCGGTGAGCCTTACGTCAGTGGTAGGGAAATTACTGGAGAGAATTCTTCGAGATAGGATCTACTCCCATTTGGAAGCAAATGGACGTATTGGTGAGAGGCAGCATGGTTTTGTGAAGGGGAGGTCATGTCTCACTAACTTGATGATTGACGGCATGCTTGCCTTCATTGGCCGGGGCATTGAGTATAAGAATTGGCAAGTCATGTTGCAGCTGTATAGAATCTTAGTTAGGCCACACTTGGAATAGAGTGTTCAATTCTAGTCGCCACACTACCAGAAGGATGTGGAGGCTTTAGAATGGGTGCAGAAGAGATTTACCAGAATGTTGCCTGGTATGGAGGGCATTAGCTATGAGGAGCGGTTGAATAAACTCAGTTTGATCTCACTGGAATGACAGAGGTTGAGGGGCGCCCTGATAGAGGTCTACAAAATTATGAGGGGCATAGGCAGAGTAGATAGTCAGGGGCTTTTCCCCAGGGTAGACGGGTCAATTACAAGGGGGCATAGGTTTAAGGTGCGAGGGGCAAGGTTTAGAGTAGATGTACGAGGCAAGTTTTTTGCACAGAGGGTAGTGCGTGCCTGGAACCCGTTACCGGTGGAGGTGGTGGAAGCAGGGACGATAGTGACATTTAAGGGGCATCTTGACAAATACATGAATAGGATGGGAAGAGGGATACAGACCCAGGAATTGTAGAAGATTGTAGTTTAGTCGGGCAGCGTGGTCGGCACGGACTTGGAGGGCCGAAGGGCCTGTTCCTGTGCTGTACTTTTCTTTGTTCTTTGTTCTTTGTTCACTGTTGCCTCACAGCGCCAGGGACCTGGGTTCAATTCCAGCCTTGGGTGACTGTCTGTGTGGTGTTTGCACGTTCTCCCCGTGTCTGCGTGGGTGTTCCTATTTCCTTCCACAGTCCATAGATGTGCATGTTAGGTGGATTGGACAAGCTAAATTGCCCCTTAATGTCCAAAGACGTGCAGGTTAGTGGGGTAATGGGGTTATGGCAATAGGGCGGGGGAGTGAGTCTGGGTAGGGTGCTCTTTTAGAGGGTCGGCGCGGACTCAATGGACCGAATTACTTCCTTCTGCATTGTAGGAATACTATGGTTTTCCTCACTGCCTGATAAGGCCAAACCAGGGGACTTTTCAGGAGCTGAGAAATTCCCTCTAAATTGAATCATTGCCAGGTTCAGCTGGCTTCCTGCAGCTGCAGGGACAATGGCCGTCAGTGCACTCCAGCTGCCTGCTGGGAAGTGCATCAATAATGAGTAATCCCAAACTGAAGACACAAAGCCTGAACAAAGTCCAAAGGGGCCTTGACAGGTTAGATGCTGAGAGGAAGGTTCCCTCGTGGGGAACTCTAGAACTTATGGGGCACAGTTTGAAAAGAAAGTGCCTCCCATTTAAGATGGAGATGAGGAGGAATTTGTTCTCTCAGCGGGTCCTTAGTTCTTGGAATTCTCTTCCTCGGAGAGCAGGCGGAGACTGGGTTACTGAATGCATTCAGGGTTAAGTTAGGCAGATTTTTGATCTATGAGGGAGTCAAGGGTTATGGGGGACTCAGGAAAGTGGAGTTGAGGCCACAATCAGATGAACCATGATCTTATTGCATAGCAGAGGAGGCTTGCCTGATTGAATAAGACCATAAGACATAGAAGCAGAATTAGGCCACTCGGCGCATCGAGTCTGCTCTGTCATTCAATCATGGCTGATATTTTTCTCATCCGCATTATCCTTCCTTCTCCCCATAACCCCTGATCCCCTTATTAATCAAGAACCTATCTATCTCTGTCTTAAAGACACTCAGTGATTTGGCCTCCACAGCCTTCCTCTAAATGGCCTACTCCAGCTTCTACTTCTTATGTCTTATGTTCTATTTTGAAGAGGAGCAGGTGAATTCTTCTCAAGTTCCTGGCTAATAATTATCCCTCAAACAAACATCGTTAAGACAGATTATCTGGTCAGTTGTGGAAGCTTGTTGTGCGCAAAGTGGTTTCCAACATAATCATTGTTGTAAAGTGCTTTGGGATATCCTGAGGCCAGGAAAGGAGCTATTTAAATGCAAGTTGTCCTTTTCTCAAATCCCAGGAACAGGTTTGATGCACGATCAATTGCACAAAGACTTGAGTTGGGTACAACTGAGGCTTTATTGCTCTAGGATGTGTAGCCTCCCACAGCAGCTGCCGAAATGGCTGCAGCATGGAGGACACACATATTTATACTCTGCCTACTGGGCGGAGCCAGCAGGCAGGGACTACCAATGTACCTGTAGTACCCTCCCACGCATATCTGATATGGTCAATCAGATTGCACAGTACCGGGCCTTCTCAACTGTAGACCTCAAATCCGCTACCTCCAGCTCCCCATTCGTAAATCGGACCGTCCATAGACTGCCTTCCAGGCAGACGGCTGCCTCTATCACTTCCTCAGGGTTCCCATCGGCGTCACCAACGGGGTCTCGATCTTCCAAAGGGAGATGGACCAAATGGTCGACCGGTACGGTTTGCGGGCCACCTTTCCGTACCTAGACAACGTCACCATCTGCGGCCATGATCAGCAGAACGCGTCGAGCTGCGTCTACCGATTGATGGTCTGGCTGTAGTCCACGACCATTCTGTGTTTCTCCCAAGTTTTAACTACTACCACTTGGGCTCCCGAGGGGCTTTTGCTGGCCTCGATGATGCCTTCCCGAAGCAGCCACTGGACCTCGGAATTGATGAAGGTCCTGTCCTGGGTGCTGTACCGTCTGCTCCTGATGGCGACGGGTTTGCAGTCCGAGGTTAGATTTACGAAGAGGGAAGGTGGGTTGACCTTTAGGGTTGCGAGGCCACACACAGTGAGGGGTGGGAGGGGCCGGCCGAATTTCAGGGTTAGGCTCTGGAAGTTGCACTGGAAATCCAGGCCTAGCAGTAGGGCAGCGCAGAGGTTAGGGAGGACGTAGAGGCGGAAATCGCTGAATTCTATGCCCTGGACCGTGAGTGTGACCGTACAGTACCCCCGGATCGCCACGGAATGGGATCCGGAGGCCAGGGAGATTCTTTGATTGGCGGGGTGTACCGCGAGGGAGCAGCGCCTTACCATATCTGGGTGGATGAATCTCTCGGTGCTCCCGGAGTCCAGTAAGCAAGAGTCACGTGTCCGCTGACTTTCACACTGGTCGATGCGGTGGCCAGGTTTTGCGGGCGAGACTGGTCGATGGTCACTGAGGTGAGTCGTGATCGGTCGTCGCTGGTGTAGGATGACTGGGAGCCCAGGGGGCCCTGGTCCTGGAAAGCTGGCCATGTGCCATGGGGGAGACAAAATGGCAGCGCCTGAAGATCTCGAGGAGGACAAAATGACGGCTGAAGATCCAGAGGAGTACAAAATGGCGGCGTCCATGGGCCGCACGTGGCGAGGGTAGAACAAGATGGTGGTGCCCATGGGCTACACGTGTTGCTCCAGGGGGAAGATGGCGATGCCCACTTGCCGTGTTTGGTCTGAGGGAGAGACGATGGCGGCGCCCACTGGCCACGGGTGGGCTGAGGGGGAGAATATGGCAGCACCCACTGGCCCGCGTGGTCCGGGGAGGTGAAGATGGTGGCGTCCATTGTCCGATAGCAGTGACTGCACGGGCCTAGCACACTGCGGCGAAGTGCCCCTTCTTGCCGCAAGCCTTACAAAGGGCAGCACGGGCAGCGTTGGGTGGGTGTTTCTGCTGGCTGCAGAAATAACATCAGGGACCCCCGGGGTTTGCTGTAGGGCACGTGGCGCAGGCGTATTGGCTGGGTAAGGCCCCAGCAGGGGCGGCCGTCTGTGGGGTCCACGATGCGTAGGATGGGGGTGTAGGCCTGAACATTGCGCGAGGTGACCGTCATGGAGAGTGCTAGTTTCTTTGTCTCCGCTAGGTCGAGCGTGGCCGCCTCTAACAGTCGCTGGCGTATGAGGTCCGACCCAATCCCCATAACAAACGCGTCCCGCATTAAGGAGGTTTGAATGTTCAGTGGCCGTAACGGCCTGACAGTCACAGTCCTGGACGAGTGGGATTAGGGCCCGCCAGAAGTCTTCTATGGACTCACCAGGGAGTCGAGAGCGAGTGGCGAGTACATGCCTGGTGAAGAGCGTGTTCGTCTTCTGAGCGTAATTCTCTTTGAGAAGCGTCATGGCTTCGGCGTAGTTCGGCGTGTCCTGGATTAGCGGAAAGATGCTGGAGCTCAACCCTGAGTACAGGATCTGTATCTTCTGAGCCTCCGAGACAGGGGTGGATGCCAAGTTGATGTACGCCTCGAAGCAAACCTGCCAGTATTGAAGGTCCTTTTTGGCGTCGCTTGAATGCGGATTCAGCTGCAGGCGATCCGGTTTGATACGGAGGTCCATCTATTGAAAATATTAGAGCAATAAATTGATGCACGATCAATTGCACAAAGACTTGAGTTGGGTACAACTGAGGCTTTATTGCTCTAAGATGTGTGGTCTCCCACAGCAGCTGGCTAAATAGCTGCAGCATGGAGGACACATGTTTATACTCTGCCTACTGGGCAGAGCCAGCAGGCAGGGACTACCAACGTACCTGTAGTACAGGTCCTACCATACATCACCTAATAGAGGTGCAACAGTGGTTTACCACCAGGCTATACAACTGTTGTCCCATTCAGCAAAGTAGGAGGTAGAAACAAAGCAATAAACTGAGATTCCACCTGGCGGAATACATGGGACTTCCAGTTAGGGGGTGAGTGAATGCACTGCTACTCGATAATTGTCCAACGTCCCCACATGTCAGCATACCTGTCAGCATTCCTGTCATACATGTCAGCATACCTGTCAGCATTCCTGTCATACATGTCAGCATACCTGTTACCAACGGAAGCAGGGAGTTCAATTCAAATTCTTTCATTTCTGGGACAATCCCAGTTCCCAGGTAATCCCAAACTGAGCAATTAAGAGCACGATTCTCCGGAAAGAATTCTAAGTGCGGTAGCGAGCGGGAACTGCCGCGAGCTTCCTGGCGCTCATCCCGCGAGGCGGGCGACACAATTCAACGTTAATTGGTCCACTTAACGAGGCCCCACAGGCTTCACGCCCCGAATGAAGCCTCGCCAGCAGATTAGCCGGCATTGCGCTCGTCAGCCCTTCCGTTAACTCGGTAGAGCAGCACATAAACAGCTCTTGCACAACCAATCCTATTCAGCTCAGAGCCATGGCGCTGAGAGGACCAGCCCCAAGATTTGGAGACATGGACCTGGGGAGGCTTCTAGATACAATGGAGGCCAGGAGGGATGTCCTGTTCCCCTGAAGGTCCCGGACGGTGAACTACAGAGCAGCCAGTCCTGCCTGGGACGAAGTGGCAGCTGCCGTCAGCTCGGGAAGCGTGACCAGGAGGACTGGCCTCTAGTGTCGCAAGAAGGTCCCGCTTCAACGGAAACCAGACCCTGTACCCCAGACACCCGCACATAACTTCACCTGGACCAGGCGCTGGCCCGCTCCCCATTGCACTTACCCACCCTCCGGCCATGGACATGTCTCCGGAGCTGTGTCCCTTCCCCTGGGTGTTCAGATGTTGGCTGCTGCGTGTGTGGTGCTGCCTCCCACAGTGTTCAGGCACAGTGTCCAGGCATTGCGGTCTGATTGGGATGCTAGGCAATTACTCCCACATGCTACATGGCCCGCCCACCTGCAGGAATCCACTTGGGATGTGTGAAGTGCTCACTTAACCATGATTGCCAATTCCCGATTAACAATAGCCTCCAGTCACATGACCAGAGGCTTCGGCAGTCAGTGGGGGTTATGGGCGGTCGGTGGAGACAGGCAGCGTTGGGTAGCCCCTGGATCGGGTCCATACACTCCAGGGGTTGACATGTTGGAGCCGCGCGCGGTTGCCCCCCAAGCACCCCCCTTCCTATGGCGGCCCACCCCTGGGAGGTGCACCCCCCTGCAGCTGAGGGTCCCCCACACTCCCGCCGAGCACTGGGGCAGCATGTCCAGCGCCCCCAGGCTCTTTGTCTGTGAGCAAAGATGGCTACCCACCTCCTCGGCTCCCCGCAGAAGAGCTTCTGCCAGGTTCACATTTTTCAAAAGGAGCAGTAATCGGCGCCAGCGTGAGCACTTGCTGGGGAGGCCACTGAATGACAGGAGGCTGTTGGATATGGGTCACTTTCGTTAAATGTATGGAAATAGAGCTTAAATGGTGATAATTGGTTTCTCGCCACGCTGCGGCGGGATCCCAATTTCGCCTAGGGGAGAGGGCCAGTTGCATTGCAAACTGTTTTGGGGCCTGGCGCGGTTCTCATTTTCAGGCTCTCCCATTATTCTCCGGCCTTGTTTCACTCAAGCGAGAGCGCACGAGGCCAGAGAATTGCACCCTCATTCTCAACAGATTCAATTATGGACCTATCTTTTGTTTATCAATGAGATAATCACTTGTTTCATTTTATTTGATTTATTGTCTCATGTACCGAAGTACAGTGGAAAGTATTTTTCTGCGGCCAAGGGAAAGTACACAGTACGTACATAGTAGACAAAAAAGAATAATCAACAGAGTACATTGACAAATGGTACATCGACAAACAGCGATTGGTTACAGTGCGGAACAAGGGGCCAAACAAAGCAAATACATGAGCAAGAGCAGCATAGGGCGTCATGAATAGTGTTCTTACAGGGAATAGATCAGTCTGAGGGGGAGTCATTGAGGAGTCTAGTAGCTGTGGGGAAGAAGCTGTTGCTATGTCTAGATGTGCGGGTCTTCAGACTTCTGTACCTTCTGCCTGATGGAAGGGTGTGGAAGAAGGCAAAGTCTGGGTGGGAGGTGTCTCTGATAATGCTGTCTGCCTTCCTGAGGCAGCGGGAGGTGTAGACAGAATCAATGTGAGGGTGGCAAACTTGTGTGATGCGCTGGGCTGAGCTCACCAAACTCTGCAGTTTCTTGCGATCTTGGGCCATGCAGCTGCCATACCAAGCTGTGATGCAGCTGGATAGGATGCTCTCTATCGCACATCTGTAGAAGTTTGTGAGAGTCGATGCAGACATGCCGAATTTCATTAGCTTCCGTAGGAAGTAGAGACATTGGTGGGTTTTCCTGACTGTTGCATCTCAGTTAGACCTGTTAGTAAATTGTGTACAGTTCTGGCTGCCACACCACAGGAAGAGACAGTGCAGAATGGTGTTTACAAGAATGGTTCCAGGGATGAGAAACTTCAGTTATAAGGATAGATTTGGGAGGTTGGAACTGTTCGCCTTGCAGAGGAGAACACTAAGAGGAGATTTGATAGAGATGTTCAAAATGTTGAGGGGATTGGACAGAGTAAATCAGGAGAAACAGTTTCCACCCGTAAAAGAACCAATAACGAGAGGGCACAGATTTAAAATGATTTGTAAAGGAAGCGAATGTGATGTGAGGAAAACCTTTCCACACGAGCGATTTGGGTCTGGAATGCACTGTCTGGAAGTGTGGTGGAGGCAGCTTCAATTGAGGCATTCAGGAGGGCATTAGATGATTATTTGAATAGAGACAATGTGCAGAGGTATGGGGAAAAGCCAGGAGAATGCCACTAAGTCATGATGCTCATTCAGAGAGTCTGTGCAGGCACGATGGGCCGAATGGACTCTTTCTGCACCAAAACAATTCTGTGATTAAATTGGCTAAGTTTACTGCTTGGTGAAGCTAACCAGACTTGATTGAAATGTGGTTCTGGGAGACCCTCAATGAAAGCCAGTATAAGGAGCTGAGGACAAGCTGCCTCGGCTGGGGAGTGGGGGGATGATTGCCAAGTCTGCTTGGACAGATTCTGAGAAGCTTTATCACATGACCACCCGCCACCTGGACCGACGCTGTCAAAAAGCCTTCTTTTGCCTCTCTTTAACTTCGATAGCTGAGAAATACAGGTGAATAAAACACAAATTTTGTTCAACATCCTTTAAAGAGAGTACTTACAGGCTGCTCACAGCAGCGTCCAAGAGATTAATTTGTTTCATAGGGAATCCTATGCAGGGCCATAATAATGACTTTGTCCTTGAAGGAGTCTTTTATGGCCTGTGCTCTTGTTTCCTGATAGCGCCACTACTAAATTGTGAAATCTATTTTTTTTCCTCGTTAGACTCTCATACTCTACAATCTCTACTGCTTAACTGTTCCTGAGTACATACTGTGTGATTTTTTTTTTTGTTAAACTTTACTTCCTGTGGCTGGGGCAGTGTAGGATAATGTGTCCATGTAAATATATTGTTGTCTCCTCGAGCTCGGGGACAGCCACATAATGGAGCTGGCTAACAGCCCTAGGAGACAGCATTCTGTGTTTGCTTTCAGTAGCTGGGTGTGCGGAGAGCTGGCAGGGCCCAGCCCAGCAGCTTGGGCTGCACTTGATCATAACTAAGGTCAAAAGAACACCAGGCCACCGAGGCCTGTACATTGCATACGTTTCAATCATGCCTTTATCACTGGGTTTCCACTGCAGTGTAGTAGGGAAGGGGTGAAACGTGGACATTGTAAAACAGCCTCCCTATCGATGTTGTTCAAAAAGAAGTTGGGTTTGATTGCAGGCATCTGCCAAGTTGCTTAAACTCAGCAATCTTTCACAATGTCAGGACAATGAAAAGTGCTTTGATAAGCCAATCAGTGCTCTCTTGGAGTGCAGCTACCTACTGTAGTTAGTGTAAAACATGCACACAAGTGTTCTGGGGGAGACGGTGGCAATGTTACTAAGCTAGTACTCCCGAGGCCCAGGCTAATAGCCTGGATGACAGGGGTTCAAATGGCAACTGGTGGTATTTAAATTCAGTTGACAAAATCTGAAATTATAATGCTGGCCTCCAACTGTTATTAAAAAAAAATTGGACTCACTAATGTCCTTTTTAACCCCCATGAGGACCACGGGGAACATAGAACATACAGTGCAGAAGGAGGCCATTCGGCCCATCAAGTCTGCACCGACCCACTTAAGCCCTCACTTCCACCCTATCCCCGTAACCCAAAAACCACTCCTCACCTTTTTGGTCACTAAGGGCAATTTATCATGGCCAATCCATCTAACCTGCACGTCTTTGGACTGAGAGGAAACCGGAGCACCCGGAGGAAACCCACGCAGACACGGGGAGAATGTGCAGACTTCGCACTGACAGTGACCCAGCGCGGAATTGAACCTGGGACCCTGGCACCGTGAAGCCACAGTGCTATCCACTTGTGCTACCGTGCTGCCGTTGTCGATCTCCCCATGGGACTTGTGGAGTACGAGCTTCCCAGGTAGGGGGCAAAGGCCACCCAGCTAGGGCTCATTAAACATAAAAGCCAACCCAAGCAGGGCCCAGAGCTGTTCGTTGCCCCAACTAAGATTGGATCGAGAGAGAGTCACTGCCGTGGGCCGAGTATTGTACCTAATTCAATAAATCCTTGTTCCACTACCTCTGGCTGTTGTGATGCCAGTTTGTGATAATGCTGGGAGCAATCTTAATTCAATGAATTAAGCATGTCACAGAGCGTGAGAGTGTATCACTTCAAGTGGAGTTTTTTTTGCTGTAGAGTATTGATGTAATAAGTAATTCCGAGTGACATCATTAAATAGCATTTGGTACTGAATATATAACAGATCAAATCTGATTGCCCTGGGACAGGTCAATTGATTAACTGAATTGGAAGTAAAGCATCAGATGTTTAGGAGGCATAAACTCATTATCAGTCAGGAACATTTCATCAGCTGTATTAAACGTTTGCTTTTGGGAAAGCGAATAATATCTATATTATCATTTAAAAGTGTGGTCTCAACAGAATTAGACCGTGAGGAGAACACAGGGGCATAAGGAACTGAAACTACCCTGGAGGCTTGTTGATGCTCCATCGTTGAATGTATTTAAGCCTGAGATGGATAGATTTGTGGTCTTTTTGATCTCTTGGGGAATCAAAGGGTAATGCGAGGAGCCGGGGGGGGGGGGGGGGGGGGGGCGGGTAGAGGAGGGAGAGAGGAGGAGTGGAGCAGAAACCAAAGACCGGCCATGATCATATTGAATGGTGGAACAGGCTTGAGAGTGCAGTGTGCTTTGCTCCTGCTCCTTTTTTTCTGTTCTTATTGAAGGAATTGTCCTTAAACATCCTGGAACCTATATTCAGTACCGAATAGTGCCTCACTCAATCACTCAACCCTTGACTCATGGTGCCCATTCAGCCTATCCCTCAAGGCCCTTTTCAGGGCCCTGTCCTTTGCTGACCCTCTCAGTTCGTCCCTCGGTACCCCTAGGAACAGGAGTAGGCTATTTCGTCCCTTGAGGTCATTCCACCATTCAAAGCGATCAGGGCTGAACTTTGACCTAACTGCATAAACTCTCCTTTGTCCCAAATCCCTCAATACCATTGGATACCAAAAATGTTTTAATTTCAGTTTTAAAATTGACTGTTGTCCCAGCACCAATTACCATTTGCTGAAGAGAGTTCCACATTTCGACCACCCTGCGAGGGTAGAAGTGTTTTCCCATCTCCCTCCTGACAGGCTCTAATTTTTACACCACACTTTCTTGTCTGAAACTTCACAACCAGTGAAAATAGTACCGACCCCGATCTGATCCCCTTAATATTTGAAAACTTTGATCAAATCGCCTTGAACTTTCTAAATTTGAGAGAATACAATCCTTGTTTGTGTAAACGTCTCATAATTTAACCCTTGGAGTTCAAGCACCATTCTGATAAAACTCCCTCCAAGGCCAATATATCCTTGCTAAATAAAAATATATTTGCTTATTGTCACAAGTTGGCTTCAATGAAAAGCCCCTAGTCGCCACATTCCGGTGCCTGTTCAGGGAGGCCGGTACAGGAATTGAACCCGCGCTGCTGGCCTTGTTCTGCATTACAAGCCAGCTGTTTAGCCCACTGTGCTAAACCAGCCTCTTTGTGCTAAACCATGCTAAAGTATGGTGTCATTAACAGCTTGCAGTAACTCCAAGGTTTTGGATAGTTGAACAATGGCCTCTACCCCCGTGTGTTCTAGTTCTTCAGATTTAAAGGCCAACATTCCATCGGCCATTTTGACTATTTTCTCTCTGTAATAATCACACCACGTCTTTCGACACCATATCCTTTTATTTACATAATGGAAAAGGCCGCAGTCATGGCTAACAGCCCACGTGTCAAAGTCCCGGAACCTACAGAATATCTGCCCAAGTTGAAGCAGCAGGTTTTGATAGACATCAATTCAGACGAGACGCTGAGAAGCAGTGAACTGATGCTTTAATAAGCTAAATATGTGCCGACCTGTAGCTCGGTGGCATTGTGGATAGCACAATTGCTTCACAGCTCCAGGGTCCCAGTTCGATTCCGGCTTGGGTCACTGTCTGTGCGGAGTCTGCACATCCTCCCCGTGTGTGTGTGGGTTTCCTCCGGATGCTCCGGTTTCCTCCCACAGTCCAAAGATGTGCAGGTTAGGTGGATTGGCCATGATAAATTGCCCTTAGTGTCCAAAATTGCCCTTAGTGTTGGATGGGGTTACTGGGTTATGGGGATAGGGTGGAGATGTTGACCTTGGTTAGGGTGCTCTTTCCAAGAGCCGGTGCAGTCTCGATGGGCCGAATGGCCTCCTTCTGCACTGTAAATTCTATGATAATCCTCCCGCACTGCAGTGCTGACCCAGGTCAACAGGCTTTATACCTCCACAGCTGGGCGGAGCCACAAGCGGAGCCAACAGCAGCACCAAGAATAACATTCCAACAGTACAACAGCAACAACCAATAACAGAACAGCAATAACAATAAGTATATACAACAGTGGAGATAACAATACTAATAGAACAGTAGAACATATATACAACAGCCTTATGTAGCCATACGTGGCTCACCACATTCACTCCCCGTTTTTAAAAAAAGTCCAGGGGGGGTGAAAGGGACTCACAAGTTCAGTCTGACAGGAGGATGAATTGTTCGCTGCGAACGCCTCCGCTCCGGCTGCGGCGTGGACACTGGCGTCAAAATCTTCGGCTCCGGGAGCACATCATCCACACAACAGGGTCCCGGATAGGGTGACGACGCAGAGGCAGGGCTAAAGGATCCTGTGGGAGATGTTGGTGAAGGTGTAGGTGGGGAAGTGGGTGGGGAGGTGGCTGGGAGGGGCGTGGTGATAATGGACGCAGGGGTACCCGCGGGAGCTAGGTCCCGGAGGGAGACTGTGTCCTGTCGTCCATCGCGGTGTGCCACATACGTGTACTGAGGGTTCGCCTGGAGAAGCTGAACCCGCTCGACCAGGGGATCGGCCTTATGGCTCCTCACGTGTTTCCGTAGGAGGACCCGCCCAGGTTTTGTTAACCAGGCCGGGAGCGAGACCCTGGAGATCGACGTCCTGGGAAAGACAAATAAACGGTTGTGAGGGGTCTCGTTTGTGGCAGTACACAGAAGCGACCGGATGAAGTGGAGCGCGTCAGGGAGGACCTCCTGCCAGCGGGAGACTGGGAGACTTCTAGAACGTAGGGCCAGAAGGATGGCCTTCCAGACTGTAGCATTCTCCCTCTCCACCTGCCCGTTCCCCCGGGGGTTGTAGCTAGTAGTCCTGCTCGAGGCGACACCCTCACTGAGCAGGTACTGACGCAGCTCCTCACTCATAAAAGAGGAGCCACGATCGCTATGTATATAGGTGGGGAAACCGAACGGAGAAAATGCTGAGCAGGGCCTTGATGACAGTGGCAGAGGACATATCAGGACAAATGATGGGAAGCGGGAGTACTCATCAACAACGTTGAGAAAGTACACATTACGGTCAGCGGAGGGGAGTGGCCCTTTGAAGTCCATGCTGAGGTGTTCAAAAGGGCGGGAAAAAAAGGCGATAGGCCTTCCTGCCTGGTTGAGGGTAGCGGCCAGGGCGAAGTCAGACGCATCGCTCTCCACCTGGAATGGAAGGGATTCATCCACAGTGTGCATCGTGGCCTTGGCAATGCCGGCTCTAATGCGGTTGAAAGCCGTCAGGGGAAAAATGGTGGACTTAATGAGTGGGCGGGCCTTGTCCGCGTAGTTGGGAACCCACTGGGCATAATATGAGAAAAACCCCAGGCATCGTTTCAGGGCCTTGGGGCAGTGGGGAAGGGGGAGCTGGAGAAGGGGACGCATGCGGTCAACCCTAGGACACAATTATCCACGACATAGCCGAGGATGGCTAGCCGGGTTGTGCGGAAAACGCATTTCTCCTTATTGTAGGTTAAATTAAGGAGTTGGGCGGTGTAGAGGAACTTGTCTCGGTTCGCGTCGTGGTCCTGCAGGTCATGGTCGCACATGGTGACATTATCCAAGTACGGGAATGTGGCCCGCAGCCCATACTGGTCCACCATTCGGTCCATTGTTCATTGGAAGACCGAGACCCCATTGGTGACGCCGAAGGGACCCTGAGGAAATGGAAGAGGCGGCCATCTGCCTCGAAGGCAGTGTACAGGCGGTCTTCCGGCCAGATAGGGAGTTGGTGGTACGCGGACTTCAAGTCTACCGTAGAGAAGACTCGATACTGCGCAATCTGATTGACCATATCAGATATGTGTGGGAGGGGGTACGCATTGAGCTGCGTGTACTGGTTGATCGTCTGGCTGTAGTCGACTACCATCCGGTTCTTTTCCCCGGTCTGGACGACCACCGCTTGCGCTCTCCAGGGGTTGTTGCTGGCCTCGATGATCTCTTCCTCCAGGAGCCGCTGAACCTCTGACCTGATGAAGGCCCTGTCCTGAACACTGCACCGTCTGCTCCGTGTGGCGACGGGCTTACAGTCTGGGGTGAGGTTCGCGAACAGCGAGGGAGGGGCAACCTTCAGGGTTGAGAGGCTACAGATCGTGAGAGGGGGCAGATGTCCCCCGAATTTTAGTGTTGGGCTTCTGAGGTTGCACTGGAAATCTAACCCGAGCAGGAGGGGAGCGCAGAGATGAGGGAGGACGTAGAGCTTAAAGTTAGTGTATTCTACGCCTTGTATTGACAGATTTGATCTGTATGGAGTGCGAACCGGACGCGACGGATATAGTCTGTGAGACGGGGAGGACTTGGAGGGTGCAGCGCCTTACCATATCCAGGTGGACAAAACTATCTGTGCTCCCATAGTCGAAGAGGCAGGACGCCTCCTGCCCGTTGTGTTTGACAGCCATCATCGAATTTTGCAGATGGTAAGGACGGGCCTAGTCGAGCTGGACCAAGCTGCGGTAATGCGAAGGACTATCTGTGGCAGCAGCGTGATCACAAAATGGCGGCATCGACAACGTCGGCAAAGATGGCGGCGCCCACTCGTCGCACGTGGCAGGCCGCGACGGCGACCAAGATGGCGTCCTCCACGGGTCACATGCGGCGGATGACGCGTCAGAAGGGGGCTGTCCCGGCAGGCACGAGGCCACGTTGTGGGGTCTGTGAGCCTCAGGCTGACCGGCTTTCGATTTTCGGGCTTTAGAGCGGCTCAGACATACCTTCGCAAAATGACCTTTCTTGCCGCACTCATTACACGCAGCGCTGTGTGCTGGACAGCGCTGCAGGGGATGCTGGCCCTGCCCACAGAAATAACAGCAAGGTCCTCCGGAGCTGGCCAGCAGCCGTGAGGCGCAGGAGATACGCCTGGGTTGGGTGATGGCTTCGCCTCTGACGCCCCGAGGATGCCATGTGGTTGGACGGGAAGGCCTCGAGGCTCTGGAAAGCCGCTTCTAATGAGGTCGCCAGCTTCACTGTCGCCTCGAGGTAGAGAGCCCCTTTCTCGAGGAGGCGCTGCCGGACATAGCTGGACCGGACTCCAGCCACGTACGTGTCCCGAATCATTAGCTCCGAATGCTCCGATGCAGAGACCACCCGGCAGTTACAACTGCGGGCGAGTACCCTCAACTCACGAAGATACTCCGCGAGCGACTCACCCTGGCGCTGACGCCGCGTGGTGAGGAGGTGTCGGGCGAGGACCTCGTTGACCGGCCTCACAAACCGTTCCTTGAGTACATCTACAGCCTCCGTATACGAGCCCGCATCTCGGATTAACTGGAAGATCCGGTGGCTCACCCGGGCATTGAGGAGATGTTGCTTGAGTGCCGGGGAAACCGCAGCAGTCGAGGATTCGAGGTAGACCTCGAAGCAGCTGAGCCAATGCTCAAAGATAGCTGGCGCTTCAGCGGCCTGCGGGTCCAGTTTGAGGCGTTCAGGTTTGAGGGCAGCATCCATTATCAAAATGTTAGTTTATTAAATGGATAGACATCAATTCAGACGAGACGCTGAGAAGCAGTGAACCGACGCTTTACTAAGCTAAATATGTGCCGACCTGTAGCTCCTTCCGCACGGCTCACCACAGGTTTTATACTCCCGCTGCTTGTTTCCCACTGGGCGAGCTCCCATCCACTCAATAGGGAAGTCATACTCCACGAAGCCCCTCAGGGAGATCTATTGATGACCCCATGTCCGTCATGGCCACCATAACACTATCCGTGCTCACAACATTTTAAAAATCTTGTCTAGATTTTCACCATTTAGAAAGCACTTTGTTCCATTCTTTTTTAGGGTCCCAAGTGGATGATCTTGCATTTATCTGCATTGAAATCTATTTGCAGTTTTGCCCTTTTACTTAATCTATCAATATCTCTTTATAATGTTACCTTTCCATCTACAGTGCCTCCCATATCTTTGGGTCATCGACAAATGTGAGCCTGTGGCATTCTCTCCCATCAGCCAAGTCATGCATAAATGAGGTGAATATTTGGGGACCCAACACAGATATTTTACATAATAATGTATTTTGAGAGACTTTATAATAATGTTTTTATGATCTTTATTGTCACAAGTAGGCTTACATTAACACTGCAATGAAGTTCCTGTGAAAAGCCCCTAGTCTCCACATTCCGGCACCTGTTCGGGAACACAGAGGGAGAATTCAGTTTGTCCAAATTACCTAACAGCACGTCTTTCGGGATTTGTGGGAGGAAACCGGAGCACCCGGAGGAAACTCACGCAGACACGGGGAGAACGTGCAGACTCTACACAGACAGTGACCCAAGCCGGGAATCGAATCTGGGACCCTGGAGCTGTGAAGCAACAGTGCTAACCACTGTGCTGAAATACCTTCTGGAAATCCATTTGATTTAACCCACATATTCCCCTGCCTTTTCAAAAACTGTCAGTCAGATTCATCAGGCATGATTTACCCTTTACAGATTCTTGATCAATAAGGGGATCAGGGGTTATGGGGATTTGTGAGGGCCACGAAGAATCCAGCACGTGTTTTAAGGATACAAAGAAATAACATTTATTTACAATAACATATATATACAACAGCAGCAGCAACTTCACTTGCTGCTCACTCCTTCCGGGCTGGTTCCAAACTGGCCAGCTTTATTTATACAGGGAGTCTGCTAATGATTTCTCCGCCCCCCTCATTGGGGAAGCTCATACTCCCACAGGATTGTGGGATTGTCATTAGTCCCCAGCCAATGGTAAGCAGGCAGGTTATAACAGGGGAGAAGGCAGACGAATGGGGATGAGAAACATATCAGCTATGATTGAATAGCGGAGCAGACTCGATGAGCCATATGCCCTAATTCTGCTCCTATGTTTGCGCAGGCACATAACAGCTGATTGCTGTTCTCGTGTGGGGCACAGTGGTTGCTGGTTAAGTGTTTTATTTTTACCTGTATTTAAGTTGGGCAGTTTCTAAACGCTAGACATTGCACTTGTAGTGTCCCGTACCCTTCCACCTCCTTTAACCTAAGGGGTGGAGTGAATAACAGGTAAGCTCTTTCTTTCTTTTTCTTTTTTTTTCATCTAGAGGGGAAGGTAGTGCAATGTTCCTCCTGCAGAATGTTTGAGGTGAGGGACGCTGTCCGTGTCCCTGCTGATTTCACCTGTGGGAAGTGCACCCATCTCCAGCTCCTCAGAAACCGCGTTAGGGAACTGGAGCTGGAGCTGGATGAACTTCGGATTATTCGGGAGGCAGAGGTGGTCATAGATAGTAGCTTCAGGGATGTAGTTACTCCGAAGAATCAAGCTAGATGGTTGACACTGAGAGGGGCTGGGAGGAAGCAGTCAGTGCAGGGATCCTCTGTGGTCGTTCCCCTCAGTAACAAGTATACCGCTTTGGATACTGTTGAGGGGGACGACCTACCAGGGGTAAGCCACGGTGAATGGATCTCCAGCACTGAGTCCATCCCTGTGGCTCAGAAGGGAAGGAGGGAGAGCAGGAGAGCAATAGTTATTGGGGACTCGTTAGTTAGAGGGACAGATAGACGGTTCTGTGGCAGCGAAAGAGACTCACGGATGGTATGTTGCCTCCCGGGTGCCAGGGTCCGTGACGTCTCGGACCGTGTTTTCAGAATCCTTAAAGGGGAGGGGGAGCAGTCACAAGTCGTGGTACATATCGGTACCAACGACAGGTAAGAGAAGGGACGGGGATTTAAAACAGGAATTTAGGGAGCTAGGGTGGAAGCTGAGAGCCAGGACAAACCAGGTTGTCATCTCTGGTTTGTTGCCAGTGCATCGTGCTAGTGTTGCTCTTATTAGCCTTAGTTATATTAGCTCTAATTCTGTCACTTTTGCTCACGAGTCGCCAGGTATCTTTCTGATACCGCCACGTGGTTCAAGCTCAAGTAATGATTAATAATGCAGCACACCTCTTAGTAAATGTTAAATCAACGATCATTTATTATATACAGCAATAAATACTTATACAATAATCCTACTCCTAGACTATTACCTACCACTAAAGGCCAATACTTAACTTTGGTGATGGCCCACCAGGTCAGGGAAACGAATGGTCTATCGAATTGGGTCTGGCCTACGGGATTCAAAAAGGCTGGTACAGGTCGATAGTCAGGAACACCTATCTGGTAGCGATCGCTGGAGTAAGACTTACTTGTTCTTTCGTCGGAGGGTCTCGAAGGTTGCGAGTAGGAGAAGAAGGGTCGATCTGAACTTGGCCCCTATTTTTATAGTCCCTAGGGGCTTCCCGCCTCTCGGGGCGGACCTTGACCTTGGTCCCAAGTGATTGGACTTGGTCCCAATCACTGGGTTCGATGTGCTCCAATAATGGGGCGATTCCTTGATCGGGGGGTGGTCGTCCACCTTTCCTTGTCTCAGCCACTACTGCCGCCGAAAGGTCTGGATCGGCTTTCAATTGCTAATTTGTAGCAATTGTTCCCGGGGATGGCCGATTAAAATGCAGATGGCTGGGTTGATGTGCTGTTAATGGTTGCAGGTATCGGTCTGGGCCGACTTCCCCAGAGCCGAATACACTGTCCTGCCTGCAGCTGTCCGTTTGAGTCCTGTTGGCTGATTTTCCCATCAGCCTCTTTCGTTCGCCATTTTACATCGGGGTTTGGCCATTTTACTCGGGAATCAGCCATTTTAGGTGGCTACACTAGTGAGGTGAGGAACAGGGAGAGAGTGCAGATAAACACGTGGCTGCAGGGATGGTGTAGGAGGGAGGGTTTCAGGTACGTGGATAATTGGAGCACATTCTGGGGAAAGTGGGACCTGTACAGACAGGATGGTTTGCACCTGAACCAGAGGGGCACCAATATCCTGGGAGGGAAATTTGCTCTGGCTCTTCGGGGGGGTTTAAACTAATTTGTCTGGGGGCTGGGAAAACGAGCTGTAGTCCAGAAGCCAGTGTTGAGAGTAGTGAGGTACTGAGGAGGGTATCAAGGTCGCAGGAGTGTACCGGCAGACAGGAAGGTGGGTTGAAGTGTGTCTACTTCAATGCAAGGAGCATCCGGAATAAGGTAGGTGAACCTGGAGGGTGGATTGGTACTTGGGACTACGATGTTGTGGCCATTACGGAGACATGGGTAGAACAGGGACAGGAATGGTTGTTGGAAGTTCCGGGGTTATAGATGTTTCAGTAAGAGTAGGGAAGGTGGTAAAAGAGGTGGAGGAGTAGCATTGTTAATCAAGGACAAATTAACGGCCACAGAAAGGCAGTTTGAAGGGGATCTGGCTTCTGAGGTAATATGGGCCAAAGTTAGAAATAGGAAAGGAGCGGTCACATTGTTAGGAGTTTTCTATCAGCCCCCAAATAGTAATAGCGATGTGGAGGAAGAAATTGCAAAACAGGTTATGGATAGGTGTGGAGGTCTCAGGGTAGTTGTCATGGGTGACTTTAACTTTCCAAATATTGATTGGAACCTCAATAGGTCGAACAGTTCGGATGGGGCAGTTTTTGTACAGAGTGTGCAGGACAACATCGTAGTCCCAAGTACCAATCCACCTTCCAAGTTCACCTACCTTATTCCTGACACAATATGTCGACAAGAGGGGGGGCCACATTGGATTTGGTACTGGGTAATGAACCGGGCCAAGTGTTAGATTTGTTTGTGGGAGAGCACTTTGGAGATAGTGACCACAATTTGGTGTCTTTCACTATTGCAATGGAGAGGGATAGGGCCATACGGCAGGGCAAGGTTTATAATTGGGGGAGGGGTAATTATGATGTGATTAGGCAAGAATTAGGGAGCATAAGATGGGAACAGAAACTGTCAGGGAAAGGCACAAATGAAAAGTGGAGCTTGTTCAAGGAACAAATACTGCATGTCCTTGATAGGCATGTCCCTGTCGGGCAGGGAGGAAATGGCCGTGTGAGGGAACCATGGTTCACAAAAGAGGTTGAATGTCTTGTCAAAAGGAAAAAGGAAGAGTATGTAAGGATGAGAAAACAAGGTTCAGTAGGGTCGCTTGAGGGTTACAAGGTAGCAAGGAATGAGCTGAAGAAAGGCTTAGGAGTGCTCGGAGGGGGCATGAGAAGTCCTTGGCGGGTCGGATCAAGGAAAACCCCAAGGCTTTTTACTCTTATGTGAGAAATAAAAGAATGACCAGGGTGAGGGTAGAGCCGGTCAAGGACAGTAGTTGGAACTTGTGCATGGAGTCAAAAGAAATAGGAGAGGCGTTGAATGAATACTTTTCTTCAGTGTTCACCAAGGAGAGGGGCCATGTTTTTGAGGATGAGAGTGTGATTCAGGCTGGTAGGCTGGAGGAGGTCGATGTTCTGAGGAAGGATGTATTAACAATTTTGAAAAACCTGAGTGTCGACAAGTCCCCTGGGCCAGATGGGATATATCCAAGGATTCTTTGGGAGGCAAGGGATCAGATTACAGAGACTTTGGCTTTGATCTTTGGGTCCTCGCTGTCCACGGGGATAGTGCCAGAGGACTGGAGAGTGGCGAATGTTGTTCCTCTGTTCAAGAAAGGGAATAGGAATGACCCTGGTAATTATAGGCCAGTTAGTCTTACTTCGGTGGTCGATAAAATAATGGAAAAGGTCCTGAAGGATAGGATTTATGACCATTTGGAAAGATGCAGCTTAATCCGGGATAGTCAACACGGATTTGAGAAGGGTAGGTCTTGTCTCACAAATTTGATTGAATTCTTTGAGGAGGTAACTAAGTGTGTAGATGAAAGTAGAGCAGTTGATGTCGTATACATGGATTTTAGTAAGGCGTTTGATAAGGTTCCCAATGGTCGGCTCATGAAGAAAGTAAGGAGGTGTGGGATAGAGGGAAATTTGGCTAATTGGATAAGTAACTGGCTATCACATAGAAGACAGAGAGTGGTGGTGGATGGAAAATTTTCAGACTGGAGACCAGTTACCAGCGGTGTACCACAGGGATCGGTGCTGGGTCCTCTGATATTTGTGATTTTTATCAATGACTTGGAGGAGGGGGATGAAGGGTGGGTCAGTAAATTTGCTGATGACATCAAGATTGGTGGAGTAGTGGATGAGGTGGAGGGCTGTTGTAGGCTGCAAAGAGACATTGATAGGATGCAGAGCTGGGCCAAAAAATGGCAGATGGAGTTTAACCCTGATAAGTGCGAGGTGATTCATTTTGGTAGAAAAAATTTGAATGCGGATTACAGGGTCAACGGCAGGGTTCTGAGGAATGTGGAGGAACAGAGAGATCTTAGGGTTCATGTCCACAGATCTCTGAAGGTTGCCACTCAAGTGGATAGAGCCGTGAAGAAGGCTTATAGTGTGTTAGCGTTTATTAACAGGGGGCTTGAGTTTAAGAGCCGCGGGGTTATGCTGCAACTATACAGGACCCTGGTGAGACCACATTTGGAGTATTGCGTGCCGTTCTAGTCACCTCACTATAGGAAGGATGTGGAAGCATTGGAAAGGGTGCAAAGGAGATTTACCAGGATGCTGCCTGGTTTGGAGGATAGGTCTTATGAGGAAAGGTTGAGGGAGCTAGGGCTTTTCTCTTTGGAGCGGAGGAGGATGAGAGGCGACTTAATAGAGGTTTATAAGATAATGAGGGGGATAGATAGAGTGGACGTTCAGAGACTATTTCCTCGGGTGGATGTAGCTGTTACAAGGGGGCATAACTATAAGATTCAGGGTGGGAGATATAGGAGGAATGTCCGAGGTAGGTTCTTTACTCAGAATGGTTAGAGTGTGGAATGGACTGCCTGCTGTGATAGTGGAGTCGGACACTTTAGGAACTTTCAAGCGGTTATTGGAGAGGCACATGGAGCACATCAGAATGACAGGGAGTTGGATAGCTTGTTCTTGGTTTCGGACAATACTCGGCACAACATCGAGGGCCGAAGGGCCTGTTCTGTGCTGTACGGTTCTATATGTTCTATATGTCTTATGATCTTATGGCTTGAGCGGAAATATAAACACCAAACCAGTTGAACTGAATGGCATGTCTGCGAGCCATATATCCTGTGTAATCCGATGTGAAAATTCATGCTGGCTCTCTCTGATCAATTGAAAAGTTTCAAGGTGTTCAGTCACTCTACCATTAATTATAGATTCAAATAATTTCCTGGTGCCAGACATTAGGCTTACTGGTCTATAATTCCTCAACATCCTCTCTTACTTTTATTAAATTGTGGAGTGACATGCATAATTTTCCCAATCCAAAGTAATAGTTCCTGAATCACCAAGAAATTTGGAGGATTATAGTTAGGTTATTTAAAATATTCTCAGTGACTTCCTTTAAAACTTTGGGGTGGAGATATCTGGTGTTGGGGATTTGTCACTCTTCATTACCATTGTTTTCTCCATTACTGTTACCTTGTTTACAATATGCCTCTGTCCCTGATTCGGCTATAGTTTCCTCTGGATTTCCAGCATGCTGACCTCTTCCTCTGCTACGGATATGGATAATTATCCAGCATGTTTGCCACTTCCTGATTTTCAGACGTCATCAACATTTCCCCTATTTTTCCTCATATAATGGTGACGTTTCTTTGTCGATTTTGATATCCCTTGCCATTTTATTGTCATGCTTCCTGTTTGTATCTCTTACTATCTGCTTTGCGACCCTTTGATCTTTGCTTTATTAGAATCTATACGGAATCACCAGGATTGGAAGTGCATTGGAGATGGTTCTGAGGAGGTTTACCAAATTGCCACCTGGAATGAGCAGGTTATCTTTTGAGGAAAGGTTGGACAGATTGCGCCTGTTTTCATTGGAGTTCAGAAGAGTGAAGAGTGACTTAATTGAAGTATTTAAGATCCTGAACAGTCTTGACAAGGTGGACGGGTCTGTTTCCTCATGTGGATGAGACCAGAACTAAGGGGCACTATTTTAAAATGAGGGGTCCCGCTTTTCCTTTTAAAAAAAAATATATTTATTAAAGTTTTTTAACACAATTTTTCTCCCTTACAAACAATAACCCCCCCCCCCAAACAAAAAAAAACGAGAAATCGCGCAGAGCAAGATATATGCATGGCAAAATGATATATTTACACAGCTTTGTACACTGGCCCTCACCCGTATGTGCCAGTTTCCCCAACCCTTCATGTTATCTCTTGCTCATCCACCCTCCCAGGCAGTCCCCCCTCTCCCCCCCCCCTCCCAGGATGCCCCCCCCCCCCCCAAGGTTGCTGCTGCTGACCGACCTTCCTGTAACGCTCCGCGAGACAGTCTAGGATCGGTTGCCACCGCCTGGAGAACCCCTGCGCAGACCCTCTCAAGGCAAACTTAATCCTCTCCAACTTTATGAACCCAGCCATATCATTTATCCAGGCCTCCAGGCTGGGGGGCTTCGCCTCCTTCCACATTAGCAAGGTTCTTCGCCGGGCTACTAGGGACACAAAGGCCAGAATGCCGGCCTCTTTCGCCTCCTGCACTCCCGGTTCGTCCACTACTCCAAATATTGCTAGCCCCCAGCTTGGCTTGACCCGGACTTTCACCACCTGAGATATTGCTCCCGCCACTCCTCTCCAGAACCCCTCCAGTGCCGGGCATGACCAAAACATATGGACATGGTTCGCTGGGCTCCCTGAGCACCTTCCACATCTGTCCTCTACCCCAAAGAACCTACTCAACCTCACCCCCGTCAAGTGCGCTCTGTTGACCACCTTAAATTGTATCAGGCTGAGCATGGCACACGAGGAGGAGGAATTAACCCTACCTAGGGCATCAGCCCACAGACCTTCCTCGATCTCCTCTCCCAGCTCCTCCTCCCATTTACCCTTCAGCTCTTCTACCAGCGCTTCCCCCTCTTCTTTCAACTCATGGTGTATTTCCGACACCTTGCCCTCCCCGACCCATATACCCGAGATCACCCTATCTTGAACTTCTTGTGCCGGGAGCAACGGGAATTCCCTCACCTGTTGCCTCACAAAAGCCCTCACCTGCATATATCTAAAGGCATTTCCCGGGGGTAACTCGAACTTCTCCTCCAGTGCCCCTAGGCTCGCAAACGTCCCATCAATGAACAGGTCCCCCATTCTTCTCATTTATGTTGCTCTTTCTAGCTTTAGTCTATTTGCTCTGTTTAGGTCATCTTTGCTCATGAGTCGCCAGGTATCTTTATGATACCGCCACGTGGTTCAAGTTCAGGTTATGATTAATAACGCAGCACACAGCTTAGTAAGGATTAAAACAACGGTCATTTATTATATACAACAAGCAATATTAATACCCTAATACTACTTTCTATATAATAAACCTATCACTACTGGCCAATACTTAACTTAGGAATAGCCCACCAGGTCAGGGAAACGAATGGCTTGTCCAATCAAATCTCGCCCGCGGGATTCAAAAGGCTGCTACAGGTCGGTGGCTAGGTGTCTCTACCGGATAGCGATCGTTGGATTCAAACTTACGGTGGCCGGTGGCTGGTCTTGCGAAGGTCTCGAGCAGGCGAAGATGAGAGAGAGCGAGATCTGAACTTGGACCTTCACTTTTATAGGGCCCAGGGGCTTCCCGCCTCCTGGGGCGGCCCTTGACCCTGAGTCCCAAGTGATTGGATTCTGTCCCCAATCTCTGGGATCGATGTGTCCAATGGTGAGGCGATTCCTCAATCGGGGGGTGGTCGCTCACCTGTCTTTGTTTCGGCCACTGCAGGCGCCGACAGGTCTGGCCCGGTATTCAATTGCTAATATGTTGCAATTGTTCCCGGGGATAGCCGATTTAACTGTGGATGTCTGACTGGATTAGGTGTAAACAGTCCTGAATGCAACTGCGGATACCTGGGTTGATGGGCTGTTGATAGCCCTGAGTATCGATCTGGGCTACGTTCCCAGAGCTGAATATGCAATACTGTCTGCCACTGCCTGCTTGTGTCTTCTTGGCTGCTTTTCCCAGCAGTCTTTCGGGTTAGCCGTTTTAAACTGGGTTTTGGCCAGATTAATCGGAACGCAGCCATTTTACATGGCTACACCCCGCCCGATGCCAGCCCTGGAACCGCCCGTCCATCTTCCCCGGGACAAACCGATGGTTACCCCTGATCGGGGACCACACAGATGCTCCCATTGCACCCCGGTGCCGTCTCCACTGGTCCCAGATCCTTAGCGTTGCAGCCACCACCGGGCTCGTGGTATACTTTGTCGGCGAGAGCGGCAGCGGTGCTGTCACCAACGCCCCCAGGCTCGTTCCTTTACAGGACGCCATCTCCAGCCTCTTCCATGCCGCACCCTCTCCCTCCATAACCCACTTGCAGATCATCGCCACATTTGCTGCCCAGTAGTAGCTCCCCAGGTTTGGCAGTGCCAACCCTCCTCGGTCCCTACTGCGTTCCAGGAACCCTCTCCTTACTCTCGGGGTCTTATTCGCCCACACAAACCCCATAATACTCCTGCCTACTCTGTTAAAAAAGGCCCTCGTGATCATGATGGGAAGGCACTGAAACACAAACAGAAACCTCAGAAGGACCACCATTTTGACCGACTGCACTCTACCCGCCAGCGAGAGCGGTAACATGTTCCATCTTTTGAAATCCTCCTCCATTTGCTCCACCAACCTCGTCAGATTCAGTTTATGTAGGGTCCCCCAACTCCTGGCTATCTGGATCCCCAGATACCGAAAGCTCCCCTCCGCCCTCCTCAGCGGTAGGTCCCCTATCCCTCTTTCTTGGTCCCCCGCCTGTAATACAAAGAGCTCACTCTTCCCTACATTGAGCCTATAGCCCGAAAACTCCCCAAACTCCCTTAGAGTCTGCATGACCTCCACCATCCCCTCCATTGGACCTGCCACGTACAGCAACAGGTCATCCGCATATCGCGACACCCGATGCTCTTCTCCCCCTCGGACCACCCCCTTCCATTTATTAGACTCCCTCAATGACATGGCCAATGGTTCGATCGCCAATGCGAACAACAGGGGGGACAGGGGGCACCCCTGCCTCGTCCCTCGGTACAGTCGAAAGTACTCCGACCTCCGCCGGTTCGTCACTACACTTGCCATCGGGGCTCTGCAAAGGAGCTTAACCCAATTGATAAACCCTACCCCGAACCCAAACCTGCACAGCACCTCCCAGAGGTACTCCCACTCTACTCGGTCAAAGGCCTTCTCCGCGTCCATAGCTGCCATTATCTCCGCCTCTCCCTCCTCCGATGGCATCATTATCACGTTTAAGAGCCGCCGCACATTGGTGTTTAGTTGCCTGCCCTTTACAAATCCCGTCTGGTCCTCGTGGATTACCCCCGGGACACAGTCCTCGATCCTCGTGGCCAGCACTTTTGCCAGCAACTTTGCATTCACATTGAGGAGCGAGATCGGCCTGTACGATCCACATTGCAGTGGGTCCTTGTCCCGCTTTAGGATCAAAGAAATTGTCGCTTCCGACATTGTCGGGGGCAGGGTCCCCTCCTCTCTTGCTTCATTAAAGGTCCTCACCAGTAGCGGGGCCAACAGGTCTGCGTACTTCCTGTAGAACTCCACCGGGAATCCGTCCGGTCCCGGTGCCTTCCCCGCCTGCATACTCCCCAAACCCTTGCTCAGCTCCTCCAACCCAATTGGTGCCCCCAAACCAGCCACCTCTTGCTCCTTCACCCTCGGGAATCTCAGCTGATCTAGGAATCGTCTCATCCCCTCTTCCCCCCCATTATACTCCTGCCTACTCTCTTAAAAAAGGCCCTCGTGATCACGATGGGAAGGCACTGAAACACAAACAGAAACCTCAGAAGGACCACCATTTTGACCGACTGCACTCTACCCGCCAGCGAGAGCGGTAACATGTCCCATCTTTTGAAATCCTCCTCCATTTGCTCCACCAACCTCGTCAGATTCAGTTTATGTAGGGTCCCCCAACTCCTGGCTATCTGGATCCCCAGATACCGAAAGCTCCCCTCCGCCCTCCTCAGCGGTAGGTCACCTATCCCTCTTTCTTGGTCCCCCGCCTGTAATACAAAGAGCTCACTCTTCCCTACATTGAGCCTATAGCCCGAAAATGCCCCAAACTCCCTTAGAGTCTGCATGACCTCCACCATCCCCTCCATTGGATCTGCCACGTACAGCAACAGGTCATCCGCATATCGCGATACCCGATGCTCTTCTCCCCCTCGGACCACCCCCTTCCATTTATTAGACTCCCTCAATGACATGGCCAATGGTTCGATCGCCAATGCGAACAACAGGGGGGGCAGGGGGCACCCCTGTCTCGTCCCTCGGTACAGTCGAAAGTACTCCGACCTCCGCCGGTTCGTCACTACACTTGCCATCGGGGCTCTGCAAAGGAGCTTAACCCAATTGATAAACCCTACCCCAAACCCAAACCTGCACAGCACCTCCCAGAGGTACTCCCACTCTACTCGGTCAAAGGCCTTCTCCGTGTCCATAGCTGCCATTATCTCCGCCTCTCCCTCCTCCGATGGCATCATTATCAAGTTTAAGAGCCGCCGCACATTGGTGTTTAGTTGCCTGCCCTTTACAAATCCCGTCTGGTCCTCGTGGATTACCCCCGGGACACAGTCCTCGATCCTCGTGGCCAGCACTTTTGCCAGCAACTTTGCATCCACATTGAGGAGCGAGATCGGCCTGTACGATCCACATTGCAGTGGGTCCTTGTCCCGCTTTAGGATCAAAGAAATTGTCGCTTCCGACATTGTCGGGGGCAGGGTCCCCTCCTCTCTTGCCTCATTAAAGGTCCTCACCAGTAGCGGGGCCAACAGGTCTGCGTACTTCCTGTAGAACTCCACCGGGAATCCGTCCGGTCCCGGTGCCTTCCCCGCCTGCATGCTCCCCAAACCCTTGCTCAGCTCCTCCAACCCAATTGGTGCCCCCAAACCAGCCACCTCTTGCTCCTTCACCCTCGGGAATCTCAGCTGATCTAGGAATCGTCTCATCCCCTCTTCCCCCCATAATACTCCTGCCTACTCTCTCAAAAAAGGCCCTCGTGATCACGATGGGAAGGCACTGAAACTCAAACAGAAACCTCAGAAGGACCACCATTTTGACCGACTGCACTCTACCCGCCAGCGAGAGCGGTAACATGTCCCATCTTTTGAAATCCTCCTCCATTTGCTCCACCAACCTCGTCAGATTCAGTTTATGTAGGGTCCCCCAACTCCTGGCTATCTGGATCCCCAGATACCGAAAGCTCCCCTCCGCCCTCCTCAGCGGTAGGTCCCCTATCCCTCTTTCTTGGTCCCCCGCCTGTAATACAAAGAGCTCACTCTTCCCTACATTGAGCCTATAGCCCGAAAATGCCCCAAACTCCCTTAGAGTCTGCATGACCTCCACCACCCCCTCCATTGGATCTGCCACGTACAGCAACAGGTCATCCGCATATCGCGACACCCGATGCTCTTCTCCCCCTCGGACCACCCCCTTCCATTTATTAGACTACCTCAATGACATGGCCAATGGTTCGATCGCCAATGCGAACAACAGGGGGGACAGGGGGCACCCCTGCCTCATCCCTCGGTACAGTCGAAAGTACTCCGACCTCCGCCGGTTCGTCACTACACTTGCCATCGGGGCTCTGCAAAGGAGCTTAACCCAATTGATAAACCCTACCCCGAACCCAAACCTGCACAGCACCTCCCAGAGGTACTCCCACTCTACTCGGTCAAAGGCCTTCTCCGTGTCCATAGCTGCCACTATCTCCGCCTCTCCCTCCTCCGATGGCATCATTATCACGTTTAAGAGCCGCCGCACATTGGTGTTTAGTTGCCTGCCCTTTACAAATCCCGTCTGGTCCTCGTGGATTACCCCCGGGACACAGTCCTCGATCCTCGTGGCCAGCACTTTTGCCAGCAACTTTGCATCCACATTGAGGAGCGAGATCGGCCTGTACGATCCACATTGCAGTGGGTCCTTGTCCCGCTTTAGGATCAAAGAAATTGTCGCTTCCGACATTGTCGGGGGCAGGGTCCCCTCCTCTCTTGCCTCATTAAAGGTCCTCACCAGTAGCGGGGCCAACAGGTCTGCGTACTTCCTGTAGAACTCCACCGGGAATCCGTCCGGTCCTGGGGACTTCCCCGCCTGCATGTCCCCAAACCCTTGCTCAGCTCCTCCAACCCAATTGGTGCCCCCAAACCAGCCACCTCTTGCTCCTCCACCCTCGGGAATCTCAGCTGATCGAGGAATCGTCTCATCCCCTCTTCCCCCGCTGGGGGCTGGGATCTGTACAGCTCTTCATAAAAGGCCTTGAATACCTCGTTTATTTTCGTCGCACTCCGAACCGTGGCTCCCCTTCCATCTTTGACTCCCCCTATTTCCCTCGCTGCTGTCCTCTTACGGAGCTGGTGTGCCAGCATCCGACTAGCCTTTTCCCCATACTCGTAGGTCGCCCCCTGCGCTTTCCTCCACTGCGCCTCTGCTTTCCCTGTGGTCAACAGGTCAAACTCCGTCTGGAGCCGTCGTCTTTCCCCAAGTAATCTCTCCTCCGGGGCCTCTGCGTATCTCCTGTCCACTCTTAAAATCTCCCCCACTAACCTCTCCCTTTCCATACCCTCTGTCTTCTCCCTAATGGAAATTAGCTCTCCCCTGATCACTGCCTTCAACGCCTCCCATACCACCCCCACCCGCACCTCCCCGTTGTCGTTGGCCTCCAAGTACCTTTCGATACACCCCCTCACCTTCCCACACACCACCTCGTCCGCCAGCAGTCCCACATCCAGCCGCCACAACGGGTGTTGGTCCCTCTCCTCTCCCAGCTCCAGATCCACCCAGTGCGGGGCATGGGTCCGAAACGGCTATAGCCGAATACTCAGTCCCCTCCACCCTCGGGATGAGCGCCCTACCCAGAACAAAGAAATCTATCCGGGGGTAGGCTTTGTGTACATGGGAGAAGAAAGAAAATTCCCTGGCCTGCGGCCTTGCAAACCGCCATGGGTCCACTCCCCCCAACTGATCCATAAACCCCCGAAGTACCTTGGCCGCCGCCGGCCTCTTTCCAGTACTTGATTTGGAGCGGTCCAGTGCTGGATCCAACACTGTATTGAAGTCCACTCCCATTATCAGGTCTCCTTTCTCCAGGTCCGGGATGCGCCCCAACATGCGCTTCATGAATCCTGCATCATCCCAGTTCGGGGCGTATACGTTTACCAACACCACCCACATCCCTTGCAGCCTACCGCTCACCATTACATATCGCCCTCCATTGTCCGCTACACTAGTCTTGGCCTCAAATGACACCCACTTTCCCACCAATATTGCCACCCCTCTATTCTTCGCGTCCAGTCCCGAGTGGAATACCTGTCCTACCCATCCCTTTCTTAGCCTGACCTGGTCCGCCACCTTCAGGTGTGTCTCTTGGAGCACGGCCACGTCCGCCTTCAGTCCCTTTAAGTGCGCGAACACTCGAGCCCTCTTCACCGGCCCATTCAGGCCCCTCACATTCCACGTTATCAGCCAGATTGGAGGGGCTCTCACCCCCCCCGCCGACTAGCCATCTCCTTTTCTGAGCCAGTCCCGTGTCCACGCCTCCCTCACCCTCCAGACCCCCAGAGGGGGGATCCCCGTCCCGACCACCTCTTCTGTGTCCCATTCCCTTTCGGCCAGTGCAGCAGCAACCCTTTTCCCTCCCCTCCCCCCCCCCCCCTCCCCTCCCCCCCGCTAGACCCCTGTCTAGCTTTTTTCTCCCCCATGTCACTCCCGTAAGTCAGCTGACAACTGCTGACCCCGGCTTCCCCCGCTGTCCCATTGACCTCCCCGCGTGGAAGTCTCCCAATACATATGCATTCCTTCGTTCCCCTTCCCGCCTTTCTTCCCCCGCGAAAACACCCCGCGCTTTCCAAAGCCCGCTCCGCCCCCTCTGGCGCAGCTCCTGTCGCGGCCTTGTCTCTCTCCCCCAGCCCATGTAACATTTCCTGCGTGTGATTGACCCCCTATATGCAACAACCATCACACATCAAACCTCAAACATCCCCCCCACCCTCACAAACCCTCAGTTAGAGCCCAACTTTTCGGCTTGTACAAAGGTCCACGCCTCTTCAGGCGTTTCGAAGTAATAGTGTTGGCCCTTGTATTTCGAATTTCACTTCTTTCCGGTACAACGCCGCTTTGGCCCGGTTGAAACCCGCTCTCCGCTTTGCAATTTCCGTGCTCCAGTCCAGGTATATTCGGATCTCTGCATTGTCCCACTTACTGCTCCGCTCCTTCTTGGCCCATCTCGGGACCCACTCTCTGTCCGTGAACCGGTGGAACCTCACCACAATCGCCCTTGGCGGCTCATTTGCCTGGGGCGTCTTCGCCAGCACCCGATGTGCCCCGTCCAACTCCAGCAGCCTCGAAGGGGCCTTCGTGCCCATTATCGCCTCGTGCATCGTGCTCGCATATGCCCCGGCATTAGCCCCCTCCACTCCCTCAGGGAGACCCAGGATTCGCAGATTCTTTCTCCTCGACCTGATCTCCAGGTCTTCGAGTCTTCCCGCCCACCTCTTGTGTAGCGCCTCGTTCTGCTCCACTCTCACCGCCAGGCCCACGAGCTCGTCCTCGTTCTGACTGTCTCTGTTCTGTACCTCCTGGATCTTAGCTTCGTGGACCTTCTGGGTGATCCCGAGTCCTTCAATTGCCGAAAGCATAGGCGCCAACATCTCCTTGCCCATCTCCTTGCGCTGCTCCTCGAAGCAGCGCTTGATGAACTCCTGCAGCTCCCCTTTGTCCCTGGCCGCCGCCATTTTGTTTTCTTTCCCTCGCTTCTCCCGTTGCTCCAGTGCCGCTCCTTTGGCCGTTACACTTCTGGTCCG
Source organism: Scyliorhinus torazame (assembly GCF_047496885.1). Taxonomy (NCBI): domain Eukaryota; kingdom Metazoa; phylum Chordata; class Chondrichthyes; order Carcharhiniformes; family Scyliorhinidae; genus Scyliorhinus; species Scyliorhinus torazame. Next base: position 109,994,057 of record NC_092716.1, read on the forward strand.
TTTAAAAAGTCTATGGAAACTCCTGAAAAAGGTCTGAGAGTCAGTTCCAGACGGGAGCTGCCGAATGCGCGACCTACTCCTCCATGGCCGCCACCGGAAGCCTCGTCCCTGCTTCTTCAATGGCCTTGGTAGATCCTTTCACAGTTGTTCCCTCTGCTGCTAGAATTCACCTTTGATAGAGTCAAGTCAGATTGCAGCTTTAAGCTTGCCCATCCCCCGCCTGCATGCTGGAAGAGGCTTTTGTCTAAACCTGCAGCCAAAGCCAAATCTTTTACTGTTTCTGCCGGGTCTGGTAGCCAAAAGACATAACATTCCTGGGGGACACTGTCAGGGGAATGTTGCAGTCTTCTTGCCACACTGGGAAATGTCAAACAAATGCCGTGGGGGCCCTGTAAAAGAGCCCAAAAGTCCGTTCCAAGCAGGAGCTGCCGAATATGCGACCTAGCTCTGCATAGCCGCACCCGGAAGTCCGGTCCCGCTTTTCCGACAGAGACGAGGAGAATGTTTTCTCTCAGAAGGGTGTACGTGTTTGCAACTCTCTGCCTCAGAATATCCTGGGGGTTACCATTGACCACAAACTGAACTAGACTAGCAATATAAATACTGTGGGGACAAGAGCAGGTCAGAGGCTAGGAATCCTACGGCGACTAACTCACCCCCCTGACCCCCAAAACCTGTCCACCATCTACAAGGCACAAGTCAGGAGTGAGATGGAATATTCGCCACTTGCCTGGATGAGTGCAGCTCCAACAACACTCAAGAAGCTCAACACCATCCAGGACAAAGCAGCCCGCTTGATTGCTCCCCCTTCCACAAACATTCAGTCCCTCCACAACCGACAAACAGTGGCAGCCGTGTGTACCATCTACAAGTTGCATTGCAGGAACTCACCAAGGTTCCTTAGGCATCCACGACCGCTACTATCTAGAAGGACAAGAGCAGCAGAACCAGGGAATACCATCACCTGGAGGTTACCCTCCAAGTCACTTACCATCTGACTTGGAAAGTATATCGTCGTTCCTTCACTGTCACTGGGTCAAAATCCTAATAGCACAGTGGATGTACCTGCACCATTGGGACTGCAGCTGTTCATGAAGGCAGCTCACCTCCAGCTTCTGAAGGGCAACTAGGGATGGGCAATAAATGCTGGCCTAACCAGCGACGCCCAAATCCCGTGAATGAATTTTAAAAGAAGGCGGTGGAAGCGGGGCCACTGAATAATTTTAAGGAAGAGGTGGATAGATTATTGCTGGACAAGGGAATTAAAGGTTATTGGGGGGGTGAATGGGAATGTGGAACTCGAAACACAAACAGATCAGACATGATGTTATTGAATGGCAGAGCAGATTCAAGGGGTCGAATGGCCTATTTCTGCTCCTATTTCCTATGTTTGTATGATCTGTGTTATTTTTTGCATTATCGTCTGCTCTTTCTTTTACATTACATTGTCCCTTACCTCTTTAGTTATCCATGGCTATCTTTACTGGTCAGCAGAGCTCTTCTCCCTTAAGGATATAAACTGGTTATTTTAGAAAACCTCCCTCTGATCTTCTGTTCTTTCACTCAGTAACAGATTTGCCCAATTGACTGTGGATAGCCTCTGTCCCATTGCATTGAAGACAGCCTTACCAAGATCTAGAACCTTGGTAGCTGTTTCTCATTTCTCCCTTTCAAACACCTAATTAACTATGTTACCTTATGACATCACGAGATAAATGTCTGCGCAGCATTAGGCTGATAAATCTGATGATTTTATTGGTACTATGATATGTTGTTGAAGAAAAACATCACAGATGTATTCAAGAGGTTTATTACATCTCAGGTGTGTGCTAACCTGCTTAGCCCACTCTATATGAAAGTTAAAATGTCCCAGTAAAACCACTTTGCCTTTGCTTCAAGCTTGTCTAATCTTTGCATTAGTAAAAGCATTTCACAGCTAGGACCAAGGAGCCATAAACAACTCATACTTGTTGTGGTGATCCACAAAGCCAGTTGGTGAAGGATGAAACTAGACACTAATATCTTTCTTGATAGTGGGTTAATACACGAATGCAGGATTATATATGCCGACTCTGGGGTGGCATGGAGGAGCAGTAGTTAGCACTGTCACCTCACAGTGCCGAGGACTCGGGTTCGGTGTCGGCCTTGGCTCACTGTCCGTGTGCAGTTTGCACATTCTCCCCGTGTCTGCGTGGGTCTCGCCCCCACACCCCAAAGATGTGCAGGGTAGGTGGATTGGCCACGATAAATTGTCCCTCAATTAGAAAGAAAAATTGAATGTTAAATTTATTAAAAAATTTTAAATTAAATGTCGACTCCTCACTAACCAACACCAGTGACCCAACAGTCTCTCATTATACTCTTTTGAGTACACAAATTAAACCAATGAACAGATTAACTAATTCGCAAATTAAGGGGTTAACCCCTGAATGGGCCACTCTGACAAAAGAAAAAAATCTAAAAGGAAGCTTACCAAATTAAAATGTGGTTCCGGGGGTCAATGATGCACCCGTGGAACAGCGGACATGGGGCTGGATTCTCCGCTTCCCCAGCTGCGATTTTCAAGCGACGGGATTCTGACAGTGGGATTCATTACCCCCTCTACTAGTTGATGGGATTTTCCGTTGAAGACACCCCATGGGGAAGCCCACGGACAGGATGCACTGTCAGCGGCAACAATGAATCGCAACGGCTGGAGAATTCCAGCCATGATTTTCACCGCTCAGCAACTCCAAGAGAAATCGGTAGCACAGTGGTTAGCACAGTTGCTTCACAGCTCCAGGGTCCCAGGTTCGGTTCCCGGCTTGGGTCACTGTCTGTGCGGAGTCTGCATGTTCTCACCATGTCTGTGTGGGTTTCCTCCGGGTGCTCCGGTTTCCTCCCACAGTCCAAAGATGTGCAAGTTAGGTGGATTGGCCATGTTAAATTGCCCCTTAGTGTCCAAAAAATGTTAAGTGGGGTTACTGGGTTACGGGGATAGGGTAGATACATGGGCTTAAGTGGGGTGCTCTTTGTAAGGGCCGGTGCAGACTCGATGGGCTGAATGGCCTCCTCCTGGACTGTAAATTCTATGAAATGCCAGGAGTAACATCAACCACTCTGTGGTAGTATGTATTGGGGGTCATGTGGGACTGGAAGCCCTAATGTCATTGGCTGACAGATCCCGGGTCCTGGTTGGCCGTTGACCTCAAGCTCCGCCCTGAAGGCGGAGTATAAGAAGCCGGAGTCTTCCCCCGCAGGCCAGTTTACTATCGAGCTGCGGGGGAACAGACACGCTTAATAAAGCCTCATCGACTTCACTCTATTCGTCTCACGGAGTCTTTGTGCGCTACACACTCTACATAGCCTTCTTCGATCTGACCAAGGCTTTTGACTCAGTCAATCGGGAAGGGCTATGGAAGCTCCTGTCAAAGGCCAACAATTCAGAACAATTCATCAACATCCTCTGACTCCTCGAAGACAAGATGTCGGCAACAGACCTCACTGATAGAAATAAGGCAGAAACCTTCAAGGTCAAGACTGGAGTCAAGCAGGAATGTCTCTTTGCCCCACCCTTTTCACTATCTGCATCGCCACCATCTTTCACCTTGTCAAGAGCAAGCTTCCCAGTGGAGTGGACATTGCCTACAGGATGGATGGAAACCTTTCAACCTCAACCGGTTGAAATCCAAGTAGAAAACGAGGCTGACATCACTGCTGGAACTTCAGCATGTAGAAGACATCACCATCTCCACTTTCCAGGAAGAGAATCTCCAAGCCATGCTTGACACCTTTTCGGAAGCATATCAAAGAATCCGTCTCAGCCTCAATCTCAAGAAGACTCAAGTCCTTTACCAACCCGCCCCAAGGCAAGATTCAGTCCCTCGCTCCAAGATCAACAGAGAAACCTTACCAAATATGGAACATTTCCCATACCTGGGGAGCCACATCTCTTCCGAGGCTGACATTGGTGTGGAGATCCAACATAGTATCCAATTCGCGAGCCCCTCCTTTGGATGCCGAAGGATGAAGCAACATCCATTCTGACACCAAGGTCCTCATGTACAAGACGGTCGTCCTCCCAACTCTTTTATGCAGCTCAGAAACGTGGACCATGTACAGGCGCCACCTCAAGGCCCTGGAGAGCTACCATCAACACTGTTTGAGATGGATTCTACACATCAGCTGGGTGGACAGGCGTACTAACATCCTGTAGGAGCCAAATCAGCATTAAGGCCATGATCATCTGAAACCCACCCTGCTGGGCCAGCCATATGCTCAGGATGTCAGAGTCTTGGCTGCCTCTGGTATGCAGCAGGATAATTAGGAAGAATAGTTACTGCTGAAGATATGGACTGGATGACAGGACACAGCAGGACAACCATGAGATTATCTAAGGCTGGGGTAGTAAGGGGTGGAGAAGCAGATATTAAAACTATTGCAATCCAGACCTTTGGATATGGGCTATATTCTTTCCTGGGCTAAATATATTGTGAACAATACTGGGTGCTTCAAACTGGAGATAGCAGCAGCCATTATTAAGGTCAAAGTATGGATAGAAGGATGTGAGGAGGTGGAGTGGAGAGAGTGGAGGGGGAGGGGGGGGGGTGGTACAAGAGGAATTCCTCTAGAGTTATGTAAAAATAGGAAACCTGGATCCTTTACAATGCTGCTTCCAACATCACCCTTCCCAACCTAGCTTACACCCTCCATTTCCAACACCATTCATCCCATCTTTCCAACCCACATTACACCACTTGGACATGGCAGAGTGGCAGTTGAATGGACACTACCAGATGGATAAAGAAGACAGGGCTGGCCAAATAAGACCTGGTGAAGTACATTTGAGGAGGACCTTCAAGAGCAGGACACCATCTGGGCTAGAGTAAAAGAGAGTGCGATGGGCTGGGGCTGATGGCAGTGAATTGCTGCCCATCCTCCTGCAGAAGACCAGAGGAACTAAGTGCAAGTCTCCATTCCAGGGCTGTGTTTATGCCTATCATTACATTCCTGCATTACACCCATCTCATTTCCAATCCTGCATTCCACCCCCAGTTTTCAGTCCTGTACTGGGTGAAGAGTTTGGAAGGAGAATGCATCACTCTTGGCACCATCTGCCTTGCTACGAGCTGATTGCCTTCTCACCTCCCTCTCATTCTCACATTGTTGCTCTTTTCCTACTATCATTCGCACCTTGATTTTCCGATGTCTATTTGTTGGTTTTCCCAGGATTCCTTCCTAGAATGAGGCAAATGTGTTTCTGGTGGGGGCAGAGGAATCGAGTGACCAATCATCAATTCTTAACGCGGAACAGTTCTTGTGAACTGTGGGAGGAATTCCCTTGTTCTAGTTTAATTGTTGAATGCTGCCATTAAGCAGCCAGTATAATATAAAGGAATTAGTAATGCTTTAAATTATATTATTATGTTGGGACTGGAGTATAGTAATAATGTTCTTCTGTCCAATTTGTAAGAAAAATAATTCTCCTGTGTCTTTGATCTATGAGCTGTACAGAACAGGTTAAGAAAGATAAAGCTGTTGTTGAAAAATCCAAGATTATGATTTTTTAATCTCTGTTACTGTTCTAAGTGGTGGATAAAATGGCTCCTGCTGTCACGCCTTTATACACAAAGGATGACAACAGAGGCTGCATGACTAGAACAAGCCGCAAGTACAAAGGCCCTTCTCCAAAACAGTTACCTCCCAACGTGGTCAGTCCTGTTCACACTCACTGCCAGTTGAGTTTTTAATTGTTTACCCTCTCCCCAACTAAATATTTAGCTATTTTGAAAATTCCTAATTGAACCCAGTATATTTTCTGGAAAATGTTTTCAAGTTATTGTGGGTGAGCCAGTATAAAATTGTATGGTAAATTGGGTCAGCTCCAAGGCACAAGTCAGGAGGCGATGGAATACACCCCACTTGCCTGGACGGGTGCAGCTCCAACAACACTCAAGAAGCTCGACATCATCCAAGACAAAGCGGCCTGCGTGATTGGCACCCCTTCCACAAACATTTATTCCCTCCACCAGCGATGCACAGTAGCAATCATGTGTACCGTCTACAAGATGCACTGCAGGAACTCACCAAGGCTCCTTCGACAACAAAGAACAAAGAAATGTACAGCACAGGAACAGGCCCTTTGGCCCTCCAAGCCCGTGCCGACCATGCTGCCTGACTAAACTACAATCTTCTACACTTCCTGGGTCCGTATCCCTCTATTCCCATCCTATTCATGTATTTGTCAAGATGCCCCTTAAATGTCACTATCGTCCCTGCTTCCACCACCTCCTCCGGTAACGAGTTCCAGGCACCCACTACCCTCTGTGTAAAAAATCTTGCCTCGTACATCTACTCTAAACCTTGCCCCTCTCACCTTAAACCTATGCCCCCTAGTAATTGACCCCTCTACCCAGGGGAAAAGCCTCTGACTATCCACTCTGTCTATGCCCCTCATAATTTTGTAGACCTCTATCAGGTCGCCCCCCAATGCCTTCCAAAGCTGGGGCATCACGGTGGTGCAGTGGTTACTGGGTCACTGTCGGTGTGGAGTTTGCACATTTCCCTGTGTCTGCATGGGTCTCACTGCCACAACCCAAAGATGTGCAGGAGTGGCCACTCTAACTTGCCCCTTAATTGGAATAAAAAATGAATTGGGTACTTTAAATTTTTTTTTTAAACCTTCCAAACTCACGACGACCACCATTTAGAAGGGCAAGAGCAGCAGATACCTGGGAATGCCACCACCTGGAAGTTCCCCTCCAAGTCACTCGCCATCTTGACTTGGAAATATATTGTCGTTCCTTCACTGTCGCTGGGGCAAAATCCTGGATCTCCCTCCCGAACAGCACCATGGGTGTATCTAGACCACATGGACTGCAGCGGTTCAAGAAGGCAGATGACCACCATCTTGTCAAAGACAATGGTGGATGGGCAATAAACGCTGGTCTTTGTCAGCGACACCCACATCCTTTGAATGAATGAAAAAAAACACTGATGTTTAAGCAGCACGGTAGCACAGTGGTTAGCACTGTGGCTTCACAGCGGCAGGGTCCCAGGTTCGATTCCCCGCTGGGTCACTGTCTGTGCGGAGTCTGCACGTTCTCCCCGTGTCTGCGTGGGTTTCCTCCGGGTGCTCCGGTTTCCTCCCACAGTCCAGAAACGTGCAGGTTAGGTGGATTGGCCATGCTAAATTGCCCTTAGTGTCCAAAAAGGTTAGGGGGTGACTGGGTTACGGGGATAGGGTGGAAGTGAGGGCTTAAGTGGGTTGGTGCAGATTCGATGTGCCGAATGGCCTCCTTCTGCACTGTATGTTCTATGTTCTGTTTATAACTGATCCTGTGTCCTGGTTCTCAAGTAGTTTTAACTGTGAAAGTTGATGGGCTAATGAAGACTGGAAATGAAGTCAACATCATGAGCAAGTTTGACTCCATTCCCACCTCAGGAACACACAAACCCTCTTCAACAGGGGTCACAGGACAGTAATGTGAAGTAGCCATCATGGCTGATTAGAATTCCATTCAGCCCACAACACTGGGGCCAATTGTAGCTCTTCTCCTGTTTTCCAGACTGAGAGCAGCAAACTGATCACCAATTGTAAATTTAACCTCGGGCCTTCTTCACTGGCGCGGTTCTTTTCTACATTTAGGCACTGTTTTCAGCAAGAGAGCTGGGTGTACACAAGAGTTTATTCAATACAAATATGCAAGCGCTGAAAAACATTCCTTACTGCTCCCAAATAATGTTTCCATTTCCCACACCAACCTCCTTATAGTTTCTCTGAGTGGGATTGTCCAAGCAGAGCTGAAGCTCATTTTAGAACCATAGATCCATAGAATTCCTATGGTGCATTCGGCCCATGGAGTCTGCATTGACCCTCTGAAAGAACATCCTACCTAGACCCACTCCCCTCCCCCATCCCCATAACCCCACCTAACCTGGACACTAGGGGGCAATTTATCATGGCCAATCCACCTAACCTGCACACCTTTGGACTGTGGGAGGAAACCGAAGCACCCGGAGGAAACCCACGGGGAGAAAGTGTAAACTTCACAGTCACCCAAGGGCAAAATTGAACCCGGGTCCCTGGTGCTGCGCTGTTCCACACTGCCCCCATTTTTGTGCCATGAATTTTCCGACCTCTTTTTCTGAACGTGTTCAAACTCGCCTCAGTGAGACCCCAGATGCCTAATACCTGGGGCAAAATTCTCCCCAAACGGCGCGATGTCCGCCGACTGGCGCCCAAAACGGCGCCAATCAGACGGGCATCGCGTCACCCCAAAGGTGCGGAATGCTCCGCATCTTTGGGGGCCGAGCCCCAACATTGAGGGGCTAGGCCGACGCCGGAGGGATTTCCGCCCCGACAGCTGGCGGAAACGGTCTTTGTTGCCCCGCCAGCTGGCGCAGAAATGACATCCCCGGGCGGCGCATGCGCGGGAGGGTCAGCGGTCGCTGACAGTTTCCCGCGCATGCGCAGTGAAGGGAGTCTCTTCCGCCTCCGCCATGGTGGAGACCGTGGCGGAGGCGGAAGGGAAAGAGTGCCCCCACGGCACAGGCCCGCCCGCGGATCGGTGGGCCCCGATCGCGGGCCAGGCCACCGTGGGGGCACCCCCCGGGGTCAGATCGCCCTGCGCCCCCCCCAGGACCCCGGAGCCCGCCCGCGCCGCCTTGTCCCGCCGTTCAAAAGGTGGTTTAATCCACGCCGGCGGGACAGGCAATTTATCGGCGGGACTTTGGCCCATCCGGGCCGGAGAATCCAGCGGGGGGGGCCCGCCAACCGGCGCGGCCCGATTCCCGCCCCCGCCGAATCTCCGGTACCGGAGACTTCGGCAACCGGCTGGGGCGGGATTCACGGCAGCCCCCGGCGATTCTCCAACCCGGCGGGGGGGTCGGAGAATGACGCCCCTGGTATGTAACATTTGAGAAGGAATATAAAGTATTGGCGGGCTTGGGTACGATTATTCACTGAAAGTGAGCAGTTAATATAAACTTGTCAACCAGGCCCATTCAGTATTCACAGGCACCTCAATAACCTTTCGCCATAAGCCAAAATAATTTTGCAAATTACGAGAGGTTTAATAAGGAGAATAAGTGTTTCCAGTGGCACACATGCTGATAGCCAGAGGACACACAGTGGGACAATTGGCAGAAAAACAAGAGAGGAAATTAGGAGCAATCTTTTCTACAGTGAGTTGATTTGACCTGGAATTCACTGTCGAAACAAGGGTGGAAGCAGATTCAAACATCCGTTTCGAAAGGACGTTTCATTGAAACAGAAAAGAGGCATGGGGAATGCTTCGGGAATAAGACTAATTCCATAGATCTCTCAATGAGGCAGCAAAGATATTATGGGTCGAATGGCCTCTTTCTGCTCTGCAAAATTCTATGAACCCTCTGTAATCCACCAGTAAAGCTACATTTGAAATTCTCTTTCCCAATATTAAGATGATAAGGATTGGGACTAAACCATTCGGCCCATCGAACCCGCTCCTCCATTCAGAAAGACCTTGGCTGATCTGATTATGGACTTAACCCCGCCATCTGTTTGCTGTACTCCCCTTGTCGATCAAATGTCTGTCTAATTCAAACCTATAATATGTTCAATGACCCAGCCTCCACTGCTCAGTGGGATAAAGAATTCCAAACACTAATGACCCTGTGAGAAAAGTAGTTCCCCTTCATTTTTTGTCTTAAGTGGAAGAACCCCTTATTTTGAAACAGTGGCCTCTAGTTCTAAATTCCCCGATGAAGGAAAGATCCCCTCGGTATCACATTGTCAAACCCCCTCAGAATCTTCTATTATGATCCTGGACCAGACACCAACAGTTGCCAGGACACTGGACAGAAACCCCAATATTTAATTTGATTTGTATGACTGTGAGGAAAGGATATTTCGCTTGAGGAGCGATTCCACGCACAAATAGGGATATGGGGCGCATTTAATGGAAAATCTTCTAAGTGTGGTAGGGTGGGAACTGCTGCGAGTTCCCCGACAGTTGGCCCAACGAGGCCACCACCGGTATCAAAGGTTAATTGGTCTACCTAACAAGGCCCCACGTGCTTCACGCCGCAAATAATGGTCCCACCGGCTGATTTGCTAGGACCACACTCGCCAGCCCCCCATTAACGAATGGGAGCAGCACCTAAACCATTCCCTCAGAGGCAATCCCACGCAGCATGTAGTCATGGCCACCAAGGGGGCCGCTCACCTGCTGGACATGGTGGAGTCGCAACGGTATACTCTGTTCCCCCGAAGGGCTCGGCAGGTCAGCCACAGAGCAGCCTGTGCCGCCAGGGAGGAAGTGGGAGCGGTCTTCAGCACGGGTAGCGCGATCCGGAGGACCGCCACACAGTGCCGCAAAAAGCTAAATGACCTCCACCAGACGCATGGATGAATTGGCATTGGACCCCGGAACCGGTCCCGCCTGTCAGCACCCCCCGACAACCATGCACCTTTCACTGCCCCCCTCCCCCCCAGAACCATGACATGTTCAACCCCACCCCCAGCAGTGGTGCTCAACATGCCCCCCCTCCCCCAGTGCATGATGCGTAGGCCTCATGATCCCCTCACAATTTCCACACAGGAAAAGTTGGCCCACAACAGATGGGAGAGGACCCAGGCAGGTAGCGGGGTTCCAAACATCAGAGTCCTCACCCTACACAAATAACTAGCCCTGGAGGTTGCAGGGTTAGCCAGGAACAGAATGGTCGATGACGTCAAGATTGGCCTGTGCTGCAGAGGTGGGTAACCACTGGCCCTCACCCAGAGGACTGGTCACATGTGAGTTGTACATGCCAGCATGTTGATCCTACCCCCCACTATAATAGTTGTGGAATAGTCCACTTCCCCACTACAGAAATGTCAATCCTGGTATATACCCTGTATTCCTGGGAGAAGAAGGGGAACTCCTTCTCCACTTGGTGTGTGAACCTACATGGGTCCACTGCCCCCAACTGTTCCATGAAAACATTCAATTCCTTTGCCTTGTTTGATTTTTCCCCGACTTGGGGTTTGATCTGTCTGTCCATGGATCCTGTTCGCAGTTAAAGTCCCCTCTATAAAACATTAGTGTGAGTCTTTAGCGAGGATTTCGCCATGGTTTTCTTCTTGAATTCTGTGTTGCCCCAGTTAGGAGCGTACACGTTTACAAGGACAGCTGGTGCCCCTTCCAAGACACCGCTGGCCATGACGTACCATCCCCCTTGGTGCGTAAACGCCCTCGTCGCTGTAAATGCTGTCCTCGTGTTGAGCAGTATGGCCACTCCCATAGCCCTCATCGCGTAGCACGATTGGTATGTCTTTCCCACAGTCGGTCCTTCTCCCTCAGGTGTGTCTCTTGGAGGAAGACTATGTCAGCCCTCAGACTTTTCAGGTGGGTGAACACTCTGGATGTTTTCACTGAGCCTTTAAGTCCCCTGACGTTCCAGGTGACTATTCTGATGGGGAGTTTCGGTCCACAATGTGAACTTACTTGTGACACTAATTAAGATTATTATTATTATTTTATAAATTTCAGGGAAGACAACCTTAGTTTGTGGAATTTCTTCTTGTAGGCTAACCATTGGAGTCCAGGTATCATTCCTCATTAATCTGCACTACACTCCATCCAAGGCCAATATATCCTTCCTAAGTTGTGGAGCCCAGAACAGCCCACAGTAACTCTAGGTGTGGGCTAACCAGGGCTGAAGCATGACCTCTATCCCCTTGTATTCTATTCCTCTCGATACAAAGGTCAACATTCCACCAGCCTTTTTGATTATGTTCTCTACCTGTTCATGGCATGTTAATAATCCACATACTATTTACAGGAAAGACGTCATCAACCCTAAGTGAGGGTCAGAGCCATAACATCGCTGAAATCATTCACAACAATCTCATGGATGGCACAGTCCTTATTCACAAGTAAATGGACATTCTGGATGGAGATGGGTAGAGGGACAGTGATAGCTGATCCAGAGAGAGTTTCTAGGGACCAACGCAATGAATTGGCAAAGAAAGTCAAAATAATTGAACTATGACTCTTCTAGGGTAGGGTACAAAAGGGGGGGATGATTGAGACCTTTAAAATTATGAAAGATATAGGTTCCATGTATTGAGCTTATATTGTCCTTGTAGAGTTAGGCTACATAAAATATGAAATTGGTTAGCTTCAGATGAGGCCAGGAATTAATAGAAAGCTTCTTACACAAAGTAAGAGGTATAATGGAAGCACCTCTTGAAAAGTATTCAGTGGCTATATTGATTGGTGCCTTTGAATTGGCACTGGACAACTATCCGCGAATAAAAATGACTGAAGATCATAGAGACAAATATAAGAATCCTCTACTCCCTGTAGAATCACCTGATTACTTTTTCAATGCATTGATTGAGTCACTGTTCAGTACACCAGGGCACTGTCTACGTCCTACAACACCAACTTTTAAAAATAAATGTTTTTATTCAGAAAAGATTTTCATTAAATCAAACAATACAGCAAAGCCCAATACAGTACAAACTACGCCCACACGAACCCTAGTCCACCCCGTCCTGCCTCACTCAGCCACCTATGGGGCTGGTTTAGCACAGGGCTAAAGAGCTGGCTTTTAAAGCAGACCAAGGCAGGCCAGCAGCACGGTTCAATTCCCGTACCAGCCTCCCCGAACAGGCGCCGGAATGTGGCGACTAGGGGCTTTTCACAGTACCTTCATTTGAAGCCTTCTTGTGACAATAAGCGATTTTCATTAAGAAAGCAAAATCTTAACAAAAGGACAATCTCCCCACTCCCAACAGCTGATGGTAACCAGTCTGAGAAAAAGGAGATAAAAGGCTGCCACCTCGGGTTGAACCCTTCCACTGACTCCCTCATGGTATACCTGATCTTCTCAATGGACAAAAATTCCATCAGGTCCTCCAGCCAGGCTGAAGCCCTCGGTAGCACTGGGGACCTGCACTCAAACAGAACTCACCTCTGGGCTATTAACGAGGCGGAGGCTAGAACATCAGTCTTCGTCCCCGTCTGTAGCACCGGTAAGTCCGAAACTCCGAAAATGGCCAGCAACGGGCAGGGTTCCAGCTGAATGCCCAAAACATGTGTGTATGATTCCCGGGGCCCCTCGAGCACCGTTCACACCTATCCTCCATACCTGAGAAGAACCCACTCATACGTGCCCTGGTCAGGTGCGCCCTGTGCACCACCTTGAACTGGATCTAGCTTAACTTCGCACATGAGGAGGTGAAGTTGACCCTGTGAAGAGACTCACTCCACACTCTTTCCCCCCCCCCCTCAAAAAACAAACCTAGTTCACCCTCCAATTTCCCCTTTACTTCTTCCAACGAAGCCTGCTCCATCAACAACATCTGCCCATAAACATCCAAAATCTTACCCTCCCTTAACTCGGCCAAGGACAGGACCCTGTTCAAGAGCGAGGGCGATGGTGCCAGGGGTAATGAAGGAAGCTCCTTACATAGAAACTCTCGAACTCGCAAGTTCCTGAATACATTTACTCCCGGGAGTTGGACCTTCTCCAAAAACGCGGCCAAACCGGCAAACCTATCTTCAAGAAACATGTCCCTAAATCTCTCCAACCCCTCCTTCTCCCATACCCTGAACGATGAATCTAAGTCAAACAGCACAATCAGTTCCTGCAAATTGGAGCCAACAATGACATGGAGCCCAATTTAAAATGTTGCCTAAACTGATTCCGAATCCTCAACATGGCTATCGCCACTGAGCTCAAAGTGAATCTTGCAGGGGAAAATGGGAGGGGGGCAGTAACCAGGGCCCTCAGACTCAACCCTATGCACAAACCTTCCTCCATCTGCCCCCATATAGAGTCTGGATTCCTGAGCCACCCCCGCACCTGATCAATACTTGCCGCCCAGTAGTAATATATATTTTTTTAATGTATTTTATAACAAACATGTATCAAAACAGGTTACAGCGAACAAACACACCGGGAAACATAATTCCCAACAATCAATTACACAGTGTGTACAGAAGTTTTCTCTTTTTCACCCCCCCCCTCCCCCGCGACGAACAGATCCTCAAACACAGTCACAAACATCCCCCATCTTTCCTCAGATCCCTCTGAAGAATCCCTTGACTCATACTTTATCTTCTCTAACCACAGGAAGTCGTACAGGTCACCCAATCAAGCCGCTACTCCCGGTGGCGATGCCGACCGCCACTCCAGCAAAATCCGCCGCCGTGCAATCAGAGAGGCGAAGGCCATGACATCGGCCTTCCTCCTCTCCATGAGCTCCGGCTTCTCTGAATCCCCAATGATTGCCACCAAAAGGTCTGGATCCACCGCCTCCTCCATTATCCTGGCTAAGACTGCGAACATTCCCGCCCAGAAGTTTCCCAATTTTGTAGCAACCCCAAAACATTTGCGCGTGATTCGCTGGCCCCCCGTCCACACCTTTCACACTTATCTGCTATCCCCTGAAAAAACCCATTCATTCTCGCCCGAGTCATATGCATCCTGTGCACCACCTTAAACTGTATCAGGCTCATCCTTGCACAAGAGGAGGTCCTGTTTACCCTGTGCAGTGCCTCTCTCCATACTCCCCAATTGATCTCCCCTCCCAACTCCGCTTCCCATTTCTCCTTGATCTTCACAAGCCTACCGCCTCCCTGTTCCCCCAGCCCTTGTATATATCCCCAATTCTTCCCTCCCCTTCCACATCTGGAAGCAGCAGTCGCTCTAACAGTGTATATCCTGGCAACCTAGGGAACCAACTCCAGACCTATCGCACAAAGTCCCTCACCTGCAGATACCTGAACTCACTACCCCTCGACAGCTCTACCCTCTCCCTTAGTTCCTCCAGACTGGCGAACCCTTCCTCCAAATACAGATCCCTCACCTTGACCAGCCCCTTTCCCTCCACCTCCTGTATACACTATCCATCCCCCATGACTCAAACTGATGGGGCGGGAGTCTGCGACACCCTGCCGGCTGTCGAATTCTCCGGCAGCAGAGATTTGGCAGGGGCGGGAACCGCGCCAGTCAGCGGCCGCTGGCAGCGCCCCCCCCCCGGCGATTCTCCGGCCCGCGATGGGCCGAGTGGCCGCCCGTTTTTTTGCCAGTCCTGCCGGCGTAAATTAGAGTAGGTTGTTGCTGGCGGGACCTGGCAGCGCGGGCAGCTTCCGGGGTTCTCGGGGGGGCGCGGGGGGATCTGGCCCTGGGAGTTGTCCCCACGGTGGCCTGGCCCACGATCGGGGCCCACCGATCCACAGGGGTACCTGTGCCGTGGGAGCACTCCACACCGGCGGCTGTAACAGTCCGCCATGGCCGGTGCGGAGACAAAGCCCTCTGCGCATGCGCTGGGATGACACCAGAATGCGCTGGCACTCCCACGCATGCGCCAACCCGCGCCGGCTGGCGGAGGCCCTTCGGCGCCGGTTGGCGTGGCGCCAAGCCCCTTCCCCACCGGCCGGCGCAGCGCAAACTACTCCGGGGCTGGCCTAGCCCCTGAAGGTGCGGAAGGTTCCGCACCTTTGGGGCGGCCCGACGTCGGAGTGGTTCACGCCACTCTTTCTCACCGGAGTTGCCCGCCCCGCCGATTATGAGAGAATCCCGCCCATGATTCTCACACAGCGGCGTTAGCACTGACATCCCTTCCACCCTAAAATGCCTCCTCAACTGATTCCATATCTTCACTGTGGACTGCACCACTGGGCTCCTTGAATACCTACTCGGAGCCATTGGCAACGCTGCCGTCACCATAGCCCTCAAACTAGACCCCTTACAAGATTTGCCAGTAGTAATATAACAGATTAGGTAGTTGATGCACGGTCAATTTCACAGAGACGAGAGTTGAGGCTTTATTACTCTAAGATGTGTGGCCTCCGACAGCAACTGGCAAAATGGCTGCTGTATAGGGAGCACACATTTATACTCTGCCTAATGGGCAGAGCCAGCAGGCAGGGACTATCCCCGTACCTGTAGTACAGGGCCTTACCACACATCTTTTAATATGTACAACAATGGTGATTACCACATTCACCCCCTGTTAAAATTGAGTCTGGCGGGGGTGGTGGAGAACTATATACAGAGCAAGTTTAATATACAGAAGCGAGAAAAAAATATTTCTTTCTGAAGTCCAGTACAAGGTGGTTTGATAGTCCCGAACCAACTATAGATTTAGCCGGTCCGGGGCCTTGATGTGGCGTTGGGAGCGACGCAGTGGTGGCGGCGATTCCGGTGTTGGTCTGGGCCTCGGTGACTCCGGGACCGTGCCAAAATCCTCTTCATCCTCGGGCGTGGGCAGGGGGAGGACGGATAGTTCCAGGGGGGTTGCTGCTGGGTGCGCCGGGGGAGGGGGGCTGGAGCCGGGCTGGAGGGGTGTGTGTGTGTGGAATCTGCTGGTTCCAGGTCCCTGAGGGAGACGGTATCCTGGCGGCTGTCGGGGTACGCTACGTAGGCATACTGGGGGTTAGCGTCGAGTAACTGCACTCTTTCAACCAACGGGTTCGCCTTGTGGAGTCGGACGTGCCTACAGAGGAGTACGGGTCCTGGAGCTGAGAGCCAAGTTGGGAGCGACACCCTGGATGTGGTCTTCCTGGGGAAGGCAAAGAGACGTTCATGGGGTGTGTCGTTAGTGGCGGTGCATAGTAGCGACCGAATGGAGTGCAGTCCATCGGGGAGGACCTCCTGCTAGCGGGAGGCCGGGAGATTTCTGGACCATGGGGCCAGTTGGACGACCCTCCAGACCGTCCCGTTCTCCCTCTCCACCTGTCCGTTTCCCCGGGGATTATAGCTGGTCGTCCTGCTGGAGGCGATACTCCTGCTGAGCAGAAACTGACGCATCTCATCGCTCATGAATGAGGATCCCCTGTCACTGTGGATGTAGGCGAGGAAGCCGAACAGCACGAAGATTGTGTTGAGGGCTTTGATGACGGTGGCAGACGTCATATCGGGGCATGGGATGGCGAAGGGGAATCTGGAGTATACATCGACCACACTGAGGAAATACGTGTTACGGTCGGTGGAGGGGTGGGGTCCTTTGAAATCCACGCTGAGGCGTTGAAAGGGGCGGGAGGCCTTCACCACGCGCGCGCGATCTGGCCGGTAGAAGTGCGGTTTGCACTCCGCACAGACCTGGCAGTCCCTGGTGATTGCCCTGACTTCCTCGACGGAGTAGGGCAGATTGCGGGCCTTTATGAAATGGTACAACCGTGTGACTCCTGGGTGACAAAGGTTATCGTGCAGGGTCCGGAGTCGGCACATGTACCTCGGGATAGGGCATTTGGGGGCTCGTTGAGCTTGCTGGGGTGATATAAAATCTCGTAGTTGTAGGTGGAGAGCTCGATCCTCCACCTCAAGATTTTATCATTTTTGATCTTACCCCGCTGTGTGTTATCGAACATGAAGGCTACCGACCGTTGGTCAGTGAGGAGAGTGGAGGACTTCTGGTGTGGACCATGGAGTAAGTGGTCACACACAAGGCAGCTCCTGCCCAAGGTTACAGAAAAGAGCTCTTTTTTAATCAATATGGGATGGAATTTTGATGAAACGACGTAGGTGAATGTTGGAGGAGTATTTTCCCCCAGGAATGGTATGTCTCTTGGTTACCAGACCCGGCAGAAACAGTAAAAGATTTGGCTGGAGCTGCAGTAAAGACAAAAGCCTCTTCCAGCATGCAGGCGGGGGAAGGGCAAGCTTAAAGGCTTCAAGCTGACTTGAGGGCCTTTATTAAAGGTGAATTCTAGCAGCAGAGGGAACAACTGTGAAAAGATCTCACCAAAGCCATTGATTAAGCGGGGACGAGGCTTCCGGTGGCGGCCATGGAGGAGTAGGTTGCGCATTCGGCAGCTCCCGTCTGGAACAGATGCTCAGACCTTTTTCAGGAGTTTCCACAGACTTTTTGGGGCAGATTGGTGAAGAGAACACTGCCAAAAGGATTCCCTCTCTGTGGGACTTCTGGTGACGGCGGGCGGGAGGCAGCTGCGCGTTGGAGGGCTCCCATTTGGGAACGACATTGTCGGGGGTTAACGTCCGGTCTTAGGGCCAGCGAAGGCAGTGAAAGTCGGGAGACAGCACAAAGAAGGGAAATGTCAAAGACCGGCAAAAAAAATCGGCTGTGAAAAAAGCAGCTGAAAGTCCGTTGGGGAGTGGAAAGGTCACCGCGGGGTCAGTAAAGAAAATGGAAGCTGGAGCACCAGGGGAGGCCGCATTGCTTACGGCTGAAGAAATAACTAAGGTGATGGCCGTGGAATTCAAAAGGCAGTTTACGAAACATATGGAGGCAATGAGGAAGGAGATGGGGGCGATTTTGAAAGTGCTGGTGGAGGAGGCGATTACCCCGGTGAGGACGGCGGTGGCGAGCGCAGTGGCGGAGATGCGGGAGCAAGGGGAGGTGCTGAAGGAAGTGGAAGAGGCAGTACTGCAGCACAGTGGTCAACATACCTCGATGGGGAATGAGATGCGGAGGGTGATGGAGATCAACAAGGATCTGCGAGGCAAAATGGAAGACCTGGAAAACAGATCCAGGTGACAGAATTTGAGGATTGTGGGGCTGCCTGAAGGAGTTGAAGGACCGAGGCCGACTGAGTATTTTGCCGCGATGTTGGCGAAACTACTGGGGGAGGGGGAGGATCCCTCCCGATATGAACTGGATCGGGCACATCGGTCGTGGAGGCCTGTACCAAAGGCGAGTGAGCCGCCAAGGGCAGTGACTCTGTGCTTCGTGTGAAGGAGAAGGTCCTGTGCTGGGCCAAGCAGAAGTGGGTGGTGCAGTGGGCTGGAGCTGGTATACGCGTATACCAGGACTTTACGGTGGAGCTGGCGAGGAGGCGGGCTGCTTTCAACCGGCTGAAGAGGGCACTGAACATTAGCAGGGTGCAGTGCGGCATTGTATATCCAGCGAAGCTGAGGGTGACCTAATAGTTCAAGGACTTTTATTTCGGGACGGCAGAAGCAGCGGAGGAGTTTGCGAAGGCAGAAGGACTGTGGCAGAATTGAGAAATGGCCATGTAGCAATGTAGCCTCATGACTGTATTTTTTTTCTTTTTTGTCTCACTGCATGCTGGTGTATGGGCTATAGGAGCCAACGTTGTGTATATTTGGACAAGGGAAGAAATGGGACTTTCAGTCAAAATAAGGGCTCTTTGGGGTGTAGGTGGATATGCGGGGTTTGTGTGCTAAAAGGGGACTTCTGGGTTGTCCTGGGGCCGGGCAAGGGGGAAAGGGACCCGGGCGGGGGCCTCCACCACCTCTTCTTCGACGGAGGCATGAAGGGTGGCATGAAGGGTGCGTGAAAAGAATGCCACGGGCCTGCCTGCCTGATTGAGCGTGGCGGCTAGGGCGACGTCTGATGCGTCGCTCTCCACTTGAAAGGGCAGCGTCTCATCTACTGCGAGCATCGCGGCCTTGGCGATATCGGCTCTAATATGGTTGAAGGCATATTGCGCCTCGGCTGTCAGGGGGAAAAGGGTGGACTGGATGAGTGGGCGGGCCTTTTCCGCGTAGTTTGGGACCCACTGGGCGTAGTATGAAAAGAACCCCAGGCAGCGTTTGAGGGCCTTGGGGCAGTGGGGAATGGGGAGCTCCATGAGGGGGTGCATGCGGTCGGGATCGGGCCCTAGAACTCCGTTCTGGACCACATAACCAATAATGGCTAAGCGGTTCGTGCTGAATACGCACTTCTCCTTGTTATAGGTGAGGTTTAGGAGAATGGCGGTGTGGAGAAATTTGGCAAGGTTGGCGCCGTGGTCCTGCTGATCATGGCCACAGATGGTGACATTGTCTAGGTACAGGAAGGTGGCCCGCAACCCGTACCAGTCGACCATTCGGCCCACCTCCCTTTGGAAGACCGAGACCCCGTTGGTGACGCCAAAGGGAACCCTGAGAAAATGGTAGAGGCGGCCATTGGCCTTGAACGCAGTATATGGGCGGTCCGCCTTACGGATGGGGAGCTGGTGGTAGGCCGATTTTAGGTCAACAGTTGAGAAGACCCGGTACTGTGCTATCTGATTGACCATATCAGATATGCGTGGGAGGGCGTACGCGTCAAGCTGCGTGTACCGATTGATGGTCTGGCTGTAGTCCACGACCATTCTGTGTTTCTCCCCATTTTTCACCACTACCACTTGAGCTCTCCAGTGGCTGTTGCTGGCCTCGATGATGCCTTCCCGAAGCAGCCGCTGGACCTCGGACCTGATGAAGGTCCTGTCCTGGGCGCTGTACCATCTGCTCCTGGTGGCGATGGGTTTGCAATCCGGGGTTAGATTGGCGAAGAGGGAAGGTGGGTCGACCTTTAGGGTCGCGAGGCCGCACACAGTAAGGGGTGGTAGGGGCCCACCGAATTTCAAGGTTAGGCTCTGGTGGTTGCACTGGAAGTCTAGGCCAAGTAGCAAGGCAGCGCAGAGGTTAGGGAGGACGTAGAGGCGGAAGCCGCTGAATTCTATGCCCTGGACCGTGAGTGTGACTGTACAGTACCACCAGATCACCACGGAGTGGGATCCAGAGGCCAGGGAGATTCTTTGATTGGCGGGGTGTACCGCAAGGGAGCAGCGCTTTACCGTATCTGGATGGAGGAAGCTTTCAATGCTCCCGGAGTCCAGCAGGCAAGATGTCTCGTGCCCATCGATCTTCACGCTTGTCGAGGCGGTGGCTAGATTGTGCGGGCGAGACTGGTCGATTATGACCGAGGCGAGTCGTCGCTGGTGTCGAACGATGGGGTACCCGCGGGGCACGGGTCCTGGAATAATGGTGGTACCCATGTGCTGTGGGGAAGACAAGATGGCGGCACCTGTTGATTTTGGGGTGGACAAGATGTCGGCGCCCACGGGCTGCACGTGGCGGGGGTTGAAAAAGATGGTGGTGCCATGGGCCGCACGTGGTCCGAGAAGAGGAAGATGGCGGTGCCCACTGTCCGCGTGTGGTCTGAGGGGGAGAAGATGGCGCCGCCCACTGGCCGCGCGTAGTCCTGGGAGGTGACGACGGCAGCAGCCATTGTTTGTACGCGCGGTGGGTCGGGGCAATAGCGGCGACTGAGCGGCAACTGAGCCAGCCTGGCACACCGCAGCGAAGTGCCCCTTCTTGCCGCAGGCCTTGCAAAGGGCGGGGCGGGCCGGGCAGTGTTGGCGGGGGTGTTTCAGTTGCCCACAGAAGTAATATCGGGGGCCCCCGGGGTTGGCTGGCTGGGGTGTGGCACAGGCGTATTGGCTGGGTGAGGCCCCCAGTGGGGTGGCCGTCTGTGGACTCCATGATGTGTAGGAGGGGTGGGCCGCGCGGTTGGGGGTGTAGGCCTGAATATTGCGCGAGGCGACCGTCATCGATAGCGCCAGTTTTTTTGTTGCTGCGAGGTCGAGTGTGGCCCCCTCTAAAAGTCGCTGGCGTATGAGGTCTGACCCTATCCCCATAACGAAGGCGTCCCGCATGAGAAGGTTTGAATGTTCCGTGGCCGTGACGGCCTGACAGTCACAGTCTCTGAGCAGAGGAATTAAAGCATTCCAGAAATCGTCTATGGACTCACCAGGGAATTGCCTGCGAGTAGAGAGTACGTGTCTGGCGAAGAGCGTGTTCGTCTGCTGGGCGTAATTCTCTTTCAGTAGCGCCATGGCTTCGTCATAGTTCGGCGCATCCTGGATAAGAGGAAAGACATTGGAGCTCAGCCGCGAGTAGAGTATCTGGATCTTCTGAGCTTCCAGGATTGGGTCTGGTGCAGACCTGATGTAAGCTTCGAAACAAGCTAGCCACAGTTGAAAGTCCTTTTTGGTGTCGCTTGTTTGCGGATCCAGCTGCAGGCGGTCCGGCTTGATGCGGAGGTCCATCTTCTGAAAATCTTAGAGTAATAAATTGATGCACGATCAATTGCACAGAGACGAAAGTTGAATACAACTGAGGCTTTATTACTCTAAGATGCGTGGCCTCCCAGAGCAGCTGGCGAAATGGCTGCTATATAGGGAACACACATATTTATACTCCGCCTATTGGGCGGAGCCAGCAGGCAGGCACTACCCACGTACCTGTAGTACAGGGTCTTACCACACATCTTCTAATATGTACAACAGTGGTGATTACCACAGTAGTGCCAAGCCCAACCCCCTCCAAACAGCGTATCTCTTTGCAGAAACATCCTACTAACCCATGGGGTCTTACCAGCCCAAACAAAAATGGATTTCAATTTATTGATCATGCAAATTAAAGCCTTAGGAAGTCAGACTGGGAGACACTGGAACGAAAAGAAACACCTCAGGAGAATATTCATCTTCATCGTCTGTACCCTTCCTGCTAACGTCAAGTCGGCCTTCACCCCATCCACCAGGCTAGCAAAGCTAAATTTATGGAGCGAGGCCCTATCATGGGCCATCCATATTCCCAGATAACGGAAGCTGGTCCTGGCCGGGTGAAATGGCAACCTCCCCAGTTCAGCTCCCCTCCCTGGGTGATTTACCGGAAAATATTCACTTTTGCCCAGATGCAGCTTGCACCCCGAGAAGGAGCCAAAACTCCTGAGCAGCTTCATTATTTCCTCCAGATTGGAGAATGAGTCTGTAATATACATTAGCAAATCATCCACATAAATATACACTCGATGCTCCCTCCCCGCAAGCGCGATCCCCCTCCATCAACGCAGTGACCAGCGGCTCAATTGCTAAGGCAAACAAAAGCAGAGGCAGTGGACATCCCTGCTTGTACCCTTACTCGGTTGGAAATAACCCAAGCTCATAGCATTCGTACATACACTCGTGGTGGGGGCCCTGCACAAAAGACTAATCCATGATATAAATTTTGGCTCGAAGCCAAACCGCCCCAGGACCTGAAAGAGGTATCCCCACTCAACCCTATCAAACGCCTTCTCAGCCCCCATCGAAATAATCACCTCTGGCTCAGGCCCCAAAGAGGGCGACAACACAACATTCAACAATCTCCCAATGGAACAGAAACAAGAAGCTCAAAACAAACCCCCACCCCAACGTAACAAGCTGCAGATACCCCCTCCTTCTCCGCTCCGGTTAACTAGCTTTATAGCTAGCAGGGTGACCCCCACATAAGGTAAAAATCAAAGACAACTAAACAAGGTACCAGCAATCAGCACCACCCCCCCCCCCTCCCCCCCCCCCCCCACACACACACACACCAAACTTCAATACAGAACAGTGGAGGAAAATAAACCGCCAATCCCCAACCCACAAACAACTCCAACAGGACAACATACAAACCCCAACTTCACCTCGGAAACCCCCCCCCCTCCACAAAACCCCATAACAACCCCAATCCCTCCCCCCCACTACTGAAATGTCACAATACAGATACAGATTAATCAAACAATGAACAAACATCTATCTTCTTGGTCCCTGAGCACTTTAGTTCACCCACAGACCATGCTTCTTGATGAATTCATTTGCATTCTCCGATGCATCAAAGTAGTAATCTCTGTCCTTGAAAGTCACCTGAGGATGAGCTGGGTACACCACACCAAATCTCACATACTTTTGTACAGCGCAACCTTGGCCTTGTTGAACGCTGCACGCGTTCTTGCCCGCTCTGCCCCAATGTCCCGATGTATTCTGATGCCGTGGCCCTCCCACCTACAGTCTACTTTCGCCCACCTCAGGACCTGTTCCTTCTCTTGGTACTTGTGGAACCGGACGATAATCACCCGTGGTGGCTCCCCACATCTGGGCTTCTGCCTCACCGACCGATGGGGCCCGGTCCAACTCAGAAGGGGACGGCAAATCCCCCTCCCCCACCAACTTTCCAAATATCTTAGGCATATAGTCCCGCGGGTTTGAGCTCTCCAGACCTTCCGGTAGCCCAACGATACTTAAATTTTGCCACCTGGAGCGGTTCTTCAGATCGTCCATAGTGGTTTCAATGCTTTCCGCTCTTCAGCCAGCAACACCATCTCTGCCTCCAGGGACACAATCCGGTCACTATGGTCTGAGAGTTCCACCTCCACCTTCTGTATCATCACATCTTGCACCTCTATCTGCCCGGCATCTTCTCCAAGGCCATCCGAATAAGGGGCAAAGCCCTCGCCATTGCCTTCTCCAGGTCCTCAGCTATCAGCTGCCGCTGTGTCTTAAATTAATCTGTCAAGAAGCTAACTAACATCTCAGTTGACCTTGGAGAGGGCAGCGACACAGCACAAGCCTTCGCCATGCCCCCCCCCCCCACCGATGCTCAAGGAACTTCTGAGTCTGAAAGTGACCCCTCGCCCGACGACTGCTTTGTATTGTACGAGTTGAGCATTACCTTTATGAGGGACCCTGTCCCATCAAACGAAATGAATTTCCCCCCCAAATGTCCATAAACCGGGCAAAAGGGGCCAAAATCAAAGTACCGTGGTGGGAGCCACCACGTGTGTGACTGCTCACCACATAGCCGTCACCAGAAGCCCTTAAGTCACCAACTTTGTCCCTATTGTATTCATCCACTATAGGATAGATAAATGAACATATGAAGGGGAATTGACACTTTATCAGGGAGTTTCAGAAGGTTACAATTTCAACACTACATCACTTGAGTTATTTCTTCCACTGCATTTTTGTTTTTTAATTTTGAATTGTAGCTTCAACAGCTTGTCCTGGTAGAAAGTACAGGTGATAAGACAACAACATTGTCTTATTCCCTGAGTAGTGTCATAATATACACCAGTTACACACACAGAGACACACACACACACTGGTGGACATGCAGTGGGACCAATCAGCATACACAACACCGCAGCCAATCACCAGTGAGAGCACACGCACTATAAAGACAGGGGACAGGAGAGTTCCCGCTCATTCTAGTAGCAGCCAGCTGGGAGCAAAGAGCTCACAGCCTGCAACACAGACATTCACCATGTGCTGAGTGCATCACCTGGTTAGGACTAGGCAAGGGTCAACAGTTAAAGCTGGTATTGCATTTACCCACAGTTCAAGTATGTTAATATAGTTAACCTTATAATAAAATAGAGTTGCACCACTTCCAGTGTTGGTGACCTGTTTGCGATCCAGAACACCCAACACGTCATGGTACAAGGAGTGGTTGCATACTAGCACTTCTGAGACCCACCTGCAACTAATCAGCATTCCGGCATCCTGAAGTATGGAGAACATCAACCCGCCGCCGCCGCTCCGCATCGCCGGCAATCTCGGGGTCAATTGGAAGATATTTAAACAGCGCTTCCAGCTCTTCCTCGAAGCCGCGGACAGGGAGAACTCCTCGGACACCAGGAAGATTGCTCTGCTCCTCTCCGGGCAACACGCCATCCACATCTTCAACTCCCTCACATTCGCAGACGACGGGGACAAGACAAAGTACAAGACGGTTCTCCTCAAATTCGATACCCACTTCAGCATAGAGGTCAATGAAAGCTTCGAAAGATACATGTTCCAGCAGCGCTTGCAGGGTAAGGACGAGCCTTTCCAATCCATTTTAACACACCTCCGCATCCTTGCGCAATCCTGCGGCTACGGGCCCACCTCCATGATACGCGACCAAATCGTATTTGGTGTTCTGTCGGACCCCCTGCGTCAGCAGCTCCTCAAAATTAAGCAACTCACCCTAGCGACTGCCATTGAGACCTGTGTCCTGCATGAAACCGCCACCAGCCGGTACTCCCACATACAGGCGGCTGAAACGGTGCGGCAAGGTCCCCACGAGGCGGAACGGGTCCAAACAATTGAACACCTCCAAGGCTGCAGCCTGGATGAGGGCGGCCATTTTGCGCGCTTTTCGCGGCCTCCTGCGCTTGTACGCACCAAACGAGGGGACGGTGACGTGGAGGAACGTGATGCGCAGGCGTGCACCACGCAGGACCGCACCGCGCATGCGTGGTGGCGCAACGAACGTACTAACGACACGACGTGCGGCAACTGTGGATCCGCCCACTTAAAGCGGCAATGTCCTGCAAAACCGTGACAATGCCTATGATGTGGCAGACTTGGCCACTATGCTGCCTGCTGTCGAGCAGCTCAGCCTGCCAATTCGCATCGTTTCAGCCAGCCTTGCAGGAACGTTCGGGCAATTCAACCCACATTCACTGAGTCCGATTCCGACTTCCCGCAGATCAGTGACACCGAGGACCCGAGGGAGCCTTTTCGAGTCGCTGTTATAACAAAGAACAGGCTGTCCCCGAATCAAAACCACCAGCAGCTGTCGGTGCACAGCATTGATCCAGACGACGAGTGGTGTGCCACCCTGACGGTCAACCGATCCCAGATACGATTCCAACTGGACACTGGTGCTTCCGCTAATCTCCTAGCGTGGTCAGACTTTCAGACCCTTGGGGTTAAACCAACCATTCTTCCGTCGACCTGCCAACTAGTGGACTACAATGGCAACGTTTTCGAAGGCATGGGCACGCTTCCATACACTTACAAAATCCTGCTCAAACAAGACGTCACGCCTGTGGTTCATGCACCTCGCAGAGTCCCAGCACCCCTCAAGGACCGCCTCAAGCAGCAGCTGCAGGACCTCCAGGACCAAGGAGTGCTCTCCAGAGTGACGGAACCAACCGACTGGGTCAGTTCCATGGTGTGCGTAAAGAAGCCTTCCGGCGAGCTCCGGATTTGCATTGACCCAAAAGATCTGAATCGCAACATAATGAGGAAGCATTACCCTATCCCCAAGCGCGAGGAGATCACGTGCGAGGTGGCTCGTGCCAACATCTTCACCAAACTTGACGCCTCGAAAGGATTCAGGCAAATTCAACTAGACAGATCCAGCAGAAAGCTGTGTACCTTTAATACCCCGTTTGGCAGATACTGCTACAACAGGATGCCGTTTGGGATTATATCATCATCAGAAGTATTCCACCAGATCATGGAGCAAATGATGGAGGGCATTGAGGGTGTGCGCGTCTGTGTTGACGACATCATCATTTGGTCCACCACCCTGCAGGAGCATATCAGTCGCCTCCAGCACGTTTTCAAACAAATACGGGACCAAGGCCAAATGTTCCTTCGGCCAGATGGAACTCAAGTTCCTAGGGGACCACATCTCCCGGTTGGGTGTGCGGCCGGATGCGGACGAGGTGGCAGCCATCACAGCCATGCAGAAGCCAGTGGATAAGAAGGTGGTCCTCCGATTTTTGGGCATGGTCAACTTCCTGGGGAAGTTCATCCCCAACCTCGCCTCCCATACCACAGCTCTCCGGAACCTGGTCAGGAAGACGACAGATTTTCAATGGCTTCCTGCCCATGAGCGCGAATGGGAGGAGCTTAAGACCAAGCTTACCGCGGCCCCGGTATTGGCATTTTTTGATCCCACGAAAGAAACAAAAATTTCAACGGATGCCAGCCAATCCGGCATTGGGGCGGTGCTCCTGCAACGCGATGAGGCCTCATCATGGGCCCCCGTTGCCCCCACAGAACAGCGCTATGTGCAGATCGAAAAGGGGTGCCTGGGCCTGTTGACTGGGGTCGACAGATTTCATGATTACGTGTGCGGCCTCGCCCAATTCACTGTCGAGACCGACCATCGCCCGCTGGTCAACATTATACAAAAAGACCTGAATGATATGACCCCTCGCCTCCAGCGCATTCTGCTTAAACTCCGATGATACGATTTCCAGCTCCTATACACCCCGGGCAAGGACCTGATCATAGCCGACGCTCTGTCCAGGGCAGGCAACACCCCGAGTGACCCAGAGGGGTTTGTCTGCCAGGTTGAGGCCCATGTGGCCTTCACGGCCTCCAATCTGCCAGCCATGGATGAACGCCTTATCCACATTCGCCGCGAGACTGCGGCTGACCCCCTACTACAGCGTGTCATGCGCCACATGACGGACGGGTGGCTCAAGGGCCAATGCCCGCAGTTCTACCATATCAGAGACGATCTGGCAGTAGTCAATGGTGTCCTCCTGAAGCTGGACCGCATCATGATCCCGCACAGCATGCGCTAGCTCATTTTGGAACAGCTACACGAGGGCCATCTTGGCGTGGAGAAGTGCCGACGGAGGGCCCGAGAGGCTGTGTACTGGCCCGGCATCAATGAGGACATCGCCAACACAGTGCTCAACTGCCCCACCTGTCAGCGGTTCCAGCCGGCCCAACCACGTGAGACCCTACAGCCCCATGGGTTGGTCACGTCCCCTTGGTCTAAGGTAGGCGTTGACCTGTTCCAGGCGCTCGGCAGGGACTATGTTCTGATTGTAGACTATTTTTTGAACTACCCGGCGGTCATACGCCTGCACGACATCACATCATCGGCGGTCATCCGTGCCTGCAAGGAGACCTTTGCTCGTCACGGCATCCCACTCACTGTGATGTCGGACAATGGTCCCTGTTTCGCGAGCCAGGAATGGTCCAACTTTGCCAGCAGGTACAACTTTGTGCATGTGACATCCAGTCCCCTGCACCCCCAATCCAATGGCAAAGCAGAAAAGGGCGTCCACATCGTCAAATGGTTCCTCTGCAAGGCTGCCGATGCAGGATCCGACTTCTACCTCGACTTGCTGGCCTATCGTTCGGCCCCACTCTCCACGGGCCTGTCGCCAGTCCAGCTGCTCATGGGTCGCACCCTCAGGACCACGGTGTCGTCCATTCACGTCCCAAATCTCGACCACGTTCCGGTCCTTCAGCGGATGCAACAGTCTTGTGCACAACACAAGGCGGCGCATGACGCTCGGGCGACTGATCTCCCTGCTCTGGCGCCGGATGACAACGTCCGCATCCATCTTCCGGATGGTGGCTGGTCTGCAACTGCTGTGGTTCTTCGGCAGGTGTCTCCCCGCTCGTTCCTGGTTCGTCTGCCAGATGGTTCCATTCGCCGCCGCAATCGGCGTGCCCTTCGGCTCGTTCCACGCTCGCTACGTGATCCTCCACCGGTGCCACGCCCTCCTGCTGTCCCCAACCTGGACTATGTGGAGATTCCGAATACTCTGCATCCTCCTCACTCTGCCGTGGCCCAGCCCGTTCCTCAGCCGGTGGCTCCTGACCCACCCTTGAGGCGGTCAACCAGAATTTGTCGCCCACCTCAGAGACTTGACTTATGAGTTTTACAATGTTGCACTCTTTGATCTGTTCTGTTATCCTGTTTCATTGTTCCAGTAGTTTGTATATAATGTTCATTTCGTTGTTGGTGTGACACCCTATGTCTCTGCACCAGGCACCTTCCCGTGTAAATAGATTAGCCTCATGTACATAGTCATGTAAATAACACGCACACACATAGTCAGGTACATTCACTACACGATATTTATTGTCACGCAGCACATGTTCTTTATATAAAAGAGGGGATGTCATAATATACACCAGTATATTATGGTGCAGACACACACACACACACTGATGGACATGCAGTGGGACCAATCAGCATACACAACACCGCAGCCAATCACCAGTGAGAGCACACGCACTATAAAGACAGGGGACAGGAGAGTTCCTGCTCATTCTAGTAGCAGCCAGCTCAGAGCACAGAGCTCACAGCCTGCAACACAGTCATTCACCATGTGCTGAGTGCATCACCTGGTTAAGACTAGGCAAGGGTCAACAGTTAAAGCTGGTATTGCATTTACCACAGTTCAAGTATGTTAATATAGTTAACCTTGTAATAAAATAGAGTTGCACCACTTCCAGTGTTGGTGACCTGTTTGTGATCCAGAACACCCAACACATCAAGTAGTATATGTGGCCATCTATAAACGTAGGGAAACGTCTTACATTAAGGTACCAAGTAATGCAGCAATACCATTTGTTACTCAAGATTAAATTTATATAAATGTATTTTCGACGATGTTGTAATCCAGAGACCTGGCCTAAAGTGGAGAACGTGAGTACACCTTCCCCATGGTGATCTGAGAACATGAAATCAGATTTTTTAACATTTGGAAGTAAAGTTGGCTTTGGGAAAAGTGACTACGATCTGTCAGAGTGTCATAAAGTGGCAACTGGTCCGCCAATGTCCTTTTAGGGAAGGAGGTTGATTAAGTGACTCCAGACCCACTTCATCATGACTTTTAACTGCCCTATTTAACTATTCAGTTGTGTCACCAGTTTCTTATGACACATAGTGGCAGGGTATAAATGCCAGCCTTGCCAACAATGCCCACAACTTGACCATGAATTAAATGTATATATCAACAGGGAACTTAGGAGCAGGAGGAGGCCATTCAGCCCCTCGAGCCTGCTCCACCATTCAGCAAGATCATGGCTAATCTGATTTTTGCCTCAACCCCACGTTCCACCTACCCTGGTACCTTTGACTCCCTTGTTAATCAAGAATCTATCTAACTGTGTTTTGAAAATACTTACTAACCCAGCCTCCACTGCTCTCAGGGGCAGAGCATTCCAAAGATTCACGACACTCTGAGGGAAAACCTTTTTCCTCACCTTATTTTTAAACCATGAGTGAAATCTAACGGCCATGCCTCGCCCGACTCGGGGCATGGCGCAACCAATAAATCTCGCGAGAGGCCTCTATGACTCTATGACCAGGACTTGGCAGGACACAGAAGGAGTGTCCATGAGGTGGTTCTAAATGGGCTAATAATCAGCCCGGGGACCCTTCCAACACCTCCCCACTATTCGCCAAAGGGGGAAAATGTGTCCATAAAGGTGCTCTTAAAAAAACCCTGAAATGTTTTAAGTTCTCAGAGAGCTTGACAGAGTAAATGGTGAGAGGCTCTTGTCCCAGTTTGAAGGGACACAATTTCAAGATATACAGTCAGATATTTGTGGCTCGAGAGGGGGGAGGCGTTTCCTCAATCAGAGGCTTGTGAATCTTTGGAAACCTCTACCTGAGCAGTGTGGATGGAAGCTCGGTCCTTAAGATCA
Organism: Scyliorhinus torazame; assembly: GCF_047496885.1. Lineage (NCBI taxonomy): Eukaryota > Metazoa > Chordata > Chondrichthyes > Carcharhiniformes > Scyliorhinidae > Scyliorhinus > Scyliorhinus torazame. Next base: position 110,024,731 of record NC_092716.1, read on the forward strand.
ATCAATCTTTGAGCACTGGAATCAAGAGATGGGGCGGGGGGGGGGGGGGGGGGGGGGGAGAGGGCTGTTGGAAGAGGAGGATGCAACCGGGAGGAGCTCTATGGCCGCGCGCACACCTGTGTATTCGGTCGTATAAGAATGAACTTCTATGGTGCACAGCCTCCGAACCTCCCAAAATGGAGCTATTTCATTTTGGGGGAGGGGGACAGTGGCACAGTGGTTAGCACTGCTGTCTTACAGCGCCAGGGATCCACATTCAATTCCACCCTTGGGTGGAAATGGGCAGCACGGTAACACAGTGGTTATCACAGTTGCTTCACAGCTCCAGGGTCCTAGGTTCAATTCCTGGCTTGGGTCACTATCGGTGCGGAGTCTGCACGTTCTCCCCGTGTGTGCGTGGGTTTCCTCCCAGTCCAAAGATGTGCAGGTTAGGTGGATAGGCCATGATCAATGTGCGGGGTTACTGGGATAGGGCCGATGGAGGGGGAGTGAGCCTAGGGAGGCTCTTTCGGAGGGTGGGTGTAGACTCGATGGGCCGAATGGCCTCCTTCTGCACGGTAGGGAATACACGGAGTCAGCTTTCGACATGCCACATCGCAAGATGCCACAAAACAGCAAAGCGGTCATGGCTAACCCGTTGTCGGCGTGGGTCCAGGTATATTCGGGTTGTAAGGGTATGCGTTCAGAGAATATGTCTATCAGAGCACCAGGGGCTATACATATTGTGGACTGGCACAAGAGCAGTCGCTACTCTGGCAATGCCGGGTTTTACAATGAACTATCGGTGCTGCAGAGATCATTAACCCTCCTCCTCAGCAATATCCTCTCTATTTCACTCTCTCTGCGACGGCCAATGAATTCCATCTTTCCTTTGCCATGTGATATGTTTAGAGATAGAGAGGAGGGGGAAGGAGTTCCGACAGAGAGAAGTGGCCCAGGGGTAACAATCCAGGCCACACGGGCTACATTGTCTGCAGCCCGCCTCTGCTACATTGTGTGTATCCAGTGGCTGCACAAGTCTCAATCGCCACACACTCCCTCATTCTTTCTTCTTTCCCCCCCCCCCCCCTCTCTTTTTTTTCTATTCTTTTCCCCCACCCTTCCTTTTTTTCTCTTTTCATTCCGAACGCTCTCTTCCACCCATCTTTCTCTTTATCTCTGCGATCCTCGTGTTGTTCTCTCTGAGAAGGTCATCATGGCTCTGGAATATCACCATCTGCATTTGGGATTAATCCTTGGAAATTGAGTGAAAGAGACCGCCTTTGCACCGTGCAATATTGAGCTGTGGGGTTTATTTCCCCCCCCCCCCCCCCCCAAGGAGAAGGTAGTGAAACTGACGAATGAAATTGACGAGGGAGGAGTAATTCCGCGCACACTGAACTCCCCCCCAGTCTCTGCCGCAACAAACCCCCCACCCCCATTGAATCTGAGCTGCTGGCTTTGCACATTGCCGGTGTCATCCTCTTTAACCATCACACCGCGTGGAAAAGGGGCAGAAACCCCCCTCCCAGCCTCCCTCCCTCCTCGACAGAGGTGGAGTGAAATCGCCGTGTCTTATTTTTTGAATTTGCCAAGATGGAGACGGGGATAGATAAGGAATGCGGAGCTCTCGGTGGCCTTTTCCAGGCTGTTATCAATGATATGAAGGTAAGATCCGAGTGGGATTTGGGAGGAGGGGGGTGGGGGCATTAGGGAGAATGGAGGGCTCCGTTTTGACGATTTAAAGCTCGCCCTTTTCCCTGCAAAACCTTACTGGCAACAGTTAAATGGAATCGGTTACCCTGAAGTGATTGTTGCTGCTTCAATTAAAGCTGTCACCCGTGAGAACTGCTGCGGATTCCCTCCCCACACTGCGATTTAAATCGATGTGAGAGAGGGGGAAAGACCCTAGTTTAGTATAAATGACACTAATTTTGCATTATAACACAACCTAGAACGATTCCACTCTGCAATATTCACTGATGTATGTATGAGGTTTATATTTCTTGAAGGGGGAATGGGTTATATTTGTTGTGTGAATACTGCTTTATGATATATTTCTGTGTGTGTTGTGGAGAGCGAGGGCTGAGCCGTTTCATTGGTAACTAGGTTGAAGGAAGCGAAGATCGTAGAGCGCCTAGAGATATAGAATTGAGCCCAGTGGAGGGAATATGATTTGTGTCTCTGTGCCTCTCTGACTGTCTCCGTGTGTGTGTG